>NC_068944.1:36235011-36870370 GCF_026419915.1 Harpia harpyja
TTAATTCCTACCTGCTTTCTTATTTTCTTTCTTATTCTTAGGTGGCTTCCATTTACGTCCCAAGATGTAATTCATTCAGAAATTGAGCTGTACCCTCAAGGTAAGGTTTATTGTAACTTTATGGAAGTAAGATCAGTAATTTGCAATTTTTTTCCTCTGAAGAAATCTGGGCTGAATTTACACTTTAAATATCAGAATTAACCATTTTGCAGCTCCTTTTTTGTTATATTTCTGAGATAATACAATTTGCATTGTATAATGGGTATAGGTGATAGTGAGAAAGTAATGAGGGAATGAATGAGAAGGAAAGTTTTCTTGTATTGGCTAGAATCACAGAATGTCATTTTCATCTCTTCTTTCAAACCTTTTCTTTAATGTTAAAAGATAGATCCTTTATTAACTGCTTTTTTTTTTTTTGGCAGAATTTCAATTAAATCAACAGCTGAAAATGGAAGAAGAATCAAACGGTAAATGCTGCTCTAGTCTTCTGTCTTTAATGAAGACTTTCTGTTTCAGAACTAATTGCTTTACACATTTGTTGCCATTTATTTTAAAACATTAATTACAGCACACTATTTGAACATTTTAGTGAACTCTGAACTTCACATTTTAATTTAAACAATAAATCATTTGGTTATGTTTTCTTCTTATTCCGTCATTTTTCTTTCCATAATGTTAATTTTTTCTCTCTGTTTGAAAATTTGTATATTTCTAGTACTCATTCCTGATCTAATCTTAATTTCAATTTTTTATAGTTAACATTTTAAATCATGTTTCTTTCTACTGGGCACTATATAGTTTTGTTCTCAGCACTAGTTTTTCATTTTCTGTTTTATCTGTGATTTTATATTTGTTCAGCTTGACTTTTCTGTCCTTGCAACCAGCACAGGTTAAATTACATTTCTTAACAACACACAACAATTTCTCAGCTGTGAGAAGTTCTTCATGCTGTAGGTTGAACAATTATTTAGAAGCTGTTGGGAGAAACTTTGAAAATGTTTATTCATAATTTATTTTATCAAACAAGATATCCACGAAGACTCAAATACCTTGTTTTTAATAGTGTCCCTATGGCAAGTTTTTATTGATAAAATTTGTATCCAGTTATTTTACAAATTATATTCAAATCCCACCCTACTATAAACTTTATTTTGAATCACAAGTTTCTCTGCCCTTCTTCCTTTCTATGCCTTTTTCAGAAGGCATTCATTTTCTATCTGTTCATCACTCTGTGCCTTAGCTCTTCTGCACACCTCGCTTCCACAACACCAGCACCTAGAGATCCTCCTTTACATAGTTCAAATCAGTCTGCTTAGTCCTTTCTGCACCTACAGCTGGATCTCCACACTGTGTCATTTAAGCTGTGCTTGTCTGATTATACAGTAAAAGTTGCAGCAGATAAAAATTGCCACATAAGCCTAACAAAAGATGACAAAGAGCAGGAGTAAACCAAGTGTATATCCAACTGGCTTATCTTCAGTGGAGATGGACTTCGTCTTGCAGTGACCCTGTGAGAGAGATGATGTCTTTGTGCTGTCCAGAAGAGCTCGTCAGCTTTGTCATTGACAAAACTTACCCTCTGTCAAAACAGACCTGTTTCATGGAAAAGCAAGGTGGATTTGTTGCAAATGTCTCAATCAGAGTTAGGTGGCCAAAAGCATGTGAACCAAATAGCCTCTTGTTTGGGGCACTTGCTGAAATATTGAACAGTGGGAAAGAGACTTGAAGTTGTGTATCCCTCACCTACAGGGACTGCTCCAATTCCTGGCTGAGTGGTTGATTGGAGATTTTGTTCACTTACTTTTTCCCATGAGCTTTTTCTAATCTAATTTTCATTCTATATAACATATTTTTTTTTGTAAAACAAAATTCTTTTTCTGGGAAGTAGAACTTCCTAGTGTATTGTGTTGTTTCTAATATTCTAGAAAAGAAAAGAAAAAAAAAAAGAAAATTTCTAGAAAGTCATCTGTGGTAAGGTACTTCTTTCTGATGTCCCCAGGGAAGTGCTTGGTGTCAGGTTGCACCTTTCCGCCATGTATGCTAAATGAAAGTCACCTCATTACACATTTTTCTGTGTTCTTTTCTCCTCAATGTGTATTCCTCTTCAGTCATCAGGGAACTATTGGCATTCTACCTCAGCAGAACAAACTGCAGGTTTTTATGCCAAAGAGAAGGAGAATTATGTTTGTAATACTTACTGTTTCCAGTTTCTCTTTGGAAGCATGTGGGAATGCAGTGAGGATTTCTGGCATCAAAGAGATTAGAAATTTTAGGATTCTTCTCCTAGACCCACATTGTCCTTCAAACATGAAGTCCTGTCTGTTTCCAGAAAAAGAAAAAGCCTCAAAATCAATATACAGGAGTGCAATCCAAAAGTCTTTTTTATCATGTTTTGGGGGAAGTTTGGTTCCCTTTGTTACCTTGAGAGTTGTACTTGTGTGCAAAATAGTTTACTGATACTACACTTATCCTTTAGAGGCAGGAGTTGAGGTAGCTAGAATATACAGTCTCAAGAGTACCAACTGCATCATTTCAAAACTGCATTGCTTAATGAAATACTTGGAGAGGATAATAGAATAGAAAAGGCCATCAAAAACACTTGAGGTACAATAATTCAGACAATGAACAAGTCCAAAAGAAAATACATTTTGCCTGCTTTAAAATGAATATTTGTTTCTGAATGACTTTTGAATTTTTAGGAGGAGTAGTGGGTTGTATTTTATCCTTTGTCTGCACCATTCTTCATAAGCACTTGTAAATTGAATTGTCCTTATTTTCCAGCCAAATGGTCCAAAGGAACTTTGTCTTTAAGGAATTAATATTATATTGTTTGAAAACTGAAGAGGCTGACTTTTTTTTGTAAATGAGCTCTTCTATGGGACAGGGAGCCCCTGCCTTAGGCTCTTTGTTTCAATATTCAGTGTATAGAGGCTTTTCACCCTTCTAATTGATGTTGGTCCTTTTGTAGCCTGGTGCTATGGTTCTTTTGTTAAGAAAGAGGATCTATAGAGAAAGCTGTGAGGATGCAAATTTTCAAAGGCACAGAAGAGTTTGTTACAAGCTGGAGTCTGACAATTTTTAGTGGAAATTGGATGGTTCACTTCCTTTATAGAATCATAGAATGGTTTGGGTTGGAAGAGAACTTTAAAGATCATCTAGTTCCAACACCCCCGCCATGGGCAGGGACACCTTCCACTAGACCAGGTTGCTCAAAGCCCCATCCAGCCTGGCCTTGAACACGTCCAGGGATGGAACATCCACAACTTCTCTGGGCAACCTGCTCCAGTGTCTTACCACCCTTATCGTAAAAAAATTTCTTCCTTATGTCCTATCTAAATCTCCCCTCTTTCAGTTTAAAACCATTCATCCTTGTCCTGTCACTACAGGCCTTGGTAAAAAGTCTTTGCCTTTCTTACAACCCCCCTTTAAGTACTGGAAGGCTGCCATAAGGTCTCCCTGGAGCCTTCTCTTCTCCAGGCTGAACAACAGCCTTTCTTCACAGGAGAGGTGTTCCAGCCCTCTGGTCATTTTCATTGCCCTCCTCTGGACGCACTCCAACAGGTCCATGTCTTTCCTGTTCTGGGGTCCCCAGAGCTGAATGCAGCGCTCCAGGTGGGGTCTCACCAGAGCAGAGTACAGGGGGAGAATCACCTCCCTCGACCTGCTGGCCAGATTTGGTTGATCAGACTAAATGAGCTATTGCTATTTTCTGAATTCCCAGCTGTGTATTTATGTGTATTCAAAAATCTATCACATTCCAAAACCAGGTGTCAGTCAGACCTCAAAAATTTGGAAAACTGGAGGTCAAACTTCCTGCTCCAGTTCAGTCTTTGTGGGACAAATTACTGAGGGATAATGGGGCTGGCCCAAGGTAAATACTTTTGTCAGACTACAGATTTAATTCATGCAGGCATTACCAGACAGCTTTCTATTAATAAAACTGCAGTGTACACTGTGGCATTTATTTATAAGATGACTGTGGGCTGGTATTTCATTTGTTGTTTGCCTTGCACAGAATGAGTTTAAGTCACTAAGTGGAACTTGTTTCTTACAGGCAAAAGCTGCAATCAAAAGACGGGTGGAGAGTGTGCAATCCCAGCTTTTCAGATGTAGAAATGCATTTTCCAATTATGAATTGTTCTTTTTTAAAATAAGATTTATATTAAGCTCCTTTCAGATATTTAAATAACTTGTGTGCATTGCATGGGAGCAGAGATGACCTTTTAGTATCAGGGAAGATTTATATAAAATGGTTTTCTAAAGAGTCCTTGCCTAGTGTCAGAATTTTCTCAAAAATCTTTTTTTTCATGCCCATCTCAATGTCATGCCTCCATCCAGGCAAATAGAGCTCTTGTTGATGTCAACATAAAAGGAGAGGAAATTGTACTATATGGGGATGCTTTGATACTTTTTCCTGTTGCATTTCTTGGTTATACATGTTGTCATAATCCAAATTCTGGAAGTTGGGCTTTTTCCTTGATGACTCACAGGGTTATCACTAGAAATCTCACTAGGCTCTGTGTTCATATTTCCAGCTGTAGTACACTGCAAACCTCTTAAATCTGTAAAGTTACACAACTCGCCTAAGGTGAGTTTGAATGATGTAGTGTTTAACCAATCTTCTGTTGCCTCTCCCAGCATCATTACCTTTTGGGTGCATAGTAGTTACGGTCCCTGGGCTCAAACTATGCTTTTATTTATATCTTTCAAGTAACTTGCTACATGTCAGTAACAGTTATAAAAGCATTTTGATTTTATTTTTTACTTTACAGAAGGAGACTGGAAGATTACTGTAGTCACTGGGGATTTTGAAACAGCTGGCACAACAGCAACAGTATCCCTTTACGCTTATGGAGAAAACAAAGCTTCTGGTCCTATTATTTTGGGATCTGGGAAACACCAGCTGTTTAATCCCAACAGTGAAGATACATTTAAGGTATAGTATGGCTGTTATATAAACACTGGAGAATTCAAAACGTATGCAAAATAGCTTTTCTCAAAACTGGATAACAGTGGTAATAAAAAGGACTCAAAGCAATATGTAAGGATCATTAAGAATTTCTGAGGGAGTGGCTGACTTTTATGATAGTAAGATTTGAATCAACAAATGTATTTAGAACTGCATCAAACAGACGTGCCTCTCAGAATCTGCTTCATACCTGCATTTGCTTGTGTTGTGCTGTAACCCCAGCTGGTAACTAAGCCCCACACAGCCGCTCGCTCACCTCCTTCACAGTGGGATGGGGGAGAGAATCAGAAGAGTAAAAGTGAGAAAACTTGTGGGTTGAGATAAAGACAGTTTAATAGGTAAAGCAAAAGCCGCACATGCAAGCAAAGCGAAACAAGGAATTCATTCACCACTTCCCATGGGCAGGCAGGTGTTCAGCCATCTCCAGGAAAGCAGGGCTCCATCACGCCTAACGGTGACTTGGGAAGTCAAGACGTCATCACTCCCAATGTCCCCCATTCCTTCCCCTTCCCCAAGCTTTACATGCTGAGCATGACGTCATATGGTCTGGAATATGCCCTGGGTCAGTTGGGGTCAGCTGTCCCAGCTGTGTCCCCTCCCAACTTCTTGTGCCCCCCCAGCCTCCTCGCTGGTGGGGTGGGGTGAGAAGCAGAAAAGGCCTTGACGCTGTGTAAGCACTGCTCAGCAGGAACGAAAACATCCCTGAGTTATCAACACTGTTTTCAGCACAAATCCAAAACACAGCCCCATACGAGCTACTGTGAAGAAAATTAACTCTATCCCAGCCAAAACCAACACCGCTTGATGTGCTAGTTTTAACTAGATGTTAACCTTTTGCAAAGGTAGAAGAAACTTTGCCTGTTCTTTGCATTGATGTAGTAAGATGGTCCTGGCTGCAGCTTGTGCTGCGTATCCATCTTTGGAAGTGTCCACTGTAAATTCTTCCATGGACTTCCTCAGACTTCCACCGAAGCACACTGTCATGCAAACCTTTTCTTGGAGAAAGTAAGAAGGAAAAGGGGCGTGGCTAGGGACTGGAGTCAAATCACACCAAGTAGGTTAACTCAGGTGATTTAGGCTAGTGATGTCCTACTTCTCCAAGCAAATGGGGAGATTTCTCTCTTCTTCAGAGAAACCTCAGAGAGGTGCTTCAGAAGCATGACATTTCCCAGGGCTTCTCCAAGTTCCTGTAATTCCTCCAGTTTCCTCCAGTTCCTATAGTTCTTCAGGACCATACCTGTTGCAATCGTTAAATCTGTGATATGTCATTTATATTGAAATAATTTATGCATAATAAACAGATGATGGGGAATCAGTGGCAGATAGGACAGGAAGTTTCTCTGATTTTTTAAATTTTTGTTTTCCAGTTTGAAGTATAAATAGGCAAGTTCTTGCAAAGGCAAGTCAATGCTGGTCTTTCTCTTACATTTATTTAAGTTGAAAGTAACTTGGCTAAAGTTTGCAGATAATGCTGGTTTAAGATTATCTCATATCAAAACAGGAAGGTGAAATCGGTGTTTATCTGAAGACTAAATTTGAGTGTCCCTTTTCAAATCATTCTGGCTAGATGATCATCTTGGATATTTACTCAGCTGGTTAATGCTGTCTGACAGCAAGTTCTTACTCATTTATTCAGTTCATTGAGGGAAGTACCAAGAACATTTGTTTGTTTTCTTTCTCTTTGGAAGGAACAGTAGGTTTCTCAAAGCATCATTTTTATCCTCCCAGCATCAAAGCAAGACCTTATACCTGGTCCAGGAGCATTGATGATCTGTTGCTATCCACACTAGCACCCAGGTTTAGGTCTTCTACACTGTACCTAGGTCTTCGTGCCTGATGTTTTTCTTTGGTGGTAAACCACTGAAAGCGTGGAAGAGGCTTGGAGGCTAGGCACGGCACTTTGGTGCAGTTCAAGTGCAATGAATCTGGACTGAGGAGTACAGCTTAAACATTTTACAAAATCTCATTGTGTAATCAAGCTTTTAAATTCATGTGTAATGAGACCTTTAAACTTCAGAGGTTCCTGAGGAGGCTTCTCCATGAATTCTAACCACACCATCAAAGCTTCAAGGTTGACCAGTTTACTGTACATCCATTATTTCTCAAAACCAGTTACTTAACTTTCAGTCAGTGCTGATCAATGGGGAGAGAAAGAAAAGAACAGGTAAAGTAATTTTGCTTCCTTTTCCCACATTGTTTTCCCCCTTAAATATCTCAATAATTAAAATAGCTGAATTTTTGTTAATCCAGAAGAAAGCTGTGTTCTCCAAATGTTTCAGCACTTTGTAACTCTGCAGTTTTCCAACATTAAGAGCACCATGTCATGACATCAATATTGCTAAAAACTGTGGAGTTGCAGAAAAATTGGATAGCCCCTATTGCTTTCTATTACACTAGTTTAATCTGTTAAGTACATTGGGGAAAGCCTTGACTAAGTGGTTCGTGATTTGCAGCCTTTGTGTAGAAATGTGCTGCATATTTGAAGGCTATTTAAACTTCAGGTAACCCTTTTTTTTTTTTTTTTTTTTAAGAAATTGTTAACTGATGCAGGGAGCTGCAAGAGTTCAGCATAATATAATGGAAAAAATAAAGCACAATCACGTCCCACAAAAACAATCAAAGTGCCATCTCATTGCAAAATCCCTTTGCTCACAGATATAATCATAAGAAATGACAGAGAAATGACCCACAAAAAGAGAATGAGACAAAATTGTACTGGATTATCTTAATAAAAATCAAGACTAGTAGTGTGATAAAAAGCACAGTTAACTGCATACTAACTTGGATACCTAAAAGTAAATAATGATTATTCAGTAATGTTAAAAAAAAAGAAAAAAGAAAGTTATTAAAATTTGACTAAATCAAATGGTGCTCCTCTATATACTCCTGAGATTTTGTTGCTCGTCTAGAACTTGATTTTGATGTTGCTTGCACTGCTGTATACAGCCGGGGTAAATTCATTAACTTTGCCTATCTCTGATTAAGGTTTGTGTAAACTGGATTAAAAACTGATCAACCTCCAGTGTAATGCAGGTAGACTGTAACAAGGCTATTGCCTTTGGAGATTTCCATTTGAGGGTGGCACATGAAATTCATTGGAGGTAATTTACAGTTGTTGTGTGATGGGGAGAGTTCTTGTTTCTGGCTGGAGTCTTGGGTTCCAGGTTCTCACAAGATAGTTGTGTGTAAACTACACTATATTTGCCCTTGTGGCTTAACAATTTTTCCTACCAGATGGGAAAGTCAGGGATGAACAAAATGAGAATGGGAAAGAAAAGAAATTTAAATTTGATGGATTTCCCTTTCTGCTTTGTAATTGTTCCTGCATGTTCAAAGAAACTACTTCTAGGCTACGGTTTTCTGCTTCTGTTACTATTCAGGCATACTTTTTAGGGCATAATTTTTCTGTTGAGAGTCATTCCTCCTCCAATAGAGGGATATCAATCTACCATAAGTTACAGCTTTCATCACAACTGTGATCTGTTTCCTGCATTTTCCTCTGGTGTCATCGCAGTCCCTGAGTATTTCTCAGTATTTCAAAAACACTGATTTTGGCAGTATGTTGAGTTGCTCAAGACACTGAAGCTTTAATTATATTGTAAATTATATTCTCCAGAGCCCTGTATTCTACATCATCATTCTTTGAAACATGACGAATTATCTCTTATGAGCATACACACTGTTTGATAAAGAAATTCTTTTTATAAGTATTCTTTTAATGTTTGGTCATGCCCAATATTCCCCTCTGTGTCAAAGAGAACTAAGCAGAAGACTGTAAGCCTATTATCTTCCATAAAAACCAGCTACAATCTCTCAATTTTTATTACTTCAATACAGAATAATTCCATACCTTCAGGTACAAGTTCTGCTCTTCTAGTAACAATGAAGTCAGTAAAAGCACTAACTGGTTCAGTAGATCTCCTTTCAAAATATTGTATGCTAGCCTTAGTGAGAGTGGCAGGTCCTAGCACCTCCTTAACAAGAATTCTTCCATGCTTTGCTTTGTGAGTTTGCTTCATTATCAGCTCTGCAATCTCTTTAGGGCAGTGTTGGTCTTACTGATCTCAACACGTTGTCAAGTTTATCTTAAATAACACTTTATTAAGCTATTAAGAGTACTGGATTTTTTTCCTAAGAAATTTTCAAAATCTTCACTTTAACCTTATGTTATATTGTTGTAGTTGGTGGCTGTCTTTGTAAGGAAGATAGTTGTTCTATATTTGCAAGCATGGGACATGGAGTATGCATGATATTTTAGGAGACCTGGAAACTGAAATCCATCCCTGGTGTGAATTTTGCTGCATGACCCCATTTCTCAAACTTGTAAAGCTGGTGCCTTATCCAGTTGCACTATTTAAAGTTTCTTCATCTGTATAAACAGTCCTTTAAACATTGCCATACTCTTATCAGGGCAAAATGCCAGAAAGTAATATAGGTAGATGAAAAGCAGGGCTCCTACTAAGACTTGCAGAGATACTTGAACGTAAATAAACAGTGTTCCTGTGATGAGGTTGTTACACTACTAAAACCAGCCTTTTTCCTTCCAGTTACATGTACCTTGTTTGTAAAGAATTGTGTTCACCAGATGTGCCTTATGCTGTTTTGCACCACATGGAGGCTTTACACTTAGAAGTTTATCTGTTGTTTTTCATTTTGGTTTTCTCCTGTTTAAATAAAATTATCAGTCATTTTAAATAATCCATGCACTAATAATTGTCACTCCTTCCTTTAGAATCAGCCCTATGGACTGCAAGTATCTGTCGTGTTTCACTGTGTGTCTTTCACTCCTGTACTTTGGATCCAGATTCATTCTTTCATCAGTCAAAACTGAGATCTCTAAAGTAAAATAAGAAGCAGTGGGAGAAAACCAAATGTTATAAAAATAAGTTGAAACAAATCCATTTTCATGCTTTTCCTCCCATTGTTAAAATAAAAGAGCCTGTAACAAGCTCAGCGAGAATCTTCCCAAGTGGGAAGATTGCAAAAGTGACCGCAAGCACTAATGTAGCTATCCACTCTCTTAACCATGGGACTGCCAATGCCTAAAAGCTGGGCATAGCTTGTGTCCTGCTGTTTTCCAGCTGTCCCTGTTTGCCATAATGGCCATTTAGGTCCGGAAACAGTTGAATAAAACTTAGAGAAACCCAGGCTTTAGTCAGATACACTTAAGGCAGCATAAAACAGTCATACTGCTGGCTTTAATTCCACTTGAAACTGTCCACCTCTCTACAAAATGTATTTGATAACAACATGAACCTCATTCCTTACTGAGATAAAAGGGAGAACTATGTAAAATGATCTCCATCAGCTACTGGCTGTGCATGAAGCAAAACTTAGCTTGTTCCAAGAAAACCACATAGAAGGATCTTAAAGAGCTCACAAACAATCTTGGAGAAAAGCACAATTCATTTCATCTTCGAGAAATGAGAGTGAGTGAACATGGTGCTACTTGTTCAGTAATTCTGCAGTATGGAGTACTGAAGTATGGAGTGTGTATACATATACATGGTTTTCCCTTTTAAGGTAGTTTCTTGAGGGAACTTTATATACTCAATTTCAGGTTTAATCTTTCAGCCATGTATCTAGAAAATGTCTTTTTTCCCTTACCTGATGGCAACACAAGTCCAAGATGAATACATATTAAAAACCCCTGTCTGTCTGTCTTGAGTCACTCTATCCTGGGTTATGCTGTCCATTTAGCCCCCCGGTAGGCTTCAGGTGTTTTTTTATGAAATTTTGTGACACTAATTTCCTTTGTTAAAGGTCTTCCCCTGTTAAGAGCTCCCCCACCTTCTCATGTCAAGAGCCCACATCCAGTTTCTTCCTTGACTAATCCATGCTTTTGCCTTGCCTTCCACTCAGCCATTTTCTAGTCTATTCACATTCATATGCCCCCCATCATCTCAGTATCTGAGCACTTTTCAGAAGTGAGTGGTATGACTAATGTGTGGCTTATTCTCTCACTCTTGCTCTTAAAAATAATTTTTTTGTTTGGACTTGGTACAACTCTATAAAGAAAATAGACATTTTATACCATATAGACCTTATGCTAAACAAGATGAGATCAATTTATCTTGCATTGAAACAGAAGATGATAAAGTGATAAAGTTTTTAATGGCCTTTACTTTATATGGGCAGCTCTTTGGCAGCCCTTTAACAGTTCTATCTCCTGCAAAAATTATTTTCATTGTGCATTATAGGGATTTCTTAGTACTAGCAATGTTGAATCTGGTTCTCACCCTAGAGATAATTATGTCAATAAGGTCATGCTTTTGCACTGAGTGCTACAGGATTACAGACTAGTTGAGGTTAGAGGGGATCGCTGAAGATTTCCTACTCCAGCCCCTTGCTGAAAGCAGGGCCAGCTTGAGTAGGTTGCTTGGGACATTGTCCAGTCAGATTTTGAATATCTCCCACTCTACAACCTCCCTGGGTTATCTGTTCCAACGTTTGACCACTCTCACCCATTTTTTTTCTCACATATTTAAGTGGAATTTATGGTATTTCAACTTGTGTCCATTGCCTCTTGACTGTTCACCAGATACCACTGAGATGAGTATGGGTCTGTCTTCTTTAGCCCCTCCCATCAGGTATTTATACACATTGGTAAGACCTTCCCCTGAGCCTTCTTCTCTCCAGGCTAAACAGTCCCAGCAATGTCAGCCTTTCCTCATGTGAGAGATGCTCCAGTCCCTTCATCATCTTCATGGCCTTTCACTGGATTCTTTCCAGTATGTCCATGTCTTTTGTACTGGGGAGCCCAGAATTGGACACAGCACTCCTGATGTGTCTCATCAGGGCTGAGTAGAGGGAAATAATCACCTCCCTTGACCTGCTGGCAACACTCTTCCTACTGCAGCCCAGAAGGCTGTTGACCTTTATGTCAGGAAGATATAAAAAAAAAAATCCTTTAGTCCCTAGGAAGGCAATACAGAAAGCCAAAGTCTGATGTGCTCACAGTAGCCTACATGGTTGAGAGCAGACAGTGTTAGATGTAATTTTTTTTCCAGAGCTCATGACTTCATGCCTGAGTGATAAATATTGCTGTAAATCCACCAAGAGATGACAGACATATATTGCAGAGGCTGGTTCATAGTCTGTCAGGTTATTACAGAATCAACAGTCAAAAGCAGAGTAAATCAGAGATCCAGTCCTACTCCTAGGTTGTGGACTGAGGCGACTACTCTGTACCTTTTCTTAAATGAATCTTCATGTGTCTTCAGACTCTTTGAAGCACTATTATGTACCTACTTGCATAATCTTTCTTATCGTGCATCACTTCTTCATCCATAAGGTGCACTTGTCCAACCACAGCATCATTCTGTTAGCATGATGTGCATGTATGTGGTGAAGGTTAAGTAGGGTTTAAATTTTCTCACATGGCCTGACCTTTGTTGAGCTTTCCTACAGCCAATGCTGGGCTGTGTTCTAGTTAACATCCTCTGGTAGGCAGTGTTTTAACTCCTCACCTAAGCACTGTGGGAAGTTTCAAATCCAGTAAAATACTCCTGGTCTGACTTGGAAAAGTGCAGATCACTCAGAAAAACCTCAGATACGTAAGTGGTTACATGCTCCTAACATGGGAGTTTTGTGCTTACTTTCAAGAACTGACACCCTGATACTGTAAATAATTGGTGTTAGCATAACTTAATTAACCACACAGTAAAAGAAAAGTTCTTGCAGAGCTTTAATGTTATTCTTAAAACATTTTTCCATTTGTTGTCCTTGAGGGTGGAAAAAAAAAGCTGTCTGTTGGTACCATGAATTTAGCAGGTAACAACAGTGTGACATTTCTTTTCTCTAACTAACCTGATAACAGGTAATTGGCATCCATTTTAGTGACTAGTAGCACATTGTTAGCCTGTATAGGAAGGTCAAGTGAGTGAATATTGATATTGGACTAGCTACAAGATGAAAAGAGCTTGAATAGTTTGGAAAAGAAAGTGTTTAACTGTCACCATGCAATGAGCAGTACTTGTTTACCCAGTTTATTTTTGTGAGCAAAGAAAGTATGAAGTGGGAAAAAATTATGCTGATTTTTGTGTGGCCTTTAATCCTACTCCCTACATGTTACATCCACCTTTTTCATGAGACTGTTAAGTTTCTGTGTGAGCACCTGTGATGCATTCTAATTCTTGAGTTAGTGCATAGCTGTGCCAAGTTTGTTGGTCACAATTAACAAATGGGCTGAATTCAGACATCTGGAAAACGCAAGCACCATGGGTGGACCCTGAGTACTCTACTGGTACATTAGTTATATTTTTGGCAACATTTACCAGCTGTATGCTCACTATTTAAAAATATCTTCTGCTTCCAAAGATTTCTCCGTTATATGCAGATGCTGTAGAATTTAAACTAATGCAGTCAATGATTTCACTTTCTTTTGGGAATCCAGCTGCTGCATATGATTTCTCTGAAATTCTGTTAATGACATGGCCTTACATGAAATTAATAACTGTCAAGCATAGCCTCTAGCGGTTGTGTTAGACTTTGGGATTTTGGTGTAGCTTCTTCTGAAGTGTTGACTTATCCAAATGATTTTCATGCTAGCCTGAGTTTATTTCAAAGAGATTGCAGGATATTTTCTGTACAACAGGAATACAGTGACATTATTTGGTTATTCCAGTATATAAAAGAGAAATGGAGTCATTACATAGATTTTTTTCCATCCTTTTATTGAAGTATCTTTCCACTGAACAGTCTCTTCTTAAGCCAAGGAACTCTTACTTTACTTTTCACTTAGTTAAACATCTCAAGTACATGAAAATAGGTTATACTGACTTCACTCAAAATATCATAGGTATGCTAGGGACTGAAGAGTATTTGCATAACTTATTTAGCAATGGAATTAAAATTTAGTCCTTGCATCCTCTTTAGGAAGAACATCTTGCTGATAAACCTGGATTTCAATTTATGCTTAGAGACAAGTTGTAAAATATGAGCTTTGTTAAGCTTCAATTTCAAAAAGTAAGGCCAAGTTTTCTAATGCATGGTTTAATGAAAATGTTCCCATTGCCTTTGGTAAGAAGAGAATTTAGTCCTAAGCTTGTACAAAAAATAAACCATAGCAATGTGCAAAGTACATGGTTGTATTGATTACCAGGCTAATCGTGTTTAACTGCTTGCAAACATTTAGGATATGAGTGTGGCTGAGCCAAAGCTACCGTTGTTTGAAAATGTGGCCCTTTTGAAAGTGGTGGACAGTTTTTACAATAATATGTATTGGTACTGATACTATAAAATATAATGAGTGTTGATATTATTCATAGAATCATAGAATGGTTTGGGTTGGAAAGGACCTTAAAGATCATCTAGTTCCAACCCCCCTGCCACAGGCAGGGACACCTTCCACTAGACCAGGTTGCTCAAAGCCCCATCCAACCTGGCCTCGAACACTTCCAATCATGGGGCATCCACAACTTCTCTGGGCAACCTGTTCCAGTGCCTCACCACCCTCACAGTAAAGAATTTCTTCCCTATGTCTAATCTAAATCTCCCCTCTTCCAGTTTAAAGCCACTAACCCTTGTCCTATCACTACATGCCCTTGTAAAAAGTCCCTCTCTGGCTTTCTTCTAGGCCACCTTTAACTACTGGAAGGCTGCTTGCTATAAGGTCTCCCCGGAGTCTTCTCTTCTCCAGGCTGAACAACCCCAACTCTCTCAGCCTGTCTCATAGCTGAGGTGCTCCAGCCCTCTGATCATCTTCATGGCCTTGCTCTGGACTTGCTCCAACAGGTCCATGTCCTTCTTATGTTGGGGGCCCCAGAGCTGAACACAGTACTCCAGGTGGCGTCTCACAAGAGCGGAATAGAGGGGCAGAATCACCTCCCTCGACCTGCTGGTTGCAATTCTTTTGGTGCAGCCCAGGATATGGTTGGCTTTCTGGGCTGCAAATGCACATTGTTGGGTCATGTTGAGCTTCTCGTCAACCAAAACCCCCAAGTCCTTCTCCTCAGGGCTGCTCTCAATACACTCATTGCCCAGCCTGTATTTGTGCTTGGGATTGCCCTGAGCCATGTGCAGGACGTTGCACTTGGCCTTATTGCACTTCATGAGGTTTGCACAGGCCCACCTCTCAAGCCTGTCAAGGTCCCTCTGGATGGCATCCTTTCCCTCCAGCATGTCGACTGCACCACACAGCTTGTCATCAGCTGAGGGTGCACTCAATTCCACTGTCTATGTTGCCAGCAAAGATGTTAAACAGGTCCAGTCCCAGTACCGACCCCTGAGGAATGCCACTCGTCACTGGTCTCCACTTGGACATCGAGCTGTTGACCACAGCTCTCTGAATGCAGCCATCCAGCCAATTCCTTATCCGCCAGGTGGTCCATCCATCAAATCCATGTCTCTCCAGTTTACAGACAAGGATGTTGTGCCGGACATTGTCAAATGCTTTGCACAAGTCCAGGCAGATGACATCCATTGCTCTTCCCTTATCCACCAATGCTGTAACCCCATTGTAGAAGGCCACCAAATTTGTCAGGCACGATTTGCCCTTAGTGAAGCCATGTTGGCTGTCACCAATCACCTCTTTATTTTCCATGTGCTTTAGCTTAGTTTCCAGGAGGATCTGCTCCATGATCTTCCTGGGCACAGAGGTGAGACTGACTGTCCTGTAGTTCCCCGGGTCTTCCTTTTTTCCCTTTTTAAAAATGGGGGTTATGTTTCCCCTTTTCCAGTCAGTGGGAACTTCACTGGGCTGCCATGACTTCTGAAACATGATGGATAGTGGCTTAGCTACTTCATCTGCCAGTTCCCTCAGGAACTGCAGATGCATCTCATCAGGTCCCATGGACTTGTGCACCCTCAGGTTCCTTAGATGGTCTTGAACCTGATCTTCTCCTACAGTGGGAGTTCTTCATTCTCCCAGTCCCTGCTTTTGCATTCTGTGACTTGGGCGGTGTGGCTGGAGCACTTGCCAGTGAAGACTGAGGCAAAAAAGTTGTTGAGTACTTCAGCCTTCTCTATATCCTGGGTAACCATGCCTACTGTTTCCTTCTGGAGAGGGCCTACATTTTCCGTAGTCTTCCTTTTATCACTGATGTACCTATAGAAGCTTTTCTTGTTGCTCTTGATGTCCCTGGCCAGATTTCATTCTATCAGGGCTTTAGCTTTCCTAACCTGATCCCTGGCTGCTTGGACAATTTCTCTGTGTTCCTCCCAGGCTACCTGTCCTTGCTTCCACCCTCAGCAGGCTTCATGTTTGTGTTTGATTTTGCCCAGGGGCTCCTTGTTCATCCATGCAGGCCTCCTGGTGTTTTTGCCTGATGTCCTCTTTGTTGGGATGCATCGCTCCTGATCTTGGAGGAGGTGATCCTTGACTATTAACCATCTTTCTTGGGCCCTTCTTCCCCCAGGGCTTTACCCATGGTACTCTACCAAGCAGATCCCTGAAGTGACCAAATTCTGCTCTCCTGAAGACCAGGGTAGCAAGCTTGCTCTGCACCTTCCTCACTGCCCTAAGGATCTTGAACTCCACCATTTCATGGTCACTGCAGCCAAGGCTGCCCTTGAGCATCACATTCCCCACCAGCCCCTCCTTGTTGGTGAGAACAAGGTCCAGCATAGCACCTCTCCTTGTTGGCTCCTATTGCCTGAAATACTACAAAGAGAATAGAATTGCTGCTATCATTGTATTCACAATGATATTATTAAGGTTAATAAGTGCTGGCAATCTCTCACATAAGCAGGGTCTGTATGAGGTCCATCCCCTTCAGAGCTTATCACAGAATTTGGTGCAAATTGGTTGACTCCTCAGAAGGAGTTTCAGTCAACCAAGTGAACTGTAAATGATGATTCAAGTGTTTTGTAAAATACTTGCTCAGAAGGGCATGAGGTTGGCATGTGTCAGAAGACCTCTCTAATAGACAGTCCCTAAGAAGATCAATATATCTGATGTTTGTGATACCTAGATTCCTTTACCTCAATGAGATATTTCTGTTTCCATGCCCTTGTTTGTTACCTCTGCAGGAGTTTAGGTCTTATTAATGTTCTGTACATGGCTGACGTAAGCTACATCAGAATGGCAGCTTCATACCCCCAAACTGTTATGTCTTAAATTTTACAACTTTGAATTTCCACCCATGTCCAAACTCTGTCATATCAAGCTGAAGAATTTACAGGGAGAAAGGAACTTTGCAAAGCAATTTTTAATATTTTTAATAAACAGATATTTGAATCTCCACAATGCTTTGACTGTGTGCTTTGGTTGAGGATTAGAGGTCTGATGATTTTGTCAATGCTCTGTTGCAGAGGCCAGCAAAGATTAGCCTCAAGCTGCTACTTTTGCTGCAACACTGTTGTTCAGTGCTCACCAGCAGCAGCGTGCCTTGAGAAGCAGGACTGGCCAGCTGAAGGACTATTGTGCTAACTCAGGTGTATGGTTGCTAGGACTCTAGAAAGTTTGTTCAGGGCAGGGTAGACTTATCCCAAAATGCATCAGTCTTCCATCTCTGTGGGTCCTTGTCATTTAGGAAGTTTGAGCACCTGCAACATCCAATTACAGTGTAGCGGAGGAATGTCTTTATTACATTTACTACCTTCTTCAGTAGATTTACAACATATTTGCTGAGCAGCTTGTTGCTATTCCTCCCTTATTCTGTCTGCACAACTTCCGCTAGTGGCAACAGAAATTGCATGATTATATGAGAGACTAGGTAACTGTAAGTGACATCACATTATCCTTGAGCAAAACCACTAGCTTTACAAAGTTAGCTGGGAGAATTACAATTGATAATTTTTGATCTGTCAATTGAGTTATGGAAAAATAGCAACTAACCCAAAATGAACAGAAAATTTTAGAGAAAATACAGAATTTTGGACTTGTGTCTTCTTCTGAGCATCTCAAAATTTATGAAGAGAGCTTTGCAGTGTCCCTGTGAAAGACATGTAATTGTTGTCCTTGTTGTATAGTTAAGAAAGAGAAACAAAGAGGGCTTGTGAATTATGTAATGTTTCTCAGGAAGCCTAAAGCAGACCCAGGAATAGAATCTAGTTGCCTGATTTCCAGAGTGATGCTTTAGTCCTGGGACCCATCCTTACTTTTTTGCATGGCCACTTATTGCAGTTGTGTTTCCGTATAAAATGGAATGTTACTTTTACAGCCATGGTGCCGTAATAGAGAACTTACAGAAACAGTTAATCCTGACACCAATGCACATAAAGATAGAAGACAAAGAGAAAAGTGGGCCATAGCAGACTGATAATGGTAGGAATAGTTAATAAGGCTCTGCTGATGGTAACTCTATGGACTGCAAAATATATTTTTTCATGCAGCAATGACTGAAAGTACTTCTGCTTGTTAAAGTATTTGTCTAGAAATAGAGATTTACATTATAATACTGCAAACTGGATTCTGTCAAGAGATCTAGAACCAGACTGAATTGTTTGAGCCCTTTAGTCACTTTAAATAATATGGTACTGAAGTAAATAAAATTACGTTTGCAGACTACTCCATATGCTTTTGCTTGATTGCTCTGTGATTTGTTGTATATTAAGGCTTCATTTTCTAAAAAAATCCATTACTCCAGGTTACATTAGCTGCACATTTAGCTTGCATGTTCAGTGTAAGAAGGATTGCTAAAAGACAACATTATAATTTCTTATTAAAAACTGTTTGGTTTTCTTTTTTTTTTTTTTTTGGCCATTACAGATTAATTTCAGAGATCTTGGGCAGCTATATAAAATCCGCATTGGCCACGACAACACTGGAAATGATCCCAGTTGGTACCTGGAAGAAGTCAGACTTGAAAGAGTAGTCCCTCTTTCTGATGAAGAGATTTGTCTCCCCATGGAGTGCTGGCTTGCAGAAGACAAGGGTGAAGGTGATACCTGGAGGGAAGTGGCAATAAGAAACCCCACAAAGGAGCTTTTGCCATGTACGTGCTCAGTATTTTAGATCATGTGTTCACTAGCCATATCCTGTGAGTATATGACAGCTTTTCATGCTTCTTCCAGGGCAGACTGCCCAAAAGCCAGCATAACCATGAAACAATCCTTTCCAGATACTTTCTAGTTCCCCAGAAGTGGAAAGTGATCATTTTACCCCACTCCTTTCCTCCACAAAATCAGAATAATAGCTGTGGCCAGGGCATCTTACCCCTATAAAATTCTTGGTCTCTCAGAGTGCCCCTAAATCACCGGCAAGTACTGCTCCTTAGAGCAACACATCAGGCAGGAAATCAAGGCGTTATCGAGGTATGTAGTCATGTGACATCCAGCTCCTTTTAGCAAGTTTGATACCATCCTTTCTTGTGCTGCATAAAATATTTACCAGAAATCCATGATCTGAATCATCACACACAGGTTTTCCAAATCAGACTCAAGTCACAAGCATTCATACAGAAGTTGTTAGCTGCAGGGTGGCACTTTGGTACTTCAAAGTTTACCACAGCTTTGACACACTTTGTTCTCTTCAAGCGAAATGGGAAATAGCCCATCATATAAAGTTATTATTTAAAAATTCCTGGGCCTCTACAAAGGAATAAGGAGCCAGTATAATCATTTAACATGATGGGATTTTTTAATAGAATTCTCTTTACATTAACAGAATGACAATGATGCAGCTGATGATAGACAATAGTGTCTCACAGTCTTACATAGATAGGTGCTATCATTCAGGCAAACTGTATTCAAACTGAAGCAGTGAATATTGCAAGGAATCAGTGATTCAACATAAAAAAGGGTCATCATGCATTTAGTGACAATCAAATAATTTCAGAAGAAAATATCAAACAAGTGAAAAACCTCAAATGAAAAGAATGTAATTCTCTGAAAAAACGTCAAGACTGGTGATGTGTGAATGTTTTCCATGGGTTTTAAGGCCAAAGGGGACTACTGATCTCTGTTACAGAGGCCAGAAAATGCTGAGAAACACACGTGCCAGCTCACATTTGCCCTCTCCTCTCCTCTTTTATTTTTTTTTTTTCTTAATTATTCTGCAGAGTATTTAGTGACTTCAATAAGAGATTTCAAAACCTGGGACTGAGCGTGATCAACCAGGCCCTATAATCATTAATGTATACCAGACTACCATATGCCACCTCTTACAGTGATGTAAATACGGTATACTGGTGCAATAGAAAAATAGTGCAGAAGCCAATTAGTTGTATGAACAATTAATTCAACATCAATAACTCAAATCTGCAATATGCAGTCTGAAATACCCATTCATAGAAAAGTACTAATATTCTGGTAGGTGGAGTCCATTTACATACTTGTATGTGAAAAGTCAAGTCAGTTCTATCAAAGGCTGGGAATATGTTTAAAACAGCACATATATTTACTCTTTAATCATTATATTACTGCACCTTTCCTTGCTTTTGCAGGAACATTATCTTTATTAAAATATGTGTCTCAAGTTTGTAAGAAAAGATACATTAGAAAGAATTCGGAAATTTCCCAAAATTGTAAGTTTTATAAATTAATTATTGATTTTAGGCACATTTAAATTGAACATCAATATAAACTCAGCATGACCTCCCAAGGATTTCCTATTTAGTTTCTCAAGAACAAGCAAATTAAACACTATCCATTTGCATTTCCCATTTAAAAGCTAATTGCTTACAAATACCAGACAAACCACATCAAGTCACTTTCTCCAGCAGAACAAATGATGTACTACTTATTACTTAATGATAATATCTGATATGATTTAGTAATTTGTATCCTGTACTTTTAATTCAATCTGGTATCTTCTAGTGCTACGAAATTTGCTTAACTATAAAAGTGATGTGCTGGAAACTTTAAACAAAATGAACAAATATAAACTGATCTCAGAAGACATTGGTTTTTTTATTGCTGTTCTTTAACACTTACTTTATTACACAACTTCTTTCTTAGAAGAAAGGGTAATTTTTTCCTTATCCTTTTTTCTCCCTTTCTCCAGCCGAACTCTACTATGTACCCAATATGGACCCAAAACTTTGGAGCTTATTATTGGTTCCTTGTCTTTCCTTTTTCTAGCTTCATTTCTTAATGTCCTAAGTTATTTCCTGATTCTGTCAGCTTTTCTTTACCTTCTTCTCTGAAATCACTTTTTTTTCATCCAAATTTCTCACCTTGGTAAATCCCCTTACTTTTTCCGGCTGTCCCTCAGCCAATTCAAAAACTGACACTAATCTGGTCTCCTATTCAAGTGATGCTTTCATTTCTTTCTCAGTATCTCCATCATACCAGTCTCAACTTCCATATGTAACTCAGGTTTCTTATGCCTCCAATGTATGTTTGCCTTTGTCTTCCCTTCTTTTCTTATTTTTTTTCCCCATTGCCAAGGCTTCTAGGTCCGTGGCTTCTTTTTCTCTTCATACTCCATCTTCTCTTTTGCTTTTCCAGCCCTGGAGATTTAAAAAACTTCACCTGATCTGTCTTTGAAGTTGTCCCTGAATTGAGCATGCTGTTGAACCGAATGATCCCTGGAGGTCTGCTCCAGCCTGTTTTTTTCTGTGATTCTTCCACCCAGTCTCACTTTTTTTCTGGCAGTTCCAGATATTTTTAGTTTACCAAACTTTATAAGTATTGGGTTGTTTATTTGTTGCTGTTCTGATATAGTTTCATCCCCTAGTTACGTTGTGAAGCACAAAATAAAAAAAAAAATTGTTTAAGTATTTTCTAAGTGATAGGTATTGGAAATTAGTGATCACGTCCTGAACTGGGTAAATCTTAAGTGTCATTCAATGAAAATAACATAGAAGCTTTATTCTGAATGCTTTTGACTTAGCTTTATAACATCATGACAACACAGGAGTGTTAGGGGAATCAGACCAGATCTGGCAGCTCAATCTAGCGAGGCTGCCGCAGCTGCATGGCCCCAGGTCCAACCAGTGGCGAGGCTGAGTACATGTTCCCAGGCAGCACACACAGGGAGACCACACGTATATACCACATATATATACCTGTCTATACATGGCCAGCTGCACAGGTAACCCAAGCACACAGAGCAGTCGCCCACACACAGACAGCACCAGCAGCTTCATCCCTCTCCCCTCTTTGGCTGAGCAGGGTGGATGTCCACAATAGGAGGGAATATATACATCTATGCATATGTACAAGGTGGATGCTTCCGGCAGCTAGGCTCACACACTCTGTCTGCTCAGCAGCTGCCCCGGATGCCAGTGTCCCCAGTTGCTGGCATCTGGACGTATGAGCCCCTGAGGCTGCAGCCCCGCTCCAGCTGCTGGTACAGACCACCTCACACACACACGCATGAACACACAGATCTGTCTCGCCCTTAGAGACACACATACACCCCAGCAGGTCTCACCCATAGAGACACCCTTACCCCATGGCGTCTCTGGCAGCTAGCTGGGACTCCCATGGTCCCTCCAACAGTCAGCTGCTCACGTGGTCTTGCATTTAGAGACATGGGTCTCTGACCCCTGGTCCCACTCCACTTGCTGACACTTAATTTCACTCCCTTCAGTCTCTCCAGTTGCTGTGATGCAGGACCCCAGCTGGGTCCCAGTCCAGTTGCTGGCACTCAGACCCCATACCCACACATGCAGACGTAGACAGAGAACAGAGAGCCCTTGACCCAGTAAAAGAGTTAGAAAGCAAATTAATATGAAGGTGGGACAGACTGCACTGATCAGGTGCAGGACACAGCCAACCATACTAACCAGACCTTTTGATCCCCTGATCTCTCTATTTTCCCAGACTTGTTCCTCCCCAAATCACCTAGATCCATCTCTTTCCCTGCCTTTGGTTTGTCCCCTAAATGTCCCATAATAAGTCCTGTGCAATCCCCAAATGCTGTCCCATATTGCATTCCACACCCCTATGCAGCAAAACCCAGCACTCTGAAAGATACTCCAGAATTGACACATTGTGATGGGTTTCATGCCTGGACACTGGGACTGAGACTCTCCTGGGACAGTTCTGCAGGGCTGGGAGAGGGTGTCCCTTCCTCTGAGTCCTTGATATGGGTTCCCACCTGCCCCTGTGCTTGTGGAGATGGGCTGATGGCTCCTGTGATGGGCCTGGGAGAAGCCAGAGCAGGGTGTTAGTTGGACTGCCAATATCTGTCTGTGCTCCTTTGTGAGTGTGCAGAAGACCTTTATCACACATCCTAACATGGATTGTCTTCAGATATGGCTGAAGTTTTGATCTAAAGGGGTCTATGGTACAAGAAGTGTTGAATTTTCTTACTGTTCTGTTTATGTGAACATAAACTTCAAATGAGAATATAAATGGGGAATTCTGCCCTGTTGGTGTTCACATAATCGAAGGAATAACTGTACTGAATTGAGATAAAAGACAAATATTGAGGCTGAGGCAGGAAAAATTCCAGCTCAAAAGATTTAGCTTTCTTTTCCACTTGGAGAAATGTGCAGGCAAATACAGAAAGGTTAGAATGTGCCCACTGACTGAAATAGTGCAAAAGATGACCAAAGCAAATAGTAATGACTAAAGCACTATCTCTACAAAATTTGTATCCCTGTTTAATCACTCAAGAGGCACCAACTACGTAGCTAAAAAGTCAGGCTTCTCTTCCCTGTTGTAAAATTGATTAGTAAGTGTGTTTTTTCAAAGCTAACAATTTTCTTATATGTTATGAAGAATATTCCTGTATATTTTTTAGAATATTGCTCTAAATAGCAATAGTGGAGATTAGAAAGCCTGAGAACTGTAATTCTGATTGAAATGTCTTCACCTGATAGTCATTTTGTATTTATGTCTTCTCAAATAATA
Organism: Harpia harpyja; assembly: GCF_026419915.1. Classification (NCBI taxonomy): domain Eukaryota; kingdom Metazoa; phylum Chordata; class Aves; order Accipitriformes; family Accipitridae; genus Harpia; species Harpia harpyja. The sequence goes on from NC_068944.1 coordinate 36,258,668, forward strand.
TATGCACCACTTCTGAGGAAGATAGTCCCTCTCAACCACTATCAGCCATTAAGAAACTGTTCCCTTTTAGCCCTAATGCTGCACCAATCTGTACCTCTACCCTTCCATCATGGCAAAATGCCAAACACTTTTTCTGCAACCCAGGTAGTAAATACCAAGTGATAAAACCACGTGACAGAGATTCAACCTTGCTGTTTAACAAATCAAGCCAAAATGACTATTTCATTCAAGTGGGCATGTCATATGGAAGAAAGGCAGAACCTGGAGCAGTACTGTGTAATACTGTTCTAATATCTTGGATCGCTATCATTAAGGGAGGACCGAATAGAAACAGTTTGACAGTTTTAATGTTGTGTATCATTTACCATCTCTCTAGGTTTTGTGTTCTTTGGCCATTTTGTCTGTTTACACTAGCAGCCTGATGGGAGTGGATTTGCGCAATGAGGGGGTTGGTGCTAAAAATCCAATGAGCTAAGGGTCCAATGTCCTCATCATGTGTGTTTAGGGGGAAAGTTACTCTGGGCTTGTTCTGGTCTTTTCCCACAGACTGACTGCCAATTTGTGGCAAGATTGTTATCACTGTGTTCCTGGAACATATCCTCTGGTTTAATTTCATCCAAAAAGAATCTAGTTTTTACTCTAAAACAACTCCATGCTGCAAACTGAAAAGAATTAAGGAGGGCCAACCAGGGGATTCAGTTTCTTGATTCAAACTAATGTGCTGTTGTAGGCACACCAGTGTCATTAGGCTCAGATAGCTGTAATGCAGAGGAAGCTTACCTAATGTACTTTGAGTAATAAGTGATAAGTATATTTATCTTGAATTCATCTGCTCTTAACTAGAATTCTAAAATAATGACTGTACTTTTCTTTTAGCAGAATTACTTTGAAAAGAACTGACAATAGGACAGTAGCTTATACTAAGTCAGCAGAAAAAGACCAATATTTCTGCAGTGAAAACTTTCATTATCTTATTCTTACCAATAGATTTTTCTTTAATTCTATTAGCATTATTTTCTTCTTCTCCCAAAACATATCAAAATATTAATTTAGTCTTTAATGCAAGGCAACCTGCGATGCTTGCTTACCATTTATATTTTCCAAAGGAAAATGTCATAAGTAACAGAATTCTGAATCTTACTTCTTCAGAAGGAAACGAGAATTATATACTGTGATTGCAGATTGGGGCCCAACTAACTTAGCATTGGTGAATGATCAGGAATATACCAACCTTCTATATTGGAAACCCTGATTCAGGTGCCCAGAATAAGAAGTCTGGAAAAAAGGTTCTCTAACTTGCATTCTGTTGCCCTTAGTATGCCCTTAGGTTACCTTTTCTTCACAACCATAGAAACAAAACTTCCTTTCTCTCTCCCCTTTATTCCAGGTAATTCATGTTCTCATGTTATCAATAGATGCTAGAAGCTGGAGGTGGGACTTAAAAAAACACCTGAAGCCTCTTGATAACATCTCAAATGGTAGCAGTAGCAGCATTTTTATGGACTGAGCAAGTATAAATTTGCTACTTGTACACTTGACTGCTCAGTGACTCCTATAGTATTTTTTATATATTTTGATATGTCATTTTTTATCATAGTTATTATGCTGCTTTAATGTCTGTCTCTCATGGAGCCTTTTAGAAGCTCCCCAGCTCTGCCTGAAAACATTTTACCTCCCTTTTTTCCAACAGTTTCATCCATGCATTCATGTCACAGAGTTTTCTGTTTGGTTATAGAGCTTATCTAAAGTTACCCTGTTAGCAGTTTGAAGATTTCAATCACTTACTTTCTGAAAGGTCATTTTCTTTTTTAGTGAGTGCTAGCTGAGATTTGTTTCCTGCTATTCTGTATTAATTAATCCTCTTATATCCTTTATCAAAGTTATTGTGTTTTTCAAGATGTTTCTTCTGTTACTTTGATGTGCCCCACATTAGACAGATGCCTAGACGTGAGTCTAACAGGTCCCTCATAATGCTGAAATGGTATTTCCCAACTTCTGTTGAGTGGTTGGTTTTATGATATAATTTTCAGCTTTTTCTTTCCTTTTTTTGCCTATGGGCCTACCTCTCTGCTTTGTCACCCCTGTTTTCAGCTGGTGTAGTTTCACTAAGTCAGTGTATAGTAAAATGAAATTACTGCTACAGAATAGAGGATTGGGCCATAGAGTTCTAATTCTCAGAGTTTTGGGATGGCTTTTTCTTACTGCAGTGAAGCAGGTCTCCATTTCAGATGTGGCAGCAATGGGGGTCTTAGAGTAGGTCAGTTTCTCAAAGGAAATTAAACCACCGTCCCAGAGGCTGAACATATTTTCTACAGTCTACACAAAACCCCCTGTGTTTTGTGAACAATATACAGAAAGCTACAAACAGGCAAATTTCACATAGGGTGAGCCTTGCTGTCTCAGCAATACATTCAACTGGTAGGTTTGTTCTCCAGATTTGGTTGTATCTGCCCCCGTGCTCATCAAACTACTGGTGCACCTTGTCTTACCTGTTACAGAGTGGCATCATCCTTCTTGTTCTTATATTTAAGCAATCTGTAGCTCAGGAGCCATTAACACTAGCACCTTTTGTAACTCTTCTGCAATCTAGCGGAACTGCTTGACAAAGTTTGAAAAAAATTGCATCCACTCAAGCTGGTCTGTGCCTAGGTTTCCATTTGTACAGAAAAGCCTTAACCGTCACAATCTATTTAGTGGATGTTTATATGAATGTCCAAGCATTTCTCCATAGCGACATGTTCTAAGTAGGCATACACAGTGTGTTTTGGAGAATATTTTTGTTGCTTAATTTTTTGTGTATTTCCTATAAAATGCATTGTAACATATACTCAGGTTAAGGGAAATGAACATTCCATTTATTATCCTAATACAGCAGCCCGTATTGTTAATTTGTACAAAAATTTAAAGCACAAACTGGTCTTTTTGTTAAGAAGGTTCCTTTATAAATAATGCAGATTGTGTAGCCTAAATAAATGCCAGACCTACTGTTTTCCAGATGGTGAGAGATGTATAGACACAAGGAGCTACGGAAAATATTTTGCAGTTCTTTACATTTCAACATGTGCATGTTTTCTAATTCAGACTGATTTATTTAGGCTTGTAGCAATAGAAAGCTGTATTTGATTAGATCATTATCATCTCTCTAGTTACCACAGAGATGCACAGTGCTACAAAAGCAACTGTAATTTATTTATCTGTTAATATCTTTGTGTTGTGTTATAATTATCTCTTCTTCTGTTCTGGTGTGTCCTGTACTTAATCCATTTGGTTTGGTCTCCCTCCAGAAATAAAAGAGCTTGTTGGTGTTTTCTTCTCGTAATCATTTATTGTTAAAGGGCTTCTTAAAAAAAGCCTTGAATATACTTCAAAATTGTGCTTATAGTAACTTAAATGTTGCAGTTTTGATCATGGAAAGTACTTGTAGGTGTAGGTAATACAGATACCAATACCAGTCATAACATAAACAGTCTATACCCTTTCCTTAGCTCCCACAGATGTTTTGCTTTTTCAAAACTGAGCATGTAAGTAAGAATGTAAAAGCATGGGGGAGACTTCATGTTGATATGTCTCTGCTTTTACTAATCTGCAGCATCTTGCTCCATGAGTAGTTCAGCCCTATTATTCAAATGGCTGGTCACAGATTAATATAATAGTTAGCTTGTCTTTTGGAAATATGCCCCCTCTCCTTCATTTTGCCCCTTCATGATCAGCGTGACTCTTTGCTTTGTTGCACGTTTCCTTTCATAGTTGGCTGTCACTCCTCATCATCTGTCCTTTGGCCAGTTTCTTGTTTGTTTTATATTCTCCTGCTGCTAATCTGCACACAGTTATGATTATACTAAGAGTTATGATATAAAATGTCGTTTGGATATATTGCTCAATTATGCTAATTATCAGGTCCATTTGTCTTTGTTACTTGCCATTCATAACTACCATTTGTTTTAACATGACGTTTTTATGTTAAAAACCTTGAAACTAGGTTTCAAGGCTCTGCCAGATTTTTGAAGGTGTGTGTGTATTATTGAGATCAATTATATGTCACGGGCTGTGTTGGTACACTAATGCATGGGTGTGAGAGCTCAATGAATGCTTGGAGTTACAGAAAATAATAAAACTGATCAAGGGACACCACTCCTATTTTGACTCACAGTTGTAATAGTGATAAAGAGTTGGAGACGCTGTCTTTGCCATTTTAGGATAATTTTATACAGAATAAAAAAAAAAATCCTAATTTGGTTAAGCATACAGTCTATCCATCAACATTTCTTTCCTATCTTTTAATATATGTGGGTCTATTTTTTTCCCTTAAGTATCGGCAGTATTATTTTACTACTTGTTTAGCTTCTCCACTGGGAATCAGAAATAGCTATTCTTCAATGATGGTGGATGACATGATGTTTGAGTTTTATAATCTGCCTTGGGGTCCAGTGAATTAAAAATTTATGGAAATGTCAGATTCTACTAACTATTTGGTGGTTTAAGACTAATAGTATTTTAGTTAGTTTCTGTAGAATATTGTCCAGTTTCAAGCATTTTGTTATCATTTTCTGTTTTCATCTTAGTTCCTTCTTAAAAGTAGTGTTTAATTGTGTTTGGTAGGGCTTCTACTACCTTTCTTCACTCCCAAGAACTATTAAAATTACCCATTAGTGAAAGAGTAATTTCCTCTGTGATCCACTACATGGCAGCAGAAATGGCCAGCTGTGATTAGAATAGAAAAACACTGCATGGAAAAATTGCCATTAAGATGTAAACAGGAAATTTTTTTTAAAAAGTTGTAATAAGAAAAACTGAAATTAAATACAGTAGTATGTGATTACTACAAATAATTTTTTTTAAAAGAAGTTTGCATATCTGGATAATTATAAAAATATTAGCATGGTGCAAAATATGTTAATACTGTAACTCTGAATTATATTCCAGAATTCTTTGAAGATAAGTGTATATTTTTTGTGTGTAGGACTTCGGTTTAGACTAGAAGGAGAGGCATTAAAAAGTTGCAAATATATTTTAACTGAGAGCTGTTTTTAAAAGTGTTAACATCCACTAGTGATAAAGGTTGAAAGCCTCAAAAGCAAGTTGAGTGTCTGCTTTTTATAGATGAGGGAGCCCATTCATCTTCTTGCCCACATTTGTATGTGAGGTGAAAATCTAAAACCCCTAGGATTCATGATTGCTATTCTCCTTTTAAGATGAAATGAAGGTTAACCACCCAGAAAATTCTGGTTTGCACAAATCTGGAGGTTGAAAATGCCTTGGTATCAGTGAAATATAGCTATTGTTTGAGACCATGACTAGGCAGGTTAGGTGGTCTCCAGATAACTTGCCAAGAAAGACTTTGCGAATTAGGTCTTGAAATCATGAATAGTCAACAGGGAGTGAGAGAAAAAAATGGAGCACTAGGGAAGACTTGCTTGATGGGCTGCTTTGCTGAGCAATGCACAGCTATACTCAGCATAATGTGTTTTTTTAAGTTTGGTATTTCTATAGTTTTGTGCAGAGAATTACAAGATCTGAACCTGGCAGTGACAAATGCATGGATAGCTGTTGCTACTTCCAACCTTGGAAGTCAGTACAGTCTTCTGGCAAAATTTAGATGGGAAAGCTTTTGAATCATGTGCAAACTACAAGGATAATCTCAAGCTTTTTCTTCTTCTAGTGTTGGTGTATGAGGTCCATGTATATACGGGTGCTAAACCTGGTGCTGAAACAGATTCTAATGTTTATATCAACCTCATTGGGACAAGAGGAGATGCTGGCAGAAGGAAGCTCCATAGATCTAAGAATAACAACATAAAATTTCGACATGGACAGGTGAAGTAAAAATGATGCTACTTCTGATCAATAAGAGCAAATTATGGCTAGCAAACTGTTTCTTCAAGTATAAATATCTTCTTATTTACAAGCAGTTTACGATTTTCTCACTTATTTTCTTTATTCAAAATTAGAGAATTACATCATAGGAATAATTTTTATCTGCTGGATCAGTCACTTACTGAGAGCATTGGATAGTAAAATTTGAGTACTCTTGGTTATTTATATTGCACATACAGATAAAATGGTAACATTTTTGTTCTCCTGAACAGATCACTTTAAATTTTAGAATCAAGCTCTAAATCCTTATTCCCAAGTATATTTTCCAGTCTTGGTGAGGCAGATAGGGCTAGAAAATGTAATACAGAGATGACCAAATAATTATTTGCAACCGATCACTGTGTCATGCCAAAGAAATCAAGTGCTGTTTCTGTGTAGTAATTTTAAGGTGTTATTCACCTTAGAAAGCTTTGAAAAATCCTCACTGACTGGCCAGGACCAATATAAGACACCTATATTCATTCTGCAGGAATAAAAAAGAGAAAAAATAAGCTATTCTATACTGTTATAGTCAAAGCAATAGATGTGTTCAAGACCTTTATCGTTTTCCTTGTATGGTTCCACAGATGGATATTTTCTGCATAAAGGCTGTCTCACTGGGAGACTTGGAGAAAGTTCTGATTAGCCATGATGGAGCTGGTCCAGGTAGGATTTAACTTCCTAGAGACCAATCTGTTTTCAAGTCCCTTTTAAACACAATGCACTTTATTTATATTGCATCCTTCATAAAAATGTGACAGAAGGTCTTGCAGTGATAAAAAGTCTTCCCACAGACGGACCACTGTGATGGGATGGTGAAAGACAGTGGTAATGGGCAGCAAAAAAGACATGAGTTTAATGTCAAATACTGTCATTCCACTTTTTGTTTTCAAGTTTATTTATAAGAAAGCACTATTTATTTGCATATAGAAAACTCATGAAAGCGTTGCTCACATAGGTAAAATAATCCTTCATTAGAAAAAGACTGAAGACTGGCCAGAATAGAATTAAAGGTATTCAACACCTGCTTTACTACCGAACAAATTTTGAGTAGCTATAGCATAATGTCCTTGCTGCTTTGGGCAATGGTAGATTTGGTTATTTATTTAATCTACGCAAGTCAATGTGGAGCTGCTCCAGTGAGTGACATTGCATTCTGCTTGTAGGTTTTTCAGAATAGAGAATTTTGTGATGAGACAAAATCTTTTCTTGAGGTGTGCATCTCTGGAATGAAATAAATTAAGAGAAAGCTAGCATTTAAAAGCTCTGAGGATGTAAATACAGCAAGTATGTTTGCAGATTAGTAGCTAGGAAGAAGCTAAGTGAAAAGAAGGATTTTTAAAGCAGTTCAGGGCCACTCTGATACCAGATTATAACAGCAGTTTTATCCTTATCTGTTCTGAAATGGCCTCAAGCAACACCCATCTTGCTGACTGTACTGTCTAAGGCTCTGAGCAGACTTGTGACTGTTACAGAAGTAGCCTTGTTAGTGCAGCCTTGGTATGGGGTGTAAACTTGAGTCTAGTATCTTTGTAGTTCTCTAGAGTTTGCTGCCTTCAGCAATATGGATGATTGTACACCTGAGAGTTTCACATCCTAGTAGGCCAAGACATAACACAGAAGGCAGTGTGGTGGAGCCTACCTTCACACTATGCCCCAGGTCACCATACCATACTCTCTTCCCTTAGCGCTCCTTTAATAGGCAGAAAAGTCTTCTCGCAGGATCAGCATTACAAATCTAAAACCAGACTCAGCTATCTTAAGATGTTCTTTGACAACGGAGTTCAAAATCTGTGTTTTTGGAGGATTGTCTGAACAGGACAATGGATTGAATTCTGTCTATAACAAAATTTATGCCTCAGTAATTAAGATTATTGTTCATTGTACTCAGATAGATCTCACAGACTTCTTTTGAACTGAGGTGACCAGAGGGGTTGAGAGCTGGAAAAGGATGATGAGTCAGGAGAGAGGTCATCTAGAGACCCAGTCTTTTAGGGGTTGAGAGGGAGGAAAGAGGGTTCCTTTAGAGGTGGGGCTGCCCTTTTTTCTAATCATATCACTTGTCTGAGTGATAGGGCAGAAGGTCTTTAGTCTTGATTTGGAGACTGTCTTGAAAGGATTGTGGAACATATACTTTCTCTGGGGGTCCTAGACTGCAGGGCATAGATCTTCTCCCACAGCCACTGTGAATGAGGAAAGAAAATGAATTTTGTCATAGACAGCAAGGTTTTGGGATTGGTCAGGTGTGAGTCACTAGATGATGTGTCTTATCTGCTGAAAGAACCTTCTCTTCCATAGAAGCTTTCCATGCATACCTGTACATTTACACAAGCAGCTCCTTTCATCTTATTTGGCCTGTTTCAAAGTGACCTGCTTGATTGCTGGTGAATCTTGGCCAGGCTAGTAGGCTCTTTCCAATGAAAGAGCATATGATGTATAGAAGGGTGAGAGAAGAAGCTTGCAGAGGGTCCTAATGTGCCCTGGGCCTGAAGTCTTGTAGGGAAAATGCCATTCTGCTCCGTGCACTGCCTGGGCAAGCCCTCCTTACGGGACAGAGACTGCTGCCTTCTAGGGACTTCCAGACTCAGATGTAGCCAGGAAGGCAGAGCGTGAGAATAAATAGGACAGTTGTCTGCTTCTGACCAAAACATCCCTCATGCTGTTTTGCTACAATGTGCTGATAAATAATGGTGTGAGTCATGCAAAACCTTGTAAGCAATATGACAAGTTGTGAGTGGTGCAGACGCAGTGAGAACAGGATATTTGAAAAGGGCTTTGCAGGAGAACTGTATCAGTTACTAGGATGGTTATTGGAAGTGATCTAAGAGATCAGCATGGATGTGGCAGTGGTTACTGCTGTTAGGGAGAAGATGAATTCAGTTGCCCAACAGAAGTGAGGCTGCACAGCTCCATGCCTGCCAGTCCAACTAGTAGCAAGGCTGAGTATGTGTTCCTGGTAGGCAAACGCACAAAAACACATTTATAAAACACATAAATGTATGCACGTGGCCAGCCACGCAGATCAACACAGGCAGCACCAATAGCCTTATCCTGTTACCCTCTCCAGCTGATCAGAATGACAGTCCATCAATGGCAAATATATACATATATATACAGTACGGATGTTTAAGGCCTCCAGTAGCTGGCCTTAGACACTCAGTCTATCCAGTCGCTGGCCTTGCATCCTTGGATCCTCAGTTTTCCCAGTTACTGGCACCTAGACATAGAAAGGCCCTCCAAGGCTGCAGCCCCACTCCATTTGCAAATGACCACAGTAGTCTTAATGATTTGTTAATTAATGCTTTTATATATGCAATCACAACTTCACTCACAGGGGACCAGAATTTCCAGCTTTCACACAGATCTCAGTTAACTGCATAAACAGATTTGTCCCAACGTCCTTGTGCCTGATCACAAGGAACCAGAGGACGTAAGCTGGGATGTGAATGGTGTTGGCAGTTCACAGACATATGCATGTACTTGCCTCCAAGCAAAACCCCCCACCCTTCTTAAAATTAAAACAGAGCAAGGTAGAGAAGAATTAACATTGTACCTCTTGTGAGAGACAGAGAATAATAAAGCTTTCATTCTGTTAATATATCTTATCTATTTAGCTGAGCTCTGTCTTAATATGACCTGTGTTTCTGCTGGAAAAAGATTATCTGGGCTTTTTTCTTTTAAATTTATTAAAAAAAAAATTGCATTATTTCACGTGATAAACTTTTGTCATTTCAACACAGGCAATGGATGGTTCCTGGATAAGATTGTCATCAAACATAAAGAAGGAAAGGAAGCTCAGGAGGTTGTATTTCCTTGTAATAGGTATGCCATTCACTGAGAAAAATAATTTGTTACACTGATGGCAACCTAAGGAAAAAATTGCAGAACAGGCATGAGCACACAACCTAGGTGTATGAGCAATGCCCCAGAGTTTTTCAAGATACAAGGGATGCAAAATTTTGCCATTGAAGACAAAGAACACAGTTGCTGTATTGGTATAGGAGGGAGTCATAGCCTAATGCAAAGAAGCCCAAACCCAAATGTTGCATAGGAGGAAAGATGCATTGATCTTTTTTTTAATCTAAATTATACAGAGACCACATGAAAATAAATAAGCTTTCAGTTCTCAATCTTTTAAGAAGTATTATGTGTAAAGATCTAGCTGCACTGATTTTGGTCAGTTTCTCTTTCTCAGTCACTGAAAATGTTATATACATCCTGGAAATCTTTGGAAAGACATTTAACTTTTCTCCTAAAGGAGAGCTACAGTATTTCCTTTCATTTAGTAATATCTACTTGTCTGCCTTACTAGGTCTAGAATTTTGCTACCATGGGCAAAATTTGAAAATGCTTGACTCTCTCAGTTCTAATAATTACTACACAGCCTATTCTTCCAAATATTCTTATTATCTGAGACAACTGCAACCTGAAATTTTAGCAGTCATTGAGTTGCGTCATATGGCTGTAACAGAAAAAAAACCATAAAATAAACCAAGAGATGAAAGTAAGGATTTATGTGTGTTATTTTTATATTAGTATATTTAATACAACAGAAATAGTTTGAATTGTAATTTAGATCCAGTTAATTATATTCTGTAGTATGTGGTTTCCAGAATTTATGAGTTTGGGTTACATGGCTGAAATAGTTTCCATGTTATTTTGGGAACTGTGCCTTAAAGTCTTGAAAATCTTTAGGGATTCAGTAAAAAAGGCTCTCCTCTAGGAATCCTACCTGTTTACAAGAAAACAGGATTTCGGTTTGCAAGGTTCTTGGAAATGACTAGCTAAGAACCATTTACTCCTCTCAGAACTACTATTCCGATGATCAGGTTTTTGGTTTAGTTTTCCTTTTTTGGCTGTTAGACTTTTTAATTGGTTTGGTGTGCATTAAAGATGGCTATTGGAAAAGAATAATTTCTTTAATTTCAAGGAGATTTTATGAGACTTCTCTAAAGGGTGGGATACTTAATAAAGACACTGGGCTCTCTATAAAACTGCCTTGTCAAAAGGAAGTTGTTAAGCTCTTACAAAAAGATTAGGGACATTATATATAGAACTGGAGGAGTTCTGTCATTGTTTGCCTGCGGTGTAAGTGTGCTGCCAATGTGTCAAAGTTTGCTTTCTATTTTTGGAAGCTGCTAGTGATCTTTTGTTTCTTAGGAGGGAATGAGGAGATAGATAGGTCACAAAAGTTAATCAAGCTATTTATTACAACAATAGTTGAAATACAGTGGAGTTTAGACTTCATGCATAAGAGATTTATTCATAGAATTTTGTTACATGCAAGAAGTGAACTATATTATGGATCCTTGAGTTTAAACAAATGCAACATCAACACAGAGCCAATAGAATAGAAGCTGATAGCGAGCATGTATTTATTTATGTTTAAATAAGTGAGATTGTTAAAGGCTGTAAAGTGTTATTATATCAGCAAGGGAGATCAACTGGAGTATGGATGTATGTTTGTAGTGAAAAGATATTGCAGGAAAGCTCCTTAAATTCATCAATATGAAAGAAAAGTAAAAAGAGAAGTTCAGTTAATTGCTGCAGATCTACAGAAGCTTTAGAAACTTCCAGACCTGCAGGCGTTATATATCATTTTAAGTACAATGAATATAACTAACCACTGCAGGTTATATAATCCCCCCAAATGTACAGTTGAGTCTCTGATCCTGTAAATACTTAGTATTTCATATAATGTACTTCATATAGTACTATATATAGCTGCCATGAAAATTCCTATTTGCCTGGAGCAGAGTAAGCCGAATTCTCCTAATATGAATAAGGCCAACCATGATGAATATATAAAAGAAAATACTGGGAAGTAGTTTCAAGGCATAATTTTATAAAAAAAGTATAAAAAATACACTATTGGAGAGAGAAGGTAATTGTCAGATTACTTGTAATATACTGATAATTTTTATTAATCTTATTATTTTTGTTTTTGTAATGAAAGATGGTTAGATGAATATCAAGATGATGGGGAAACTGAGAGGGAGCTAACTGCCAATAGTAAGTATTTTGTTAAAGAATATTTGTGTTATAACAATATAGTATATACTTAATGCCTAGTTATTGCTGAAGAACCCTTCTGAATAAGACCGTAACTTAAGAAGAAAAGTGATAATAAAGCTTGCTCACATATTTTTTTTTCCTGTTCATATTTTAGAGGATGGCAATTCAATGAAGGCATTCCTTAAAGGTAAGAGTTGTTTTCTATACTGTTGTTTTTGCTGTTTGAATTTAACCTGCAAATCAGTACTAAGTGACAAATATGTGAGCAAGTGACCTCATTGTATGTGTAAACTATCAACTGTGAAAGAAAATGAAGACAAATTCTCTAGCAATAGTCTACAGAAAGGACTAGGCCTTTACAAGTAATTGAGAAAAACATGATGGTCATAAACTGTTTCTGGTTTTCTTCATATTTCTACTATTCTGTCCTGAAAGCAGCCAGGAATTCCTCTGAGAAGAGATTCAAGTGTTGTTTTGCTTATCCCAATGTCACTGTCGTTTAATACATGGGGACAGGTCCCCTAGCAAGCATCAGCAAGCTGAAAAATGTGTTGTGAAGTGTCAGTGGAAGCATTTTCAGGTCAAAATCCATCAGGGTATTCCTGAAGTAGCCAGAAATAATGCAGGCTTAAACTCCAAATCCGTTAGTGAAGCTAAATGTAGTATATACGCATTCAGTTGACTAAATCTGCTTGAATTAATAAAAAGATTTTAATAAAAAACTACCCACCCAGCTTTCTGTTTTTATACCTATAAAGACAACCTCATCACTGTAATACGCTAGTACCTCCCAAGTGTTTAAAATTTGAGATACCATCTCTGTGTTTCTCCCTAACCAGAGAAGAGAAATAGACTGACACAAGTATCTTATGAATATTTAACTGTAAATGTGTATTCTGTGTAACTGTGTCTGGGAAGTGTATGGGAGAAACTAAATTTAAAAAAGTAACATTTACATTTTTCTCTGAAAACAGTGACTTGCCTTCTGTAGGATGAGTCCTGATCTCTCAGTCTAATTCCAGTTTCAGTGAAAATTAAATCATTTGCATTCAATCAAATTAGCCAGTTTAGCCAACAGCTTTATTGTTCCATGGCAACATAACTTTGACAAGAGGAGACTGATTAACTCAGGTAAGTAAAGGCTTTCCCACAGAGAAATTTGATTGTCACAAGAGTGACTTGGAATTGGATTCTGCATTCTGCTAAGTGCACAGTCCAGAGATGCAGCCACAGTATCTATTTCAACTTATGGTCAGGAAATAGTCTATATTTTACTACTAATCTAAGTTTTTTTTTCCAGTGCAGCTTCCTTCTTTATTATGCTATAATAAGCAGGCACAGATGCAGACTGCTGAGAGCCTGTGCATGTCAAGAGTGGTTAGACACAATATATTGATTATGAGGAGAAAGGAGTGGCTTATGCTTGATCAGTTTGTGCAACATCACTCTGTCAAGATGTCCAGGAGGACCCAAAGAGCGTGTGCTGATTTCTTAGGTTGAGATCAGAGGTTCTGAATAATGAAGGTATAAAGGAGAAGAACATTTTTAGGAAGTATTCTGCCGATTAGCTATGCATAAGCTTAGCTTGAATTGCTCTTTAGCCATCTTTTCCTGTCCCAGGGGCTGATTCCAGTGAGGAACTGAGACAGGTGAGAGATCATGCTTTTATGCTTTATATAAAAAAGATGATGAGCATGACTGATCTCAGGATTGTTCACAGTTTAATTTGTGTTGTCGTAGTGGTTATCTCATAGACCTTGCATGTGAGAAGACTGAGCTTTATAGGAGGGTAGCAATCACAAGAGGTTTGGAAAGGTGTCTTGTACTCAGTTCTGTGTCAATCTATTAATGACACAGTACCAGGGTTAGAGCTGATAAGAGACAATTCCAGAGATGAAGAGTCTTGGAAGAAAAAGTGATTGCCTTAAATTCTCCCAGCAGCTGTAGCAGTGAAGATTTCACATGGTAGAGTAAATAGGAGTGATAAGCAGTCCCATTCACAATGGAAGTGAAAACTTTTAACATAATATACATCTACTGAATAAAAGGCAAGTAGCAGTGTTGATGTTAGGGAGCCAATCTTTTATGCATTCATGGGGTCATGTTCTATATGAGCTGCACTCTGCAAGTGGGCTTCAGGGAAAGTCATAAAAAGTTGATTGGCATGATTCGGTGTTGTTTGGTGATTTTCAGGATAAGATCAATGTGCTTAGGTCAGGTCTAAAGCAAAGGTAACAAAACAAAACACTTTATAAGTCGCTCTGAAGGTCAGAAGTCTCATTCTCTTTAGATAAGGCTAGTAACCTGTTCAACCACCTAGCCAAAGAAAAGAGTTTGAAAGTCATCATTGATAAGCAGGTTACTTGAAGGCTCCTGTTCCTTCTTCAGCCAGGCTGGCATTATGCCAGCTTTCATGAAGCATAAATCCCAGATCCGTGTGAACGCTCCTACTGGCTATGGATTCTGCCAAAATTCAGTATGCCCATATCAAGTTTTCTCAGCAACCTTTGTACATCTGTAGATTACAGAGAGGCTCTGGCAAATCAGGCATAGGAACAGATTTATTTGTATTCTCTTGACACCACCTTGTATGTCTGATGCAAGATAAAAAGCATATTGCCCTGGTAGAGAAGGCAGATAGCTCTCAGCTCTCAAATGATGAAGTTGTTCTGAGGGAGGATGGGACTTTACATCACTCTCTAAAAGTTTCCTACATTTTAGGGAAATTTTACTACTTCCTCCTTCTACTTTCTCTATTTCTTTTCCTTTTCTGCCTCAAAATGGGTGGAGTGTTGTAATAACACATAGTAAAGAATTTTCTCTCAAAGCAAGGAGACAAGACATAGTATATTCCAATGTTGTCCATGCCACAGTCGGTTAAAAGGAGCTGGGTTCCCATAATGTGATTCCTGGAGGGTCCTCTGTGGTATTGTGGGCTTTTGTGGGCAGTGAATAAAATATGGTTCAATGTCCATGAACAGAGCTCAGTTACTAGATATTTCTAGTTTGGCTCTTCTTGTGTTGTGCAAGGTTGTTGGTATTAAGGTATATAGAAAATTCATAAGAAAAGAAAAAATATGCAGTAAATTCTCCCATGACTTCTTTTGTTTTTAAATTATTCCCTACATTGCAAGTATTTGCTAATGGAGTAAGAATAACCACAGAATTCCCAAATTGTAGCAGGATTGGTCCTGCTTCTAAAAAGCAATGACAGTATATATTGCCGGGTGGAGGCTGAATTTCCTCAGAAAATAAAATAAGTAGACTGACTGCTCTGCCTCAAGGCAACACGAATTTCTACAATCTCCAGGAAGTAAGCAACCTGCTCCTACATCTAGCAAAGTGTGAATGTCATTCTAGGTCTTAAGACTAAAAAACACCAGAGGAAAAAACCTGGAATAATGTATTGTAAAACCAATGGTGTTCATATTTTAAAAAACAGAAAAAAAGCCTTCCTTTTTCAGTTTTCTGAATTATATTTACGAAACATAGACTTTATGTTTTACCTTGCCTGGTTTGCTATGTGCAGAAGTCACTGCAGGTTTGATTTTCACAGTTTTACTGCAAGCATCTTCCAGGTTCCAAACTAGTGGTTAAAAGACTTTCTGGAAGGCAATTGTTATAACTGATTCCATTTAATTGCGGAAAGTCAACAAATGACCCCTGCTTCTAAAGTATCTCTGGATACATCTTTGTAATGTGAAATCAGATCCTTGGTTATATTATTTTAGAAAAGAGGAATTCTGAGATTTTTTTCACAGAATTCTGTTTTCCCACTACCATTCATTTTAGCATTTGCCATACTGAAGTCTCAAAGAAAATGTCTATAGCTTCACACATAAGCTGAAAGTACAATAATACACTAACACACTAGTAACTCTGAAAGGAAGCTAATGCAGTTCAGTAGCATTGGGGAAAATTCTCTTTTTTAATGTGGCCACACATATGAAACACAGAAGATGACCTACTCAAGCCCAGCCATCTGATTTCCAGAACTTCAGAATATCCTGAAAAGAGATATAGAAATCGCTGAACACAATAAGTATTTGGCACCTGTCTCCTGTCTGGTATAGCCATCCTTACCAAGTAGCTGTCTAAGTGAATATAATATTAGAAAAAAGATTTTTTTTCTTTCTGACATGAGCAGGTTAAATGAATTTGCTGAACTGAGAGAAAATGCAGTCAGTCTGGGTTAGCTCAGTTACCAAATTATAGAAGCATTAAAAGTAAATGTAGGAGAACAAACAGTCGCAGATGCTAAGAGGCCTTAAATCTGTTAACCACCGATTTATTTCCTGGAAAACTCCCAACCCGTGTCTTAGCCTTTCTTCTGAAATAATAATTAAAAACACAATCATGGATATTAATTAAAATAAAAAATGCTGAAATACCTTCTCTAAACATGCTGTCTCTTTGAGTAGGAAACAGGCAGTTATGCATCCGTGTTTTCTCTTAACTTGGGGCTTCCTCTGTCCTGAAGCACAGGGATATTAAAAAAGAAAAAAACCCCTTACCTGGGAAACACAGTAATGCAAAATTATCTTAATTTCCTCTCTGCTGTGTTCCTGGGACAGCCTTCAAAATGGGGCATGGTTGGAGAGGATAAGAGGTTCAGGGCTATGTTGGGAGTCTTTGTAAAAATTTGAAGCTGCTCAGAAACCCATGGAGTGCTCAGGAAGAGCAGAAGCTCAAATGATGCTTGACTTCACCAGGCGTGACACCCTGAAGGGTACCACATGCCAAGCTGGCACAAGGAGACAAAATTCAAAGCTGGCACATATATCAAACAACAAAAGTTCCTCATTAGGCAAAGTGTGGATCTTCCACATACTACATCTGACTCATTCCTGGAAATGACCTCAAAAAAAGAGTTCAGATGGAAGGATCCTTTCAGCTAGTGTGTTACTCAGCAGACTGATGGTGAGATGTGTATTTGCCTGCTGTTTTGTAGCTGAGCCCAGAAGAGTCAGGGAACAGCCAGATGTAATGCAGAAACAGCTTCTATAACAAGGGGAAAAACAGAATTAGCTAAAGAAAACAATGTGAAAACCAGAGGAAAATTATAAATCAAGAAAACCAGATCAGGTTTTCACCCAGTCTCCATCTCCAAGCAGGCAGAGGAAAACAAAAGGTATGAAAAAAGCACATAGTACTGTAAGAAAAAGCATCACATCCAATTTATTTTTGAATTAAACTATTCTAAAATTTATTTTGTCAGCACATTGCATTGTTGGTTTACACACAGTCACAAAATAATTCTCTTTTATATTAATCCCATTAGCAAATTATCATATTATCACAATACCGGTCACAGTCTAAACACAGGCTTTTGATTTCCTTCCACTGTTAAGTTCCCTTTACCATGCAGGATAAAGTGTCTTTTCTACAAATAATTCATTTGAATTCAGGAGGAGATTTACTTTCAAGCAGGTAAGTAACTTTCTAATCTATACTGTCCATCTAAGCCACGGTATTTTTTCCACACCTGGATTCGTTTTCTGTAGCTTGTCGGTTGCATTCTGGACTTCAGACATTGTTATGATTACGGGTCACCTACCAACAAAGAATCTCTGAAAGGCCCAAGCTATGAGCTGAAGTCAGTGCAAACACCTCTTTGGAATTCCATAAATTTTGGATTCAACCCTAATGAATGATCTTATCTGACAAATGAGCAGACTGAACATGACACATGAGGTTAGAAAAATCTGAGAAATGAAGTTTAAGTTTCATTGTTTAACCAGTTGAGTATTAGCCAGCAGTTCTTACAAATGGATCACATACAAGTCTTTCAAAATGTTAGTTTTCTCTTTCATGTTACATAAGAACACTTTAAGAATGGAAATTTAATAAATTCATTACTGTAATTAAAGCAACTATTTTGTTATAAAGAATGCAAAAACCTAGGCAAAAAGTCCTTTTCCTGCTTCCTTGGTGTTAATTTCTGCTTTCATACCCAATTCAACAATCATCTTGTGTTTATCAAGTCTGATTTAAGTTAAAATTACCTTCAAGAGAAGGAATGTCTGTCTATTTTTTATTAAATGGGATGTAAGTTCATAGTAATCTTTAAATTCTTAGCTGTAATGATAACAAAGACATCCATTGCTCTCTGCCATTGATACTAAAAATGTTTAATTGATACGTTGATGCTAAAGTTGTTTTTATTTTTTTTAGCACAACAGTGGAGAGTGCAGGTTAAAACAGATGGAGATTCCCCAGAGCCACAAGAGTGTAAAAGGACCCTTGTGATTTATGGCTCAAAGGGAAAAAGTGATGAGCTTCTGCTTTCTCCACAAAACCCAGGATACATGTGCTTTCTACCCAGAGCAACAGATGAATTCATTGTAAGTCATAAATATAGAGTACTACACAGACGTTATCATGACATTCCTCTCTAGCCTATATATATATATATATGTGTATATATATATACATGGAATGTTAGTTTGACTAGTACAAATGATGTATTTATTTAGAAAGATGGAATGCTATAACTTTAGATCTTGGGTCATCTTCTACTGGTAGTCCTGTTCTACTACAGCCAGCTGCAGTGTTGAATTTTCAGTGCCTTCAGGGGTATGCACCATGGAGGAAAATTGGTCCCTTTTGTGTAATTTATTGCATTGACCAGTTCATCTTGCATTTTTTCTAATTCTCTGAAGATTCCTGAATTGCAGTTTATACAAAAGGCAATATACAATTATTTGCGAATGCAGAAGATGAAGGATTTGACAGTATTCCCAGGGGACATAAGTGGGCTTTTCTTTCCTTTATTTCAGTCTTTGTAAAGCAGTATCCACTCTCCCCCAAAATAGTTCTGTCTCTCAGGCCAGTAGGCAGAGGATTTTTCTGGCTAATCATAAATCACTGGAGAATGCATGCACGCATATCAAAGTGTGATGAACCCTGAAGCAATAGCATATATATGGCCAGTATTAAAATCAACCCTAACACAGTCCTGACCACCTGTACACCTGACATGCATCCTGCTGCTTTGAGAGGATTCATCTGAGGCATCTTTTTAATGTTCAAATTCTGTCCTAGCTTTCTGGGTTAAGTCACTGCAAATTCTGTTGATTGGCATGAAGTACAGCTTCTAGCCAGTGAGATGAGAGAAATAGCTTGCAATTCAAGGCAGTTTTATAAAGCTCAGAAATACTTTTCAATGGCTGCAATAAATGTTCTGAAAACAATGGCAAAACTACATTTAGAAAATGTTGTCAAAGCTTCATCATAATGACCTGATCCAGGCTGAATTTTTAATTTAAATAACAAGCTAAAGCAATTTAGGAACTTTATGGGGAGTAAATGAAAAGATAAATGGCACTTCTTAAAGTCAAGAAAGCAGCTGCTTATCAGAACACAGACAGCAAACACACTGAGCAACAAAAGGAGCTTCCTAAGCCATCGACATAAACTGAAGAGGTCAATAGAGGCAGAATCTATCTGTGGAGCAACCACACCAACTGGCTGAATTTTGGCATCATTGCACAAAGCAGACTTCTGCAACAACCAACTTGTCGGTAATTTCCCAAATGGCATGTATTCCTTGTTAAGACTGCCTAATTTCAATGACTGGGTACCATGCTAGGAGAAATTAGTAGTGTTATGTGTCAGTCATGGTTGTCCCTCATAGTCTACTATCCTAGGTACCATAGTACCATATCCATCGTACCAGGCTTCCACCCTAACGGCTTTCTAAATGCTTGTTCATACTTTGGATTGGCTTTGGGTTAGTGCCTATATTTTCCCTTTAGCTATTTGTGTCCTTGGTTTTGTTGCTTTGTATGAAGAAGTTAATACTATTTGAGCATTGTTTAATGTGCATGAAATTTTGTCTCTTTGCCACATTGCTTACAGTGTTTTACAGTTTTTGTGGCATTCTAAGGAAATCAGAATAGCAGGTCTAATATAAAGGAGTATTTGGGGATTTGCAGGTATCTCCACAAAAACCTTCATAACTTCTCTAGGTGGCTCAGCTAATAAACCCAGTTTCTTGTTACTCTCCCTTTCTTTGTTCTTACTAAGGCTATTCAGAAGAATGCAGAAGCTTTGCTCATGGTCTCCCACTGCAGCAGAAGGCTGGCAGTGTGAGCTTGATATCACAAGGAGGACAAGCTGTGAATTCAGCTTTCCAACAAGCAGGAGTAAATGAACTTTTAAACCCCCTCAAGATCCTGGTCCTAGACAAATGTCCTTAGTAATATAGTGCAGTAAAAAGAACACCAGGTTATGTGCTGTAAGCAGCTCACATTGTTTTGAAACAATAAGCTTAATTTTGATCTCAGAGATACATTTATTGCACACTGAGGACAGGAAGGCATGTAAATTCCTGATTTTCCAGGTGCTCTCACACAAATACATGCACAGATGTGTATCGTATTCAGAACGATTATTTGATCCAAAATATTTCTAACCAACTCCTATGAAAGAACAGGTGTAGTTTAATTGCATGTAGCAAGCATAAAGAATAAATTGTTAAAAGAGATAAAATAGCAGCATGCTATCAGGTACAGTTGTTGGGTTTCAGTGGTCTCAGGCACCTGTAGTACAGTGGATGAGCTGCTTAAAGAAGAATAAATTTAATTAGAACACCTTAGTTCTAATGACTAAAATGAGAAATAGGTAAATGTGTCAATGTTATTGAATCTGCTGTGAGTTCTAGTTGAAGATAGCATGGCAAACACCATGCCATCTCCAATGAACACACACATTGAATAGTAACTGGGAAAATGAAAGTAAACTAACAGTGCAGTAGAATTTTTTTCCTTGATGTTCCGATGGTGATAGGAATCAGTTGTTGATCTCATGTGGAATGAGTAAATTTGTAAAGTATATATATCCTTCTCTCAGTCGTCAGTGTTTCTCGGTTACTTACAGAGTAGGCTTGTCAGAGCATGCCTTTGGAGAGTCCTAGTGTATCATGCACAATCTATTATCCAGAGAATCATAAAATGCAAAGATATATCGACTGACAGATTGGGATCCCTAAAACTACTCTCCAAAGCACTAGCACAGGTAGTATGATAATAAGCAACAGAGCTCTGCAAGTAGGACTGTTCATAAATACACAACAAACATGGAATGTATGCTGTGTTAAGGACCGTGAGGGTGACAGAAAATTTTAAATCACATAATGCAATACTCCATATGTTTTCCACAATATGAGATGATGCTCCAAACAACAAGCAGTAGGATTTCTGGAGTTCCTGACAGAAAGCTGTTCAGCTGAATTTTAGGATGCTTTGACCACACCCTTTTAACTAGAATAATTTTTGCGCTTTTTTTTTTTTTTAAACAGGGAAGTGATAAAGAATTTACTTTAAATGTGCACCCAAACAGTAAATTTTTAATGCTTTAATTACATTAGGTATGATGTCTTTGGAGAAGACCTGTGTGAGTCAAAAAGGAAAAGATTTAAAATATTATGAAATTCTCTTATCATCTTCATCAGTTACGTGTCTCTGAGAGCTTCAATACCCCAGTGGCTTTGCCAGAGAATCCTCTTGATTATAAAAGCCATCCTCCTTCAATCATGTAATGGAAAAAATATTGTGTTGTTTAGTATATGACAAATCACATCCAACTCAGCTAAGATTTCAAGTACTGAATATTACATAAAACTGTTCAGAAGAAATAAATGTGGAAAAATTAATTAGGAAATTATTATCATGAATAAAAAACAAGGTAAAGTGTCCTCTTGCAAACCTTCTGCAAAGTTAAAACTGGGATATTCATTGGTTATATACTTCGTGATGGATTATTTGTCTGTCTCTGCTCTGAAGGTCATGTTACATCAATTAATAGGCATCGATGGAGGGAAAAGCCAATTATGGGATCAAAGATAGGATATGGTATTCCAAAGGGAAACAGATCATATTAAATTGCTCAGAAAAAGATTACCAGAATGATGTAATGGCAATGCTCTGTTACAATGATGGAGCTGAACAGAAAGGATAATAATGGCCAGAACTATGGCGGAAAAAACCAAACCCATGAAAAGGGGCAAAATATCTAATACACTCAACTGAAAATAGTTGGTGGTGTTTAATCCCACAGATTATAGACAGTATGATTACTAGTGCTTGCTTGTTCAAAGGCAATCATGGAATTAATTGAAATTGCGATTCTAGAAACAAAAGGGAAAATAGTGGCTTTTAAATAGTCTGTCCTGTATTCTGAAATTATTTTCCTATATATCTCAACTGTGCATTTCCTATAAGGATTATAACACATGTATTTATGACAATTTAGAAGCCCAGAGAATTGCAAATTTGGGTAGCAGAAGACAAAGTAAAATGTGAGGTACAGCTTGCCCTGTTATATAAAAATAAACAAGTTCTGTAATGTTGCAACTCCAAACCAGAGAGCTTTATGGAATAAGTTGTGCATGGCATTTAGAGTAGCTGTGTGATACAGTCATGAGTTCCATCTACAAGAAAGAAAATCTGCAGGCAGTAATTTTACAAGTCAGTAGTCTGGTTCTGAAAGAGAAGCAGCAATGATTTTGTTGCCTGTGAAGGAAGTGTAGTTTAGATGGGTGAAGAATCCATGTGCTTTCCTGTCAATGAACCCAAATAATTCCTGTTAAGTTTAACAAGAGATGAATGCATGTTTTAGGAGGAATTAGACCACTTAGTCCATCATATTTAATGATCTCCTTTGCAGCATACACAGCATGAATGAAAAACTCTTGACATGAAATTCTGCCCACGTTTCCCTTTTTATGGTGCAATGGTGGAGACCAAGTCAGGAATCTGTGAGGATGTGGTAGATCAAAGAGGTACAACCCCTCTCACTTGTGCACCGTAGTCTGGGACAGCCTTAAGTTCCATATGTGCCATGGCATACAGATGGGGAGGGCAGGCTAGGCTTAGAGAGGGGACAAGTCTGGTGCCATCTTCAGTGTAAAGCTACTGCTATGTGGCTGTTGTGGGTACTGTGGAATTGCAGTTCAGGAACTGAGAGATTCTCTGCAGCCTCAGCGCTGTTTTACAGAGAGCAGGAAGGATTTCTTCCCTGGTCCTTAAAGAACAATGCCTTGAATCTTGACATTTTGTAGGAGTGGCATGGCAACCACTTATAACACTTACCTTAAGAAATTCAGATTGGAAGGGATCTTTTAAGCCATCAGGTACAATTCCTTCCTACCACAGGCCTCTTTTCATAAGTTCTACATCATAAACAGTTCAAGCTCCTCTAAAATGATCTTGGCAGGTTGCTTTATTTTCAATTAATTGTTCCTCCTCATACTCTGATGTTTTACTATTTCTTATTTGCATAGCAGTTATTAATGAGGGTGGCTAACTCTCTCCCAAAATGACAAAACCACATTTTTTGTATGGTTCCACCCTAATAAGAATAAGGTAGCTGATACTTCTGTACATGTATGGGTCCACTGTGCAAACGCATGTGAACTAGCTTTAAGCAAGCTAGGTCAGCAGTGAAGGGTTGTCAAGTGCAGAGCTCTGTTGAGAAGCAGAATAAATAAATCTATTAGGAGCTCTGTACTCTGTTTTAGGAGCCAGTCTGCTGGTGATGCTGCTGGTGCCAGCGCATGCTTATGTGAGACTAATTTCAGTTTCTTACTGTGATGCGCAAAGGATTTATTTCCTGGCAACAGTCACCAAAGCTTATGTTATGACTGGTCTGGAAAAAATTTTTAAAAAAGCAATATGAGAGAAGAACAAGGCCACTGGCAACATTTTCTGGTTTGATCCTTCTTAAAAATAATTGTCATTGTTACCTTTTTAAAATAATAGTTCTGTCTTGTTTCACTCGAAAATCACTTCCCACCCTGTCTTTCTTGCAGTTGCCCAGTGACAGGCTGCATCACTCCACTTCCTGGTGTTCAGAAGACTTATCATGCAGTGGTTAATGTCATGCAGATCATTAGCACTTGATGCAGTTTGGTCATCCTAGTACCCACAGCCCGAGGTTGGATGGTTTAACCAGATCTCACAGAAGCCCACAATCAGCAACTAGATACTGCATTTCCCATAGTAGTATGGGAACTGGGCTGTGTTGTTCTACAGAGTTATTTCTGTAACGTTCATGATTTACTTTTATGCAGGGATATCCCTTCTCTTTTCCAAAGAATTGGTTATAAAGTAATTTCATGTTCTAAATCCAATCATTTTGCAAATGAGAATTTAGTTAAAACTTTCTAGGCTCATAGTAATTATCATTAATTTTAATACCTCACTTGTCTGCTGATATCGTAACCTTTAATTGTAAGTTAATGCTCTCTTTATCCAGTAGGGTCAAAGCTTTACATGTTACCTTTTGTCTAAAGAGCTTAAATGCACAGATGTTACCAATTTTAACCTTGTCTCACCCTAATGGTAGAATATCATGCTTACAATACTAATAAGGGAACAGAGGAAAATAAGGGACACAATCTCACCCGTGATCATACCATCAAAAAGAGAAGAACTGATTCTCTCATCATACTTATCCCAGCCTCCAGTTCAACTTTTCCATCGGTTAATGTTAAGATTAGGAATTCTATACAGAGATTTGGGAAAATCTCTGTAAGTGAACCAGCCCTGACAGTATGCTCTTCCTCATCATATTTGTTGCAGGTTGAGACTGGAGATCTGGGAGATGTATACAAGATTCGGGTCTGCTGTGATGATGTGCCAGGCTTTGAGGGTTGGCATTTGAAGTCTTTTCACTTAGAAGAGATACATACAAAAGGAGAACTGAACTTTGACTGCAACTGCTGGCTCTCTCTTAACAGAGAAGACAAGGAGCTAGTGAAAGAATTCCCTGTGGTCAATGAGGACCAGAAAACTTTACCAGGTAAAAACACTGAGAAGATATAAATAATGTAAACTAACCTCTCGGAAAGAAATCAATGCCACAGATATAATATAGCACTTTGTCTGGATTTGATCTCTTCAGTGGCTCTATTGTAACTGTCCTCATATATACACTGCAAAAATGCTGACTACTTAAGAAATTTTAATTTTCCAGTTAAGCCACATATTGGGTTTCACAGTTGCTAAATCTTCTGTGTGATTCGAAGTGTGCAAAACTGAACAATATAATTATACTTTTTAAAGATAAAGCGCATGTTCAAAGCCATGGAAGTGATTTGTGGTAGACTTACTAGTGAATTACTTAGCTTATAATAGCTTTAGTTACTAACACAAGTATCAGAAGTAAGCCTCATTGTACAAAAAGTTTTCTATTTGTTTTTCCCTAAGGACTATTTTTTGACATGCTGAGAGTTTTTGAGTATATTCAGAGATGCACTTGGAATGTGAAGACCTGTAGAAGTTCTGCATTTGTTCAGAAAAGTTAGCAGTTACATATGAGATAAAAGTAATTAGAGACATGACCGCTTTTCTAAAGTTCCAGAAGTTCTGGTCCCTGAATACCTCAAAACTATTCATGACCTTAGAAAGAACTATAGCATTACATTAGTTAAATGTTAGCTCAGCAGGACTGTACATAAAAAATGACATTTGAAAATTGTATGAGTATGAACATATATGCAATTTAATGATCCTCCTCAGAAGAAAATCCAATCTGACTGTGTAGAAGTGCATTTATACAGGAGCACTACGGAGGCAAAAAGTTTATAGTTCCTGTCATGCACCTTAAATTAATAAGTGCATTTTGTAAATTTTTAAACTTATATGTCATGTCATGCATCCAGATGCTATGCTACATCTGTCTCTGCTATTCTAATTTGCATAAAGTTTACATAGTGTCTTATTCTTTGACCTGTGATAGTTATGATCTACTGCAAAGATAATTCAGTTTCTAACAGTCCCTGAGCAAACTCAGATGAATTCTTATTTTCCAGACCTTGCACACTAAGATAGAATTGGGCAGAATTTGTCTAGATATTAGTAGCTCTAAGCTGCATAAGTCTAAATTGTCCAAGTCCATTATCCTTCAAATTTCTAAGGAAATTAATGGAAAGTCTTCATTGAACTTAGCATGAAGAGATCAGATTCATAAAGAGTAAGCTGACTATTTCAATTGCTGTGTAGCAGATTTTTTGGTAGCTGCAGAAATAAAAACAAGCAGTAGTCTTACTAAATACTCTGTGTTGCTGTTTTCTTTTAAGTACACCTTGTACTTAGTCAGCTTTATTTAAACTTTTTTTCTTTTTGTACAGTCTATAAGTATGTTGTCTCTGTACATATTGGCGACCGCTGGGGAGCAGAAACTTTTGCAAATGTTTATATCACTCTCTATGGCAAAAGAGGGGACACAGGTGTGAGGAAACTTCATACATCTTTAGCAAAAGGAAGAAAATTTCAAAGGAATAAGGTAATGGCATGATAATGCTGTCTCACATTTGCAGATGTTAGCACTGCAGTAAGTGTCACCTAATGCCTGCTCAGAATACATCTTGCTACAGATGGGCAAGAATTTGGAAACAGAATTTATCTCCCAGATATTTGCAGTAGACCAATGCCAGTGTTATTTCCTTCCTGTACAAGAACATCCCCACATGATAATAAAGTCTCCACATGAGCACAGAGAAAGCAGATTACTGGGGAGAACCTCTGTGATCATGCTTCTTACTTCTTCTGTTCCAAATATAAGACAGCACAGGTAGCAAAGAATTAAAAATCAGTGATTTGATTAAGTTACAGAAATTGCTGTGAGACTTTTGCAAGCAGTGATGTTTCTATAACCACAGTCCCACATGAAACACTAACTCAATGTCTACTCAATAAGTTTAGACAAGAGACAAGAATTCCACTTAAGAGAATGCACATAAAAACAGTGTTTCTAGATGACCAATAACAATAAAATTCTTCTCTTCTGTATTAGGCTTTCCTATGAGAGGTTCATTCACTGAACACTGAAGTTTGGTAAAGCTCACTACCAAGATGTACATTGTCAAGGAGAGTCTTAGATTTCTGTGAAATTATTTCATTAGACAATTACCACAGCACTTGGTAGGGTAAAAGTGGAATCAATAACAAACTGAGAGAATTTCTAAATTTCATTTCTGCTTATATCTCAGGGCTATGCCTATATACAGAAGATAACACCCTACAATAATTATTGTAATTTACCTTCATGCACAGATTTATTTCCTAAAATGTCTTAATTTAAAAAGTTAATGATTTCTGCTTACAATCTGCTGTTGGGTCCTGATTATTGTTTGAAAAAAAAAATCAATATTTTTGTCTTATGAGAGTACTTTTAATATTAGAAGCAGAAAATCTACTTCTCCAATATTTTTATTTAAAAAGTAGCAGGGACAACACATAGGACTTTGGCAAGGACTATATTTTTTAGAGGTCACTTTCCTAATATCTTCTTTTTTAATTGCCCTGACATCTGGTTTAGGAAGTTCCTACTATTGAATTAATGTTTTATTGGGATGAGAGTGTTAATTATAATCCTAGACATTGCTGTTTAAAACTCCAGTTGTTCATAGCCTTGTTGACCTTTATCAGTTACCATCAAGTCCATCTGGCCCTAGGCTGGGCCATATACAGGACACCTGGCTTTCTTACAAAACAAACAAGAATTTAGTGGGGCATATAATTTCTTTCTTTGCATTTCACATTTTTCCCTATCTTCTTGTTTTTGTTGTCCCTATTCTCATCCACTGATGCTTGTGTTTACTTCTCTTTTGTCTTACTCTGCCTTCTCCATTATGCTTCCCTTCCCATCTCTCATCTTTTGCTCAGATTGTTCTCCACCTTCATCTTAACTTCCTCCCTTCTATTGCTTACTATTTTCTCCATTTGCTGTTTCCACAATTATTTTCATTTTGTAAGAAAAAAAAAAAGACAGGCTTTTCTGACTATTGGAGAAGAATTTAGAAGCTATCTTGGAGTGAACATACTCTTTAGAATTCTAAATTTTCTTTAGGACTATTAATATATATCTAGGATTGTATGATAAATTTTAGAAACTAGAAGTACCCTGAAAGATAGAAGTTTGATTAGAACCAAAATCTCGTCAAAACTGTTTGACTCTCAGAAGGTTGAGATATATGCATTTTAATGTAATATGAAATGATTGATGAAATGATCCATATTGTCCAAAGATCAAATGAAGTTACAATGCATCGTTAACGATGAATGTGGGATTCAATGTTAGGTATAATCAGCGTGTGTTTTCTTAGATTCAGAGGGGAGATGTTGTGTTAAATATTACAAAAAAACAGACACAAGTTTTAAATCCTCAGCTGAATCCAGGACTACATTTTCCCTGAAGTTCAAGCATATTTGGGTCCAAACTCTGTTTTATTAAGTATTTCCCCTTTTTTGCAGGTGGATTCATTTATGGTGGAAGCTGTTTCTCTGAGTCATTTGCAAAAAGTTGTCATAGGACATGATGGAGAAGGCTATGGGGCTGGGATGTACCTCAGGATGGTAACAGTCAAACAATCACAAGACTCAGACAAAGAATGGGTCTTCCCATTGTGGAACTGGCTTGATACTCATCTGGGATTATATGACACTGTTTGTGAGATTGCAACAGTTGGTAAGGTGTTCTGCAAAACTGGCCTGTCTGGGGTTTTGGAGGGGTTTTTTTTGTTTTTGTTTTGGTTTGGTTTTGATTTTGATTTTGTTTGTATTTTTAATTTGGCTACAGTTCTTTCAGATCTATATAGCATCTTTCTTTTATTGAAAATGTGAATTTTCAGTTTGATCTTACTATTAGAGCAAAACCACACCTGGTAAGGTCAAAGTTAAAAAAATTCCATCTTGTCAATGTGTTGTGTATGGAACACTTGCCTTCCATATTAATCATAGCACATTGCAATGAAAGATTTAAAGCAGATTAGAGTTTGGGATATGTGTCTCACAGGGATAAATAGCTTAAGTTTTATGTACCACTTTTCAGGTAGCTTAGGATATCATTTGAAATCCAGAGAAAAGTTACTTTAGTGAAATGAGCCTAGTCTTTATCTGTGGTATTATTCCACAGCACAAAGCAACAGTTCTGGTATGCTCAGTTTCTGCTCATTTCAAGCCTACTACGCCACACTATGTGCAAATCTAAACCTGGATGTATTTGGCGAAAGAACACTTACAGCGGGACCATTAGTCATTTAGAACTAGTAGAAAAGATCCTTCCCTTCAATCCTGTGAAAACAATTCCATGTAAAGTAAATGGGCTACAAAAGTTTGTCCAGAGGTAGTAAGACAGCTTAAAAACATAAGGTGCCCATGATAGATATGCAAGTATTCAGTTGTGTGTTTTTTCTGAGTTGTAGAAAGTACATTTTACTGAGCTGTTCCTTTCCGTTAAACCATTTTCATTTCCCATAGAATGGTTAAAACAGAATGAAAATGAAGGATAACAGTAATTAATGAAGAAAAAGAGAGGGAGATAGTAATATTGATCTCTTGAGGATCTTGCAAATATTTTTGTGTGTTTATTATAGGTTTACCTGTCAGTCTCACACTATTACAGGACATAGTGTATTGGTAGGTAAGATCTAGTTACAAGTGGAGTTCATTAGTATTATTCATTTTGCGTTAGGTGCCTACATGCTACAGATGGCTGGTGCTTCTAAATGACAAATTGGTTTTAGTAACATTGATTGCTTTTTTAAGAACAATTAATTAGAACTCTAAAAGGTGTCTGAATGTTCTCTTAGCAATTACTTCCAAACATGACAAGGAAAATACCTTGGCATCAAGAGAATACGTCTGAAACTAAATTTTAAACATGGAAAGAACATTAAGCATTCTTGGCAAAAAATATAATAAAGGTATTGATGTGTTTATTCTTAGTGGACTGTTGCTATAGATACAACATAACCTGCAAATAGAGCTTTGTTTGTGTACTGTAAAGGCTACGGTCCTGCTGTATTATGCCATTCGCTCATGCTGTTATCTTTCCTCTTTCTCTTTGATAATTTTTAAAGGTAGAAGATTGACTTCTAGTCCTAAACTGCCTGAAATCAACAGGAAGTCATCAGGTCTCTGGATAATGGACATCACTGGATCTGACTTGAGTGACGAAGAGGATCCAATATGCCTTTCTTTTATCTTCTATGGCAACCTGACTCACAAAAAGTTGCCACTTCTAGTTACCGGAAAAGCAATTCAGATCAAAGTACTTCAACCTTTCTCTATTGAAAGAAAAGCCTAAGAATCATGTAGCCAATAACCCACTTAATTCTGAGATGTATTGTTTCTTTAAGCTAAACTACCAAATTGATTTTTAAGTCCTCTGTGTAGGAGGCACAGGTCGTCATTTTTGTTTGTAGGTAGTAACACTGTCACTTGAACAATGGTTTTTGAATGAGCAGATTCTCCTGATGTTTCATACTGAGAATGCTTAAGTGAGCAAATTGGTCCCTTGGTACATATCACAGTATATATCATGCTGCAGGTACTGATTTACAGGTTTTGTTGATCTCACAAAAGTAATTTATAAACATACACAATGCCATGGGATACTATAGAGCTTTTGGGGCCAATGATGAAGAAGGAAGAATCATAAACGAGATGAAACTTACAGAAAGTTCTTTTTTCTCTGTCATGTAATTTATTCATCCCTGCCACCACATTTCGCCAGGCTGCCTTTTCTTGAATGGTTTCTCTCTTTTTTTGCCTGTCATTATCACTGCTTTTCCTCTTGATCAGCTCCTTTTTACCCATAAGTTTTCTCCTTCTTTATTCAATTCTTCTGCCCTTCCATCATTTGTCTTCACTTCCTCCTATTACCCATTAACTGAAATATTAAAAAGCGTTTGAGGTCCACATTCATTGAATTGTAGCCTGCTTCTTTTCCCAATGCTCTTACTTCCCTCTTGTAGCTATAATTCCTTTCCAGTGCCAATGCTGCATTGCTCTTACACTTTCCTGGTTTTGCTCTCCATGAAAGACCACTTCAGTAGAATTTGGAACTGACCCAAAGGTAAACACTGCAGACACTTTTGCTGGCTCAGGAAATCCCTGAGCCACAAAGTGCTGGAAGCTAGGACAATATTCAAGGGAAGTCTGACTACTACTTGTCCTGTTCTTGTACTGCTTGTTCCATCCTTCTGTTGCCCTTTGTGGGTTTTGAGGAAATGGTTGATGCCTGTGAGAAAAATGATTTTGAACCTTGATTGGTTCCTCAGCCTTAGTTTTAACCTTGATCAGTTCATCCTGCAGCTGCAGAAAAAAATATAAGGCAGGACTGAGGGAATGGGAGCAAGGGGGCAGGCAGGGAAGTGGGAACTTCACAAGCCAGCTTTGCATCAGAGAAATATGTCCATGAAGCCATATCCTGAAAGATGTTTCTTCAGAATTGACTGCTGGAACTGTGGAAGCAGGTAGCAAGAGAAAATCAGGAAAAAAAAGAAGGGGTGAAAAGAGCCCTGAAAAAACCCCAAAAGAGTGAGTGAAAATACGTTAGTTTTTATTTGGGAATTCATCAGAAAGCAGCCTTGGAGTTGTGAATGAAGAAAGTGTTTCCTGGTTCTTCTTCCTACTAGTCAGGTAAATTGAACTTAATGATTGAGCTAACGAAATAATTGGCTGGTTTTTGATGCTCCTCTTTTCTTTAATGGAAGAGGAACTAAGCAGAGTAGCTTAGGCCATAAACATCATCCAAAATGAGGAGTATACAGAAGGTTTTCCTAAGTTATTTCCAAGAACCTCTGGTAAATATAAAGCAATAGTATGGAATTGGAAGTGCCCTGTCAGAGGAAAGGCTGAAGTCAGGTCACATGCACTTCTACTAGCTGGGGAGTATTTGAAATGAAAGAGCAAGGGAAAGAATATGAGAAGTAAAGAATAGGAAGAGGAACAGATAACTTCTGGTTTCTCCCTTCTTTTTTCCTTACAGGGAAAAATTATTGGTTTAAACCCAATAATTATCTATTGGTTAAAGAACAATAGTTATCTAAGGTCTCCTCTACTTTCACTTAAGCAATGGTATGTCATAGAGATGTGGTACTATTCCCTGTAGAACTAGAAGATTTTTTCTCAAGCATGAATGCAAGAAGAGGGAGAATTTTATGGACAGCTTCTATATGAAAACATGATGTAGGGTGAAGATGGAGGATCTCTTGGATCTTTCCTCAAAATCGGATTAATTCTTCAAATTTATGGTTAATTGCACAGTTGTTATATTACAAGTTGGAAGAAACATTTCTAATAGTGTTCAAAATTTTTAAAATTGACTAAAGTTTCTGTGCCTGCAAATAGTCTACTGAATCAGCATAATATATGTGAACACTGTGCCTTGTTCTGTGTACAAATTTCAGCAGTGACTGCCATCACTTATTCCCTGATATCAAACATCAAGCATTCCATCTCCACGTTCACATTAGAAAGGGGAAAAATCATAGCAGTTATAAATCTGCCCCAATTCTTTAACTACTGAAGTTTGTTCAACTGTTGCATACAGCTGTCAACTACATTTGATCTGGCACAATTAGAATGAGATCCATTAATCTTCTCTTTTTCCTAACAAAGGATGAACTGGCAGATATTGGCTTAATATACAAAGTTCAAGTAACTGGCCCACATAGCAAGCTAAAACAGCCATGGCACTTAGATTTACTGCATATGAAGCACACAGGCACAAAGGAAGAGATGTATTTAGCTTTTGACTGCTGGTTCAACCCTAATGAAGACAAATGTGTGGAACTGCCAGCTCTCTATGCAGATCAGGAGCCTTTGCCTGGTAAGCCAAGTCTTTTTTTGTTACTGGGGTCAGTATCTGTCACTGGAATACCAGTGTATCTCTCTTGGGCCTGAAATATTGTGTGAGGATTTCCACAAGAATTTCATATTAAGGAATATGATGTTTTTGCACATGCATTTATCACAAAAGAAAGCTGAAAAAACAGAAATCATTGGTATCAGGATTATGAAAGATGATGTAACTGCTGACACCAAACATAGAATTTGATTTCTTTCATGTTAGTTATCTTACAGTTTTAGCTCTTGATTATTTATTTTCTCTTCAAATTAATGCTATGTTAACTGAAGGTGTGTACAAAATATAATCTACTGTGTGATATTACCTGAATCTTCTTATTCACAAAGAAATTTATGTAACCTAGAAACGTAGTAAATTTTTAAGAATGAAAGAATTGTGAAAACCCCTTACAAAACAGAGATAGAATTTTTAAAATGTGTTACAATCAGCCAGCAAAGAGATATCCAAGAATTTCAATTGCACAAGTGTTTTATTGATGTTGATGAGAAATTTATAGTACAGCAAGTAATATTCCACAGAAAATATATATGTTGCGTGTTTCTCTGCTGTTAGTAACACATGTGAATTGTATGATGCCAGAGAGATAATAAAGTGATTTCTCCCACCCCCCTAGGAATATGGAGAGGAACAACCAATTGCATACTGCTAACTTGATCACTAGCTATTTAAGAACAGGTTCCCCATCTCTCCAGCTCATTAGAATAAAGAGGATTGATGGGGATAGTAAAGATCATATATTGAAGCTTTTAGTGACAGTTAAGAGGTTTATTGCTAGAGGCTATAGTACAAAGAATATTCTGCTTAAACAGAAACTAATATAAAAAAATGGAAGCAGCCCAGAAAAAGGAATAAGATATTCCATGTGAACTTTTGCACACTATTCTCTAAGGAGATTTTCCTAAATATTTCATCCCATTTAAACTTGAAACTCGAACAAATAAAACACTGAAGACCTTTTAAATCTCTGGGTTTGTATGGGTTTGTATAACTTTAAATAATTAGTAGCCTTGTATTCACTTACTGAAAAAATCTTGGTTTTAGTGTTTTGATCCATCTGATTCAAAACAACATTGGATGTTGGATGTAATATATTCAGGATGTACAATCATGAATACAGTAAATCTAGAGTTTGTTAAAAAGCTCTATTTCCCCAATTTATTTATGACAAAATGGGGAAAATTATAAGTATTGGTAATTATTTTCAGAATTCAAATTGCTAAATGTTTACATATAAAAAGTCCAGAAATTCAAACAAAAAAATTTTCTAGAATACATCCCTCAAAGCCTCTATTATGCTAAGAACCAAATCGCAATACTGTCAGACAGCACTATCCAGACTTGTAAAGCAATACAGTTTTGAGGTATATTAGAAAATTAAGTTGTTTTTCTTGGAAATTTTCCAGGAAAAAGATGTGTGTATACACTCCCTCTAAAAATTATTCCATAGATGGCTAGTAACTACTAACCTAGGAAGTTTCTCACAAATAATTTTGTGGATTCCAGTGATCTACAACTGGAAGTGTTAATATCAGTTTTAGCCTTTGTAGCCCCAATACTAATTCAGTCTAAAATTTCTGTCAGCTTCTTCCTTGAATTACAGTTTGATTACTAGAGACAAAAAAAATTTTTCATTTTTATGTGTTTGCTTTCATTATTGCTTTGAAAGAGACATCCATTTATGGAGATGTCTTTAATGAACATCTTGATAGAATAAATTCAAATAAAGACAAAAGAACAATTTTGAAAGATATTGATCATTGCTATCCCCAGACAATGAAAACAACAGGCATATAACTTCATAGTAAGCAAAGTAAATGCTAAAAACTAAGCATCCAAATAAACAGTAACCTTTACCAGTAATGTCAATTGCCTGGTTGTAATGAAGACAATACTAATATAATTACTTCTGTTCTAAACTAAGTAATTCCATGAGATTTAGCAAGGCAAAAATACATATATATGCGAATTTGTAATCTTCAGGAAAATTGCAATTCCTTTGTTAAAAGCGGTGGCCACACCCAATTTTTTCCTGCATCTACAAACACATTTGTTCCATGTTTTTTCATCTCTTTCTGTGCATTGATGTATCCTCTGTCCATGTCTGCTGCATATCCCACCTCATCTGGTGGGGCATGAGGATGATTTTTCAAGCCCAGTAAATCCCATCACAGTTATCAGCTATCATTGAATCTATTATTAATAATTAATAACAAATAAATGAACAAAAAATAAGCAAAATTTAAATGGGAACCTCTGAAATTGCTTTTTTTTCTATCTGTAGAAATATTTCTTCTTAAAAGTGGGTGCCCAAGCCCAGACTGTAGGTAACTTCCCAGATACAATTATATTAAAAAAGCAAGGTCAAATGATTCTGTTGCATAACTTCATTAGGTTCTGTGGGATTATCTCAGAGCTGAATTTGTATTCTGGAGATTAGCTAGTATCACAGAAGCAAATGATTTTATTTTATCTCTTTTCTTTAGTCTGTCCATCTTAGTGTTTGTGAGCACATTATTTTAGTCTATCATCTGTGTCGTAGACCAAATTATTTATCATGCACCTTTTTGGACTTTGGATTAAAGGACATTGATTAAATTTTTTTATGAATTCTGAGATAATTCTGTGCAGGACATTGATATGCATATTAACACACTGGGACAAAGTCATTGCACACAATAACAATTAACTTTTTAGAAATTCTTGCTGTTAGACTCCACATTTCATGACGATTTCTAGATAATTTCTTGATGATTTTTAGAATGCCATTATTTGTGACTGCAGTTGAAGAAGGCATGCCCCAGGAGTTATATAGCAATAGGAGCTGTAAGAAGCTATAGTAAGAACTTTGCAATATGTAGCTGTCGAAGTAACTATTGAAGATCAATGTTACCTTTTCTTTACTAAAGGATTTTTAATACCATTTGTGAACTGGACTCTTCTGGTGGACATTAGGCTCCTGTGACAGATAAAGTGTTTTTTTCTGGAGTCTACTGACAACCTGCTCCTCCTCCCTCCCCCAGTCAATTCTGTTGACATAAGAACATGAAGAATTTAAGTGTTTAATATCTGTAGTGAGAAACATCTGTATTAGCAAACATATTGATCTTTATTAAAAATCACCCAACTTTATGTTTTTGTAGTTAATAGATAAAGTATAACATTTCCACTGCTTTGTTAATCATAATAGATCAGTATTATGTAGTAGTGTACCATGATGTGTTTGAGCATGGAGTAGTAGTTGTTCACTACATGATACTTAAATTTGCCAGATACAATGCAGTCCAGAATCTCATATTTATCAAATAATTCCTTTTTCATTAAAGTTAATGGTAAGTCTCATGTTGTTTTCCAAATGAAAGTAGTTTAGAGACACTTCAGCTAATGTAGTCTTTTGACTTACTAGGCTTATTAGCTCAAGCATGGTATCAAACTCACACGAACCAGGCTGGCTCAGGTGTAGAGCTGAAGTGAATCATGCTGCTGCTTACTTTTACTGATTCAAACTCCTGCTCACTCAGGCATCTCTCTACCACACTCTGTTGTGCAGGTTAGATGAACCCTGTACTTTTGACTAGATTAATAAGATCAGATATTCAACTGGCATAAACTGATTTGCTCCACTGTCTTGAGCGTTATTAGCTGCGTGGCTATATCAACTGAGGATCTTGTCCTGAATCTTTAATTTCACAGAAAGGATGATTTTAATTTTTTGAGACTTCTTATGTGATAAATTAGCAGGGTTAGGCATCAAATTTAGTTTTCCACATTTTTTTTTTGCCATAGAACCAAACGAACATTTAAAAAATATCCCTCCCTACTCTACTTGCCTTTGATTCTTAGTTGCCTAACTTTCATTTAAAAAAACCCCTGATTTAATGGGGAATTATGACAATAACCTCTGGAATACTCATTCCCCATATTGCCTTTTTCTATTTATTTTACTGTTTTGTAGAGTAGAACTTCTGCAGAAGCCTATGAAAAAAAAAAGTCCCTGTCAGCTATATCTAACACCTCTGAAATACAGCACCCTACCCTGCCCCATTTGCACTACTACCCCTACTGTCTTATCTTTCCATGGTGAACCTGACAAGCTACAGAGGAGAGCAGAAACAGAAGAGGTCTTGAGAGCTCCAACAGAAGAGGAGTTCATTTGATAGTTCATTTCTTCCCCTACAGCTTTTCTTACTGTTTCCCCCCTATTGGAAAAATTACCTGCATTGCCTGATTTCTTTACAAAGCTAAAATCACAATGGTGTAAAAGGTTTAACTATACCTCTGACATTCAGAAAGGATGTGATTGTATCATTTAAACTGTTCACCCTTGAAAGGCGATTGAGAGTTCTGTGGGTAAATGTTACTAAATTATCACAATAAATGATATTTGAATACATAGTACATAGTAAATTCAACAACAACAAAGGCAAATTCAAAGCAACACCTTCTGTCCTATCTTTAATTCATGTTTTTTCCCCTTTTTAATGAGCATTAGGTGATTGCTTTCAGTTTCACACCATGTTGGCTTACATTTGAAACAGAGCTTTTATAAATAGGATTGGGAAGAGACAAAGAATGGCAAGGTTGAACAGAACATCTTATTTTAGTAGATTTTTGTTGTTGGGGTATGTTGTTCATCTGAGAGTCAGAATGGTCCCAAACTCACCCTTAAACTTTTACTCCATTTCCCAGCACCTCTTCTGTGTTATGCCT
Source organism: Harpia harpyja (assembly GCF_026419915.1). Lineage (NCBI taxonomy): Eukaryota > Metazoa > Chordata > Aves > Accipitriformes > Accipitridae > Harpia > Harpia harpyja. The sequence goes on from NC_068944.1 coordinate 36,295,904, forward strand.
TCCTTCGTAGGGGTTACTTTGTATATTTTTATTTCACTTATATAGTGGAAGTCCTTTCTCTGATCCAAAACCTTTGAAAATTAATGGAAATATTTGCTGTGACTACATAGAGCTTTAAATTATGCATCAATAGATTCAGCAGATTCCACTGAAAATACTGACTCAGCAAAAACATTAGATATGTTTCTAATTTTCGGTGTGTATCTCATTTGAATACTACTTTTGTGATTAAAGCTAAGCTTGTGATTAAGTATATTAATGATTCTGGACCACAGCAGTAAAGATGATTGTGAGCACTGTGATTTCTAATCCACCCTACATGAGTGATCGAATCTGTGGACCAAACTCTTCCAATCTTATTCACACAAGTAGCCTTTTGACTTGCAATGAATCTGCTTATATGACCAAGGTATATAGGCAAGGCAATGCTCTACATGATTAACACAGAATCTTACCTTCATAACCTAACTCCTCTAAAAGCAAAAATGCCATTGGCTAAATGCCAAAGACTCACCTGGATAGCTCATGTACTTTCAGCTATCCGGATCTCCAGCAAGGGCAAGTCTGCGTAGCTATGCTGACTTTCATGCATCTATGTTGTCTTTCACCTGGCAGTGCATATTTAACTGCCTCAAAGAAAAGGCTGACATACATTAGGGCCCCAGTCTAGGAAAACTCTTGGTTTACTTCTTATCACCAAACATGAGTGATGTCATCAATTACAAGTACTTTCCCAACTCTTGGTTTAAATGATTTAAAAAAAAAAAATCCCAGAGGAGGTCCCTGAAGCAGAGTAAATAGTGCTGCAGTGAAATAGCTACTTTTCAGAAAACAGAGTTTCTCAGACATCATCCTCATATAGTAAAAGATGAAGAGAAACAGAGATATTTCAGAAGTTTATTGCAATGAGCACACCTTTATTAGTGGACTGATACAGCCCTTATTATTTAATGAATCCTTTTAGAGACTAATTTTTCAATCAGTATGAAAACCTACCCTTTAGAACCCTTGTTCCAGTTATGTGACCTTTTTATGTTAGACATGTAAAGAAATAGCTATATGTCACAGTATTTGAAATCAGGCCTTTTGATTATAACACTCAATATGAATAGCACCAACTTGTGAAAAGAGCTGTAAGAAAAGCTTAAAAATAAATATCCTCAGAACACTTTTTTTTTTCTCCCTGTTTTCCTATCACCTACGCATAAAAACAAATGACAGCCTTAGCTTCTGGGTTCTAAAAATCATTCTCAAACCTACCAGAAATTTCTCTTAATTATATCTTTTTTAAAGGATGTATGGTTTGGTTAAATTGGGCCATTTCTATCCTGGAATAAATTTGATTCAAGAAGCAAACCATACTGAAAATATCAGATGTTTCCAGGATGTGTACTTAGATATTTGTGTATCCTGTGATGTATTTTAGACTGAAATACATATTTCAGACTTGAATAATGTGTATTTCAGTGCTCTCTGGCTTGTATTGTCGATTGTGAGACTGAAAGTGCTTCTTAGTTTCTCCTTGGTTTCATGTCTGTCTAAGGCTCCATTTCCCTTCTTTGCACACACGTGTTTTCTGGGAAGGCAGACGTTGCACAGCCAGCCAGGTCCCAGGTAGGGACAAGCAGCAGAGTGAGGCTGGAAGACTTTCTCCAGCATGTAACTGTCACATAGTCTAGATGTTGTCTATGTCTGCTTTACTGTACCAGTGATGAAAGCTGTGGGAGTTGGGGCTGAATAGTTTGGAGTAGTCAAAGATAGCTCAGGACTGGTAAAATGTTGGATTTTAAGGGTGCTCAGTCCTTAAAAAAAAAAATCAGTCTTTTTGCACTTTACAGTGGATAAAAATGTTTTCCTCCTTCAGAAAAATATTAGAAAGTTGTGTTTTACAAACCTGTGTTTCTGCAAGATAATAGCTTTTTTTCTTAGGCCGAAGTAATGATGTTTGTGGTTGGAAGCAGAGACCATCTAAGTTTAGACTCCTAACTTTTCGTGTCTATCCCTAGAATATATGGGAACCCATCATAGGTGTTTTCTACAGCAGCTGCCTTTCCCTGCTGACTACCTAAGGATCATATTCCTAATATAGCCACCAACATGAGATTCCTAAAGTGACAGCGCCAGCATTATACAAATGAGCACAGATTTATTATTGCAATCTGAGTAAGAGCAGACTTACAACACTAGGAGGAAAAAAAAAACAACCCCCAAAAATGCCTTCCTATTTTTTCCTGGGCTCCTTCTTGTTAAAATGATACTCTAAAACCATGAATATTGAGATTGTGACCTGCTTCTGTTTAAGTGTTTCCTTGTTCTTTGTTTCCATGATAAACTCAGGGGCTAAAATAGGTAATTTAAAAAAATGAACATATGAGTTTTCCATGAAGTTTCTTCGGAATTAATGCAATCTGGTCTCGTCTGCATCACTCCCTTGTGTATTGTGTCAGAAAGAGGCAAGGAAGCAGAAGCTTCACAGAGCAGCCATAGGTGTCTCTTCTAATCTCTATACTATGACCACAGCTGAGAAAATCAGGAATGCTTTCCCCAAAACTCAAATTTCACTTAGCTGATCTGTATTTGTGGGTTATTATATAGTATATGGGAGGTTCTTTGGAGACTGATACAAACTGTGAGGAGGTTTTTCTATTTATGTATTAAAGTTGATGTTGAATGAATTTTTAATTCATTATTTCTGTTTCACATGAACATGCTTTAACTCAAGAATATTGTAATAGTATTACGGTCTGACTAGTGAGAAAGCTTGATAGTCTTGATGTGTTCATTCATTGGGAGATAATTATGTGAGTTTAAAGCTTAAGACAATCAGGTCCCAGAGTTGTTCTAAGCCACTTCATAAGTACAGACTCCCATTTCATTTCAAGAAGAAAATAATAGGCAGAGAGGGAAGGAAGAAACAAAGAACTATGAGTTCTTTGTTAGTCTTAGAATAGACTTAGAAATAGTCTTAGAAAGCAGAACTTAGACTTTCCAAATAGCACATAAACATGAAGTATTTCTTAGGAAGGGATTTCCTACCTTAGGGGGAAGCGGGCGGTACATATGAGAGAGATCCTGTGCCCCAAGCAGCAGCCAGTAGTGCTGATTTGCTGGGAGTGGTGTCAGAGCAGAACAAGTCTGTATTCTGCAGATTGCCAAACAGGGAGTTATGCGGCAGGAATGTGTTTTGGTTATGTATGTCACCAGGACTGAAGAGAACTGTACTCCTTGTTCGGTGGCACAGTATGGGATTTGGATGACATTTGCAATGGTTTCTACCAGGGATTGGTACATAATGCAGGTGTTGGACAAGAAGACAAGGAATAATTTCTCCTGCTGACTTTTTGGTTTTGTATGTGTATTTTTTCTGAAGTTGTGGAATATGCAATCCACTTGCACACGGGAGACTTGAAGAAAGCAGATGCCAGTGGTGAGGCTTATCTTTGTATACAAGGACAAAGGAGTGACTCTGGGAAACGATGGCTTAACTCGAGAAACAGCCTGATCACTTTTGCTAGAGGGCAGGTAAAACAATGAGGAAAAATGTAACTAACTGAATCTGTGAGTGTCTTTTTGTCAGAACTTATGTTTGCATAAAGCCTTTCATGGACAGAGTATCAAAAATACTAATGTTTTATATGCCATATAGACATAATTTTCTCATACCATGAAGAGGTGATTGTCTCCATAGGTAACGTTGCTTTTAAGCATCACCAGCATTGTGCAACAGTGAACCAGTTAAGTTGACAAAGTAATTTTAAGCTGGACTAAATATACTCTAAAAGCTCTATTTTAATATTGCAGACTTTTAAGGCCAGGGAGGTATCAATGCTTTGTTAAAATATGCCAGATTGATAGAACTGATAACATTTCTGTAGGATATCTTGCTTTTTTACCTGCATTAGATTGTGACCTTTTCTTGTTAACTTTTCTGAACATTAATGTCAGTGTTCCAAGCAGAGTTTTATTTTTTCATGTTTCCAGTTCTTCCATCCACTTACTGCTTTTAAACATGGTAAACACATTCTTGCTTTTTGAGGCTTACAGGGCTTTTCCTAGAAGGGTAATTCCTGTAGTAGTTATTGGCATAAGAGCAAAGTAACTAAAACAAATTTCAGATCAAAAGAAAATGTCTAGCTGATACTTTACTAGACCCCACAGTTTGCTCTGAGTTTAGGTTTGGAAGATCTTTTAATTTTTGTTTTAAGGGAACCATAAAATCATTGTGAAGTACATAGGAATCCACTTTGGGGGAGGGCAGGAGAGAGTATTTCATTATTGCCAGCCAACCCAGATTAGTTTGTTCTCTGATGTAGAAATCTAGAGATCTCTGCTTGCAATATGCTTTAATTATTCTTTAAACGTGCCTCTGTTTATTTTATCTGCTTTTCTGTTCACTTCTAAAGATTCTAGAAGACACAATGGTTTTTGTATGAACACCAAACTAAACCTTTGTTAGTCATTACGTCCTCTGTATTCCTGTATTTTCTCTCTCCATTGTGGAAGAGAATATGTGTGCCCAATGTCATGTTTGTCAAGAACTGATCAAACTGCTATCTCAGACTTCACAAAATAAATCTGAAAATAATAATGACAGGATAGTAGGGCTTACCTGGCTTTAAGGAGTAATATAGGAAATTTTATAGATTAATCTTTTGGGTGATATAGATAATAGTTATATACAATATATCTTAAAGATAATACCTTAGAGAAATCTGAACAGCAAGACTGCTTGCTACAATGGATAAGGTATCAGTACAGACTGAAAGAGGGACTGATTCCTGTTACTTTCAAAAAACTGAACTGTCCTGAGCTTTTTTTTTTATTCTTTATTTTGTAAGTTTGTATGTTAAATTTTCTTTAAGAATAAAACTTGTAGAGAAAAATATGTGAACAATACAATTGACTTCTGTGAATACTCACTCCAGTGGAAATATAACTCATCTGCAAATTCACAAGAATTTTTTCTGTATAATCCAGATTCTGTGTCAGTTTTTGAATGGACCTGCTCAAGAGGCTAAATCCTTCGTCTGCAACTCTAAAGGGCCTTTCTATATCCTGGGCTATAGAACCCTGATCTTTTTCTTATGGAAAAGATTTTGAGTAACAACTGTTTAGGTATTCAGTCTCTCAGTTTTCTTTACTCCAACTTGCCCTCAAATGCCTAATTCTCTGTTCTTAGTCTTTGCTCTTTTTTTCTAGATGACTCCCACGATCAGTATGGTTCTCATAGGTAGCATGAATTTTTGTATGTCATTTTACTTGGCAGCAACTATGGGAACAATACAACGTTGTTAATGTTTGTTTTCAAACCTTCAAATTGGTCCCCAAATTTGTCTTCAAATTGCGCTTTCAACCCAACCTTTCCAAGACAACTACTTCTGTCTACAACAGGATAGCTTACGAAGTCACAAGAAATAAAACAGTCTTACTCATGGAGATTTTATTCTACAGCTGGTTTCCCAAAAGAGTAGATGAATCCATTCGTGAACAGTATGTTTCCAAACCTCGTTTCTTCAGGCCCAGTTCAAAAAAGCCAACAAATACACACTTTAAGCAATGTGTGTCCCCAGTGTCAGTGTGCATACTAATGTGAGCTTTCCCACCGATTATGAAGGAAGATGACTGTGCAAACTTGAATATGCAAGAAGGTGAATATACTACAAAGATTTACAGTAGGGAAAAAAGGGAAGATTCCATGAAGTTTATTCATCATGCAAGTCTGTTTTATGTGGAAAATTTGACCTATTATACAGACGGCTTCAGTGAAAAATCTTTATCCCAATAGCATAGTGATTGAAACCTTCCCAGACACTATTCATTTCATTCCCATTTACCTGCCTAATTCCTACTAAATTAACAGTGAATTTTAGTGAAAATTAAAATCCTCCAGATTTTCAGAATTATTAGGCAACTGTTCATGAGATTCATTGGGAGTTAGGTTCTGGATCAAAGTAACTTTCAACACAAGTAGTAATTGATCTGATTTGGTTATTTCAGGACATGACAGTACTAGAAATGAGCACTTTATTGCTAGTGCGTGTATCTGATGTTTCCAAAATTACTTCATATTAAATACAGCAGCATTTTGAAATTCATAATATTAACTGGATTAGAAAATATCAGTTGTAGCATGTAATGTTTAATTATGAACTCAAAGACAATGGAATGGCATAAACAAGATAAATTTGCTTCCACTGAGATACAAAACAATGACCAGACACACAAGGCTAAGCTGATAAATATTCAAAACAGATACATATTAAGTTTAACTAAAATATTATTTTGATTATTTTCATATTGCAGGTGGATGTTTTCAAAATCAAAGCAGTATACCTTGGCAAGTTGAACCAAGTTCTTGTTGGATTTAAGAGTCTAAAAAAAGGTCAGCAATTTTTTCAGTTAATGTATGTTAATAATAATGTAGATTATCAGGTTTAGGAGATCCTAGAACTTCTGAAATGTCTTAAATTTAAGATTAAAAATCACAAATTTTTTTTAAAAGTTCTAGAAAATTTGAAATTGCTCTCCATTTTCTGCAGTTCATTACTTCTGTTGGACTATACACGTGAAGTATTCAGCTTGGTTTTACTAAAATGTGCAAAGGATTCCTAGGAAATGTGACAATGTAAAATTATATGTGAAAATTTTCTCCATAAAAGTTATTATGTATTTATGAGTAGAGTCAACAAAGCTTTTGTTTTTCAGGAAGCAATATGACATCATGCTTTTGCAATTTTTGACATTTTTTTCTTCCTCTCCATGTTTAGATGATGGACATCTTCATTTTAAAAAAGAATTTTTTTTCAGGACTAAACACTTCTAAGATAAGAACAGAAAATCAGCTCATCATATTGGGAAGTGGAACATGGAAGAAAGGCTGTTCTGGCCTCACAGCTTTTTTGCTTCTAAGCCATGAGAAATACATTCTTTTCTAAGGGATTCTGCATATGTGAGGTTGAGTGGCAGATAAAAAGGTGGCACTTCCTGCAATATTTTTTCTTGTCTTCCTTCCGATTCCACAGCAGCTGTTGGAGTTAAAGAAAATTACTTACTTATTAAAAATAAATAGCAACAGCAAAGAGCATCATGAATTGATATTTTATTCAATACTTTGGCTACAATTTTGGCCCGCTGTTTTTAGAGGCAACAGACCAGAGATGCTACAGATATCCTACTTCTGCAGATAATGTTGGTACTGGAAATAAGATTGTTCCAGAGCATGATAAGCTGAGTCTTTTGTTCTTTTTTGTTTATCAAAAAACCAAGACTATAAGGTGATGTAGGTTAAACTCAGACTCAGAAAAACTGATCTGGAGACTATTATTTCCTATGTATTTCCTAGATAGTAACATTAAAAGGAATGATCAAACTTTCATTGACTTCACCAAGACTTGGAGTATAACCAAGTTTACCAAGACTCAGAGATCTGAGTCTTCAAATGCTTTGTTTCCAGAGAATCAACACAATGGTCTCAATCAAGAGAAAACCTTCAGCTGAAGTTTGTGCCTTATTAGATAGCATAGAACCTCACCAGAAAAAAAGTTGTGTGTTGAGTGGATTTTCTGATGGCTAATGTGGTAGAAATCCTGATCCTTTTTCCTTTAGGACATTGGTAATACCATTTCCTGTGGGGGACTTCTTGCGTCTAGAGATCTCATACAGAAGCCGCTCCATCTTTTGGGACACCAACAGATCATTAAATCAAATCTATCCCTATGTTTAATTTCACAAGATCTGTAAAAACTTTAAGACTTCTTCACTTTGTTGAATATTTTGGAGAGTAGGGGAACAGACAGAAACACATATACACACAGCCAATATATTTTCAGAAGTGTTATTTCCTTAAGAAGTGCAGCAAAAGAAAACATTTTATTGATTTTCTAAAGATAGAAACTTATGACTGCACACACAGAACATTTTGTTGCTTAAAATGTATAAATTAATAATGTCCTGTTTATTTTCAATCAGATGAGTGGTTCTTGGAAAAAATTGTTATACAAGAAGTACTCTACCCTTTTTCTGCACATGTTTTTATTCACAATGACTGGATCAATAAAAGCTCAAGGACAGATTTTGTAGAAGTGGCAATTCCACTCAAAGGTAATACCAGCAGAAATGTCCTTTATTTGCATGCATCACTACTGCATGGCAGAGCAGAACAGAACCAGTACAAAGCTACTTCACAATGTAGGCAGAACTGAGCATTGATGGTGTCCTGGTTTCAGCTGGGATAGAGTTAACTGTCTTCCTAGTAGCTGGTACAGTGCTGTGTTCTGAGTTCAGTATGAGAAGAATGTTGATAACACACTGATGTTTTCAGTTGTTGCTAAGTAATGTTTAGTCTAAAGTCAAGGATTTTTCAGCTTCTTATGCCCAGCCAGCGAGAAAGCTGGAGGGGCACAAGAAGTTGGCACAGGACACAGCCGGGGCAGCTGACCCAAAGTGGCCAACGGGGTATTCCATACCATGTGATGTCATGCCCAGTATATAAACTGGGGGGAGTGGGGGCGGGGGGATCACCGCTCGGGGATTAACTGGGCCTTGGTCGGTGGGTGGTGAGCAATTGCACTGCGCATCATTTGTATATTCCAATCCTTTTATCATTACTGCTGTCACTTTATTAGTGTTATCATTATCATTATTAGTTTCTTCTTTTCTGTTCTATTAAACCATTCTTATCTCAACCCACGAGTTGTACTTCTTTTCCTGATTTTCTCCCCCACCACACTGGGTGGGGGGGAACTGAATGAGTGGCTGCGTGGTGCTTAGTTACTGGCTGGGGTTAAACCACAACAGATGGTCACCCAATGGTGAGGGGCAGGGGCCTGGAGCAAGGTGAATCATGCTTTCTGTAAACAAGGAGGAAGAAATTATGCCTGGGATGGAAAAGATGGAAATGGCAGTATTGAAATAGTCTCCTCTGGCAGCACGTATCCTGTCCTTGGGACAATACAGAGAAGATAGGCATGGCCCCTGTGTGAGTGTGACATGGATTCATGAAGGAGCTGGCCTGGTTTTCTACACCTCCACAGGGCTAAAATGAGTAATGAGAGTTTTGTGGCTTTGTTGCCTGTCTTGACTGTGCTAGATCCAGCACTACCAGGCAGTGTAATCTTGTACCTTTTGGTTTATACTGCCTTACAACTTGGACACGAGCTCTGAATATGTGTTTGCATTGCAGAAACTTCTGTGACATCTCTTCTCACAAAAAATTTTGATACTAAAAGCAGAGGACGATGGCAAACATGGGTGCACTGCATACCAGTACCAAAAGATGTTCCTGATATTAAAGTTGTTGTATTTGGAAGAAGAGGGAAATCCCCTGCACAAGAAGTTCAGAATCTGAATGACAATCCATTTTTGGTCAGTTTCTTTTTTTTATTTCACACAAATCTTACCAAATAGTTTCAGTAAAGTAAGAATTGCAGCCAACATGTGAAGTTGTGTGGAATGATTTTTTTATTGGTTTTGATTTTTTGAGTTAATGTTTATACGTCTATGTCTTAAATAAACAGCACTTGGAAAACTTCTCACATGTGGGCTACTACATATTGCTTAGGAAATCTCTCTTGAGCAAATGCCAACTTTGACATGAAAAACCTCATTAACTTTGTATTAAGACTAGTAGGCCTTAACAGTTGGACAATAAATAATGAAACTATTCCATACTTCCTTTACGTTCTACTTCTCAAACCTGTGTCTCTCTACAATCAGCTTGGGCCTAGGCAAATATCAATTCTGTAGTTTGCACATGAAGTTAATGGCAGCTTCTGGACAGGTGTGTGAACCTGGGTCACGCCTTTTGAAAGATTTTTATTCTTAAACGTAGAAAAAAGTCATTGCCTCTCTTTTGCAAAAAGGCAATATAAACATCACTTGCTTAACTGCTGCAAGATAAAAAGCCACAAGCAGCAGTGTGTGATATGACTTATGGAAACCAGCCATCCTTTCTTCTGAGCACTAGAATAACTGAGAACAGAACCAATAGCCATGTCTAGAAATCATCTTGAGTTCAAAATTCCAGTTCAAGCTTGAGAAGAAAGATGTGATGGAGAGGCAGTAAATAGGAAAGTGAAAAGAATAGTAATATGAATTCAGCTTGGAAATACAGAATCAGTCATGGATTTCCTTGCTTTTCATATGTTGGCCTAGGCTCTGCAGCCAATTCTCCCAGTTAAAAATAAATGTAAATTATGATACAAATGTGAGTCCAAATTAACTTGCAATCCTAATGGGACTTCCTCACCCTAACATTAATGTCTTTGATATTTTTACCTATTTTATTTATCTTTTTACATGGGCGTAAAGTATGTCATCCAAATTGTTACATACAAGGTATAGTTAATTTTTTTTTCTTTCTTTTCCTAACAGTTGACTGTTGATGATATTGGAGATATAACAAAAGTTTCCTTTGTGTTATTTGGTCCATGCTTGGGAAGAGGAATTAAACTTCACAAGGTATTCCAAATACACCATATATAAACTTGTAATATTTTCATAATACCAGTAAATATCTTTTGTTGAGAGACAGATTATTAGCTTCACTTTGCACCACACTAGCAAGGCCACACCTTTCTTGGCTCGGTTACCTGGTATCTACAGGTGGTCACCTAGAGCTTCCACATCTCTCTGTGGGCAGATCTAGCTTGTTTGCACCTGCTGAAGTGCATATAGCTATACCTATTCACTGATGTGCAGATCCATTCTGCATAGCTCATTGTGACATGGAAGGCAGTGTTTTCTGCTGATGTTAGGAAATGTTAATCCCTGCGTTGAAATACCGACAGTCTCCTGACAGAGCAACCTACTTGTGGAAACCAATTAAGCTGATACTTTAGTATTTATTCATTACAACACGGTCATCAGTGGGCCTTAAACGTCTGATTGTAGTTTAATATGTGCTTAAGATCTCTCATAAAAAAGGATGGAGATATGACTTAATGCTGTCAATCTTATAATTCAATCAGATTTTAAATGCATATCTTTCCCTAGGGTGGGTAGGAAGATTGAATAGAGAGTTGTTGAGCCTGATAATACTTGAGCTTTGGGGAAATACTTAAAATTGAAGGTTAACGCAAAGAAAAATTGTGTCAATGAGCTCTGCCTGTAGGCAAGGGCCAAAAAACATTGTGGACATAGCATTGAATTATTCTGAAGTCAGTAGAAGAATGTTTTTCTGAACTGGGCCTCACAGTACCTTAACACTACTATGGATTTAAAAGAGCAAAGGGTGATTTCCTATATGAATAAACAGTCCAGAAACTGTTCTGATGGGAAATGCTAGAGACAGCTGCATTCCAGCCTGAAATTTGAATGGGTTTATAGTACTCAAAGGAACATTAAGTCTGAGTTTATGAGCTCCTCTGAGGATAGAGAAGGAGTTTATCTATCTTGTTCATGTTTGCTCCCAAAATGTGTCCTTTGTCAGCTAATTTTGTAGTCTCAGTTTAGGCTACAAGAATGGAAAGTATAGGTAAGCACAACTTATGATTTCTCATTTTAAATATGCATCTCCAGACTATTTGATAAAGCATGCCAAAAATATGTTGACACTACCCTCACTATATCCGTTGTGTGATTATGTAATATAAGATTTCAGCCTCCAGAACTGGTGGCTCAAAACATGGCAGAAAATTCATAAATGTAATAGTCTGCTTTCTGCTTTCTTTTCAAAGACAACCCTCTGCAAATGGCTAAGTGATTTTTGTTCACACTTTTAAATACTTCAAAAGTTATTTGGTAATTGGTTTATTAGTAGCTATAAATTGTTACAATCTGCAAGAAGTCAATAGGTTGCTATAGACCTATGTAGTCTCTTCTACTGGTGCACTTACAACCCACAACATAAGGCACAATAACATATACTGCTTGTGCCAGTAATATGCTTATAACATCTATTACTCATTTATTAGTCTGCTTATAAATTATTTATACATGGAAGCATAATCTAAAATGTAACAAGTTGTTTTCTCTTTAATAGGACTCTTACAGTGCAGTGAAAAATAGAGATGTTGTATAGAAATAGAAAGACTACAGGAGGCAGTCAGTATGTGTAAGCTCACTATGAATCAGTGATCAAACCCAGCCTCAATTGAAAAGAATTCCCTTCCTTGCTTTCTCCTTAAGTGAAAGAAGTAATAGCCAAAGTTTCAGAAATTTCACAAAAATGCAGATTACAGATGAAACTGCAAAGGCTAAAAAGGAGATAAAATCCCTACTCTCCTTTTGCTACTCTCTTGTTTTCTCTATTCTGGTGTTTACAGCAGCTTCAGAGTACCAGTGTTTTTCCTGTTGATCTCCTATGGTTTTCTGCACACCTCTGTAGAAAATGATATAACCTTCGCTAAAATTTATGTCTTTTCTGTAACTTTTGAATATTTATGTACTATAGAATGAGTAGTTTTTCCTTGCTCAGAAATAGAGTTTCAGGCCCTTTCCAAAATAATATACGAAATCATTTTTACTTTCGCATAGAATATAGAAACACTGTATGATTTGGAGATAAAGTTCACGCTTAGATGTAACCTTACAACTAACAAGAATTTGTCAGGTACATTTTATTTTAAGGCCAAAGACTGCAAAAATTTACACATCTAATTTTTATGAGTCCAGCCTCTGCAGGTCATCTGCCTGCGTATGCAGGTAACCCTTAGTCCAATTTTAATACAGATAGCAGTTTGTGATACTTATTGATATTTAGTTAGGGATGTTTATATTGATAGAAGTTATGGAAGATATTTTTGTATGAGAAGAAGTTAGACATTTAGTGTGAGAAAATTCAGTTATTGCAAGTGCAAAAAATGGGTAAAAAACTGGCTGCAATTTTAGTGGAATTTAATACTATCTAAAGAAAAACACTGTTTATTCAAGTAATTACTGGTTTAATTCTGGAAATGGTCATGAGGAATTGTTTGCTTTCATCTGGAAGCCTTGTGCCTGATCTCATGAAGAACTGGACACAAAGCATAAGCAGTAACGGAAAAGGTTCAGTAATTACATTTCTAGGAACTCCAGGGCAAGATAGCCTGACAAAGTTTTTAAGAGTGGAACTGTCAAATTCCTAATTATTTCCATTATATAATTCAATTATATAAATATTTATGCATTTCAAAGCTTGCACTTGAAGTCTATGTAAGGAAATCTGTACTCAGGATTTTCAAACAGTGGTATGCATATCCTGTACAATGAGCCACAAACTTTTGCTGCTGCCACTGGTGTCAGCAGTGGTAGTTAGTCACCACAGTAATTTGGGGAATCCCTGCCTAAGAATTTCAATTACTTAATGTCTTGATGAAATTCAGTTTTTGTTTCATTTTGTTTTGTTATTAATATCTTGGATATAATATTTCTATACAAAGAGATTCTAAAGGCTGAAGAAACCATTTCTGCAAACTTGTAGTCATTAGCTCTGTACCAAGTTCAATCCTGCATATAACAGTTACCAGAAATGTTTCTGCATATGCTTGATAATTTGTCATTCTGTATTTTATAACCTGACATAAGATGAAGTTCATGATCTGAGTTGCCCTCCTGGGAATCTGATCTTCACATTGACTGTCTCAGTAGCTAGGATAGGTGGGCTCCCAAGGCTGTGCTCCCTCAGTTGGTTTGGAGGCTGTAAGTTCACAAATTTGGAACATAATTTGTTCAGTCTCCACTGAGTATTTAATGTCAGGTGGAATGAAGCCGGACCTAAGCTCGCACCTTCTATTGGAGTTCATTCTTCAATTAACTTATTTCCACAGGGAGCCCTGAAGGCCACTGGATGCCTAATTTCTGCCAACTTTGAAAATCCTAGCTGAGATGTAGCAAGTCACACATAAACAAATAAAAAGCAGCAAAACAAATGTTTTTGCGAAATGGGCATATGCTATTAAGATCGATGTAACTGTATTTGTTCATTTAACATTCTGAAATTGCAAGTATATACAGGTCAATTTAATCTGTACCCTTCATTGGTTCTCTACAAATGGGTCCTACGCCTGTGTCAATATGCAATGAAGAATACACCTATAAACATCAGGCTGCAGAATCAGCAGCTTGCAGCAACTACTGTAGCTCTTATGCAGAATCAGGTAGCTTTTATAAAGTGTGTGCAAGCATTAATAGTGGGAAGAAATATCAGTTTCTGTTGGGATGGAAATAAGAAACTAAATAATTCAGATAAATGAATTTCTTCCTCTGATTCTGCCTGCAGCTTCAGCTAAAAGACCTGGACACTAAACAAGAGTTGGGCTTTCACACTGAAGCCCAATGTCTGTTTGGAGAAGATGGATCTGAGACTGTGACAGAGCTAGCAGCCGTCAGGCCAGACAAGCCACCACTCAAGGGTATGCTGCTGAACTAAAAAGTAAATACATGAGCAAATGCACACACACACACACACAAAATCGTGAACTGCCTAATGGGATGAACACAATGGGCAAGACTGCAAAGCATTTTATATATATTAAAAAAACACTAAAAATTATTTTTAAAAATTCATTCAATATACCTGTGTAAACCACGTGGGTTCTTTAATAAGATCTATTGTTAAAGCATTTTTTCTGTTTTAAAACATCTGACATGTATCGTTTTCACTAGGCTAAGTACCAATTTGAAAGTCTGAAAAATCTGCAAAGCCCAATTAGTATATTTCTGTTGAAATTTTAAAAAAATTACTGATTTAAACTCAGTGAGGGACTAAATAACAGATTTGAAAAAGGCATGTGCAAAGTCATAATGGCATGAATCACAAAAAAACCCCACCAATCTTTTTTGAGGTTTTCTTCAGGCTCCATTTCTGCCCCAGAAGCTCTGTTTCATTTTGTCATTGTATTTAAAATATGATAACATCTTCCTTTGTTCTGATTACATTTTATAAAATATTTAGAAAAGAATTCTCATTCACTGCACTCTATGAACAGAAGTCTTAGTTAAAATATTTAAAACTTTTTGCATTTAATATCTAACTGAAGGCTAGACTGCAAATGGAAATTTATCTTAACAGTCTGTTAAAACATTTAATTCTTCACAGAGCTTACAGAACCCATAAAAAAAATCCTCTCTCATGCTGCCTCAAGGAATATGTACTATATAACTCATCAGCCAAAAGTCATGGCAAGCTTTCCTTTGTGATGAAGAATAATAATAGCAATGAATAGCTGTATAAATATCTGAGCCATTTCTCATGAACATAGTAGTTGATATTGGCCATAATTATCAAAATGCCAGACTAAAACAGAATTCAGCTGATCCAGAACAAAAAGTGGATTTCATCTGTTATATCTGTGTTTTTTCTTTGGTAAAATGTTAGAGTTGATAAATCCTAACTCAGTTTAAGACCTTTAATTACTACAAGAATTCAAGGCTTTTTACACAGCCTGATAAAATCAGTGTGATTCTTTCAATTGATTTCAGCAACCACTGGATAAGACTCCAGAACTATGACATTTTCTTTTTCTGTAACGTAAGCATGGATTGGTGCATTGATTCATAAAGGACATTTCATCTCTAATGCTGTACTGTGCTGTTGTGAGGTAGCTAGCAATCTATATGAAACTCAGACAGAACATTAATGTCAATTACTATAACTTCATTCCTTGGTCTTGAAATTAATCTTTTACCTGAAATAAATTGGTTTATAATGTTTAGTAATTACATTGCTAAATAGTCTGATTTGGTGATGTCTTGTGTCACTGATTTTTCATGACAGAAGTTCTTTACTCAATCAGTGTTCATACGGGAACATTGCCTGCATCAGGGACTGATGCAGATGTATTTATCACAGTATTTGGAGAGCAGGGAGATTCCTGCAAAAGGAGATTAAGACACTCAAATTTTGAAAAAGGACAGGTTAGTACTGAGTTATTTTCCTTACATGTTTGCTTAATAGTACTGAGTTATTTTCCTTACATGTTTGCTTAATGTGTTTTATTCTATTAGTTTCTTCCAATACCATATTTCTTTTCAATTATCAAATACGAGCATTGATGTTACACCACAGTAACCTGTGGAAAAGATGTGTTGCTTACTAAGTGTAGACATTTTACCCGAACTGGGATTACGGTTTAAGAATAGTATGAGTACCAATACATTTAAAATCCACAAAAGATCAGTAACTCTTCTTAGAAACTGGAATTGAACCCAACAATATATAAAATTCCATGGCTAAATTTTCAGTTATTTGTGAAGCTGGTGTAGAAATATCAGGGCTATTTCCTGTGACTGCTCCTTTAAAATAATTTTTTTTTTAAAAGATCTCTCCAGATATAGTTGAAAGAGAGATTTTAAATATGTTAGCTACTATATGTTAATTAATCAATTTATATATAGAATTGCAAAAAGGTAAAGCTGCTTCTAAACATACTGTGACTGCTCAAGATAAATCCTAGGAGAGATTTTCTGGTCGACCTTTGCTGATTACCATATTAATGATTATATCTACACAACATGTTCACGCATACCCTGGACTCAGCCCAGATATGACTAGATAGGATTTAAAGAGACCTTTCAATTGATCGATTGATCCTGTGCAATAAAGCAGGACCATCTATACTTATTTCATAGCATTTCTTAAGATCTCTAATGGCTGAGATGCCATACCTTTCCTAGACAACCTGTTCCACTGCTTTCCTAGCCTTGCCCTTAAACAATTCTTCCTTCATTTGCTTTATAATGTCAAAATATTTTCTTCAGCTTGGAAACATAGAAACCAGCCATGTCATCCTTGTGTTCCATAGTCATTGATAATTTTTCTTCCATGAATTTGTGTAAACTCTTTTTAAACGTGTGATGAGCACCCACAGTCTCCTGTGGTAGTACGGATTGCACTTGATCTGCAACCTGTGTAAAACTTCTACATACTAATTTCATCTGATTTCCCTTCTTTTACTGTAAGACACAGTGAACGTTTTTTTCCTTGTCATCTTCTCTTTGCCATTCTTGCTTTTATAGGCCTCTATCCTCTGCACACCTGTTTTGTCACTGGATTGTTCATTGTTCCTTGTGTAAGAACATCTCTTTAATCATCCTACTTACACTTTCCTATATCTTTTTCTGATTCTTCAGTAATACATTCAGAACCTCTTTAAAATTTGCCATCACCTCCTCTGCTTCTCTTTTTTCTTCTTCGTCAGAGTTCTGTTAGCTTAGCTCTAGGTACCATCTTCAGACAACTGTTGCTCTAAATGGACAGTGTGATATAGTGTATAAAGCATTCACAGGCAGGACGCCTACATTCATTTCTATGCTCAGTCATTGGTTTACCTGATGATCTGAATGTATCATTTTACCTTCCTTGTGTCCCTCATTTCCCACTGTAAAATGATGATAACCAATAGTTTAGGCAAGGATGAAAAGAGGTAAGCATATATATTTCAATGAAGTTTACTTCCCTTTTCATTTACTACTGAAGAAAATTAAATACAACTTTTAAAATTGTGCTTAATCTCTCCTTTTCATGGCAATAACCTAGTGCAAGATTCATAACAATATTTAGTGTTCTGGTACCTAGTGAAATTACTATGCACTGGGAGATATTTAATAATTTGGCCACAGTCTTCCCACCCAAAGTATTCAGGCATGTTTTTCTTTCCTTTTCTTACAGTCTCTTGCAACCATTCTTTTTTTTTTTTTTTTTAAAGATGTCATTGTTTGCAGAATCCTGCTGCCTTAGTCCAAACTGTGCTGTTAAAATATAGGAAGAGGTTTGTGCTGTTGATTGACTGGGTGATATTATTGAAAATACAGGTTAATTGGCATTTTTGAGGGCAAATGTTTATAGGCAATTAGAAGAGTTAATAAAAGACATAAAGGTACATAGTCTGTGATGTAACCTGGAAAAGAGGTCTAAAAAGAAATAATTTACACGGCACTTTTGAGCTGGACATTAATACAGAATCAGCTGTTAGTGTTAAAGAAATCAGAGCCACTATCTTGAGCAGTAGAGTGCTGAGTGTCTTCCCAAGCAGAACCTTTGTTTTAGGTGAGCTATTTTTGTACTCTGGGCAATGAAATTTTTCTTCAGCTTAGATATTTTGTGTATTCATGTTCTTCATTGTGCAATAGGTTCTTGGGAAAGGGTTGAGCAGTGAGATGGCAAAATGTTCTGATGATAGTAAGTTATTTAAGGTAATAAATATGGAAGGTGGTGGCAGAGATTGCAGAAGGACCTCATGCAGAGTGACTGGGTAATAAAATGGCAGATGAAATTCATTGTAGCTAAACAAAAGGCAGTGGCTGTGAGGGGGAAACCCCTTTAAATTTGCATGCAAAATGATGGGCTCTGAAACAGGAAAGTGATGTTAGCATTAGGACAGCTCTGTAATGATGTCAGCCCAGTGCTCAGTAGAGGTAAAACAAAAGGAAAACAGAACAGATCAAATGTTTAGGTATTATTAGAAAAAGGAAAAAAACCAGCCACCTCAAAGTAGAAAATACAGTCATGTCCCCAGGTAATTTCTCTGGTGTAGATGCATAATAGATGCTGTGTTTTGTTCTGATTCACTTGTCTTAAAAAGTGCAAAAAGAATGCCAAGTGATATGAAATATCTTCCATACAAGGAACAACTAAGCAAACAAATGCTGTTTGGCCAGGAAAAGGGATGATGAGAGGAAGGGAGAGGGAGATAAGAAATATAAAATGGCATAGAGAAATTGAGTAATTCTATTTTCTCACGAAATACAAGGGCTCGAGAGCATTAAGTGAAACCTGCAGGTGGTAGATTCTAAATGAAAGGAGGTGGCTTTTTACACAATGCATAATTAATACATTTTACTTTCTGGCACACGATGTTGCAGACGGTAAAATGCATGTTGGTGCAAAAAGCCATTGCACATTGTCATGGAAGACAACTTTCCACTGAGGGCTGTTAAGTGCAGAGACACAATCTGTGGCTCAGGAAATCTCTGAACCACAAATTGCTAAAGCTTGAGAGACTTTATATTCAAGAAGCATCTCTATATATTTTCCGCATTTTTCTGCTCTTCCCTAGAAATCTGTTACTGGTAGCTCTTGGCAACAGTATACTGGACTAGATGGATCTGTGGTCTGACATACTACTACCAGTCTTACATTCTTTTTACATAGAAGTAGATTCATAAAAAAGTTGGAATGATGCTTTCGTGAGACTATCTAAGAATAGAAGGTGAAAGGAAGGGATGTAAAGGGCAAACTGTCTTGAGAGACAAGATTATGTCCGCAATATCCCTCGAAAATATGGAATGGACAGGTAAAGAAAACAAAGTTAAGGAAACTTGAGATATGAAAAAAAGGATCTCTCTTGACTGATAAAGGACTGAAATATAAGGAAAAGCTAGGAAGACAAAATTGCAACAAAGTGTAAGAGAAGAGAGTAAAGTTGATTTAATTACTGCAGGAAGTAAGGTTGATTTATATATATTTAAGTAATTGTTTGTCTAACTTTTTCACCAGTCTAATAGGTTAAATAAATGGGGATTGTAATTTTGTCTAGATAACACTTTATCTAAAGCAAGACAATTTAAACAAAATCCTTTTGGCTTTCAGTAGTGTGTTTAATGCAGTTCTGAATGTCTTTATACTGAGGGGAAAAAAAAAGAAATGTAATGACATCAATCAAAAGTACATTCTTGCTAATGCTGAGGGAGTAGGCAATTTAATGTATTATTATGAGAATTCAATGATAACAATGGGTGATTATGACCACTGTTGTCTAATGACTGTTAATTATTACCACAAAGAACAAGACTAATGATAGGTCCCTTTTTCAGATAGAGTTAGCTGTGAAGGAACATGAATATTAGCAATACAGGCTATTCCCTCTAAGTCAAGGGTCATGTAGACTGACAAGAAAATTGTATTTGGTTTGGAACTACAAAGAATAAAATTAAAAAGCAATGAGTGCTCCCCAAAAGTTATTTACAAGATATTCCTCACAGCCAGATCTTTTGGGGGGCTACATATGCGTTATATGAAGGCGTATAACTTGCCATGGTAACTGTTTGGTGAGATTGTGGATATAACAATGTAAGAATGCTGGCAGTCCTAAGGCTGTGGTAGGAATAATAACTCTGATGTTTTGTTTTTCTCAGCACATTGTAGAGAATAGTCTGACACAGACGGAAGAATGGACCAGATGACATAATTCTTTCTAAAAATCATCTCTTCCTTTGTTACTTTCTGGTCCTCATGCTTTTTCCTGCCTGGTGGCAAATTGGTTGGCAACAAATAAAAATTATAGCGTCTGTTTCTACTATCCATCTGGGTTTTTTTTAATGTCACCCACTCACATGCCCATGTATCTACCCACCCACTCATATTATCTTTTGCATGGAACACATTCATTCTCTCACTCACGTAATTTATTCATCCCAACATGCACTAGTGCTGTTGCCATTTAGCTTTTGTTTACTGGTAGCCGTAGCAATATTTAAACAGATGTCTATTTACATCTGAAGAGCACATCAATTCTTGCCTGTATGCGTGCACAGCCTTAGTTATAGTTTCTAATGTCAGTATCTTCCTTTGTTTGCATAGTCATCAACAGTGTCAGTATTTCTGTTCAGAGTTGAATAATATGACATTTCCCATTTGAAAAACAGGATGTCTTAGAACAGAAAAGACTTTGAAATGTTTAAAAATAAAATGCCTTATCTAAACCAAAGTTCAATTTACCAGGCCTATCCTGATATTTGAAGCCCTCCCTTTGTTTCAGTTATGAGGGATTGGTTGTAACTTCAGTTTTCATGAGACTTCTGTAAGTAAATTAATGATCAGAGGTTTCTTTCTACCCAAAATAGTGGGATGTTTTTCATAATAAAGCCTGGGATGCAGTCATCATGAACAAGGCAAAATGTACATATTCAAGGATCCACATATTTTCTGAACAGGGTCTCCAAATATGAATGTCAGACTATAACATCTTTACTATCAGAAAGGGAAAGATACTTCAGCATTTAAAGGAATGTCTTTCCAAACATAATCTTCTTAAAGATGGATGGTAAAATATACGGTTTAATCAGTTTGCTATTCATTTTGCTTTTACCTTCTCAGGTTTGTATCTCTGAAATGAGAGCAGTAGACCTTGGACAGCTAAGCAAAGTGCTTGTTGAGCACCATAATGTGGGTTATGGAGCTGGATGGTACCTGGACCAAATTGTCATCCATGAATCAGGCAAGACTGATGGCCAATATACATTTCTTTGCCAGCAATGGTTGGACAGTGGAGTTGGTGATGCACAGATGGAACGAATGTTGAAACTTCTTGGCAAAGTCAGGAATGGGATGTTGACAGGAAAGATTTATGGTAAGGTCCAAAATCATCAAAGCTCCTTCCAGCTTTTGTTTTAATTGTAACTCTTATTAATTTTGGGGTTATTTTTAAGACTAAAACCAAAATACAGAAATAATGTATCTTAAATGTGAGTTGCATGTCTTACACAAATTGCCTCTCCGAACACTTTCCAGAGCTGGTAAATACAATTATAATGTTCAGGGAAGAAAGACTAGAGCAGAAGGGAGATATTAAGTGATAGAGGCAATGAAGGAACTATGTTCTTAGTTGAGGCTGGAAAAAAGCTGAAGCAGAAAGAGGTAGGTTGTTCCATATGGCAGTCAATGCAGAACAGAAGGCTCCCGCAACAGTGATGAAATCACAAGAAGAGATATAAAAACTCTTTTTAGCAGAATGAGATTTTCCCGTATGTTCATATATTTGCAGAAAGCATTTGCTTTTATTTACAGTTTTCTATTTTACTTACATCAATGGCACAAGTTCTTGCAAACAACTAGTTGACCTGAACTCAATATTCCATTCAAATTGTTTAATGAAAAAAAGACCAAAATTCAGAAACAACTTAGACACTGAAAACAGGGTAAGTCTTTTGTGCTTTGCTGGGGTGCTGAATTTCTTAGCGCTCTCACGTCTTTTTTGAAGAGGTGTAAAAGAGGTTGCTTTGGGTCCATTTATGAAATCTGAATCAGAACTGGTAGACCAAACTATGTAAAGTTTAACTAACCCAAAGGTGTGAATTTTGCATTCTATATCAGCAGTTTTGCAAACTTATCTTTGTTAATTTCTATGCTCATGGATATTTCATAAAAATGGTCAGAGAGTTTTATATTATGCATGGTTGCAGACACAGTTAGTAGTGTGTATCCCCATATTTAGCTACCTGTACTTAGTTCACTAGTGAATATCTTATATCATCTAAGGAAATAGAAAAACAATGTTGCTGAGACAACAGAAGGACAGAATACCATGGACATATAAGCATAGGATGAACAGCTAGAGTAGTGACAATTTCAAAATAAGAAATAGCTGTATTGCACCACTGCAAGTATTCCAGGTCTGTAAAAAAGTAGATTCCATAGGTGCCCTACATAATCCACAGAGAGAGGCAGGTGTCTTCTGAGGGTAATTCCGAGCAGAAGCCCGAGGTTGGTCAGAGTCTGTCACATCTTTCTTCACTGATAATATGAAAAGAGAAATATTGCATCCTTGTTTATGCACCTTAATTAGTATCTGAACATAGCTATGTAAAAACATTTTCCTTCCTCTGTTTCACAAACACACGTAGTCCTCAAAAATCTGAGTGCAGACTTGCTAATATTTTCCAGTCTGATTACTAATACTCAACTCTGGATCTATTGAAAATCAGTTCTGGTGTGGGTGTATAATAACTTTAGAAAGAATATGACAAGTAAGCAGAGAGCCTACAAGGAATGGAGAAATAAAAGACCGATCAGCAAAGAGCGCTGTACCTTAGAGGTCAGAAAGTATATGGATACAATGGGACTTAATAAATGTCAGGCTGAGTCAGATTTTATAAAAGAATTAAAACAAATAGTAAAGGTTCTTCAACCATTTACTTATAAAAAGAACCTGGAAAGATGTGTAACTATGCAGGAACAATAGAGTGCAGACTGAAGGTGATGTAGGTAAAATCCCTAAACAAATAGAATATTTGACCTCTGTTTTCATTAAGGAACCATAATGTTGGCAAGGGAAACAAAACGAGAATTACTAATGGGAATGAGGTTATTAGAAATCACCAAATCTGAAATGCAAGTAGATCTTTGAGTTTCATGTAGTCAAACAGTGACAACCAAAGGAGTCGTTAGCCCAGAATATTGAAGGAATTGGAAATGAAGTGGCAGATCTAGTAGCAAGGATTTGAAACAATTTTATGAAGACAAAAGTATGACTTGAAAATAGCAAAGGTAATACCTCCAACTAAAAAATAGAAAGCATAATGTAGGTGACTATAGACTTAGTAATCGATCACATGCAAACCTGTATAACGCACTTTGAAGGAAAGAATAGTTAAGATAATAGAGGCAAATAGGAAATGAGAAGGAATGCATCATGACTTTACTAAAGATAGATTGTAAAACAAAGTTGATACTCTTTAGAAATATTTTCCAGTAGGAGAAATGTAATGACACCTAATCTGTCTAAATTTCGGTACTGAATTTTATTTGCTTTATGGGAAATTATTAGGTAATAATAAAAAAGTGGAAAGTAGTAGTAAAAGGAAGAATTGTAAAGAGCTGGAGAAGAGAGAATGAATACGCTGATGAAATCTGCTGGTGCTACAATGCTGAGAGTACTATCAGGAGATGAAGAGGTTGTGTGATAAACTTTGAGAACTGGAGGAAACAAATGGAACTGAATTCTGTAGCACAAAGCTTCAATACAATTAGGCATAAACCCAACTAAATATTTGAGTTTTTAATTCTGGTACCGGTTCCTAATTTACATTGAGTTTGGGGGGAAATTAAGAACTAAGTAGTAGCTAAAAGTCTAAAAACTGTATTGGGTCTGTATCCCCATGCCTTGTAATGACTTCTGCTACAAGAGGTCATCAGCAGGATACGACTAGGAGAAATACCTGGATTTGTTATATGATCGCAGGATAATTTTTGAGGCAGTAATGTGACGTGGCTGTGGGTAAAGTAATTGTGACCCCACAATGTATGTAGGCATTATCAGTGAAGATCAAAAAGAATTAATGTCACTACAGAGAAACAATGATGATATTTCACGGAGAAAGCTGTGTGCCATTGTGGTCACCTCTGTCCAGAAGGGCTGGTTCAAGCTGGAATAGCTGTAAAGAAGACATGATGACTGGGAATGTGGCAAGTCTTTGTCGTGAAATGGTATTGAAAAACTTGACATATTCAGACTAGCAAATTAAATGCTCAGAATGGACACAGTTGTGCTCTATCAAATTAATGGTGGCTTACACATCAAGGAGGGAAAAGAGTTATTTAAGCTAATGGACAAAGTTGTCGTAAAAATAAATGGGTTTCAGCAGTCCATTAATGCCATTCAGAGAAAATTAAAAGATTTCTGAGAAAGAAAGAATAAATTTTTAGCACAGGTCTTTTTTAGACTTAACTAAAGAGAAGGAAAGAAGCTTAATGCAGCTGCTTTTAAGTTGAATCTTGACAAATTTATCAGAGATTATACAATACAGTTAAGATGTAATAGCAGTGTATGGTACTGTATGATCCAACAGAGATAGTCCTTGCATTCAGTCTTCCTAGGCAGCTATACATTGATAGTTTAAAGGTTTAATGTTTCAGTCCTAAAGGGCTAAAAATCTTGGAATATGTGACAGGGGATATGATAAATTTTCATTTTACTTCCATTTTTTCATGGATATAATTGGTTTTGTTTATATTTAATATTCATAGACATGAAAATGGTAGCTATTTATGATTATCCATAAAGTCATAACATCTGAAGTTATTTTAGATTATTTTAAAGATGGTGAGTACTAACTTTTTACCTTCACCAAGACCCGAATTTATGGCACAGATCCTCACCTGATCTAAAGTAATAAAGCTTTATTTGCATTAGTTTATAGTAGGAGATAAAGATTTGCCTGTTGTAGTTAGGAAGCTGGACTTTACAGGACTAGGGACATAAACTCAGAAAGTCACTGTTTCCATTACTCAGAGTAAAATACCCTGGTTTACAAAATAGCTATTTGAAATTATTAAATCCATACTTTGCCTCACTTTGCATAAACAGAGCTAAGTTATCTTAATAAAAATATGGTCATGCTCAATTCTGTACCAGCCCAGGTGACCAAAGCCTCTCTGTAGGAGCCATGGGTTTTTTTAAAATGGAGAACATGGTTTTGGTAGACCTGAATTTTCTATATATTCTGTTAACATGAATTAAAATATTAAAGCTAGCTAAATCAGTGGGATTTTTTTTGATGGGTACAAGTTTCTGATCCTGAAAACTTTGTTGATTGGAGTTTTAACTAAATATCTGTTCAGTATAGCGTTACAGAAGTTACTCAGGAGCCTACCTGGTATCAGTCTGCAGTCCTTATGAATCTTCAGGTGACTGCCAATTCATCTAGAATGTTTAAGAGACTAAGTAAGTGGTTTAAACCAGACCTTTAGTTTGAACATGAGCTACTATTCTTTTTCAATACAATTTTGCATTTTTTTTTTAAGTAAAACTGCTGGTTTTGAGTGTTTTCTGTGTCCCTAAAGTAGGCAAATCTATGTGCTGTTATATAGGACTATTTTTAATCTCTCAGCAAACATCACTTCTTCACAGAAGAAATGGATGAAGTTTTGTACTTTGCTGGCATGATAATTGTGGTGATCTGTGATAAAAATACCACATTTCAAGCTCTGAACCAGTTTATCTCGTCAACATCTTGTTATGGAATATATGTAGCAAATTTTAACATTCTAGTTTAAGTAGCTCCTCAAAAAGTTAAAATGAAAAAATACCCTCCCCTGAGAAAGGCAAACCTGATAACCAGTACTATCTAGTAGAAAATCTGCTGCTTTTGCATGGTGATTAGTAAGAAAAAAATTTTTAAATCATCAGAGGAAACACGAGGGGAAAAAAATCAACAGATTGGCATGGCTCTTCATAAGTCTCTAATATGGAACTGGCAGGCTTATCTACATAGTGCTATTGGACTGGTCCATCTCTGAAGGGTCAGTTATCACTATGGAAGGGCTGGTGTCCAAATCTGCTTTTCTCTAAATCAATGATAATGAGTGAACCTGTTACATGCCAATATTTTAGCTCTGCAAAGGTAGGAATAGGTTGCTAGTCGCTCACTAACTCATCTAACAGTAACTAACTGTTACAAATTGCTGTGTTATTTTGTATATTCAGCAGACCCATTAATTTTTTTCTACTGTTTTGTTTCAACAGGAATTTGGGATGTCCTTGTCACAACTAGTGATATTTCTTCCAGTTCCATGAATCCTAAAATGTCTCTAACTGTATGTGATGAAAAAGGTACCTGTACTTCAGTCATATTCCCAAAAGGATCACTTAAAAAAAAGCAGGTTTATGAGACTTCAGTGGAACTGAGTAAGAAATTCAATACTATATTCAAAGTTCGCCTAGAAATTGAAGAAGCTGGAGAAGGAGAGGCTTGGCATTGTCGTGAGGTAAAAAACCTAAAAACTAAAGCAATTGCTTATTGTGTCTTTATTGTCAAATTCTCCTGTTTTTCACATTCTATGGCCATTGCTTCCAGTTTCCAGTTCTGTCTGAAATGACATAATTTTTAATTTACAAGAGTAAGTGCATCTGGTAACAAGACTTGTAGAGTGATAACTTCAGAGACTGCTCAAAACACTTACTAGGGTAGCTATGGATAACAAAAATCTTGTAAAATTAGGTGGATTTCTGGAGGGCATATATATAGACGTGCCATCATCTATAGCATATCCAGTGGTGTCTTTTCAGAACTGTACCCACTGGCATACATTACAGTATTTACATAACTCCAAATTGGTTGTTACATGTTTAGACCCAGTCATTCAAGGCAAATAATTAAGCCAGACACTAGAAATGCCTTTTGATGAAAATATCTGCCTTTTAAGTTGGCATGTGAAAAAAAGAAGTGAATAGCAAAAGTGACAATCTTTCTTCTGATGTCCAAGATGCTGAAGCTAAAATCTGACATCACACTGAAATTGTTGTGGCACTTCACTATGCAAAAAATATCTTTATCCTCTTATGCTGGCAAAATAAAAAGAAGTCTAAGGGAAAGAATCATACTCATTCAAATTGCAGACAGACTTTTGCCCATTAATGTTTGTACTTTGTTCTCATTAAAAACTGGAGAAAAAAATAATTTTCCTGTCCAATACATGATATTAGTGAGCTGAACCCCCTGACATCTAAATGGTAGGCAGGTTGTTAATTTCATGTTCGTAGCCAGATGAAATAGTCATCTAACAAATCTATTGATAAAATTAAGACTGCTTCTTGGATATTGTAGGAGACAGTGTATCACAGTAAAAATTTCAGAACAGAAACTTGGCAGGTGAAAACAGTGACATCTATTAGTCTGTTTTACTTCATTAGCTCAGAACAATGACTCAAAGCTGAGTTAGAAAAAAAATCAATATCAGTTATATAAATAAGGAAAAGATGCACATTTACATTAGGTAGGATTAGAAAGAGAAAGAAAATATAAATTTCCCTACTTTGGGATGTATGTAAATTATTGGGGTTTTAGGAAGATATTTCCTCTGTTATTCCATGGATTCTATAGCAGGACTGACTGATTCCTTGTATGAAATAACTAGGTTGATATAAGAGGTTGTGGATAATATCTGTTATTAAAGACAGTTTAGCAGTTTATTTACACTGCTGGTTAGAACCAAGATGGTCATTTCTATGCTATTTTATTTTGATTTTACAAGATTGCACCTCACAGAGAGTCTGAGATTTCCCCCTTCTGCCACAAGTAAATGCAGGTGCAGTTGGTTGAATTCCATATTTAGATTCAGAATTCATTTTTATAACCATAACTGCAAAATAATTCTCTTGGTGGTTTTGAGGAAACTGAAATCATTATAAAATAATGTCCAGAACAAAATAAATTAAGATATGTTTTATTTCTGAAGCATGTAATAACTAACATCTTTATTCTTGCTTCTTTCACTTCTTGAAGAAATAAAGCACAGTAAATGAAATCTGATTTTCAAGAAACTGTTCAGGAATGTAGTTGCTAGTATGGAAGGGAAATTGTATTAACATTATACTTTACACTGTGTTTTAAAAAGGCTTTTCAATGTATCTGTCATAATGAAAAATAATAGAAGTCTTTTGGAGGCAAAATAATGCTACTGTCTCCCAGTGACAATTGCTAACCAAAGATAGTCGAGCTTACTGGGTTAAGGGTTTGGTTATTTTAGTGCGTTAGGTCATGAAGAAATGTATGAGTGAATTCTTTGTGCCCTCTTCAAAGCAGGGTTACTTCATGCAATGTATTTTCAAATATGTTGTCTTGTCTAGCTTTAAATAGTTTAGAAAATGGTACTTTATCTCTTAGTGTAGCTAGTAGTACCACAGTGTAAGAAAGATACCTAATAATTAAAATATGTTTTCTTACAGTAAGACTAAGCTACTTAGCTCTGGATCACCCTTTTGTTACTTTATATACAGAATTTCATAGAGATTAAAAATATTTAGTAACATACTCTATATATTCATATGATACATATGTACAGATATATATACATGCCATAAAACATTCTTAATTTCTGTTTTTCAGTTTTCCCAAGAAACACTTAATTTTCTTTCTACCATTACTTCGAATGAGAAAACATTCTGCAGTGAAAAATGTTATGGCATATTGACATTTCTCACAAGCTGAAATGGGCATATCAACACTTCTTTTTCTTCCATATGCTGGATGAATAGGTTACATAAAGGAACCTTTTTGAACCATTCCAAACATTATTTTCCCTTACTGTAGTCTCTACAGCAATAATGTTGACAACATTTTAATTGTTTTTAATTGGGAAAGACATCTATTCCTTCTCTTTTAAAAGGCTGCTTTCAAAAACATTTTGGAAAAAAATATTTCCTCTTCTTTTTTAATATTGAGATGGTGTGTCATAGCTGTTTCATAGTATGTCTTTTGCTGTAGTTTCCATTAAAGCATAACAGATACTGAAGGTATTTCTTTTTGCTCTTTGCTAAGGTAAAGCTTCAACACAGAGAAAGTAAAAATATTCTAGAATTTCCATTTTGTCGCAACTTTGCAGATGAAGAAGGAGGAAGAGTGGCTGAGCTTCCAGTTCTGACAGCTGGCTCCCCTTTTCCAGCAGGTTTGTCACAAAGCAGAAACACTGGAAAAAGATGTGGTCAGTGATGAAGGCTGATTTTCAGAGCAGTCCAAATGATTTAGCAGATACTTTCTAGTCATGTTAGCCAGGGATACATGGCCAGGTTCAATCCACTCCAGTGTTTAAAGAAAACAAATCTCAGACCCTGTAACTGAGAATTGTGCATTCAAGTCTGATTGGTATCAGTCTGTGACATGTAAAAGAGCAAGCATACAACGCTGAAAACATTAAAAAAGTTTTGAACAGTACTCAGAGTTCAGCTTTTTCTCAATAATATGATTTGGTTCTCTTCCAGAGGAAACAAAGGAAATCCAGAGGAAATAACTCCTGTACTGTAATTTCAGATAAGAGGGAGATCCATGGCTCCTCACAGCAGAAACTCATCTGTTTGTGTTCCTAGAATTTCAGGCATTCTTCTGTGACCTAGCAGTTATATGTCATCAAACTCCTTCATGCAGAGGATCACCTCAAGACTGGATTTTTTTAGTTTGCTCTGTGTTTCTTAGGAGGTTTTATAACTAAAGTCAGTGACGAATGGAAGAGCTTTTGTCCTAAATGGATATTCTACCATGAGAATACCCCAGTCTCCTCCAAGTGTTTCCCAGGAGTTAAGGATTTACATCAATAGCCCAAGTAATCTGTGTATTCCTTGCCTTTTCTGCTGTGCTTTCAAAGCTAGTATCAAAAAAAGCACTTGGGCAGAAGCTCCTCGAACACGAATTTGAGAAGAGTACTGCTGGGATATTCCCTGGGAAGGCTCTTTCTCTTTGAAATGCCTTTTTTTTTTTTTTTTTCCCCTGGAAGAGCACAGATATTTAAATCTTAACAAATGCTGCTCCTCTTTCCAAGGAGCGTTTACCATGAGCACAGATACTGTTTTCTTTACCTTCTCCCCATATTTTTTTCTCTTTTTCAATTGAATGTTTTGGGGATGTGGCTTCTTTCTCATTTGGGGGGCCAGATCACCAGTGTGTTACGCATTTCTCTGGGAGTACAAACAGGTACTTAACATAAACAGCCATCCAAGAAATGCTCAGCTTAAGAGTTGTAAGGTGGCATGTCAGAGAACACACAATGTTTCTGGAAATCCTCTGCTGAGGGCAAAAACTGCAACTGGTACAGTGTAGAGTCCAGCCACTGACCTGACCATGATCCAGAGGAAATACAAAAGTTGCCATCTTTCTGGCAGAGTTCAGCTTCATTTGAACTCTGTGAGGCTCAGAGCGGACATGTGCTTTTTGAGTAATTTATTATCATCCATAGCCTAGGAACTGTTTCATAGGAGTGTTACATATTTAAATGCATGCAAGTGTGTGGTAGAGTATTATATAGAAGTTTTTATAACAATTTGTGACGTGTTTATTTTTCTTTAATTTTCTCTTCTACCTGTGTTTCAGGTCCACTCACAAACTATTTGGCTTATTATTCCTTATAACAGTGGTTCTTAAATTTTAATTACAATGCTTCTACATGCTTTTCTAAGCATTATAATATAGTTTGGCCTTTTGATCACTCTGGGCAGGACCAAAAATGAAACTATAATAGTAGTAATTATTAAATAACATATTTTTTAACTGATTAAGCTTTGGTAAACCTTTGATTTCCTTTTCCCAACAGTGAAAAGCTATGTTCTCTATATCACTACGGGAGCACCCCCTGGGTCAGGAACAGACGCAGATGTCTATGTCATGCTGCAAGGCCTTTTGGGAGATACTGGCAGAAGAAAGTTAATCAGAAAAGGAGACAATAATTTCACTAAAGGAAAGGTATACTTATCATTTCTGCATGATATTTTGCACTTTTAGAACCCAGTCCAATTCACGTGGACTTAATAGGAGTGGGATAGAGTCTATGAAGTTTGCAATGCTCTGTGACTGTAAGTGCATGTGTATATCAATTTCTGTATCTGTCTTCTGTGGGAAATACTGATGCTTATATAGCTGATGCTAACAATACTGACAAGTAATAAAGTGACTATATCAAGTGCTTTTACGTTCAATTTTGCAAATATTGAAGGTCTTCAGTGACATGCCAGTGGATTTCCTGTGCATTTGCTTCACAATAGAGCTATAAAGAGACTCAATTTCTTTTAATACCTCTTTTTCCCCCCAGCCATTCTTCAGGCTAAGGATCCTTTCCCTGGCTTTTGCCTTTCCACTGCCAGTATGCCCCTCAGTCTGGCTCTTGGTCTCTCTCCAGACAGTCAGCCACTACCCTCCATAGTTTTCTTAGGTCTACCAGGGGGGTCATTCATTCACTGTGCAGGAGTGAGTCTCTCAACATTTCCTAGTGTTGAAATTCAGATTATGGTTTATCGATGAGCTGATTTAATTGGATTTTAGAGCTGCAGTCCTTTTGTCCTCATGGAGTAAAGGTAGTTTAATGTAAGTTTTACTGAATTTCTCCTTAAATCATAATTCCACAAGTGAGCAATCTGTTTTCTAGACTGGTAGTTTTTAATGAAGAGGGACCAGGGATGCACACCCAGAAATGTTGCCTAAGAGAACAGAAATGAACTACAAAGATTCATAATCTGAAGGGTTTTTTTATAGTATTTGCATTTACTTCACTGTGGCACAGAATTTTTCTGTTTTACAGAGGCAGAGCTGGCATGTACCCATCTTTTCATTACTTATTTGACATTTTATAGGAGCAGTGTGTGTATGTAACATAGTATCCTTATATTTCTAAAAGTAGATATCAGCATAGGAATATTTTAGGGCCCTAAAAAGAAATTGCTTGTAGATAAGTAATAGAGAAACACAGAAAAGTCTTGATTTGCTCCTTGTTCAGTGAAAATAAAGGTATTTATTTAATTGACAAAGTGTAAATTGATTCTGCAAGCAAGACTCCTGCCTTTGCAGCAACATTTTGTTCATGACATGTTTTGGAAATTTCCCAGTGTTTTCTTCCCTTTATAAGCAATTTCCAAACGACTCTCAAGTGTAGAATGTCTCTTTCTATACCAGCCCAATCACATATTGTGCAGAGCAGCCCTGCAATCAGAGAGTCTGGACTTGGTGGTTTAGGGGATTTTGGAGTATAACAGACAGAATTTGCATTCTGAATCTTAACAGTTGTTCTGACATTTTAAAATGTGCTTTTCCTTGCAATAATTTTTGCCCTGACTATACAGTAACAGCTAGTGAACTGGAACAGGGTTTCTGTTAGAAATCACATCAAAATATGGCATTAGTCTCCCAGAATGTCAGGGCTGCTACAAACAACAGTTCAGCAATGCAGAAATACATAGAAATATTTAAATATTCAGAGGACTGTGCAGTGGATTGGAGATACACTTCTCTCATTTAATAGGTCTTTTATTTACATAAGCTAAGTTACATGATAGTAAGACTGAATTAGCTTCTTATATCTGAAAAGATGCTTTGTGTCTTTCCAAAGTCCTAACACCTGTGAAACCATCAGAGAACTGGTAGATAAAGTAATGTGCATGATATTATTAATTCACCAGTAAGCTCCCTGTGGCTCACCCCATGTCTGAGAGAGCAGCACTGTCACTGAGAGAGCTGAGCTTCTGGTGATCTGCTCAGACAAATGAGTGTGAGGACTAGTGTCGCAAGAACAGTATTCTTTCAGATTGCTATCACATCGATGCCTTGTTTGATGTTCTGCTAAAAACTGTAAAGATAGACAAAGCAATCTCAGCACACTTCATGCAGTTCAGCTTTCATGAAATCCTAACAGTATCTACTCATACTTCACGAGTCAGTTTAAGTCTGATAAATGTTACCCGCTTCAAACAGTTTCTTGAACCAAAGTATACTGAGTGCAGACATTCTGTAAAAAACAGGGCCCAGTTTTGTGAAATCCTTAAGGTATCTCCATATTGCTTCTGGCACCTAACATTTTTCAGTGAATGAAATTCTTTGTGCTTCTTTATATGGTGTTTGATAGACTTGCTGTATCCTCTGTCATATGGCTGTGAGTTACCCACAAATTTCCTCTTTGAGAATGTGACTTTTTTCAGATCAATTCCATCAAAGTCAGTAAACTACACTGAATATGTTATGACTAATATTTAAGTATTTTAATCTCAGTATGATGAAAGTGGCCAGTATTTTAAGTACTCTAAGTTACTGGAGCAGTAAAATCTCTGTGAATTTTTACTTGATTCTATTAGTTGTTGAAAAGATATATCCTTTATCCTGCCCTATATTTAGACATCAACTGCTCAGGTTGGTACCATGGTAACTGCAGCACATACAAAAATTGTCAGTGAGAGGTGACTATTGGTGTTCAGTTTCAGTACTCACTTACAGATTAAGCATTGGCAATTTAAAAAAATTACATCAGGAGAAAATCCATGTGTGCCAGAATACACTAAGAAGGGCCAGAATGTGGGACAGAGTACTATGGCCACTAGTAGGAAGTCAATATTTGTCTGTGGCATCCATATCCCATCACATCTAGAATGCTACTATTTTGTAACCGCAGATAAACCTTCTCTTATGGAAAGCATATCTGACAAAATGATTAAATAATTGCAAAATACCATTGATCCAAATGTATTAATCATAGTGGCAGGCTGTTGGCCAAGTTATTGTAGTACAGAAGTGAACAGTAAAATGGTCTGGTCATCTAGCAGAAGGATTAATCAGATGGAAACTAGGAAGATACGGAATACCATCATAGGGAAAGAAAGACTGGTGGAGGTTGTCAGAAACTGTGAGAAAAGCAGAAAGAAAGAACGTAACTAAAGCTTTATATAACGCTAGGAGACAGTGGCAAATATCTGAGCCATGTGCAGTTCTCAGTGATACCTCCAGGGTGGTATTTCCCAGTCAGTAGTTACAGTCAGTAACAGATTCATAGGAGGCAGAGCTAGAACATACCACTGCAATCACCTAGCTTGCCTACATAACACTGGCCAATGGATTAGAGCTCTGTGAGTAATTAATTTTGGTTTCCTGACATATTTTTGCAGGGCAAGAAAAAATGTAAAACTTTGTTGCCAAAAATTAAAAATTGTACAAAATTAATTAACACTAAAATGAATTACTTGGGTGGGGTGGCTTTCTGTCTATATAGACCTCAAAAATAAATTACATAAATTACATTTCTAAAGCTGAAATACATCTCACTTAGCTTTAATTGCCTGTAATGTACACATTTCTTCTAACCTGATGGCTTGAGCTTCTTCTGCAGAAAGGGAGTGAAGTAGATGCTTCCAGGAGGTGGTTACCTTCTCTCTTTATTTGGACACTTATCTTAAAATGAAATTAATTATCCTCAAAGAGTGCCTGCTGCTTTCTCAAGATTTTACAAGGAAATTATCTGCCTATAGACTTATTTTAGATAAAGTTGGATGACTGAATTCTATACCACATTTATTCCAGTTTTTTAATAAACAAGATAATTTTAAAATAAAATACAGCTGACTTTGTTAGCTTGATTTATCAAAAACCTTAAAATAGTTATGGTCAATCCGAGTCTGCATTTTTCAGCAAATAAAATATTCCACCATTTTCCTCAATGCAGCAAGAACTGAATTAGCTTCAATTCAAGTTAAATAGTTTAGAAAATATATCTAACTCAGAAGAAATGGCTTCCAGTGATGAAGTGCTCATCCAGTTTTTTCAAAGCTTAAATATCCTTCTTTTTTTCTTTTCTTTTATTTTCTTTCTTTCTTTTTTTTTTTTTTTAAAGAGTCACACTATTCTCTGTCTAAATTTGTCAAGCTTTAACTTCTAGGAACTGGATTTTGTCATGCTGTTGACTGTTAGCCTGGATAGTTCTCTCACACCAAATTTCTGCTGCCTTTGACAGTATTTATGACAATAAGAAAATCAGTATGCCTTTGACAATTTAAATAGATTAGGCTGTTTGATTCACTGGAAGGCAGGCTTTCCAGTGATTTATTAACCCTCAAAAATCTTTTCAGAGCACTCTTCAATTTAGTAGCCTACTTCCTCAAGTGTCATAACTAACAATCATTTTTGCATCATCTCTAAAATCTTGTTTTCTTCCAGTTAACTCATGAAAATATTAAAGAGCATAAGCTTATTAACTGGCCTCACTACAATGAAATGTGCTTGAAAATATTCTCCATTTACAGCTGCACTTGGAGACTTACCAGTTAGACATTTTATTGTCCCATTATCAGCCAGGTTGAGCCCACCTGAGAATCCTTTAAATATTGGATTATGTTGTCTTAATCAAAATATTATACAATCATATGCATTACTAAAGTTGAAGAAAACTACATCCATCCTATTTTCTTTGCCTGCTAAACCAGATCTCAAACTTGGACTGCTATTAAATCAGTCCAACAGTCAGGCTGCATCAGATGGGTTTG
Source organism: Harpia harpyja (assembly GCF_026419915.1). NCBI lineage: Eukaryota > Metazoa > Chordata > Aves > Accipitriformes > Accipitridae > Harpia > Harpia harpyja. The sequence continues at coordinate 36,331,318 of NC_068944.1, forward strand.
AATTTGTCCAAAGTGATGTCTGTCTTTGGCGGCTTTTTGTTTTGGTTTGGTTTGCAGTTTTTTTGTTGTTGTTTGTTTGTTTTTTAATTTCTGTTGTGTAATATAATGTGTGTTTACAGATTTGGATGTGGCTGATGATATGGTCTCTGTATCAGTCCTTCTGCATTTTACTAAATGTATTTTACTTGAAGTCTGATTGAAATGTCTTTTACAAGTTAGTTGAATGGTCATAGCTGATGATTATTATAATGTACCACTATTCTTTCTTACTCCTGTTGCTGTTCTATGCATACAAATCCTGTTTCAAAAAGATTCCGTTCCAGTTATACTAAGCAAATTAACGTAAGGTCAGTTCAGGGCAAATATTATTTGGGGTTTTTTTTTACTGCCCCTATTCTTTCATTTATTATTCACTAATCTTGTTGAAGATGGATGAACCATGATAATTGTGGTTTATCAGAAGCCTCTAATTATGCATTCACTGTATTTTAAATTAATTTAATTTTTTTCATGTAAAGTTTTTCAATTAATTTCTGGATGAGAATTTAACATAAAACAAAAACATGTTTGCAAAAATATGTGAATTTAGGAGAAAATTCAGGGTTGGCTTTTTCAGATGCATGGATAATCCTATTCTTAAAGAAGCGTTTGTACAGAACACAAATTAAAAGATGCTGAGGTCACAGTCAGATGCACTGTTCATCCTTCCACTGAGCTGGGCCATGACAGTCCTGCTACCAGTGCTGGTTATCACTGCTGCTTACTACCCAATGTTTCCAACCCTTGAGTCTGCTGGCACAGTGACATATGTTTACTTTGTCCAAATGTTTATTTCATTTAAGCAAATAATATTGTTAATAATTTGGGTTTTTTCCATTGGTCTATCTTGACAAAATTTGGCTGGAGCGAAGCTGATGATTGTGTGGTTATGCTGGCACAGCTAAAAAGGTGATAATCTCCATCATCTAAGAGAAGGTAGTGATGTGACAAGTATTTGGGACAGGGTGGAGGAGTTCTACTTCAGCACAACTGGAAGAGCCCATGGGACCACAGTCTGAAGGGTGATGTCTCAGCAAAAGTAACTTTTTCTCATTTCTCTCTCCTACAGGAATGTTCAGACACTGTTTCTGATTTGGGCTCAGTGTTACAGGGGCCTTTATTTTGCCTCCCAGTGCTAAAACTCTTTTGTTTTCTGTCGATTTTCTCCAGATTAACAAGTGAGATCAAAATAATCAGGCAGCAAATCAATAGGTTTACTAACCTTAATAGAAAAGGTCCTTTATCTAGACACTCTAACTCCTTTTCCAATAAAAGCCTATTAAAATGATAGTAACATTAGCAGTATGGGAAATCACTTGTGCATACAGGTTGATGAAATTAAGCATATGGTGTGTCTTGACTTGCCATTTTCAGTTCTGCTGGGAATATCATCATTAACCAACCATCACGTCTCAATACTGAGTTTATAAAATGATTGGCATTTATAAAGGTAAATATTGCACAGTGACTATTCAAATGCTTCTTTGGTTACAAGAGCTATTGCAGCTGCTACAGACAGTGATATGTTTCCAGCACTGACACTGAAGAGTACAGAATAAAGTCAAACTGATTCATAGATTCAAAGGAAATGCTCAAAACATGGGTCCCAGAATAAAAAGAAACATTTGAAGAAGATCTGAAAAGGAGTTAACAAAAATTAAACTTTAAATATTCTGAAAGTGTTGCTGGAATGATTGTTTTTAAGGAATTTTCAGTGCTTATTTTATTATCCAAGAAATAAAAAAATTGTCGATTCTGGTTTTGCTAGGGCAGCCCTTCTGGGTCACAGAGGACGTATGGCTCTCCCCTTGTCAGTCTCAGATGCTCGGTCTTGGAGAATATCTTTCTTTCTCCAGACAGTGTTAGTTACGAAAATGTAGTGGGCTGTACATACACACAAATTGTTTTAATACTATTCTGAGAAAATTCAATATAAGCTCTGCCGAATTAGACTATATGTATTATTATCAATATTTAAGGTGACTTTTCTCCATTCAAACCTAACTTGCTAGTAGTAACTAAAAATCAATTAACACTTTTCCCTAAGGGAAAATGAAAAAGAAAAGTTTTATTTTCTGTAGGTTTACCTATCCTCTGTGTGTTTTCTCCCTCTCTTTTTGGAGAAGAATTAAACCTCCAGTAACTTAAAAGGTCCCCATTTGTAAATCAGATAAGATAGAGTATCATGTGACATACAAGACCTGACAATAATTCAAATATTTCCTATGTTTTATGACTAATCCGTGGACTGAAATGAATCCACAAAAATATTAGCTAAATTATTAATAATAATTCAATTTCTTAAAATCATAATGAAATACATGTCATAATCTGTCTGTTTGCAGACAGATTGCAAGGAGAAAAGTGGATTAAATTTGGCAAATAAAGTATCTCTAGCAAATTGTTCATCTAGCTCTAACAATTATAGTTGCTGGTCTTTCTCTATTCTTTTTGGTCTCTTGACTACAATAAAGCTCATTACACCATATAGATTTTCGAATGTACACTAAAGAGAAAATGTAATCTTGTCTGTGAAGTGAGTTTACCCCAGTTATCACAATTCCTAGTCTAGTTAATAGTTTTTCAACTTGCAGTTTATTAGATGGCTGAATCATCTGCAAATTTCACTATGGATTTCTGAGATTTTACAAGTTGTAAAATGGGCTTGTTAAAATTGCACATTGACAAATGATGAAGTAGCATGTCTAATGCAAACCAAACATCAAAGTTTTCACAAATGTTTATTCAGCCAAAATATACCTATTTTCAGAGGAAAAAGGATTTGGAAAACCTTTCATGCATTACCTATATATACAAACTTGCTGTTACCTGTAGCTGGATTATCCAGGTTATGAATAACCCATAGTACATGCTGCACCTGAGTTACTAAGTGATTTCAGAATCACTACCACTAGGGAGAAGGGTGTACAAATACTTCTGCTGATGTTGTATGAAGTTTTTCTAGCTTAATAGAGTTTATTAACTGCCAAGCTTAGTGCAAGTCAAACCCAGCTATCCTTCTGGAGACAGCAAAAGTCTAGAAGTCTGCAGAATATTGTCTGTATTTTTCCTTTATTCCTAACTCTCTCTTCTTTCTAAAAGTGGATCACTGACAACAGATTTTTTGGAGAAGCTGATGATAGTGTCACTCAATTAGTCATCCTCTGGAAAACTCTTTTCTCTTAAAAGGAAATCTATTCTAACAAGTATTCTAATCTGACAAAAGCTTCCTCATACATTTCCAATAATCATGTATTAATAACCATAAATCATGCTTTAATATAAGCATAATCATTTGCAAGGACAAACAGTAATTTTTAAAATAAATTTTCCCAATTTGGGCACTTTAGAATATTTATTTACTAACAGAGACAGGGTCTGTATGTTTCGTACTTGAGCTTATCTGTGGTTTTCACCCATTTTCCTGCCCTGTGTATTTTAATACATTTTATTTAATAAGCCATTTTATTTTATTCAAGCATGATGCTATAACTTTACCAATCCAATTAAAGATAGAATAAAGTAGTGATCAAACTCATATCACAGTTAACGTAAATTAAGAGTTCAGATTAATGGTATTCAATCATCAAATTAGTCCAATAGGTAATAAAATATAATTGTGGCGTTGACATTAAACATAATTTTTTTGACTTAATTATGGAAAATGTGAAGAGGAGGCTCTTTCCCTGCAGTCCTGCATTCCATCTAGAATTTCAGCCCTTCCAATGTATTCGCTCTGCTGCTGCAGGACATTATGCTGGGAACTTTCATTTTCATCTATGCTTTTGCCAGTCTAAATTCACTAAGCAGCTGATAACCTTGACTCATCGTAAGGAAGTATTCAAGTGCCTCTTTAACACTTTTTCCTTAAAATTATTGTCAGCTGACTGTTCTCACTTTCCTGTTTCACACAGTAATTTAGGGGTGACAGTACAGATGTGATGGTTAGATGATGCACTATAGCAGTTTTTGAATAACACTACCTTTCAGTCTAGAAGAAGCCACAGAGTAATTCAATGACAGGTTGGTGCTTATTTTTAGGAAACTGTTAAAGGTGTAGTTCACAAACACACACATTCACATTCCTATGTACAGATATTAATGAAAAATGAGAAAAAAAGTTAAAGAAGAAAAAAATTGAAATTTTTCTGTTTCTGGGGATTATTTTTTTAAGTGGGTGGTCATATATTGTCTGCAATTTCAAGCTCAATATTTTAACTCATGGTGGGTCTTACTAAGTTGCAAGCTGGTCAGGCTGGTCTTGGTGACACAAATCTTTCATCAGATCTTCATCTGGGAAACCTGTCCAGGGAAGACACATAACCATGGCTGGTGGAGCAAGAAAACTGCTTTTCTCTGTCTCATTTCTGCATAATCCTTTAAATAAGGATTGCTGCCCTCTTGCTCTGGCTGAGCAACTTCAGTGTGAATTAGGTTGAGAAGGCTTCTCAAGACTCAAACGGTTTTGATCATTATTGCAATCCAGTCCCCTCAAAAACATTTTTATATCTTTAAATCATGCTGGAAATTCTGTCACAAATAACACTAGATTTTACCAGTTATCAACCCTAATGGAAATGAGATGATAATTCACAAATCTATAAAGCAAAACAGGTGGAAGGTCTCTATGCCAAGAAATTAATCTCTGTTTTCCAGCTGAGGAAGTAGGTGTAAGACCCACAAAAAGCCAAAATCACATATTGTGAAAATGTTTAATGACTGACACCTCACCATTTCCTTCAGGGATCTTACTTCCGTGTTCTAAACATTTTAAAAATATTGTGGACTTTTTAACTGATAGAGAATAGTAGAACTTATTTAAACATAACTTTATGTAATAGTTTTCCTTAAATTCAACTACTTTTATTAAAACTAATCCTACAAGTTAATTCAAATCTGGGACCAAGTTTGTCATTCTTTTCTAAGAGAATAAAATACCGTCCTGTGATGTTCACTTCTGCCCTTTTCATTCCCTGCATTTCATCCCTCAAACGGGAGCCTTGGAGGTCTATTTTGTCGAGACTAAGAGATATTTAAAATGGTATCCCTGTAAATCATTAAATGTGAAATTTGGGAAGGCAAATCTCTCAGGAAGTGAGCATAAGCAACTGATTGATCTGTGTGGGGAAACAGGTAGTTTAGCAGTAAATTGCAGAACCACAAAGGGACTACTGCTTAATGCCGCATTTTAGCATCTTTAAACTTGTCATCTTTGGTTCTGTTGGTATTTATTGAATTAAGAAAAAAAAATGTCCTGATTTTCCTCTCACTTTCATACTTCAAAATACACTGTTAATTTAGTTTGATGGTTCTGTTTCCATGTCTTTTTCATTCTGAATTTTTCAGGTGGATGTTTTTCAAGTGGAAGCAGTAGATGTTGGGACTCTGCAAGGCATGGTGGTTGAAAAAGGGAGAGGCTCTGACTGGTTTCTGGAGAAGATTATTGTGAAAGAGTCAGCAGCTGCAGGGACAGAAACATTGTTTATGGCTCAAACATGGCTAAAAGACAGAAGCGATGCAAAAAGATCTGCCTCAGTAACTCTGAAGGCCACAGGTCAATATTATTTTCAAACTATCATTCGCTAAGAAATTCGTTCCAAACTGAAGAACACGGCTATGTCATTTGCTTCTATAAACAAGTTATCATTTAAAATATTCCAGTAGAACATTGTCATTACATAGGGAATTAGTGTGTCTGAACACTTTGGGTTTTAGTACTATTTAATAACCACTATTTGCCAGAGGATAATTTCCGCTTTGTTACTCCAGATTTACAGTAGCATAAATGGCAGCAAATTTGGCCTATTCTCTTTACAAATTGCTGCCTCTCCAAGTCTTCTGCTTTGCCACTTGCAAACAATTTTTTAATCTTCAAATACCTCTGCTGACTACTTGCTAGGCATAGTGAAAATGAGGTAAATAGTGGGGCAAACTCTGTTTAAGCAGTGGAGAAAATGCCTCCATTGTATTCAAGAAGACTGGTTTACATTATTTATGCCACACTGTTTGGATAGCTTTTGCCAGAAACTGGGCGTACTTTTGACTGACACTGTGTGGGTAATCAGTCCACAGAGGAGCAGTTTTGATCCCACTGTCTGTGACTGTGCTCTTTGTCAAGGCAAGAAGGGAATGTGCACCCTCCCTCCCTGTGCTGCGGTTTCAATACAAACACAGTCTGGTGTGCAAGCCAGGAGGGAACCACGGCACAAGCCAACCAGATCAGTAGGCAACCAAAGCCCAGTATATATGTTTAAGGCTGATGTTTTTCTTATGATCCTGCCCCAAGAGAAGTAAATAGACAGTACAGATGAGTCCTTAGATTACAGAAAATATTCTAGTTCTTTTCCTCCTAACTCCTAGGGCATCTCTGTTCACTGTAGCAGCATTGGCATGATGGTGCTTCTCCAGCAATAGCCTATTGAGACTGAGTAGAATTCCAGCACAATGCATTTCCTCTGCTTTATCACCTCTAACTTTTGATCATTTGAAACCTGGAAAGAGAAGGAGGAAGCTGTAATTTCAGCTTTGGTTTAGCTTGTACGTTGGGACTTTTCTGAATAAAATATAGGAATATTCAGTGTATTCAAGGTTATATAACATGGTTCTATTCAAATTAAAAAAAAAAAAAGTTTCTGTTTCTACCAGAATGCATTGATTTGGTAGAAGGAGAAAGTGTTCCTGTGAGTTTTTTAATACAATAATAGGCAAATCCAAACTTCATTGTGATCTCAAAAGAAGGCTTTTCATCTTTGGTTCAGGCCTCTATCTAATGTTTACAGGTAGTTTTGGTCTATACCAAATCCCCCTGAAATCAATAGGAGCTGGTATCAGTGGGAGGAACATCAGCCCCCTCAAATGGGCATTAAAAACATCCAATTAGTTCTGATTCATCCAGAGCATAAATTGTATAAATGAAACAGAAATGCTTTAAAATGAAAAATACAACCATTTCATAGTAAAGAGCTAGCTCTAGAGTCAGTACATTAAATAGGATGATATGTAGGAGATGATGCTTAAGTAGAAAATCACATTGTACACTTCCTAGTTAAATCTTTAATCTAACTGATATAATAGTCAATTGCCTCACTAGAGATGAATGCAGGCATTTGTTATCATTTAGACACTGTTCTACGAAAGCATTAATTTGGTCTTCAATCTTTTTTTAATTAGAAATTCAGGAGAGGAGGAGCACTTCTGCCTGGCCTTTAGGAAAAGAGCAAATGAATTCAGGTATAGTTTCTGCCATTACATCGACTGTTTTATTCATCAGTTCTGAAATAATGTGAGAATATTTTCATCACGATACACCATTACACTTACTAGTACTGACAATATTTCCCCCTTTGTAATAGTAAGAAATGGCTATATACTTAGGGAGCTGATCAGCCCCCAGATGAAGTGCTTATATATTAATGCTCCCCATGTAGACTAAGACATGTGTTAGGAATTTTATGTCAGGCACCTTGGTTAATATAAGAAAACAGAAACATCTTTAATCTTTTTTTTTTTCATTTTTATTTTCCTTATTTTATTATTTGTTCAGAAGGCAGATGGAGGATTTATTTCACAAAACATCAAGAAGATACAAAAACAGACTTTGAAAAGTTGTCAGAAAATGTATCCAAGTTGGTTATGGTTTTTTATGGAAGCAATGGCAAGTCAAATCCGGTTTCCATGGAAAACAAAGTGGAACATCAGGCTAAGAACCAAATAACATATGATGTAAAATAATATATAGATTCATCTATATTTAAATTTCCTTTGAGTTTCCCTTTAAAGAGAAATAATGTAGTGCTGTAAATATTGCAGATATTATTGTTTAAATATTTTAGAAAAGCAGAATGGGCATTTTCAGTTGCACACCAGGTTTCATTTTTAATTTTTGGCTTTCTCAAGTTCATGATGATCAAGCATATTTTTTTTTTTTTGTCAACAAATAGTCATAGTTAATAATGCATATCAATTTAAATGGCATTAACATTAATTATTCACATTTAGAAATCAGTGCAGTATGTAATTTGAATTTGATAGAATAATTACAACGAATGTCCCTAGAATATAAAGCTAATATTTCTATAACTTCTTACAGTCAGCCTGGTTCTGCTGTCTTTGAACTCAGTGGGACTTTTAGCACCAAGACTGATGTAAATAGGGCTAGGTCCATGCTGACCCCTTTAGAGAAAACTTCCTCTCTTCCTGTAAATTAGCTATGCATGTATCTATGTATCTCTGTTTGGATGATAACTCATTGTTTTGTTGCTTCCTAGGTACATTTACCATCTGATTTGGGAATGCTTTATAAAGTGAGACTTGGTCTCCAGAGTTTGGAAAACAGTATATCCCAGTTGTCTCTCCGTCACTTTAAAATGCAGAACACTTCAACCCTGGATACCTTTAGTCTCACCATAAATAAAACACTTCCTCTTTCTCTTAATGGAGACAGATGGATTGAATTCCCTGTAGAGTGGCCATTAAAAGAAGCACTTTCTGGTAGGTATAAATCTACTTTAAAGCAGTAGAGTAGTCCAGGAGGTTAACATGTCCTAATATTACAATTGAAACCTTTATCAAAACAGAAAATTTTATTGTCTTTATTTAATGATTCATAAAGTCTGGATAAGAATTTAAAATGTATGAAGGAAAATACTATCCACTCAGCTTAATTTCTGTACCATAAAGTGGGAAATGCAATATTCATTTGATTGCATACAACCATTACCACATGCTACAAAGAACAGTTTATAAGAAATATCCCTTTCTTACAATACTGTAATATGTCTACTTTCCTTTGTTTAGTCCTCAGCTGCTCATATTACTGACATTAACAACATGATTTTTTATAGCTCATTTACTATTAAGAGATTTTGTTTGTTTGTTTGCACATTCCAAACAAAGATTCTCAGTAAATAACAGCTCAAAACTACATATAAGCATCAGCTTTATTACCTTTATACACTCCAAATATTTATGCCTGTTAAAATTAGCTCAACAATTGTCTTATACATGTCACCTTTGTTAAGCAAAACAAAAGAAACTCTTTCACCTAAAATCCACCATATCTTCCATATTCTTCTAATGGGATGCTTACCGAATGTCACCATATGACAGAACAATTCTCAATTTAATAAACAGACCCAATTTAATATACAATACTTAATATTCAAATAATTTGTGCCTGAGTTTTATGCAGAAAACAAATTAGTTACCTGGGTAAAGAATAAGTCAGTTCATCCAAAGTGAGCTGAAGAAGGTGTATAATGAACTACCCCAATACACTTTGGATTGGATTTTATGGGCCAGTTTCAGTGAGGTGTTCGCACATGTCTAAATATAAGCATCCAAGTAATCTCAGTAGAATTAACAGGGGTTGAGGGGTTTTTTTTCATATTTTGGCTGCAACTGAAAATTTAAATTTTGTATTTAGGCTTTAGATTTTATATTGCATAGAGCTGTTATTTTCACTTGAATTCTCGCACAGTGTGGGTACAGAACAGGGCTTAATGGCTTTCATCTCCTATACACAAGGTTGAAACAAAGAGGATCTTCAGATTAACATAAAGCACATGAGTGTGCCCCTTGCAAAAGACTGATTGCTGTCACATGCAGAAGTATTTAGGATACATGTACAAGCACATAGGAATGGTGAGAGAAAGATGCAGTGTGGGTGATAAATGGGCAGTGAGACTGGAATCCCCGGTGACCTTGGTTCTGACTCTGGCTCTGTTGCTGACCTCTTGGTTGAAAAAATAATTTCCCCATTCTTTGCTTTTTTTTGTGTTTGCAATATTTTCCTTCTTTGTAAAATGCTCTGAGACCAAGAGATAAAAAATCACAAAAAAGGAATAGGTATTATATTACCTATGTGTTTAGGTAAAAGAGAGAACAAGCAAACAAAATAGCTCATCTCTGTTGCATTTATTTCTTTCCACACATGCTTTAGAAGTCTTAAAGGAGGGATTTGTAACCACAGTGAAGAAAAAAATTAGGACAGTGAAAAAACATATTCCCCCAAATCTTTGCCATTTTATGTCCAAGAGAGCCTTAAGCAGCTCCACAGCAGGTGGCACAGGTGGAGTTCAAAGTGATCCCTTACACACAAACTTACTTGCAATTTATTGTGCAAAACAGATCTGCTTTTCTGTCAGCTTCCTAAATCTAATTTATTTTCTCCTTGGTTTTCTTTTTCTCAGCTAAAAGCAAAACCAGTATTGTGTTAATTGGCATGGAAAGCAGCTGATCATAATCACTTTAACCAGAAGCCGTGTGCTGTTAAATTTCAGATACAGCTCTGTCATTCATAAAGTGTCTTAGTATTTCACCCCTTAGTTATCTTTTCCTTTTTTTGTTTTGTACTTGGGATTGTGATGAAGCATATACTAATGGCTAATTGAAACCATCAAAACACAGTTGATAAAATACAGTGCAGACCCTCGAGATCTGTCTGGGCACACATGTGCCTTTGGGTGTATTAATGGGGAGAGGCCTCCTGCTGAGTATATACATAAGTAGTTTCTCTTCAGTGTACCTTCCTTTGAGACGCTTGCACCTCAGGAATCCCCAGGGAAGAAATGGTGCTCTCTCTCTCTCTCTCACATACAAGGCTGTACAGAAGGTGAATTTTGCACTGTTGTAGCTTTTAAGGCAAAACAATTAAATAGTGAAAAGGTCAAATAAAAATGTATTATGCTACTTTCAAATAGCTAAATATTTCCAGAAAGTTAACACAGAGCCATAATTCACACTGAAATTATGAAATCATTAGAATTTTATAAAATTAATGGAGTTGTAACATTCATGTATGTTATCCTTACTGTATGTAACTTCTTTTCAGAGATTTCTTTCATCTTTCCCCTCTCCAATCTATTCAGTATACTACAGAGATAAAAGCTTACTTGCCCACATTTGCCCTGTGATGGTCTGATCCCACAACCTGAACAAAGACCACCATTTAAGCATTTTAGCCCACTTCCCTTGCCTAGATTACTCTCCTTCAATTGCTCTTCTTTGTACAAAGTACTCTGCCAGTTCTATCCACTGTATAATCTGCTCCAAAGTTCATTCAACTCAATTGCTAGTTGACTACAGTGTGTCAGGGTCATGATAAGACAATAGATTTTACTTGCCTTGGCCAGACTCACCTGGAACCTCCAGCCATGGTGGACATAGGATGTCCACTTAAGATCATGCTTGAGCTATGTCAGATGTGTGTCTGTCTCTAGTCCTCTCTCTGACCCTGTCTTCTGGATGGACCTTGGACCTATTTTGTAGCCTTCTTTTCAGTCCCGTTTCTGGCCCTTTCTCCTGCTGCTCCCATCTCGACCACAAGGATGGATCCCAGATCTTTTTCATTGTTTGCTGCATCTGGGACTGTCGACAGGTCTGCCTGTCACATGCAGATGCTGCAGGACTGTTACCTGGTCAGTGAGGGCACTGCCTGCGCTGGGGTCATGCTCAGCTCCTGTCTTGTCCATTTTTGCAGGGCAGGCCCACTCTTGCTGCTCTCTGACACAGTGATCCAAGAAACAAGCCTTCCAAATGCAATCCTTTCACTCTTGTTTGGGGCTGGTCCTGCCTCACTTCTCAAGTTTCAGATCTGGGAGACTGTGGCAAAACAGAGGTCAAGTAAAATAAAAAAAGAACACTTAGAAAATCAGAGTTACAGCCAAAACCAGCACTGCACAGGTTGCTTTGTTCTGTGTAGTGAGCCACTCGCTGCACTGCATCCCTGACCAAATATATGGTTTCCTCTGCTGATCTCTCATCTTGGTTGTAACATCACCCACCATATTCCATACAGTTCTTGTATTCAATCTTTTCTCTTGTGGCTTACTATGCCATGATTTGTTGTTCCTTAGGCAGCATCAATTTTTTATTTCCATTTTAAACTTAGCTGTATCCTCTACCACTTAGGTTTTTACTAGGAAGTTTTACTTTTATAGGTAAAACTAAATACCTTTTTGGCACTATGGATTTCTTTCCATGTACCTGCTCAACTGCAGTAGGCTTGCAACAAGGGTTTGTTCTCTCCTGTTGCTGATGCTGGGGAAAGAGGCAAGGCCCATAGAACAGAGCTGATTCTTGTAGTGAACTTAGTATTTTAGATGGTCATTAGATCTGAAAGCTGATAATAGCTTGTTATCTGCTTTACCTGGACTTTGTCTTCTTGACTTCCAAAGGATGCAGGTAATCTGTTTTATACATGCAGTCCTGTATGGGTGTCTGTCCTGGTTTCAGCTGGGATAGAGTCAGTTGTCTTCCTAGTAGCTGGTACAGTGCTATGTTTTGAGTTCAGTATGAGAAGAATGTTGATAACACACCGATGTTTTCGGTTGTTGCTAAGTAATGTTTAGTCTAAAGTCAAGGATTTTTCAGCTTCTCATGCCCAGCCAGCGAGAAAGCCAGAGGGGCACAAGAAGTTGGCACAGGACACAGCCAGGGCACCTGACCCAAACCGGCCAACGGGGTATTCCATACCATGGGACGTCCCATCTAGTATAGGAACTGGGGGGAGTGGGGGCAGGGGATCGCCGCTCGGGGATTAACTGGGCCTTGATCGGTGGGTGGTGAGCAATTGCACTGAGCATCATTTGTATATTCCAATCCTTTTATCATTACTGCTGTCATTTTATTAGTGTTATCATTATCATTATTAGTTTCTTCTTTTCTGTTCTATTAAACCATTCTTATCTCAACCCACGAGTTTTACTTCTTTTCCCAATTTTCTCCCCCATCTCACTGGGTGGGGGCGGGGAGTGAGTGAGCGGCTGCATGGTGCTTAGATGCTGGCTGGGGTTAAACCATGACAGTGTCTCACTGATCTAAGCTCTGAGCCACATTCTACAGAAGCCTTCTGCAAGGTCAGGATTTATCCCCTTCTACCACAGCGTCTCCAGGAATAAAAAAGGACATGATTGGTAGATGATTAAAAGAGGTAAATATTCAAGACTGTCACATCATTTGGTTCTATGAGTAAAATGTAAATTAATATAAACAAATGCTCTGTGTATGCGTTGTTTACTTTTAAAGGTGTTCAGATGTTGTCATCTAGTCTTCAATTAAATAACTATAACCATTGCATAAATCACAAACAGCACAAATTCATGGGTGACAACTTCAGCTGAGACAGACTTGTCTTCCTGACCCCCCTCTATAGTCAGTGGATGTGCTCCATCACAGTGAAGTTCAAAGCAGCAACTTAGGTGTTCTAAATCACATGTGAGGAGCTTCTCTCTTCATCTCTCAGATGATGAAGTCTAAAGGACTTGTCTCCCCAGCTAAAGTCAGTCTTTGTAAAGATCCCAAAAGTGATTGATGAGTCTGAGACTTATTAGGATTTTATCTGTTAGGCATTCACCATTAGAAAGAAAAAGGCAACTCACTGCAGTAATTTTTCCGTAATGTGCTACTGTTACAAACAGCATAAAGCATAGGCATGCTTTTCTCTAATTTAATGTAAAGTTGTTAGCATCACCAGTGTTTATAGTTACAGGACAAAATTAAGGAAAAAATTGAAAAAAAATTTGAATTTTACTATCATTTTCAAGTGTGCATTTTTAATTACATCTGATGCATATTGCTCTGTTGTCAAATAGCTGTGCAAGGTTGTGGCACTGTCTTAACAAGATCTCTTTCTGCTTGACATTGCAGTGGTTACATATCATCTAACAGTATTTTCTAGAAATATTTTGAGTGAGAGAAATCTAGTGCATATGACTGCGTGTATATACGGTACTCATGGTGACACAGGGGACAGATCTCTTCTCTGGTCATTGCAGGATGTCCAGCAGGGAGAGGACAATGAGGTACTTGATCTTAAAGTACTTTAAAATTTATCCTTTAATCCATTCTTGTACTTCCTATATATTATTTTCAAATCTTCCCAGACACTTAGGTAATATAGTTTAAGATTGTAATACTAAATAATTTTATTTTAGTCATTTCTAGTTATCGTGGATGCTGTTGAATTGGGAGAACTGGACAAAGTTGTTCTTTTGATCAGCAGTAAAACAGGTAAAGTACTTTTGCTGCTCTCTAAAGTCAGTGATATGAATCACACAGCTAGCCTCCTGTTAAAGGCAATGAAATCACTGCCAGAGTTAAAGCCTGATTAATTTCCTTCGGCTATTTTTGCTAAAAGGCAATATTTTATAAAACAAAACCCTACATTTTGACACATTAAAATCCTTGGATCTAAAGGTTATATCATTATTGCATCAAGAAAGTAAACTATTCCTTTCCATACAAGAAAGAAAAACAGAAAATTAAGATGAGTAATTATATTCTGTGATTAATACGTGATCTATTAATAAGTAATTTAGGAGAATAGTTATAACTCACATAAGAAACTGGTATTGTTTATTTTTCCTTCTGTGATTCAGCTGTTTTCACTGTTTTCCCTACCTATTCTGTTTTCTCCCTGTGACATTCAGAGAGGGATTTTACCCCTATTAGGCAATCAGCAGTTTTGTCACTGAATTTCATCAAAATTGTCATAACTTTAACATCTCTTTGCCTCATCTGTAGGATGGCTATCATGCTACTAAGGAATATTCAAAGAATTAATTGTAAAGTTTTTTAAGTCCTTTAATGAAATTTGCTATATAATTGCAAATCATTACTTACTATGTATTATAGTTGACCATCTTCAGACAGTTTTCTAGGAAAACAAGGGTTCTATATTTGCGCTTGATCTGCCTTTTTTGTTTGCCCATCTGTTGACTCCTCACAATAACCTTTTAGACTCACCACCCAATTTCAGCCAAATCTGTAAAATGTGTAGAGACGTCAAAGACATTTGGGCAGTAAGCATGTACGTACTGTTTGGCTGGCCAACACATCCTGCACCACAGCATGGTCTGCCTCAGCCTCTGGGTGCTTCAGCGGGGGCACGGTGTGGAGCTGCAGTTCCTATAGAGGGGAAGGGAAGGAGAAGGACAGCCCTGCCATGCTGCTGTTGGGGAGCAAGGCGTGTAGCTCACTGCTTTTGCTTCCCACAGCTTGAGCTGTGAAAGTTAACTATGGCTGGCTGTCTGACTGACAGTCATTGAATACAGCAATTGCCAAAGGGCACCACAGAGAGCATGACAGGCAAGATTTTTCCAGTCAGGTTTGAAAACATGATTCACAAAGGAGGGACTTTGGGGCCCATTGGCTCTGTGTGTGTTATGAAGAGAGGATTGGGCAGATGTATAACACATTTCTTCCAAAGGAGTTACTTAGATGATAAAGCACTTTAGATGAGTAAGAGTGTCCATATTGTATCTAGACTTGGTTAGACTGAGACTAGTTTGGACCAAGACTTTGAATGAAAAATCCCCAAACACAAAAGCTGTTTAGCTTACAAAGTCGGATGTACCCTACAGGACTGGTCAGCCCAGGCTGCTCTAATGCATTTATGCTTCTTCCAGTACCTGAGCAGGTTTTTAAGATCAGGTGGTTCGAGATCTCTTCCTGAAGCTTCTGACTCACTCCATGCACTGTCTGGGCAGTGCAACATGATGTCTTGGATTCCTCCCCAGGAGCCTGAGCCTATTAACTTAGACTCCTATTGATATAATTGAAGGGACTTGGACAGTAGTAGAAGGCATTGGGATGCAGTTTGCTGAACAGGGCTGAAAGGGCAAATAATAGAAGAGAAGGGAAAATGAATAGTCTTCATGACTAATTAGTGGCAAGAGATTCAGCCCAGTGTTACAGACAGCATGTAGCTGAAGCCCCCAGCAGAAAATTCAAAAGGAAGCGTAAGTCAGAGAGCAACCTTTCTCAGACAGCAGAGATATACAGTAAGTTGCTGAACTTCCTTCATACCTGCCATGTAACGAGATCCTCTTTGTGCTGCATGTGGAACGGGGCTCAAACCCTCTTGTCAACCCATCACTGAGGAAGCACCAGATATGTTTCTGCTCTTCCTCCTCAAATGTGCCTGCCTGAGTCATGTGGAATCTCTTCTGCATGCCTGTCCAAGGACGGTGAGGACAACACTCCTTTGCTTCATTAAGACAAAGGAAATGCTTACTCCTAAATTTCTAAGTTGAGGGTTCAAATAGGAACAAAATAAGGAATGTTATGATGATTCCAGGATTTTAAGTCAATTGTTGGTATTCATAAATGAATTAATAAATGATGTTTTATTCTGGTAGGAATGACAGCATTGTATCAACAACAGACTCTGCCTAATTCCTTGACATGCAGTACAACATTTTCACTATACTTTATTTCCTTCTTTGTAGACTGCAAACTGGACATTAAAAAACTGCATTTGAAAGAAGCTGTAAAGGAGCATCCTATCTATGTATTTGAAGTGAATGAGTAAGTATATTATGTAAAGCTAGTCATTTTTTAGTCATTTTATACTACAATAATTGAAAAAACTGAGCGGGCATTGAATTGAAATGACTGTCAGAGTGGTTCAGTCAATAGATATTTTAAAAATAAGTCATCTTTAACCATCCCACATGAATTCATAAGATTTTTTTGATTTAACATATGATTTACTTTCCACAAAACATGTGCGGTTTTGTTTTTCAGAGCATTTTCTGTGGATGCAAATAAGCCAGAAATCCAGAGAGAAATCCCAGTATCTTTTGTTATTAGAGGAGACAAACAAAAGAATGACATAGATAACTTACTTAAAGAAGGAAGCCAAGCAGGAAATCTGACAGAGTATACTATTAAAGTATACACAGGTGACAAAAGGGGAGCAGGGACTGATGCCAATGTGCATATTATTTTATTTGGGAATGAGGACAAATCTGAGGTATTTCAACTCTCTCAGTCACTGGAGCATCAAAACCCATTTGAAAGTGGAAAGGTGAGTACATAGATTTTATCGGATGTGTCCATTTCTGGACTGGGAATGCAAACTTTAAATCTATGCAAGATCTTTATGGAACTTAAGGCATTTATCCTGTTTTCCCCATCACTAGATGAGATATAGCCTCAGCTATCTCTGTGTTTCACCTTTTCACCAGAGTAACCAAGGGACATTTTACTTTTATCGTATCTAGCTGACTCTGTTGCTCCTCTGCCTCTTCTTTTGTCCAAATACAACTTCATATTGCATCCACTCATCTGCCCAGTTATGCCTTTCCTTCCTCTGAAATGCACAACATACATTGCCTATGAATGTGCACATATGTGCAATATCCCTCGCTGTTGCACAAACTTTGAATATTGTGCTTGAGAATACATGAGTCCCTTACATCCCATCATTTTACTTTGCCATGGAAACTGACGCTGTGAGCCTCACTGAATGTGTAAGCCTATAACCAGGTAAAATGGAACCTTGCACATCCACCTGACTCTGATATCCATCATGCTTTATGCTATTCAGAGACCCCTAGTTCAGATACAGATTTTTGCATAAGAATGCTGACTCTCTGCATGATGTCCTAGTACCTTAGCAGAATGTTCTCCTATTTTAATAAACATATTACTCTGGCAAAAGAATTGCTCCATTTGCTTACCACCTGTGCAATGGAGTATAATGATGGTTACCCTTATGTAGCAAGAAATAAATATATTTTCCATATCTTTCTCCTGTGGATTCCTTGAAAGGTAATGACTGAATAATTAAAACTCCAGTTAAAATATCTTCCTTATGAGATCTACCTCATTATCTCCAGCAGTACTAAATATCTTTTTACTTGCAGTTGGTCCAAGTTTCTTCAGCCAGGATGTCTGTGAATATCTTCTAAAAGATCTTTACCCATGTATTGTCTTCCATACTGAGGAGGTTAATAAATCTAGTTACCTATAGGCATAAGGAGCAAGTCAGAAAGTGTCTTGAGTAGTACTTCCTTTTGCCTAGTACCACACAGGAGGCGTCATTGCTCTTTGAAAAAGAGTAGTAGATACATAGAAATCCTGTTAGCAATCCAGCTAAGTCAATGGGTAGTCAGTGGTGTCAAATGTCCTATGAGAAAAGGATCTCATTTTTTAAAAGTCTGTAATATGAAACAAAGTAATATTTTAAATTAAAATATCTAATATTTGAGAGAGATAATGGTACAGGTAGTAAAAGCCTTTATCTTTTATGTTCTTGAATGTAAATTTATGTATCATATAGTGAAAACATTTTAGAAGTCTATATCAGCTGAGAATCCATAAAGGAGCAAAAATACTTTTCTGGTAGATGAAAGTCAGGAAAGAGGTAGGGATTGTTCTACTGTAAGTTGAAAAGTGAATCTTTCATATTTAAACTGAGACCTAGTAGGAGAGAATCTATACCCCAGATCTTCAGTAAGGAAAATAAACCACATCAGGTGTCAGCCACCTATTTTGAATTGGTATTGTTACATTTGAATTAGTCTCAGAACTGACCTAAGCAAATGTATAAGTTTCCAGACATTGGTATATTATTTTTAATAGCTGTATTTTAATATTAAAGGTTGATACATTCAAGATTAAGACAAAAAGATTGGGCAACCTACATTCAATTGAAATTGGTCATGATGGGAAAGGATTTGGTGAGTATACTGCATGCGTGCAATAGCCTTGTAAAAATCTTCTGCTTAAAGATCTTCCTGACATTTGGAAAGATTTTTGAAGTCGTGCTACTGCTACAGCTAGCTAGTACAAATCTGTATACAAATGAGGTCAGTTTGACTGCTCTTGCTTACACCCTCTCCATCTCTGTCACATTTCCCTTGACTTTACCTTGAATTTTTTTTTTCTAACAGAGATCTAGTTAACATAAACCTCAGAAGGTTTTATCCTTCAAACATTGCTCAGCCAAAACTCCTGTTAGATGCCTTAAATAACGTAGGATTGAATTTTCAAACTGCAGGCTAAACTTTCCATGCTTTAAACAGTATCTAAGAAATGTTTTGGCAAATTTGGGCCTCTGGTCAAAGCATGCTGTAGCTCCCTCTGACACACATACACCTTTTCTTCTTGTGAATGCTAAACTATGAGGAGAACACTAGTGTGCACCGGGTCTTGCCCTGATGTTAAGTTAGGATGTGGCTACAGCCATACCCACACATGATGATGGAAAGTATTTCTATGTACAGTGTATGACACGTAACTTCTAAAACCTGAATTTTACAAAAAAATAAGGTGGGATACTAGGACATATAATATTTTGAGCTTACATTTAGTGGTGCTAAAAAACCCTAGAAATACACAAATATATAAACAGAATTTGCAGGCAATGTACAGCTTGAGTCAAAAAGGTCTGATTGTATTCAGATATTCTAGTCAGGTGAATTTTGCTTGACCTATCTGAAAGAAATTGGTTTAGGTTTAGATAAAACCTTATTTATCTAAGTGCATGAGCCACTGTAAGGTGGCAAGAGTTTATCATATCTAGGATGAGCCATGCAAAATTCTGCAAATAGCAGTTCCTATTTAGCCAAAAGTTGAACGGGTTTTTTTCTAACTACCTAGTCATGTTGTACATGTTACAGTATTGAAAACTCAAAAAGAAAAAAAACAAACCTGTTGAAATACCTGTAATAAATAAAATCCTCCTGCTGACTTTCATTTTATTCGTGTTAGCTGCTGCACATGCACACAATTCAACTTAGAACTGATCTGGGAAGGGAACTCCACACCAGCAGACTTCCAGTGCTCTGAGACTTGAACAGAAGTCTTCAGGGGAAATACAGGTTGAACTTTTATTTCCCGGGTCCCAAACTATCAACAACATGATTATCTTCCCTCTCTGTGTCCTGATCAACATCATGTAGCTGCTAATACTGCCTTCCTAGCACAGCTGGTGTGTGTTGATTCCTCTTACATCCATGACTACCTTCCTCTAAATTTTTCTCTGAAATTATCTCCAAGCATCTTTTGTCACATCAGCTGTTATTCTCACAAGCATCCTCAAACGTAACACCTCTTTGAAATGTCATCTGTTTGCTAATCTTTCTTAGCTGCCTCTAGATTTCTCCATACCTGGAGATTTCAGTGAGGTTTCAGTTGGAGTTTTGTCAATAAAGGATAAAGCATTAGATTTTAAACTTTTCAAGAGAGCAAATATGCCTTCATATCCGTTTGTAAAGTGCCGTGTAAATTTGAGAGACTGTAAATTTTTATTGCTGATAATCTTGACTCTGAATTACAGAGATTTCATGAAAGGTCATATATTCCAAGTAGAGTCTATGATATATTAAACCATTCACAAGATTTCATTAAAGAAGTTCCAAAAGTACTTCACAATATCAATAAATGACTCTTGCAAATTGAAGATAAAAAATGTAGACACCTTTATGGCCCAGTTATGCTAGCTAATTGTTTGAAAATGTTCATGAAACGTGAGAAACATTGCTATGCCTTTATGTTTTATCTAAATTGGTACAATTTGCAAATATTTTTATATTACATTTGTAGCCTACTTACAAATAAAAATATTTTTAATGGTTTAGCCTACTTAGTATTTTGTCCAAATATTTGAAACACAAAACAATTTGTTAGAATATAGTATTTTATCTCTAGGATGTGCAAAGAATACCGAAAGGTTTTCAGCTACTGGCAGTATGATTCTAATTAGTTTTTAAATGTTGTCATTAAGTATTTGCATTGGCAAACACGACTAAAGATGTCAGCACAAACATTGTATATCTATAATAAAGTTTTATTTTTAAAATCTTCATATTTTAACATTCTATGAAATAAAATTCTATAGCACAAGAATGAAGGTATTTTTCACACAGCAAAATAGGAGATTATAACAGATTATTAAATACATTCTTAAAGCTAAAACAGATACAAGTGTTGGCCTAAATGGAGATGCTATTCTGAATCACGACTGCTAGAGAGAGAAATATGCATATGAGAAGCATTCAGCTTCACCACTTAGTTTATATAAGTATTTAGTATTTATATCAGTAATTAGAAAGGAGTAGTAGAATTTCTCTTTCCCTATTGTTTAAGGGCTTGGGTTATCATTAAAGAAATTACATCTATTGACAAAGGCTATCTGTTTTTATTGTTTTGGTGGACACTGAAGATCAAAGCCTACCAGGGGTGTACTTTGAGTGCATTTCAAAGTACCAAAAAGAGCAAAATGGGATTTCAAGAATGTATTCAATATTACCATGCATTCTGTTTCATTTGCCTGTTCTGTTCAATATGGAAAAATGAGTTAAGCTGTAATAAAAATCTTACTTTATACTTCCTGTCAAAAACATCAAAGACCTTCTCTGTAAAATTGAGAGGATTTAGTAGTAATTTGAATCATCTACATTTCAGTTTTCTTATTGATATTGAATACATTTGGAAGTACTGAACCCCAAAGGGTTTGGAAATGAAATCAGAAATCTTTCTTATGTTTTATTTGTGTTTTGGTTATATTAAATTTGCTCTTTTTTTCCTTCTACAGCAAGTGGTTGGTTTCTGGAAAAAGTAGAAATCACAGATGCATCTAGGAATTCAGTGTATTGCTTCAACTGTAACAGGTCAGTAGATCAGTTCATCATCACTCTGTAGGTGCTGTTTTATTTTTAACAAGAATTAGTAGTAGTCTTTTTAGTCTCTCAGTTGTTTCTCTTCTGGTTTTCTAAAAAAGTAAGAAATTTTAACCATGCTGTGTTCCTATCAGTCCATCTCCAGTAACTTTTGAACCCTTTGGCCAATTTCAAACTAATTTGTCAGAAGAATATGTAGAGGAAGACACTATATTTTTCCAAGTTATTAAAACTGGATGACTGTAGGAGAGAAAGACACAATTTAGTGCCTTTGCCAAGACAAGATATTAGTATGCCATTTTCAAGAGGTAGAAACTGTCTGGCGAACCATTACACAAGTATTAGTGCATATGTAGCTCTGACAAGCAGATCATGGGTATGCAAAGAGGCATCGGAGTGAATCAGAAATATGGGATGGTGGGAGGATGGTAGGATATGTCAGCATAGATCCAAAACTGGAGAAAAAGTAGTGTATTTATTTTATTGAGCAAAAGCAACATTAAAATTCTGTTTCAGCGTCTGCTCAGTATGGGTCTAAGACATATTCAGCAAATAGGGTAAAGATAAAAGAAACCTTTTTATAATGTAATGTAAGAGGATAATGATCTAAATTTAGACATTTATTTGGATAAAGGGGTGCTGGGGTAAAGGCCTTTTAACGTACGAAAAGAAAATCCACTTTGGTCTGTGTCAAACTAAAACAATATACTTTCAGAAGTTGGAAATTAAATTGAAAGGTATATTTGGAGTTCACTACAGTATACAGTTTACAGCCTAAAGAATTTCAGAATAAACAGCAGAAGCAAACATATTCATGTCTTCCTAAGTGTAAAATAGATTTTTAATGCATCTGGAGAACAGACAAGTGTGAAAACTTACAAGTTTCCTACATCTAGAAAGAGGGACATTACGTGGTGGTCTGAAAACAGAAATGGTAGCCAACAATATTTAATTTTATCTTTCCCCTAAATGTTTCTGTAAATTTGACGATTCACGGTAACCAAATCCCAAACCCATACCCTAAAAAGCAATTTTTTTTAGTTCTTGGATAGTCAATTGGACTCTACAGTCTAAGTCATGAGAATGTGAGGCGGTTACCAACCTCAACATTCAACTTCTTCCAACAACATTAAACTTCTTTCAACACATGTTCAGGTACTATCTAATCTTCTAGATACCTAAATTTAGGTTAGTGGGCATGAGCAAAAGTCCTTAGACCACAATATCACTCAGGTGCACAACATAATCCATGATGGGATTTTCAGTTGATGTCACTCCACCTCTTTTTCTTGTAAGAGTTCTCAGACCACACCAGTCAGAGGAAGATTCCTGAAAAAGATAGCTTGCAACAAACATCTTTTTCCAGAGGGGTTTTTTTTTTTTCAGCTTTATTTAAAGTCTTATGGTAAAAACACAAAGATATGTAAAAGACACGTTTGGAGCAAGAACTTGAATCACATCACTGATGTGGGGGAGTGACTGACACAGATTGATTCTACAGACTGCTGACTAGGACATTTAACTGGGCCTTTGGTGGGTTAGAGTCATGTTCTTACCTTAATGTATACCTACTTACTCAAAATGGAAGAATTACAGTAGGAGAGATTAGAAGGTCCACTCCAGTGTACTCAGTGACCCAGAGGCTACGCGACACTGCTGGGATACAGGAAACTGTAAGTTCATGTCCCTGTTCCAGCTCAGACATGGAACTTCTCATCTCATAACCTACTGCGTAAATGGGGAATAGGTTCATTCTCTCACAATGAAAAGAATCCTCTGATACAAATACTGTCTCTAAAAGATATTCATCACTGAGAAACCTGAAAGGAGGTGGGCATCCTTTACTAACTTACTTAAATGCCTGTTGTCAAGCTTACATGTCACAACTTTCCTTGGCTCTGAGACTTCCACGAGCAATTTTACCTGCCAAGATTAGTTGTGTTGCAGCCTGGAACTGTTTAGCTTCAGCCGTATCTCCCAGCTGTTCAATGATGCAGCTTCAGATGTGAGCTACATTAACGCTATACCGGCTGGGAATCCCTCCCATACTAGTTCCTTAGCAGACGTCACATCATGTAGTCCGTCATAAGCCTTGCAAAAGTGTTAGAAGCTTTTAAACTCTTTCTGGAAATTAATATCATTGTCTCCATGGTTCCAGTTAACATCAATCTACCTGAGCTTTGGACTCAGGTCTATTTACCATACACTCAATCCTAAAATATCCATAGGGTCTTACAGAGCAGGGATTGGACCCACCATGCAACTCAGTATTTTGTGAACCAACAAGGAGATATGAAAAATAAACAGTGCCTGGAATGGAATACATGCCCAATAACCCACTATCACAGAACAGTTTTGCTTACTCTAAATTTCCCTGATTTTGTGCCACTCAATGAAACAATCTACTTGCCACCTATATGACCAACAAATAAAATGAATGTATATTTCATAAATACATTTATAAAGTTAATTACACTTTTAAATTATGCATATATGGATACTAAAAAGAAATAATCACTGTTTTCTTCAAGTTGGCTACTGCTTCTGTATAAAGCAATGTAAAGACTCTCCTAGAAATCCAAAGGTGCAGAAGCAGGCTCTCATGATTTGTCTGTTTGTTAAGTTTTATATATGCTGTGTCTATGACAGGTTTTTATGTTTTTCCCTTAAGGTGGCTTGCTGAGGATGAAAGCGATGGCCGCACCATAGTGCAACTTTATCCATAGCTGTTTGATTTCTGATTCTTTCTGAGTGTGTTGCTTCTCCAAATTCACACTGATTTGATTTACTTGCGTTTTATAATTCTGAAGGTATTGTAATTACTGTGAAGGAATGTCAAAACAATGCATTAAAAACATAACAGTAAATTAAACACACGTAATGTTGAACACTGGATTCTGATCCTATTAGAGATGTTCAAAAACTTTGCATGACTGAAATTTAGAAAACAGAAATTTAAATCTGTAACATGGCTCTGTGGACTTGATCTGAGCATTCATAATGGTAGACATATGTAGTAACATACTCAAATATTTTTGTTTCAGCAATAATTTGTGGGTAAGTTAAATTTAGCTCTTGTGTCAAATCCGTCAATATTTATTAATTTGATGAACCTGTTTCAGTTTCAACATTGATTAAAATTTAGATTTTCTCAAAATCATTTTCCAAACAAACTGCACAACTCTTCAGCCTTACCATATATTGCTTCCTTTTTGTATAAGACCATAACAGAAAGTAGTAAAGAATTTATTATTCAGGAGTTCACCCTGTGTCAGTAAGCCTCCCAATGACATTTGATTGTAAAATCTTGTAGCTGAGCCAGAACCTCAGCTGAGAACCTTTAGATTCAAGGGGTCTCTGAAGAGAAGCTGTTATCAGTAACATTGCAATATCTTACTGGCAGGCTTAGGCAGCTCCCTGCTCAGCTTGACGACTTTTGCAGTGCCCCTTCTTAGCCACCTAACTGGCTTTCCAGTGCTATATGTGTGAATGGCTTTACTTCCAAAAAAAGCCCAATGCTTTTTGAAAATGCACAACAAATAGAAACATATTTAGCTATAAATGCACAATTAATGTTTGGGTTGGTAGGGTTTGACATTGCCAGAATTGATTCAGGAAGGGTGTAGGATACAGATGAGTCTGAAATGAAATCATGACTTGCACATAACCTGAAGTTTCATGTGTGTGATCAGAATACAAATATTGTATATAAGCTACATAGGGCATCCCTCTGTTTAATCAAAGGCTCCACCTTGAGTACTCCAAAATTTAAAATCTGTATGAAGATCTGAATTTTAGACCTGTTTCACCCTCAAGGCACTACCATGTTCTGTAGCAGCAATGTGCTTTCTATAATTATAAGAATTAAATGAGTTTCTAATCTGTGCTGATGAAACATTGTCTGGCTGTCTTTTTAATATGTTTAATGTTTATTTACTCACATTATTCTGTGAAATGAGGAATGTTGGCTGATATCTGCATGGGTGATGAGATTTCAGTTTGACACAAAAAAATAATGAACACATATAATGGGTCTTGGTAGGTAATTTCATTTTTATCTACCTTATACGTCATCAAAGGGAGTGCTAATGTAAGGTGTGGATGTGATCAGAGTGAGCAATGGAACAGTCAATTTCTTCTGAAAGTGCTCTTTTTGCTCACACTGCTACCACGCACACAGGAATGGATTTGAAATTGTATCCCCAGAGTGCACGGTTCACTTACTTAGTATCAGTATTCATTACACTGAATCACTTTGTTGTGATCTATTATGTGATTTGTTTCATTATTATGTCTTTCATTAATAGTTTGTAATACTAGCTCTCTTTGATGCCATTTCTGATTTATCAAGTGTAAATAATGCCTTCCTAATCTGTTTTTCATTACTAACAGTGAATACCCTCCTTCAGCAGATGCCTTCTGTATTTGAAAATTATTTTCTCTACCTATACAGTGTACAAATCAGGTTTTGGATTCTCTTCCCTGGATCCAGAGCCATGTAAACACCTCAACCCTTTCACTAACAGGACCACCACAGCAGTGGGCTTCATTTCGAGCGCATCACGGGTGCTTACAGCACATATTACGAGGGGATTACACCTTGATAACAAAACCTGAAATACCATAAGAACCCCCTTCTCGGGTCTTGCTTGGAAGACGTGCCAGCTAGCATATTTAGCTTGTGGCTAGTGCCAAACCCCAAACTTGCCTCTTCCACATGGTATATACAGTGATGTCTGCTGTGTTTGGCACAGAAATCACTTAATCTCTGTCCTTGCAAGTGGGACAATTTTCGGACAAAATTGCTGACCAAAGACAGAGACATTACAGAGGTGCCACCTCGTGTCCACTCTGCTGTTGCTGCACAGCAAGGGTGCTGCCTTGCTTTTTTCCTCCCAGCACCCTGCCCTACCTGTGGAGAGCCTGGGCAGATACTGACACCACTGATGCCTCCACGGGGAAGAGAGATGTAGCATGGAAAAGAGACTGCCTTTTGTTGACTGGGTCAACAAGAAACCCAGGCATTTGGGACCCATGGGAGCCTTGGAAGGAGCAGTGAGGTAACTCCATCAGCTGGAAGAAGCAAGGCTGTGGTGGAGAGAAGGGTTTGACTTCTGCTGCCTCTCCCTAATGCAACCTGTCCTTGAAGATCTGTGTGAGAGGGCAGCGCCCAGAGGATTTTGCTATTGTTGTTGTTGTTGTTGTTGTTATTATTATTATTATTATTATTATTATTATGAAGCAAGAACATTTAATTTTGCACTGCAGAGAAAGCCTGGAGCTGCGTGCTAAAATACAGACCCTGGAGACCATAACATAGTCTCTTAGACATAATACAGTCTGAAAGTGTCCATTAAGGGTCCAGTATTAGTTAACTCTATTTTTTTTCCTTATCCACTTCTCCTGGTGTGCTTTTATATATATTATTAGGTTGATGTAGGTGACATAATTCTGCCCATTGAAGCCCTTAAATGTCTCAGTTTCTTTTGCTGATGATGTTAAGGATTTGAAAAAAATATGACCATGTTCTGACTGGCTCATTGGACCATTTAATATTCTCCCACTGCCTTGCTGAAACTCATTATACAAAAGAAAGGATTCCCTCCTCCCAAGTACGTATGAGCAGTTATATTGCATCTATCCATCCTGTAGTTTGTCAGTTGTGGAAACGGAATGAGAACAAGAAAAAAGGAAGTACCAAGTGCTCCTTTTTGAGTTCCTTTAGAAGTCTTGGATAAATACCATCTAGTCCTGGTGGGTTGTTAGTATTTATAAATGTGTTTGAAATATAAACATCCTCTGCTCGCACATCAATTTAAAATGGTCCCTTGGACTTCTTCTCCATGAAGAAAAGCAGTAGTCTGGAAAAGTCCATGAACTCTTCCGTACTGAGCAGTGCAAAGCAGTGTCATAACTTTCTGTGGCTGTGGCTGAATCTTTGTTGTACAATTCTTTTGCTTGGCTTGAATTAATTTTAAACAGGTGAACCAAAAAGGGGAAAGGCAATGGGACTTTTCTTCTTCAAACTTTTGAAAATTCTTAATTACATCTTAAATTCAGAGTCACAGGGCATGTTAATATCCCCTTAGGCATTCCATAAAAGCTTTTCCCATTTATCATAAAACATGATGCGCTTGGCTGTTTGTTGGTTTCTGCATGCACAATGGCAGTGAAAGACTTGTCAGCATTGTACAAAGCCTGGTTGCAAGCTTGCTTCCTGTGATGTCTTCCCATATGTCTGTCTTCTGCTCTCATTCGTTATATATTTATGTCTATCTTTGATTATATTTTTAAATACATACTATGAAGCAACATGAAAGGTAACTGACATCTGTTTCTAAATAATAAATGCAAATTTAAGAAATCCTGAGTTAAATCTTTTAAAAATTCTAAGAAACAATTTCTTCTTTCATACATAATATTAAAATCTATATGCTGTCATCAAAGCAGGACTGTTCTCAGTCATTCTGGCTGCTTAAACCTGGAATTTATTTATCTATCTATCTATCTATCTACCTACCTACCTACCTATCTATTTATTTAGACTGTACAGTTGAATGTATTTACATGTTTCTAATGTTTAGACATTCTGGAAATGTAATAAAAGAAACTACAGCCCCAATTCACCATGAAATTTAAATATGTGCCTAAAATGTAAGTATATGCCTAAACCATAAGTATATAAACAGTCTCACTAAGTTTGATTTATAGGCTACTTAAAGTTAGGTGTGCACCTAAGAACCCTGCTACATTGCATCTCTTCCTTTCCAGATCACATGTAGTGGGTGCGTATGTGTTGGCATTTTCACATGAACCTTCACACGCTACAGAAAAGAGATTTAGGTGTGCAAAATACACCTATCAGCATCAGTATGTTATAAAACAAAGTAATTTCTGAAACCAGTAAACATTCCAGAGTATCCTTTGTAATTCTAAAAGTGGGCTAACATATGGAGATACTTGATTCATGCTTTTCTCAATTTTAAAGGCAAGTTTATAGTTCAAAAATGTTTCTGTGTGAATCTACATGTAGGTCTATAAATAAAATAACCCCAGGCTAAAGCAAGGAAGCAATAGCTGTTTATACTCAATATGTTTTAAAAATATATAGTATTTTAATATTAATTTTCTAAACAGTGTACCAATTTACCAATGTATTTCTGATTTGTGCTTATGTTAATTTGCTGAAATATTGGCTTCATTGAAAGGAAATGCCTTCTCCCCTTGCAATGAAGTATCTGTTATCAGAGCATACAGTGGCATGTGCCTGTTGTGAATGAAGCTGTTTGGGCAAAAAGGCAATTAAGTACTTTAGTGTGTAAATATTAAACATACAGCCTATATTACAACTTCCACTGACACTTGTGTGTATAGTTTAAACATGAATCTATTGAAAACATCTGAAACTTGTGAACATTTTGTAGAATAATTCTCACTTGCTGCTTCTAAAGAAATTGATTGCATGTGCATGTGTGCCTGAGGGCACTGTTTTAACATGGAAAACTAGTTAAAGTCAGATGTATGGAAGACAGAATAGTAAGACGATGTCAGAATGAATGAGAAAATAGATGTTCATCAGATTCTCCAACAGGTCACCCCAGCTTTACGTTATATGCATCAAGACAGAGAGAAGCACAATGCAGGAAAAGCCATTGGGTGTCCTTGGGAGAGAAATAAAACGCTTATCAGAAGGTAGAAAAGAAGGGGGAAGGAAGGAAATCTGCTAGCAGATTCACCAGATCTTCTGGAAGAAGTCACCAGGAACTCCTTACGGCTTAGGACTTCATTTATTTCCAAGGGGGGTCTGCTCAGGAGCTTTGCTCAGCAGCAGAGACTGGCCCGTTGCAAGCCCTGCCAGGACAGCATGGTTCTGCACAGCTCCTTCAGGATGCAGAACTGCTCCACAAAGGACTGACTACTGTAAGAAAGGCAGGTTTTGTGCCAAGATACTGCCATAGGGTGTCAAACGCAGGCACAACAAACTCATTCTAATGCTTCGGTTACTCTGAGCTAGAAGAAAATGCAGAAACATCAAGCACCAAACTGGAATTGTCAAAAGTACTGCCAAACAAAAGAAAATAGACTTGGGAACCATTTGGAATGAATGCATGCAAAAATTGATTAGAGCTGTAGAGTATACTGATATTCTAATGGCGAAATGAGAGAACTACAAGCAAGAGCTTGACTGTATTTTGATAGGGCAGTCTATACAATATAGCTAAAGAGGACTGGGAAAAAGGTCACGGTTAGGAACCTGAAGAAATAAAAAACACTTTAAAGATAAGAGGATTGGAACCCAGAAGCTTATTTCCTGGACATTTAGGTTTGAGCTGATAACAGTCTACAATGAAAAAAACAGAAAGACAAAAAAAAAAAAAGTATTCCTAAAGTAGACAAAGGTGATGTGATATGGGGGGGGGGGGGGGGAGGAAACAGGAGTTGTAATTCAGAACAAAGCAAAAGCAGTATTTGTGATACCCATAAAAATGTTTTCTTTAAAGAAAGGTGGAGAAAAAGGAAGCCAAGAATAAAATCTCCTTCAGACAAAAACTAGCTTTACATGAGAAATGAATGTGTCTGTTCTTGGTTTATGAAATATGTATTGATGTCTGTGATCACATTTTCACCCTTCAATTATATTTTGCATTTAATAATTTCTGAGGTTTAGTAACAACATTGGCTTGCTGAGTGCATGCCGGTTTGTACACCGTGTGTATACAAACTCTTCTGGCCATGATACAGATCCATAGAAACTATGTCAGTCTAACAGAGAGGAAATTTGGCTCTGTTTCTTGGAAGCAATTTCTTCAGTACTTACATATTATTTGGGATCCTTTCCATTTGTTATCTTTTAAGTGAGAAAACAAAACAGAAGACATTTCTCTGGAAGTATCAAACGGCCTTAAATTTGATTTAAGTTTAAATGTTCATCTATTGCACTGCCTTCATTTAACAGATACTGTTAACATGAAAATCAAGTGGGAAAGAATATTATTCCCCTCACAAATGTGACAGTAGCTGAATCCAAGAAGAGAAAACCAAACCAACCAACCAAAAGAAACAAAAAAGGAGAGAGGAGAGGAGAGAAAGGAGACAAAACAGAAAAATACAGGGAAGAAAGTGTAAAACTCTCCCCGCCACAACAAAATGTCTGGCAAACTGAACACCTTTCAGATTTACAGGTCTGATCTAAAGCCTGCTGTGGTGAACTGGAGTCTTGCTAGGCGATGGATCAATCCCTTTAGTCACGTTCTTCCCCTCAGTGAAGTGGCTGAGGGTAAATATACCAGAAAATTTGCCCCACATCTGGGGCAGGGAGGGGAGGATGTTGGGACACTTGGTCCCAGCAGTTACCTCCTTTTAGTGTGTTGGACCTTGATCGCTGCTGTTTTATTCCCTCCATCTTGAATCTTCAAGTTACTCTCTTACCCCACGCTCAGCCCGAGCAGTTTAGGTTAGGATTCCAGCTCTAGGAGCACAGTTGTTCCCCCCCCACCCCCCCCGTGTATGACACTATAACCACCCTTACAAATTTGTAGCTTCTTTTAGACCTGTATATGTCAGACAGACTCAATTAAAGTAACTTAAAGTGCACACCGAACCATTTTATTAAAGATGTAACTATAAATAGAATAACACCAGAAACTTGTTGGTATATATAAACCACCAACTTGCAGCTAAATTAGCATCATTATTAAGCACCTTCTCTGCTGACAAGGTAATCTTAAGTGAATATATTGTATTATATATAGGTGCTGACAATTATTAAAAGATGCCTTGAGAAAGAAGCAATTTGCATTAGAAGTCTAAGGCAATAACAATCATATGGACTGTAATGAGAACGAAATTAATATGGGGTTACAAAAGGAATAGAAATAAAAGTACAGCTATACCACTGTAACAGAGATTACAGAGCAAATGTGTATTATTTAAGAACTATTATGTGATGATGTAATTAAAGGCTCTTGTAATGTGTGATAACATACAAAATAACAAGCCAAATTAGTTTTACGTGTGCTCTTCACCTTTCGAACTTTGATTTCTGTGCGCTTAGCACTCTTTGAATAATACAGTAACCCACGCTGTAGTCTTTTCTTCAAAGCTGGGGTATGTATCAGTAAAAGCTAATTTCCAGAAAGCAACTTTATACTTACCATGTACATTTAAGAGTTAGAAGGCAGATTTTTCAGCTGTCCATATGACTTCTCTTTAATTAATGAAGTTGAAGGGGCTGTATTTAGTCACGTATCTTAACGTAACAGTGCCCTATCACAGTCTCACTGGCATTCCTATTAAGATATTCCAGCAACGTGGCTGAACTATCTCACCGCTCTATTTTGAGGAGGCAGAGGGCACGCTTACAAAATATTCCAGAGGTAAAAAAAAAAAAAAAAAAAAAAAAAAAGTCGAAGAGGTCGATCGGTTGCTCATCCTGTACGTTTGGAGTTGCAGGAGGACAGAGAGGGCAGAAGGGCCAAGGGTGGGTGGCAAACGGCCCTCCCCGGCCGCACCCCGACCCTGCGCCCGGCAGCTGGGCATCGCGGCCCGTGTGACTCCCGGGGGCAGGAGGCTGGTGGCTTTCAGGGACCGGGTAGCCACCGCACACCTGCGTCCCCCGCCGGGCTCCGAGTGCGGCGGCAGCCGCGGGCCGCCCGAGGCGGGGGGGGGGGTCTGGGCTCCTCGCTGGGGCGCGGCCGCCGGCTCCGCCCGGGATGGGTCCCCCCGGGACGGCTCCCCCCGGGACGGCTCCCGCGGGCCGCCCAAGTTGGAAACTGGAAGCGGGGCCGCCTCTGCCACCCGAATACCCGGGGGAGCTCTGGGGAGCGGCCGCGCTCTGGGGGCACCCCGAGCTGCGGGGAAAGGGGCGGGGGCGCGGGGCGGTGAAAGGCGTCGTGAGTTCGCCTGGTGAATCTTACGCATAAAATGCGGTTTCTCCGGCTGGCGGAACAAAACGGTGTCTCCCCACCTCCCCCCAAACGCCTCGAAGAGAGCGTGAGTCACGGCGCAATGCGAGAACCGCACCTCGCCGTCGCATTCCACAAAGTTAGGGGAACTACGGCAGCGTTTCCTGCGGGACTTGCCGGGTCGGCGGGGAGGGGTCAGCGCAGCTCCGCGGGTGCCGGCCGCTGGCTCCCGCTCTGCGCTCCGGGAGCTACGGCGTGGCACCACCGCCGGCCCCGGTCCCCGCCGGCCCCGCGCTGGGGCGGCGGCGGCGTCTCCCTCCGGTCCGGGGATCCCCGCTCGCAGGGAGAAGCCCGGGGAGCGGGGGCCGCCGCCCTCCTCGCCGCCCCGTCCGCAACCACGCGCGTCCCGCCACTCCGCCCCCTCGCCGGCGGGGCAGACTCACCCCAAACCGCGCCGAGGACGCCGGGGGGGCGGCAGCGGAGCCGTCGGCAGCGCCGCGCCGCTCCCGCGGCCCCGGCCCCGGCCCCGGCCCCGGCCGGCGCCGGCCACACCCCGCCTCTCCCCGCTCCCTCGCCCCGCGGGGCAGCCGCCTCCCCGTCGCCGCCGCGCCCACCTCCCCGGGCCGGGCAGCCGAGCGGCCGCCTGCCCCCGCCGCCGCAGGGCCGCGCTCCACACCCCGGGGGCCGCGCCGGGCCCTTCCCTCCCGGCGGCCGAGCGCCCCCTTCCCCGCCCCTGCGCCAGCGCCGGTGCCGGTGCCGGGCGGGGGGCGGCGGCAGCGAGGGAAGAGGGATGAGGTCATCCTCTTTCCCGGCGTCAGTCAGCTGGGTGGTGGCGGCGGCGGGTGCGGGCGGAGGCGGGCGGGGAGGCGGGGGCGGGATGCGCTGCTCCGGGCAGCGCTGCCCTGCCAGCTCCCGGCTCGGGCAGAGCGCGGCGGCGGCGGCGGCGGCGGCGGCGGCGGCCCCGGCACCGCCGGCCCCCGCGGAGGCGGCGGCGGGGCGGGCGGGCTGAGCGCGGCTCCCCGCAGGCAGGCGGCGCTGCGGGCGCGGCCGCCGCGGAGGAGCCGCCCGCGGGCGCGCAGCCCGGCGCGGAGCGGGGAGAGGGGACGCGGGGAGCGGCGGGTCCGCGGCGGCTGCGGCGGCGGAGGGCGGGCGGCAGGAGGCGGAGGAGGAGGAGCAGGGGGAGGCGCGGGATAAAGGAGCGCTCGCTGCTCCCGCTCGCTCTCCGGCGGGGCTGAGGGAGGCATCATGGCCGCGAAGTCGGACGGGCGGCGGAAGATGAAGAAGGGCGGCGAGGTGGCGTTCACGCCGCTGCAGAACTCCGAGCACTCGGGCTCCGTGCAGGCGCTGGCCCCGGGGCTGCCCGCCGGCGCCGGGCCGGGCGGCGGCAGCGACGACGACGAGGCTCCCGGGGGCGGGTGCTGCAGCGGCGGCGGCGGCGGCGGGGACGGCTCGGGCGGCGGCTCCCGCTGCTGCTGCTGCTGCTGCTGCTGCTGCCGCGGCGGCGGCAGAGGAGGAGACGGCGGCGGGGGCGGCGGCGGGGGCTCCCGGGGCTCGGGCGGGGGCTCGTCCTCCTTGTGCCTGCGGCTGGGCAGGGAGCAGCGGCGCTACTCGCTGTGGGACTGCCTCTGGATCCTGGCCGCCCTGGCCGTGTACTTCGCGGACGTGGGCACCGACATCTGGCTGGCGGTCGACTACTACCTGCGGGGCCAGCGCTGGTGGTTCGGGCTCACCCTCTTCTTCGTGCTGCTGGGCTCCCTCTCCGTGCAGGTCTTCAGCTTCCGCTGGTTCGCGCACGACTTCAGCACCGAGGACAGCGCCGCCGCCGCCGCCGCCGCCGCCGCCGGGCACTGCCCCGCCGCCGAGAGCAAGCTGCTGGTGAGCAGCGGCTCGGCGGCCGCGGACATCGACGCCGCTCGCCCCTGCACGCCGCAGCGGCAGGCGTCCACCGCCAGCAAGAGCAACGCCACCAACAGCAGCAGCAACAGCAGCAGCAACGCGGCCGGCGGCGGCGCCGCCGGTCCCCGCGCCGGCGGCGGCAGGTCGGCGTCCTGCGCCTTCTGTGTCTGGCTCCTGCAGTCGCTCGTCCACATCCTGCAGCTGGGGCAGGTCTGGAGGTGAGCAGCCGAGCGGGGGCCGGGGCCGGGGCCGGGGCCGGCTCCCCTCGCCGCGGGGGAGGGAGCCCGGCCGCGGGCGGGACTGCGCACGGCGAGCGGACGCCTGTTCCCCTGGGGGTCCCTCCTCGGGACAGCGCGCCCCGGCCCTCCGGGCCGCGAAGGGGCTCGGGGGCGGCCGGGACCCCGCGGGGCCGCCAGCGGCCCCGGGCGCGGGGTGTCCCGCCGCGTCGAGAGGAGCCCCGCCGGGTCCCTGAGCGCCCTGCGCCGCACGGGCGGCCGCCGCCGCCGCCGCCGGGAGGCGCCCGGCTGCGGCGAGGTGCCCTCAGCTTCCCGGGACCCCTCGGCCGGGGGCTAAGTGACAACAAGGGAGCGGGCGGGGGAAAAGGGGAACACCCCGGTAGTGTGCGGCTCCCGGTCTGCGCACACGTGGCCAGGGCGGCGTTGCCGCCGGCGGGGAACTTCACTGACGGCGAGGAGTTTCTCTCCAGAAACTGTTCATGAACACCCCGTTGCTGCGTTTTGGTACTTGTGTGTAAATTCGCTGCGTGCAGTCTGCTCCATGCTACGCGTGTGCGTTTTCTGTATAGGTGATGTAGTAAAGGAATGGCTTCTGAAGCAAACTTTTGAGTAGCTGCTCTCAAAAACGTTCGCGAGCGACTTAGTGTGCGTTACAGAAAGGATGTGCAGAAGCAGGCTGTGGAAGGCACTTACGGAACAGGGAGGTGACATCATAGTTTGCAAAAGTGAAGTTTTCCTTTACTTTAAGCACATTTCCAGGAAAGTTTTATATGGAGGCCAATTGCCCTGCAAACACATTTAGTGCTGCCTGAAAAGTGCAGAGTTCAGAATGCATAGTGTATAAGGAGTTAAAATTTCCACATAACGTTGTGGAAGATAGGTGCCGTGTTGAAGAAGGTCATGCGGTGGGGCAGTGCACTAAAGCGACAGCTGAAAATCCTTTGGGGGTTTCTTGTCTGATGGGTGGAAAGGAATTCTCTCAAGTTTCTTTTCTGGAAACATTAGTTTTTCACAATTACTTCATTAGAGAGTTTAATTCATTGTTCCTTTCAACTTCCAACTCTGGCTTTTTTAATCTCTGTCACACCCTTTTGGACAGGGACTTTTGCTCTGTATTAGTGCGGTATCCAGTACTGCTCCGTTCTGCTTGTGGCCTTTAAGCGTCAAGGAATCCAAGTGCTGCTAGATAATAGACGAAAGATCTTGGCGTGCCATAACTAAGTATCTTTCACCTTCCAGGTTCTTTGGTTTATTGTAAAACCCATAATTTTCTAAACTTGTGAAACTAACTCCCAAGTTACAGGTGTGCTTGATATTAACTATGAGAGGGAAACAGAATTCTGAATGAAAAGCAATGCTTTGTTCTGGATCTTGTATGCTTGTATGCTCTACCTCCACAGTTGAACAAAAGTTAAATTTAGGACTTTCTGAATGAGGTGGTTTTATGTAATATTTAGACCTGGTCCTGCAGAGACAGAAGAGTAGGTACAGTGGCTCAAATTGTACATAGAAATTCATGTTGATACTCATCCATATAGAAAATAAACAGTGTGTATCATGCTGAGTGACACAGAAGAGAGTTTTACAAAGTCTGGCGTCATGACTCTGTATTGGAAAACACAAAGAGCAGGGCTTTGGGTGGAGCAGGGTGCGATCCGATATTGCACAGCACTTCTGTCAGATGAGGTGGCTGGGATTTAGAGCTCTCCAGCTGCTTGCTTTTTGCTGAAGCACAATCTCTTTTAACATAAGATTCGCTCCTTGCAAGAGCACCTAGTCCTTGTATTTAAAGCTAGCTGAGCCTCTTTTGATTATATGTAGCTTTTCTTCATGTTTTATGTGCAGTAGCTTAAGACTACCAGAATATTAAATTGATGAGGTGTGTTAGGACATTATTGATGTTTTAGCCTGTTACACTTTTTTTTTTTTTCAGTGAAACAGAGTAGTAG
Source organism: Harpia harpyja (assembly GCF_026419915.1). Lineage (NCBI taxonomy): Eukaryota > Metazoa > Chordata > Aves > Accipitriformes > Accipitridae > Harpia > Harpia harpyja. The sequence continues at coordinate 36,367,752 of NC_068944.1, forward strand.
AATTGTTTGTCTGTCAGTAACTTAGTAGTGTTTATTAGCAGTTTTCCACAAACATACAAATTATGTGGTCAGTTGTATGCAGTCGTGCATATCAGCACTTCATAATTGATTAAAGTGACTTCATTTTAATTCCCTAGGTATATTCCTCATAAGGGAGAGCCTTTGGAGTCATCTAAAACTAATAATCGGCACCAAAAAGGAGAGGTCACATCAAGCCCTGAGAAACTCTGTACATAAGCATGGCGTCAGAACTAACACGATCTGTGGAAATTTTCTGGAAAATAGTGTCTCTATTTGGACACTTAATAGTCCAAAGCTTCTGCTCCGCAGTGTAACATCTGCACTGGCCTGAGCAAACAGCTCCTGAGCATTTAGGCTGAAGATGATCTGAAGTGTTTTCCAGTTGTATGTGTTTGCAGACTAACTCTTTCTTTGACGCAGCTAAACAGACTGTGCCGGCTGTGTTAGCACCACAAGTGCCCATGTGCTGGGGGCACCGTCCCCACAGCGCACAAAACCCACGTTACCCTTTGTTCTGTGCCTCTCTCTGCGTGTTTCCCCTCAGCTTTCAGTTTTTCCTTCTCTTTTTCTTTTGGCAGTGGTTAAAGCTCTCTTATAGCTACATTTAAGTTTTCTGTTACTTATTGTATTTAATCCCCCACAAGCAAAAATGACAGTAATATTTCTGTCATTTCTTTGCCGACAAGAAGCCCTAGGTATGAGAACTGAGGTTTTGCATCAGGGCAAGGATATCAGGGAATGAGGAGAGAGGTTTGCTTGTGCCTGATTCTCAGTATACTGAAACTGGTGTTCATTCTGCTTTAATTTGGTGTTCGTTGTCCTCTGCCTCCTCTTAAAATGGTGAATTCTTGAGGTCTTCAATTTCCCTTTATTTGTCCCATTGCCAAAGGTTTTGGGGGGAACTGTGTCAACTGCTTATTTAAGGAAGCCATTCTGAGGAATGGGGGGTACAACTGGCAATCCCAGTGTTCTTGGATTACAAAAAAAAAAAGAAGTGTAAAAATGTGGGTTTAGTGATTAGTTCTGTCAGGGTGATTTTTAACAATTCCAAAGATTTTCTTTGTCTTACAATCAAGATTAATTTTTGTTTACAAATATATTGAAAACCAGATCATTGAAAATGATTATGTGTTAATTTTAACTAAAATGTGCTAATGGGAAATGAATGAGGTCTTTAATGTGGCATGGAACAATGCTGGAAATAGGCAATCTAAAATTACTAAAACAATTTTTTTCCTAGATTGTAAAAAAGGGGATCTGCAGGAGCAGCTAAGCTGCCAATCAGTTCTGAATAAAAATGTGTCTTTTTTTCTTTTGAAATTGGTGTAATGACTTTTTTCCCAGAAATTTTAGAAGACTGAATTCTTCCATTTTGAAGAATAAGCGTATTTGGGGGGGGGGGGGGGGCTTGGATGTTCACAGACTTCCTGATAACACTGTCCCTCAGTTAAAATTCCAATGAAGTCTCTGAGGAGTTGCTTGCCACAGCTGAGTGCAGATACAAAGCCTTTGTTGGCAGCTAATTTCACATTAAAATATGATCACTGATGAGATTCTGCCTTCAGAGATAGATACAGCTACATTTACTTATCCATATTTCCAGTGTGTTCTGCTTTTTACCAATATGTGGGCATGGAAGCCACACTGTGGAGCCCTCTTCTCCCAAGCAGGTGCTGTGAGAGACACAGCTTTTTATTAGCAGACTCTGGGGAGTACGAGGAGGATGTAACGTACTGGGTCTTTGTATTCCATTGAAAGGTAAAAAGGGAAGTGGGTGCTTTAATTTATAGTCTGTAAGGACTATGTAGAGGTATATGGGCCAGTAGGATTCAGATAAAGTATTGCCCTTTCAGCCTGGCATGAAAGTGTGTAACCGCTACCCTTGAGTATCCCTTTGATTCACTAAGCTTCCCAGGCTTAGCCCTGGCTTTCAGATTTTGCAGTGGATAGAAGGACTTGGTGACTGGATGTTAAGAGATAATAGCGTTCACTTGGCATCTGTGGAGCTGGTTCATTTCCTTGAATACTTTTTCTCTGGATGAGATTCCTTTGGACTGGCAGGACTGGGGAGCCATGCTCCTGAAACTGGGTAAAGGTGTCCTGAGAGCCAGCCCTGGGGGGAGCATGGGTTGTGGGAAACTGGGTGGGCAAGAGGAGGAGATTGGAGGACTTGATGGTGCCCATCTTGTGGTGTCTGGAAAGCAAGAAGTAGCTCCCTGAGACAACTGTTGTGCCTTGTAGGGGAATGGTGTGAGCAGGCTGCCTTGGTGCTCGGAGTGCTTGGAAGTTCCCACGGTGGCTGTCATTTTGTCTGAAAGGCTGCAGTCAAAGTGCCTGAAAGGGAACTGTCAAGTTTCTATAGCCAAAAAGGCCAGAGGAAGGGTGAATCATTGGAAAGAAGAGGACTGGAAATTACCCTTTAAAGTTATTTCTGGGTAGCTGAGATGATACTGAGATGACTTAAGCATATCCCTCTCAACAGAGTGAGGGGTTTTGGCTGAGATTTGCTAGCTGTGTGGGAATCCACCTAGAGAAGGAGGAGGAGATGCCAGGTTAATTGCTGGCCCTTCCAGGTGGCTCTTGTCCGGGGCAGGTATCTGTTCCAAAGGGGGTCTGGTTCCCTGAGAAGTGATGCCATGATTTAGCTACATCTGTGTCCTGGTTTCAGCTGGGATAGAGTTAATTTTCTTTCTAGTAGCTGCTATAGTGTTGTGTCTTGGATTCAGCGTGAGAAGAATTTGATAACACTGATGTTTTCAGTTGTTGCTAAGTAGTGTTTAGTCTAAAGTCAAGGATTTTTCAGCTTCTCATACCCAGCCAGCAAGAAGGCTGGAGGGGCACAAGAAGCTGGGATGGGACACAGCCAGGGCAGCTGACCCAAACTGGCCAACAGGGTATTCCATACCATGTGATGTCATGCCCAGTATATAAACTGGGGGAAGTTGGCCTGAGGGGGGCAGGCTTGGGAAGTAACCTGGTACCAGTCAGCGAGTAGTGAGCAGTTGCATTGTGCCTCACTTGGTTTGTATATTCTAATCCTTTTATTATTATTGTCATTTTATTATTGTTATTATTATCATTATTAGTTTCTTCCTTTCTGTTCTACAAAACTGTTCTTGTCTCAACCCATGAGTTTTACCTTTTTTTTTTCCCCAATTCTCTCCCCCATCCCACTGGGTGGCAGGGAGGAGTAAGTGAGTGGCTGCATGGTGCTTAGTTACCGGCTGGGGTTAAACCACGACAATCTGCTTATGTGTAATACTAAGAAATCATTTTCTTCCTTCTCCTTCCTGGCTCTTACTTGGAAAAAAAAAAAACCCGAACAAAAAAGAGTTGGAGGAAGGTTGTAGAGGTGATGCTGGGTTCTGGAAGCAGTGTGAGTTGCAGTCCCTTCTGGTGCCCTGTGGAAGCATTTTTCACAGAGCTGGATCATCTGCCAAAGAAATTTCATTGCCTGCACTCACAAGCTTCACCTCTGCAATCAGTTGATGCTCTTACAGTTTCCAAAACAAAAAGGGGAAATGGTGTCTGCACTGTGTATGGGAAGTCCTTATGACTTCCTCAGGTACTCACTATTAAACATGACTGGGTGCCTAAGCTGGAACTGTGAGCAAGGTAGTTCAAATTAAGAAAAACATCATCAGTCTTCAAATCAGCTCAATTCCATCCTTAAATAGGTACATTTGTTTTCGCACTTTTGCTCTACATAGTAGTTTTGACACTTTTGTTCAGTAGTAGTGTAGGAGTTCAGTGTAGTTAGGTGGTCAATAACTCCAGCTGCCATTGGACTGCAGACTGAGATATGATAATATCTCAATCACACCAGTTTTTCTCACTGTTTTGAAATCTGCCAGATAATTTGTCACATTGAGTCCAAATTTATGAATCATAGCCGTTTTCTAGACAAGATTATTGCATATCCTCCCCATCTGTCTCTTAGTGTAGCGAAATGCTAACACTCAGCAATACCGTATTTCTTTTATTGAGTTACTGCAGTGCTTGAGTTAAAGTCCTACTGGCTAACTATTTTGCTTGCTGTGTCTTTAGGACTCAGGAAAGGTGATGGGCTGTCAGAAATAGGAATTAAAGTTTTCTTTTTTTCCCCCCTCAGAAAGCAGGATTAGAAGGGGCAAGCCCACGCTGTAGGTGGCCTGACTACATTTAAACTTTTGCTAATACATTCAGCAGAATAAATATTCAATTTTTTTTCTTTTTTCTTTTTTTTTTTCTTGAAGACAGTGATATGCAGATGAAGGCTGTGCCTTTCATAATTTTTTTTGGAAACACAAAAGTGAAGCTTTACTATGTTCTTAAAAATCTCTTACAAGTCTGCATACAAATCAGATTTTGTATTCTGTTTATTCTAATAACCTAAGCTACATGTAAAAGATGCTGATGTACTTCAGAAGAAAGATACTGTACTTTAATAAGTAACAAGGGTTCTCTCTATAGAGAATATTTATCAGTTACGTAAGTTTTCAGGTTTTCAAAGGATTGCTTAAGCACTAAAATTTCTGATTGCTCAACTAGCTTAGTAGGAGAACTAATGTTTTATACATGGAATGCTTTCTAGAAACTTATATATGGGAAGAATTTGTATTTGGCTTTGTCCAGACCAGTGGGAAATCTATATGATTTTAGGGGTTTGCGTTTCAGAGGATTTGGTGTCACCATGTATAGATATTATTCTAGAGTTCTCGGATGCCATGCAGGAATGACTATACATACATACCATGAATTCAAATAAATGTTTCGCGTTATAATTTGTTTCTAAATGTTGTAAACTTGCAGAAGGTTCTTGCAACCAAATGAGTTGTTTCAGCTAAAATTTCTGTTACTTACATCAGGGAAAGTATTTAGTGCTGAAAGGTGAGTTTGCATGTCCACATCTCCTGTGGGAAAGCAAGAAAGTGTAACATCACAGCATGATCTCTAGCTTCAGTTATCCTGCTCCGTATCTTCAGGTCATTTACATCACAGTTTACCTTGTTTGGAAGAGTACTCTTTTTGTCAGCTGGCTTAGTCCTTAATATTTGTCCATGGGGACTAACTTGGCTACAAAGGTACAAAAGTTCTAGTAAAATTAAAATGAAATCAATTCATATGTCATTTATAACAGTGTTCACTCATTCTTCCATCTCTCTGTTCCAATTAAGTAGCTTCTAATATACAGCAGATTAATCACAACAGTGACTTACAGTTTCAGTAAACAGGTTGTTTTGGAGGAATTTATCAGGCACAGACAAAATCAATAGCTCTTTTGCTTGCATTTCAAGGTACAGTAGAAATTTGTGGTTGCTGAAGTATATTTACAAAGTGGTGCCATTTTTGTCTATTTTAGCACAGCTGTCAGTTGTATACATTGTGTCAAGTAGACACATAGGAGTGGAAGTGGCAAACAGGCTGTAAAAAGAACTGTTTTGATTTGCTTGATTTTTAAAATGAAAGGAGGCTGATATAAGAGACAACATGAGGGAGAATTGAGGGAACATATAAAAGGAAGCAGATTATGAAAAGGCACAGGAATACCAGATAATCCTTGTATGCTGTGTGCCTAAAACTCCAGTTTATTTCCCTTCAGCCACTGACCAAAGAGAGATTACTTGAATAATTTTCTAAATGACTGCTTGAGACACTGGATAGGAGGCAGGAAAAAAGAAGAGTTGTGTGTCTGGGCAAACTCACAGCGAAAATGTTAGATACCCAAAGAAAATGTTAGATAAACTCTGATTGCAGTGAGTAGTCATCTGAACAACGATAAATACAAAGGTGAGGTAACAGTTTGACATCAGTTCATAGGGGAGGGAGTACTCTTAAGTATCTTTTCATAAATTTTAGAATTAAAAAAATCTTGGTCTTGGATATATATTTTTCCAAGAGATTTCACCTGAATTTTCTGACAACCATAACCTGAATTACCATCTCCCTGTGTTCTCTAATTGCTGATGTGGTTTCCTATCACTGTCCCTCTCATTCTGTTTCCCTCCCTGAATGGCTGAAATGGGTAATAATGTATTTTTTCCGCCAAGGTAAAATAATTGCTATCCTAGGTTATTATTTCCATTACTTTTCTTTTGACAACATGCTTGTGCTGTTCACTATGTTCATGGTATTTATATGGCGAGCCATATAAATCTTTTTGGTTGGCAGGGATAATCAGTGGGGGTGGTTAACACTATCAGTTACAAATGATTTGATATCACGAGTTGGAGCAAATGGAGTGAGACTGTTTTGTGGGGTGTTTTCAAAGGAAGTTTGGCAGCCAGTGATGTGACAACAAAAGTAACTTCTTCATGTTCTTCTGAAACTGGAAGGTGTGACTTAGGCAAGACTAATGTACCAAGGACCGGTACCAGCTGCTTTAGAGAAAGATGCAGATGTCTTACGGTGAATAAAAAGTGAATTAACCTACAGATGGAAGGACAGTTTTCCTTATCTCTATCAGCTGCTATATATCAGATTGATCTGTGCCCTTAAGAATGAAGGTTAGTGGTGCCACAGTTTTCAACATTACTCACTTTAATGGGATGTTTTCGTGTAAACATCTGATCTATTCTAGGATGCTGCCAGCTTCTTTGAGTGGTGTTTTTCCATGTGTGGTGCATAGGATCGGCAGATTAGTTCCAGCAGGTCCAAGAAAAGTACCTTGTAAGATCAAGCACTAGACTTCAGTTCTCTACAGAGGGATCTATACATGCATAGAAAACAACGAAAGGCCACTGTGCTGATACTTTCACTGTTTAATAGTGGCTAGCGTGGAACAATAAGCTTTGTCATTATAAATGCATGGTCTTTTTTTATCTTAAAAAGGGGTATGGGTGGAGGTGTGTCTCTTCTTATTTTTCTTCAACCCTAATCTTCATATGATCACTTTATATGGAAATCTTTCTGTGCCAGATCTAAAATAGACTTAGCTCTGCAAAGCAGAATTTAGATGTTCTTCAGGCATATAGAGCTGAAAAGATGATCTAGAAAATAGGGCTCAACAGCCTTGTTAGGAAGTTTCTTGAGGAACTTAAACATAATGGACCATAGTGTTCAACTTGAAAGCGTCCTAGAGGCTTGTATTTCTGTGTTTTGCCTGTGTCCAGAACCTCCCCAGCACACACAGCCTGAGTTTCCATTTCTCATTTAAGCCCACTGCAAACCAGAAGCTCAGCTGGAGTGGCACCAAAATCCCTTAGTGGATCCAGTTGGCAAGCATTGTTTAAACCTGCTTTATGAGCAATGATGAGCTTGGATCCCCGACAAGTATTACTGACTCAGCCTTGTTTTATAGTACTGGAAAAATGTCCCTTGTGATTAGAATATTTGCTCAGGTTTTAGGCGATCTGAGTCCACTGCCCTTTCCAGCTGTGAGGGCTCAAATCCTGTCTCCCTGAGTGCTTTCTGCACTGAGGCTTGGGCAAGACTGGATGGGGACATTTTTCTGTCCTTCCTGCTGGAGCTGTGTTATCATGCTGACAGAAATGTCATGTTCGTGAGGCCAGAGAAGAAGACCTAATACTTGGGGCCTTCAAATGGGACCAAATACAGATTTCCCTGTCTTACTTTTTTACTGCTTAATTAATTTTTGTTTCCTGCCTTTTAACCTTCTCTCTCTCTTATCCTAAAAGTACGCTGCTGGTATTTCTGTTTACAAACATTCGTCCGTCATGCATAGTATAACCACAAACAGCACCATAATACAGATCTACATGGAAATGCCTGCTTAGCTTATGGGAGTAGCTCTAGATGACCTGAATTAGCTGAAGGATTGCTTTATTCATTTTTTCATCAATGTTTCCCTGTCTCATGTAGTCAACCTTCGAAAAAGAGAAAGAGGAAAGGTGTTTTTGATATGTCACTCAGTAGTTGTTTCACCCTTTTCCTCTGTTGTCTCTTGCAAAAGTGAATTAAACAGAAATTTAAAAAATATTTGAGTTCCTGGTTCTTGCTCTGAGTTGATTTTCTGATAACATTTTTGTAGTTGATTTTTATCAACATAAGCAGCACAGTTTTGTGGCTGAAATAAAACCCTATCTTCATGTCCCAACTCCTTGTCTCCCAGCTCACCACAAGCTCCACAGCAAGTGGAGCCCAAGTTTTCAGTATGCGTAATTTTGATTGCCTTTTTTACCTCTCTGAGTTTCAGAAATGAAGTACATCACCGCTTCACTTTCATTGGAGTGGAGCTTATTACCTCTTTTCTTTTTTTCTTAAAAGGGGAAGAGGATTTAAAATGGCTCACTTTGGGAGTCAAAAGCAGTACATACTTCTGAAAATGTTATCCTTTAGTTATTTAGTACGTATTTGCAGTCTAGTTGTTATATGGATATTATGAAGCTTAATTTTTGTAACATACTTTGAGATACTCAGATGGAAAATGATCTAAGTGGAAACAATTCAAAACAAATTATCATTTCAACGTGCCTGTCAAAACATGTTTTAAGTTAAACGTGTTGAAAACATGAACATCTCTCTGTAATGGACGTCATTGGGATATTAAAGCAAGAATTTAATATTTTAAGGATTTCTTTCCTCAAGGGTTTATGCTTATTATGCCCATAATAGGATATACAGCTTAAAAAGTTCTGTCCTTCACCCTATTTCCTTCACCTGCCCACTTCTGCTGCTTTAAGTTAGCTCATCACTTCCTCTCTTGTGCCATTTTCCTTGCTTGTTAGTTTGCTTTATAAACTGGATCTAACATGCTATGGAAAGAAAATGGCCTGGGTAACAAGGGTTAGGAATTTTTTTAAACATAGTGGAGGTGCTAGAATCAACTTCAGTCCAAAGCTTCCAAGCACTGGACATTTCAGCTTCAAAACCAATGACATGTATGGGTGACAGCAGACAAATAAGCTGAGTGTACGACATTTCCAGTAGTAATGGCGGAAACTGCATTCAACACAGAATTATTGGAAAAAGCATAAATGTAAGCAGAGTTCATAGTATATTAAACGAAGATGTTCTGTAAGTAAAGATTGGGCAATTAAAGATGTACCCAAGTGAAGCCAAATACAGTGCAGAGGATAATTAATGCGGCTGAGACAACTCAATAATAACGGCTTTGAACTTCTACAATAGTGCATTAATGCGTGTGTCAAAAGGAGGGATTGCATTTACAGTCAACAACCATTTGTTAGGAATTTTTACCACACGGGTTAATTAAGAACTCATGATAACAGAGTATGAAAATTACCTTAGTGAACTAAGGGCTGTGTTTGGTCCTTAAGTATGCTATTCATTATTTTATCTGTACCTAAAAAATAAAAATTTGGAGAGGTATGTTTTTCTATAACCTGTCTTCATTCTGTTAGTGTCACTTCTGTGGCAGAGCTACTCCATTAATTATCCAATTGACTTAGAGAATTAATTAATTATTGGGTGTGTTCTTTGCATGGCTGGCTTAAATCAAGAGGGCTGCTGAGAAAACTAGCAAAGGGTTCAAAACCAGCCACCCCACCATCAGTCCCTAAATTTGTCTCTGAAGGGGCTGGCTCAGCCCACTGTAGAGCCTTCTGGTGAGTGTGCGTGAGCAGAGTGTAAAAGTGCGGCACCCGTTGAAACGGGTTGAAAAGTTGAAACGCATCCCTTCCCTTGCCAGGTTGGACCTGTTACTCAGATGCTGTCAGGGAGACTGAGAACTTGAGAATTTGGGCTTGTTTTGTGAGTTTGTGGGGGTTTTACACTCATCAGTTTAAAAATATAGTCCCTCTAGAGGGAGAATGCTGGTCTCATGACCAACCTGTGATTTGGGCCATGGGAGGTTCTTCATGTGGGCCTTGCCTCAGAGAGCCCAGAGCAGGTCTTTGATCTTCGTGTCTCCTTTCCTCTTCCAGTGAAATGTATCAACAGTTTCCAGCCTTACCTGTGTTGGTAAGGTGGCAAACTGTTTGGAAGAAGGATTTCTTTCCGTTCCTTTGAGAACTTTATAGCACGGCAGGAGGCTGATATTAATGTGCAGGTTTGGGGCTACGTCTGTAATACAAGTAATGAGGAGTTACTACTACTTGTGGTTTAAGAGCGTGTTCAAAAAAGAGTGGTGTTTTTGAGCAGGTGCGTTTCCTAACTCATCTCGAAGTCAATTCCAGACCTGGACTCAGACCTTCTCCATGAGTCTAGCTATTCCTACACTGTGCATCTCTTTATTACACAGCGTGCGGATTGTCGCAAGGGTGTCATCCTCTTCTGTGATAAGAGCCAGAACTTTTCTACAGGGCTAACATCTTTTAATAGGACAGGTACCAGATTTGTGGTATATCCTACTGCTGCAGAATTCGTATTAATAAATCATTATGAACATTATTTGCAGTGTTTTACAAGTGAGAGATTTCTGTAACAAAAAATGAAATGATACATCCATACCTTTCTATTTATTAAATGTCAGGTATTCTGATTGGCTTTCTTTATGTGCAGAAAGTATTGAATGGGAAGAACAGTTTGAAAAATGTTGACTGTCAGCTGAATTAAGTATATTTCAGTAATGGCATAAAAAAATGCTCCTAATGGATACTCTGAGTAAGAAATAGAAGTGTATTACAAGAAAAAGTATAATATTTCAATTATTTTTTTAATATAATGCTATGTCTTAAAGGATTTTAAATTTCCATAAAATGATTCATTGAGCTTTGAAACAATTGGGGCTTAAATTATCAACTTGTATTAACACAGGATGTTTTCAGTAGCTCAGCAAAACCTATATCCCTAATTTTTAATTTTATACCAGCACCTAAGGAGGAAAGATGGCCAGTAGCTTTATTTGACAGCTAGTACTAATATAGGAGTCCAACTTAAAAGGACACTGTTCATAACCATCATCATAAAAAAACGTTACAAGTATTCTTTTGAAGTTCACTTACGAATTCAGTTTGACTGTGTTAATGACTTGTACTGATTTTTTGAGCTTCAGATTTATTAGTGCAAATACTTACGGAAGGTGTATTTTAAGCCTGAGTGCCAGAATATTAATCAAAACCTTAATTACATATTCAGTAGTAATATTCACAATTCATATGGGTCTTACTTAATTTCATTACTCATCCAATCAAGGATCAGAAGCAATGACATATGATTTAAATAGCAAATTGTTTTGGATATTTCTAATTAGTAGACACAAAGGATTGGTTATTAAAGAAATTAACTTTGGCACCTTGAAAACTGAAGAATAACCTTGAAATAAGAATAAACTCAACATTCAAATCTGTTCACAGAAAATTTACAGGAAGATTTGATCCATGTCTAGTGTATATAAGCTATTTGCAAATAAATAAACAACAGAAATATGATGGAAATATGTCTTCTAATGGCATGCCATAAATCATTCTTGGGAGAATTCTTCATGAACAGCAACCTTAATAGTTGTGGGGAAGGAGAAGGGAAAAGAGAAGGGTTATTTATGTTCATTTCAAGTAATTGTTTTGAGTTCAAATATTGCAGCTGTCACTCAAGAGTGCACTTTATTGTGAGAATACCTCTTTGACCAAATAAATTCTAATTTGGTCATAATGCAGAATGTGTCACACTGGATTTATCTTATTATGTGGGAGTCTGCTGCTGCTTCATCTGTGTTTTCACTTCCCCATCCTCAAAAACCTGTGAAGACTCTTGTTGAGGGGGCAAGGGTTTGAAAAATGTGTCTGAGAGCTTGAAGGACCAGTGGGAGAACTGGGTCCTTCTCCCTGTTCCTGCTGTCACACCATGCTCTGTTAAGTGTCCTTCAACTCCACTACAACCCAAAGCTCTTTGATTCTGTGATGTACCACAATTGATGCCAGAGGAAGGCTGCTCTGCGGCTCCCTTGAAGCTGCATTTTTATGAGCAGTATTGGATTCTAGAGGCAAGGAAGCACAAAGCCATGGGAATAGTCTAGGACTCCTATTGATTGCCACCACTGAATGTGTATGTATCTGTGATTTGTTGCAAGCAATTTCCTGACACAGGCTGTCCCACATCTTACTATTTTTTAGGGGAACATCATTTTAGCATATAGACTTCACAGAGAGAAGAAATGCATGAAGGAGTCGGGTAAAATCTGGGAGCCGTCAGTCGTGGAAGTATCTTTCTAAATTTCCTTTTTCTCTTGGCAACTATTTTTATCATATTCAAGCACTAACTCAGAGAGAGAAATAATGTTCACTTCAAAAGCCACTTCCTCCTCAATAAATAATTCAGAGCCATAGATTGTTCATGAGGAAATATCAACACACTGGTAGTAATTTAATATACTGAGCAATCGCACTCACTTTAGCCTACATATGATTTAAATAGAATATGACAGTTTAGGGTCTCCATTTGCCCCATGGCATGTTGGGATCAAACTTGGCAAGTGATTGCAGTGTTCTCGTATCTTCTGAAGAAGTGAATGAAAGTTGCATAATTCAGAGAGGATTTCTTAATTACATGCTAAATCAGAGTTTGCCTGCTTGTGTTCTGAATCCAAATTTTTGCCCAGGACCAGCTTTAGAGCATGTGAATATTTTCTCTGTTCTTTGTTAACTAGCACCTTGCAATCATGTCTCTTCTTTTAACTTGTCAAATTGTCATTTTGAAGCACAGTTTCAGTATATTAGTTACCTTTGCTTTATCCTGTGGGTGAAAGGCTGTGCCTAGCCTTCCTGAGCTGTCTGACCCATGGGATCCATCTGCTGAGGATGACTTCCTTTCTAGAAGTTTTACCTCCTTTGCTTTTTAAAGCAGTCTCTTTTATTTTTTTTTTTTTTTCTTCCTTTGCCACTAGTAGGCCAACACCCTACACCACAGAGTGTTAGCTACTGGTTGTGCTGGGAAGGTTTGTCATTCTTTCTGTCTTAAATAGTTACGATTAAAAATAGACAAATTCCTTCTCACGCTAATGCTCTTGCCCTAGTAGTAGGAAGATGCATAGCTGGGAGTACATCTATGGCATGGGTAATGTGTGCTACTAGAACAAGGCTACAGATCTGTCATACCTGAACTCAGGTTAGGACTGTATTTGGGCTCAGTATTTGTGCTGTTTCTCAGCTGTATTTGGGCTGGTCTGTGCTTGGTACATCACTGCACTTTCTTCTGTTTTGGTTCTACACAAACAAAATTAGTCTAAACACTGAATGAAGGATTATGGCTATAATCAGTTAAACCATAGCAACTTATCTCTGGTTCGCATCCATGGAAGTGGGTTTGCATTGAAAGCAAGGGATGCCTACAATCAAGAGACGTTAAGTGCAATGCATAACTTCATGTATTTGTCCTTTGCATCCTCTAGGGTCTGTATCTTCTAGCAAGCCTATTGTTAGGAAGCCTTCTAACCATAGCAGTGTTTATACCAAAGATATATAATGAAGTCATACATAGGGACATGTAATTGTCTTGGTGATAAGATGCAGGCCAGGGCTGAATTTCTCCAGGAAAAGAGCAGATCGAGATTGAGGAGAAACATGTTTTTCTGTGTTCTTGGGAAGGAAATAATTGCCCTGCCTACTTCTATAGCATTCTCGAATTCGTCTGCCTGATAAGGGGAAAAGAGGGCCAGGGCTTCTCTCACAGCCTGTTTGCCTACAGAGAAGGCTGTAGCTGAGTAATTCTTTCTCCAAAGTTCCAGTATAATCTGAATAGATCTAGGAAGGGCTCAAGGGCAGCCATCCTCTCTTCATATAAATCCGTGCTTACGTGAGGAAACGTAACGCCACAAGATTTGGCTCATTACTGTGAATGTAATGGTGGCCTTGTTACTTAACTTCCTGGTTAACCTGGCCTTTCAGTGGGACTACGCCAGAGATTTCATTTTGGAAACAGCCTGCTGATCATATGGCATGCATGTGGAAGCAAGGAACATTAGGTCAGTGGTAGATGTGTTTCTGCTTTGATTTAAAATGTCTTTAAGATGTTCAGAAATTTCCTTTATGTTCCAGTGGGATAAAAGAGTGGACGCATGATGGAGCAATGGTGATCGGCACATAACTCAAAATGCTACAAGGGATGTGTTTTGAAGCACCAGCCGCTACTGTGCAGCTGGATGAAAGAGATGTCTAAAGATGCACTCTTCTTGTCTAACTGAGCAACTGGCCTCAAGCTGGTGCTGACACATCTGGAAGAAGGACTTTAAACTGAGAAACGAGAGGAGAAGACTGGGTGAAGATCATATATCCCCTATACCTTTTATATATATGTATACAATTAGTGCAAGAGGAGTAAAATGGGGAAGAGGAGGATAGCACAGTGGATATAGAAATGTTAATAGTAATTTGGTTAGCTAAGAAAACTCTTAAGCTGCTGAGAAAGTAAAGTGTCAATGACACATCGCTGCTAGGATTGTGCTTGTTCTGTTCAGTGGCTGAATGTTGTCCCTAAGGAAAAGCTGAAACATGGATAGAGACCTGCCAAAAACCTGTGCAAGAAAAGGGAAGAAGTAGGAGCATCTGTGCAGAACTTGAATCAGGTGGGTTCATGACTGGAAATAGGGCCTTGAATGCTGTATTCTACTGAGGAAAGAGAACTCAAACTAGAGACCTGCTGGTATACTACTGACTATTAATGATATGATAACTTGAAAGAGGGGGTTATATGTGTTTAAAAAAAATAAATAATTCTTTTAAAGGTCGGCAAAGGTGGTTTCCCTGGGCTAGCACTGGGCTTCAGTAATAGATTGCTGGAGTATTGTTGTGAGAAGGGAAGGGTAGACATTCCAGAAATCCATGGATGTTATCATCGGGGGGATTTTAACTACTTAAATGGATACTGGAGGACACAGCCTATTAGTAATCATCATAGATGTTTTCATGTGATAGCTGACAGTCTTCATCAAGTAGCTAATGTATCAATAAGATATGTTACAGTGTTCTGTTTTTTATGGGGATGTTTTGGAATTCTTAGAATTTCTCAGTAAGCAGTGAGGACACTATGGATGGCTAACACCAAGTAACCTTCAACAAAGTGATCATAGAATCATAGAATCATTTAGGTTGGAAAAGACCTTCAAGATCATCGAGTCCAACCATCAACCATGCCCACTAAACCATGTCCTGAAGTACCCCGTCCACTCGCTTTTTGAATACCTCCAGGGATGGTGACTCAACCACTTCCCTGGGCAGCCTATTCCAAGGTTTGACAATCCTCAGTAAAAAAAAAATTTCCTAATATCTAACCTAAATCTCCCTTGCCTCAAATTGAGGCCACTTCCTCTTGTCCTATCTCCAGCCACCTGACAGAAGAGACCAGCACCCACTAGATATCTTCCTTTTATGTTTCTTGAGGAAATAAAAAAGTTGCTAAGTGTTTGGGGTTTTTTGTTTTGTTTTTTTCCCCAAAAGAGCAAAATTTCATAACTGAGGGAAATGGCTAGTAGGAGAAACTTGCAGAAATAAATATATAAAGAAATTTTAAATTTCTTTGAAATTAATGTGCTAAGACTGCCAGGAATCTGAACATCAGAAAAGAGAAAAAATTGTAGGGTGTGGCTCTAAAATAAAGTGTATGTATGCAACACTATTAGGAATATGCAAGAGACACCTTCCCCCCCTTGCAGCCTTTCCTTCCCAGTTGTCTGATCAGCACTAAGTCTCAGAGGTCATGAGGTTTGGACATAAAGTGAGAATTTCCAAAGCCAAGCTGTGCTGGGCTTTACAGAAGAAATAACAAATAGCAGAACACTCTTAAGTTATGTAATAGGGACAGAAAAAGGAAGAAAGAGAGCTGCTATCTTGTGAGGGTGGATATTAAAGATAATCTAGATATGGCTTTCCCTCATTTTTCAGTAACTATGATTATGTTAGCATGGTGGCAAAGGGAAGACAGATAATGTACATGATGGTATTAAAATAGAAATAACCACAGCTGCAGTGAAAGCAACAGTAAATGAGTTTATCTTTGTAAAATCAAAGGGAATTGATAATTTCCATTCCAGAATATTGAAAGAACTGGTGAATTAGACCTATATTTTGAATCTGTTAAGATAGAGATAGCACCATAGAACAGGAGAACAGCTGCATGTTTAGGAAGCTGAGAAATAAAATTATTTAGCAGCTATAGATCTATGAGTAAGTGAAGCTCTAAGTGTCCTTGCCTTTAAAAAGTTTTCTAAAGACATACAGTTAAAGGGGTGGAATGGAATAAAGTGTAACAGGATTTATGAAAGATCGGTACTGCCAGACTGACCTGGGAACTTTCTCAGTACTGTATTGAATTTTACAGATGAACGCAGTGTGGTGTGCATACTCTCTCTGGCAGGCGAAAACTTTTGATACACCCTGGAAGTTCTCAGCAGAGCTGAACAAGAAGGGGATTAGCAGGGAGCTGTAGAGTAGGCAAGGTAGTAACTTGCTAGCAGGTGTGTTTAAGTACAACCCACACAGCTGAATTACGAGAGGGGCACTGTGTGGCCACAGCCACGGCCTCACTGAGTGACCCAAAGCTCGTGGCACACTGAGTGAGAGCTTACATTCCTCTTGGCCTCTTCCTTCTCCTCCTCCCATCCAGGAGACTTATGTTTAAATTACTGCATTGAGATTTTGCCAGAATTTCCAACCCATAGCTCCTTTGTTTTCAAAATTCTGAATTTTATATCAGATAGAAGTTTGCATTTCACAGCCTGGTCTGAGCATATTGGGATTTTGTTTATTCTCCAGGCATGATCTGAACAGATAAAAAAAAAAATTGCTGGTAGAAATACAGTCAAAACAAATTGAGGCTTTCTACATTTTGATTTTGCTCCACAGAGATGTATTGTCACATGCTATGAAATCAGAGGGTTTAAAAACTTCAGAGTCAATGATTTAAGCTTCCACTAAATATCTTCTCAAATAGGATTCAAGCTTGTATATCTGTGGCGTACCCCAAGACCACAGTTAAATTAGAGCTCTCCATATGTTGCAGCATGCCAGAAAATTTTGCTTAAACTTTGCTATGATAATATGTATGTGGGACCAAGATTTTTCAAAAGGTACAATCCTCAGTTTAGATACGTAATCTCGGTGAGATTTACTGGCTGCTCAGCAGCCATGAGCATTCAGATGTTTAGTTAGGTGTCTGCAAAGTGACAAAGGAAACTAACTGTTATAGCTGAAGATTGCGATTAACTTTATATCATTTAGATCCAAAGTATAGACATAAACTACTCCAGACCAAAGCTAGCCTGGGTATTATACTTGACCATATGCTTTGTAAGACTGCCTGCTTGGAGTTTTTAGGGTAACTAAAAGGACTTCCATCAGTTCGTGCAAATTGAGGTGGTGGTGGACTTTGTGTGTGTAGTCATTTGTAGTATCCTTAAATCAAAATGTAAAAATAACATCATGTTACTGTGAAAATGGCTTTGTTTTAATTTTTATACTTCGAAACATTTTTCACTTGCTGCTGCAGAATAAGCACAACAGCCAGAGAATGAGACTAATTGAGAAACAGAACAGTATTGCTTCACTGAGCCGGATTATATATTCCTTGTCCAAAATTGTAATGACTCAGGTATATGTCAAGTAGTTTTGAAGAGCTTTCTTTAGGCTGTGTTCACTAATGTTTGTTGGTTGGTTCATACTAGAGTTTTTCTAACCTCAGGCGTGGAGCTGTCCCTTTTCTCTGGTGTTAAATAAGTCTAGGTGATTCAGGAATTTAGTCTGAAAAAAAAAACCCCTGATGTTTTGGACTGAATCTGGAATGTGTTCCCTCTTGTGCAGAGTACCACAGCCCTAACTGGTTAAGTAGTACTCAACCTAGTGTTAAACCAGTTTAAAGTACAAAAGATACCTGGGCACATGACCCTGTGTGCTAGTCCGCAAGCGGAGGCATCCCTGCCCTACGATCCACATGAAGTCCCCACAAGCTTAATAATGCGTCCGACTCGTTTAATCAGCCTACTGATGGCAGTTCAGAAATTCACAAAGTAAGTGGTATCTTACTCATCCGGGGGGGGGGGAGACAGAATCAGGCCATTAGGTTGTATTGTAAGTTTGCTAATAATAGTTACAGAAGGGATTACTCAATTGCTGTGAGCAGTGGCACGTGTTTTGGTTTTTTTTCCAAAGAGTTGGGATTTTTGTTTGGTGAGTAGTGCTTCAGCAGCCCTCAGAGGGAGAAAATGTATACAGAACTCTGGTCCTCCAAACACCACACCACTTGTGTTAAGTACATGTACAAGCAGCTGAAGAATCAGGGCCAGAGCTTACTAAGCTCAGACAAATGCAGTCACATGAGTGAGCCAGAGAAATAAATGATTAAATAAATCAAACATTAAGTGTGTGTAATACAGAAAAATAATTTGGGGCTTACGTTGCTTCTTTTCTTTTTGCTTTTAAAAAAGGTAACTACCATTCATTCAGATGCAACGAAATATTGTTGGGCCAAAAGATTGTTCAGTTTCAGCTGCAGATTTTGACTCATGAGTAGACCTGAGGCACCTTGGATGGCAGATTAGTTTGCACTGCTAAAGCATCCAGAGTTGTATATTCTGCTGATATTCTGTATTTGCGTACTTCTTGATCTTAAAACCAACTGAAGTTTTTTTAGAAGTCAGCAAAAATTATTCTGGTTGTGCTTTATGCTAGTAAAATTTTTGCTGAAAAACAGGACACTTTTCAATAGTGAGATTAGCTAGACTGTGAAATATTACCCCTCAGGGAAGTTGTAGGAGACCAGTTGCACGGATCATTTAAATGCAATTAGAAAAAGCAGCAGAGGATGGAGCCAGGCAATTTTCCCCTCACCTCTTTGCTTCCTCCCCAAATAAGTTTGGAAAATGTCATTTGGGGAAATAATAACAGATTCAGGTTGCATTTAGCAAGTAGTTTTGGCTGAAAAGGGGCAGATTTGAAGATAGTTTATTCAGTAATTTTGTAAAAATGCCTGCATGTTTGGGAAAGAAATTTCATGCTAAAAATGTGACTTGTCATTTTGAAATTTGGTACTTTCATTTATGAATTGGCTCATACTTGTTCCAGGTGATGGAAAAATATGTAATTATATTTTTCTTTTGCTGCTTCTGTCTTTCCCCAAGATCAGATTTTAATCGGGCTAAACTTTTTTTCTTTTTTTTTTTTTCTTCTTATTGAACCAAAGAATCTATTATTGGCACAGTTCTAGAAAACATGCTGAGAAGTCAGTTTCAGGCTGATAGAAGGACAGACTTCATGTCTTTTCCTGTGAGGTCTCTTTCATTTAGAGTCTGTGATTTACAGGTTGAGTTGGCTGCCTCAGTTTAACTGATGCCTTTAGTAGCTTTCGAGTTTGATTTTTTCTGAAAAATCTGGTGATGGTATCAATGACTTCAGTTTCATTATGAGGTACACTTTCTCAGCCCCTCTCAAGATTAGGGTCTAAGTAGCTCAAATTTGGTGCTTAAAGCTGAAGCAGTTCTAAATAGGAGTAAAGACTAAAAGGATCTTTAGTGGTTCATAAATCTTAGACTGCTTTTCTGAACAAGGCTGAATTTTACCTACTGAGCCCTGGAAGGTTACCTCCTCTGTAACTTTCACTGTATGCATGTCAAATTCTCTGACAGATGGGGAAGAATTGAAACCAGCGAGGCTTCATAAAAATAAGAGTTTTGGGGCTACTGGGATTAATGCTGGCAATATTTAGCAATCTACAGTAGAGCAACAGATTTATAATTCAATATACATAACTTCATTAGTCATGTTTCTTTCTTAAATGGTGATAAAAAAATAAATACGTGCTTAGAAATGAAAATTGTCTACAAAAGCTTGTTTTTGCCTAGTTACTTCAGAAAGGTGCTGTTTTTCCTCCTCTGTTGCTGTCTGTCATTAATTAGGGAAGTGGAGATGGATGTGTAGAATTAGGTTGCACATAATCTCATCTGAATATTTAATCATAAATGATTAAGATGAAGATTTATAACACAGATTTTGACATTCTGGCTGATATAGCAAGGTTAATAGAGCTATATTCTCCCCAGTTACAGATTGTCTGGGAAAGTGGGAAAGACAATAGTGTCTACAGACATTAGAGGGCAATAAGATCTCCAAGAATGTTCTTTCATTTCATTATTTTTAGAAAAACTTGTGCTGATAGTCTGATGTAACACTAAAAGTTCCATGAGGGAAAATTTAAACAGAAGAAACAAAGTTGAAAGGAAAATTATTTTCCAATAAAACATACAGCAGTGGATTCTGATAGAAAAATAAAAGCAGATCTACTTTATCTGTGTCCTAGTTTCAGCTGGGATAGAGTTAACTGTCTTCCTAGTAGCTGGTACAGTGCTATGTTTTGAGTTCAGTATGCGAAGAATGTTGATAACACTGATGTTTTCAGTTGTTGCTAAGTAGTGTTTAGTCTAAAGTCAGGGATTTTTCAGCTTCTCATACCCAGCCAGCGAGAAAGCCAGAGGGGCACAAGAAGTTGGCACAGGACACAGCCAGGGCAGCTGACCCAAAGTGGCCAACGGGGTATTCCATACCATGGGACGTCCCATCTAGTATAGGAACTGGGGAGTGGGGGCGGGGAATCGCTGTTCGGGGACTGGCTGGGTGTCGGTCGGTGGGTGGTGAGCAATTACGCTGCGCATCATTTGTACATTCCAATCCTTTTATTATTGCTGTTGTCATTTTATTAGCGTTATCATTATCATTATTAGTTTCTTCTTTTCTGTTCTATTAAACCGTTCTTATCTCAACCCACGAGTTTTACTTCTTTTTCCTGATTTTCTCCCCCATCCCACTGGGTGGGGGGGAAGTGAGTGAGCGGCTGCGTGGTGCTTAGTTACTGGCTGGGGTTAAACCACGACAATCTGAAAAATCTGAGATGGTATTTGATGGAATAAACAGCTAATGTGATATGGTACAACCAAGGACAGAAATTTTCCTGTACTGTCTAGTTGTACATTTTTGGATTAGAGCCTATTGAGTTGCATGTTATACCCACTCTGTAAGAGTACAACATCATTGATATCACCAGGACCACATGAGTTGGATATGGTTACATACATTAGCAATCATTAGTCATGTAATATATTATCTTATAATCTCCCAAACAAGAAAGAATGATTGATTAATTATAATGCTGCTCTGGAGGACTTGATTTGCTGGAGGAAGAACTGACATACTGAAAAGATGCTCCCCCCCACAAAAAAAAGGCATGTGTGATGGAAATTGAGCATCTACACCCAAAATACAATCTGAAATTCGGTTCAGCCACTACCTCAGCCTGGAAATGTTCAAACTCTATGGGCATCATTTCAGATTATGCATTCATGTAGGTGAAGAAAGGACTGCTTCTGATATGTAGAAATATCTCAGCGTTAATATAGCTGGTCAAGTTGTTGTCTGTGTCAACCCTAGCTCTGCCTGGGATCTAAAAATTCGGAAGCGCTCTACATATCTGTTGTGAGGATGCACTGAGACAGACAGTCTCCAAGGTTGCCAGTGAATATTTCTGGGATCAAAATCTCTGAAATTATTAGCTCGGGTGTTGTGCTCTTTTCAGGTCCTGTGCTAGCATACCTACACGGTGCCACTTGGCTTTGTGCAGGTGTAGTACCTGCTACCCATCACCCTGTCATTCTCTTTTCTGTCTGTTCACAGTAGGGCTTAGGATAGGGTACTCGCTAGTACTCAGCATTGGCCAAAGTGTATTGCCACTCAAGTCAATGAAAAATTTTACCAGGGCCTTTAAAAAGAGAGTTAGGAGACTGACATTTTTTAAAATCTACGGTATGGGAATTCACAAAGACTGAATTTATCCTAGGAAACCTAATCTTGCATTCAGCTTAAAGGAGGGAGTCTCCCCCAGGAGGGGAGTTGACAGCAGAAGACTGGTTATAGCTGCTTGCTGCTTTGAATTATCACCCTGGAAGAGCCCATCTCCTCTGCTAACTGTAGGAGGAACCTAGGGAGCCTGGGAAGAAGTCAGCTACTGGAAATAAATATCTCTTCAAGTGGCTTTCCCTCCTGTGCTCCTTACTTCTATCTTACTAGCCCTGGGCTGTTGTTGCTGCCCCTTTCTTGCATCCTCCGATATTCCCCCTGTTGTCCTTGTTCGCTGTTACCAGATTTCAGGTGGGAACGCTACCTTTCTCATTCACAAATGACTCCCCTATAACATTGACCCACCTCTGGTGGTCATATCTGTTTGCCTATGAAATTTATCACGTAATTTGTGTTGAGGATAGAAGGATAACTGTTCTGCACCATAGGTAGCTGTCCTTCTTGGTTTTGTAGGGGGCGGAGAGGATTTCTTTACCAGACTTCACAACTTCCAGCAGTAAATGAGCTATTTAAGCCTTTTCGCAAAAGCCATTGTTCTCTTTTTGTAAAGTCAAAAGAATTGAAATATCTCATTAGTCTGTTAAGCAGTACAAAGATAAATGCTTTATATATAAGAATGAATACAGATGATGGTAACAATTAATTGGTAGGCTTCATAAATATAAACTACAGTGGCTGTGAAGGGCTTTTCCTTCTAGAATCTCATGAGTGTTTTTTTAAAATTTCATAGATAATTTAGTGTTTCAAATAGATGAATATTAATATTAGGTGGTCATAGATGAAAACTGTCAGTCTACAGTAAGACATGGATATTGTCTGTGCTTTGTTAAGCAAAAATGTATTTAACTCCTGTTTGTGTTTCTTTCTTAAATTTTGATAGAATAGGGTTTTTAATGACTTTGTAAACAAGATATGAGATGATTGAATTCTCGTAGGCAAGTGGTGAGTTGTGATCACTGTTTCTCACTGGCTGAAAATTAATTGTGAAGCTAATCCATGCTAAAATATTTGAGGTTTATTTCTGTATTGTTGCTCAGCTGGATAGTTATTTACCAGTGCAAAATGAAGCCTGATACTCAAACAAAACCATGGTGTTTTTTACTCAAGTATATATAAGTGTACGTAAGGCAGAAAAATGTGTTGTCAGCTCCCACTTTATTTGAAATTCAGCCCTTCTCAGCAAATTTTGTTCCCTTATGTATTTGTTTCATTTACCTTCTGAGTCTTGTCTTAGAATATGTTTCTGCGGGTAATTACACTAAGTACCCCCATGTGAAAGCCTGCTGAGCAGGGCTGGACCTTTAACCTGTAAACTTTCTCAGGCAGAGACCATAACTAAAGTGCTTATAAAATTCGTATCTTGGCAATGATGGCTAATATGCCTGGAATTGGAAAATAATAGCAGTAGCTAATGAGGGGATTTTCAGGAAACTAACACAATCAAGTAGGCCATCTCAGCCCTGATGGGAGAGATGTCTGCTTTTTAGTCAGAGCATCCTTTTGCATGGGAGTTAATGTGAGGTCTGGGAAGGGACAGCATATCCTAATGATTGGCTGCTTTTCCCAGCTGTATCAGCAGGACTAATAAAAGATATTTCCCCTTCCTACAAGCCTTCTTCCCTTTTATCCTGAAGCCTTCTTCCCTTTTATCATGAAGCCATCGTGCCTACAACAGCACTACCAAATTACAGTCAAAGAGAGATTTGTGATGGGTGTTTGGGAGTAAGTTAACAGCAGTGAACTGACAGTGACCTGTAACATAACCCAGGGTTGAAGATACTGAAGGTAAGCAGACGTGAATGGTAAATG
The DNA here is from genome assembly GCF_026419915.1 of Harpia harpyja. NCBI lineage: Eukaryota > Metazoa > Chordata > Aves > Accipitriformes > Accipitridae > Harpia > Harpia harpyja. Next base: position 36,391,250 of record NC_068944.1, read on the forward strand.
TGTTAAGATGTGATCCATGTAGCAGTTCTCCCTGTGCAATTCCTGAAGGGGAAGTATAGTAAATCCAAATGACAGATACGCCTTTTTGTATGCACACTACTTCATTCATAAGGGACAAGTAAACACTTTTTTTTTTTTTTTCTGGTGAGTTTGCAAAACTGTAGACAAGTGGCAGTGTTAGTTGGTAAAAAAAAAAAATAAATTGTTCATCTGCGTTGCCAATGTTAGAACAGTAGATGTGATAGATTTTCCTAAAAGAACTCTTCCTTCATATGCTGAAGTCAGGAGGAGCATAATTATAAAAGTTAACTAAAAATAAGAACCAGTTTTCTTATTGACAGCTGTCAGTAAATATCAGTACAGCAGAAAATATTTGACCACAATGTGTACTTCTAAAATTGCTAACTGCTAAATTTGCTGAGACTGGTCATGGCATTGTTGGGGTTTTTTGCTGCTAAGAAGTGACACTAATGATTACACTTCCAGTTTGAAGCAATTTTTATTGCAGTACTTAAAATATGAAAAAATCTTTACTGGTACTATTTGCAGGAAAATTAATTTTTTTCAAAGCCATTCTACTAAATGGAGTAGAATTTCCTAATAGCTTTTGATTAAAATAGTCTTTTCTTTTTATTTCTGCATCCTTTAAATTTCTTCTGCCAGTGTTTTATTGCATTACTTCAACTTTACTGCTGTCAGTGCAAAATTTCTCTTTAAGGGACACTTGAATTCTGCCAATAGGCAATACCGTTTCTGTTCTAGACAGTGATGTACATAATATTCCTTTTTCTAAGGGATAATTCTATCCTGAAAAAATCCCCACAACAAAGTTTTGCAGAAAGGTGGTTTTCTGGCATCTTTATGAATAAGCACGTGCATATGTATTCCTGCAAACACACACAGACCTTCTCTTCTGCACACTATTTGATTGGCATAAGAGATGGCATAAGCATAAGGATTTGTGCACAGACCTACAAATGATAATATTAGCCATGTCCCGATCCATCCTTTCCCGCTATTTTTGCAGGCACCTTTCTGGTGCTTCTCAACGACTGAATTTCAGGGACTGCTACAAATGCTATCCCTTTATACTTGGATCAGTTCCTTACTGGTATGAATTTCCACCTAGTGATAACCTGAGGCTTAGCACCAGTTTCCCAGCAGTAATGGCTAAGAAGGCAAGAATTGCTTAATAATTGTATATCATTTCAGTTGATGAAATGGAAATTGAGAAGTCTCAGTATGTACCTTATTAATCCTGTCCAGTGTACATGAGGAGGGATGGTATGCACGTTTGCAGTCCCAGAATGGTGTGCACCATGGCTCTTGGGACCATCAAGCTGAGCAACGTCTCCCATAGATAACCTCAGTCTTTCCTCCTGCCGTTCGGTACAAACCCTCACTGGGGCCTGCCTTAAATGAGAAATAAACTGTTTGGAACATCGCCTCTGCTGGTGGCTTGCCGGAGAGCTCTCTGGGACCTGCATGTTCATGGATGGAGAACCCTCCATCATGAGAACTTTTCAGACCATTTACTTTCAGTCAATGGGATCACTTGCTCCAGACTGTAATGGCATCACAGTGTTGTTACTGTTGAGCTCTGCCTTGTGGGAACTTTGTGGAAGCAGGTGGGGAGCCTGAACCTCCAACTGTATAGTGAAAAATTACTGGACAAAAAGCACATCAAATGAAGTAAACGGTCAAGAATGGAGGTGAGGAAAAATCAGTTAAATCTTATCTAGCTCTGTTAATAGTATGGGTTACTATTGATGCCAATAATAAATAAATTGACTTCATTTGAATTTAATTCCAGGTTTTCAATATAATATTTCAATGAAAATGTTTTTCAAATGACTACTTTTGTTTTAACTCATCAAGCTTAACACTTCACAAATGACAGAAAGAAATCAAATGAGGATAGCTTTCTATCATGAATTTTAATTGTATCGCTGGCCCATGTTTTAATTTTTAAATGAAAAATTCTCATCTTCTGAAAATTCTGGCCCAAGTCCAGCATCAGAGCTATTGTGTACTGGAACCCTCCAAAAAGGTAATCCAAATTAAATAGAAGTATGAATCCACAGTGGATTAATTAAATGACATTAAACTCTCATGTGGATACTCTGAATCAGAATTAAAAGTGTCTTGATTCAATTTAACTTAATTTCCAGAGCAAATTAGTTAATTAAGTGTGCTGTAATTTTGAATGAAAGTGTCTACACAGAGGTTTAATATGTTTTGACTAATCCACTTTTTAAAAATTAATTCAGATTAACTTTCTTGAGTGACCCTTGTACTGGCAAACCAAGTTGAAATGAGCAATGCTGAAAGGCTAGTGCTCAAAAAGGAAAACTGTAATCGTGACTAGCAGCTCAGACTTGATTTTCGTCTTGGAATTTTATACAATCAAGAAGCAGCTTTATTTCTTGGGCCAGAAATTGTTCTTCATGAATAAAATTCGTTCTGTCAAAGAAAGAGAAAATAGTTGTGCAGCTTCAAAAATGAAGTGCACATGATGGTGCAGTTGGCATTGCCACAGGAGGTTGCTATATATGACATGTTTTTGAACATCAGAGCAGGGAGATCCCAAGTGTTTCTGGTACTACAAGAACAGAACAGAATGACAGCATTTCTCAGCAGGCGAGGAGGAGAGAGAAGTCCTGTTAACATTATTTATTTGGAAAAAAATCATGGACCACCATGGACCTATTCCACTATTGATTATAAGCTGGAAGGGAGTCACTCGGATGAGGATGTGAAGGGGAGAGTACTGCCTTGGTATAAGGAAAAAGCAAATTAATCAGTAGCTTTACATTATCAAATAACGTGAGTTAAGAATGGTTACAGTACTGGCAGTCGGGATGGAGAAGAGAAGGTGAATGTGGCTTGATATCTGTGCAGCAATGGAGAGGGGAATGGCAAGGAAGAGGCAAGTGGAGAAGCAAGGTGTCTCTTTTGATGGTGAAGACTCCTGTGCAAAATCTGTAGGCACTGTCCCACCTTAGCCTGCGCCACAGGTCTCCTGAATGAGCTATGAAGCATTAGCTGGACCTGGCAGGGCCAAAATTGGGGTGAAAGAGATGAAGAGTGACAAACCTAACCCATGCCTTTAAGGCGTTCCCTGAGCCACCATGTTCCTCTGTCCCATGCTTCCTGGCACTGCTGTGACGTTTTGGACTTGTTGACTCTGTCTCAGCTAAAGGCACAGAGAGCGAGATGTTTCCTTTTCCTTCAACTGATTATAAAGAACAACATATAAGGAGGAGCCAGTTTGGTGCCATATGAGACCAAAGTACTACCAAGCACAGAGCAGGAGGGCATGTGCCCCACTGGGATGAGATAGGAAAAATATCAGGAAAGAGGGATAAGGACTCAGCTGCTGTCTTGCAGAAGTAGTGCTTCCTCCATTGACCCAGAGACTAACATATTTGTCTTGGTCAACTTTTTTTCTTGATTGATATTTTATTGTAATATTGGTGGTAGGTAATTTGCAGACTCGAAGACTTCAGGACTCAGTGCTTTGTAATGGTAATGTGATACAAAGCTGAGTGATACAGAGCTGAGACAATATCAAATGCACGCTTTGATTGTACTTTGAATATTTGTCCTTATATTTATCCACTTTTGTTATACTGTGTCCATTGCAAGAGCCTTTAAGACCAAATATCAGCCTTCAAGCACTTACAGAAATTACAGCAGCTACTGCTAGTAAAACGGAGAAACAGGTGCATAAGCAAATGAGATTTTAAATGCCTGCTTTAATTTTACTGCAAGAATAATCTCTGGAAACAAAGCCCTGATTGGAAGAGTGCAGAGAATCAAAAACAAGTTGCATGAGTGTCTTCACTACATCTTTTAATTATGAGGAAATTTTGCCACATTTTCATTCTGTATTATTATCAGAGCACAATTTTCATGTCTTTCATATTCTAAAAACTCCAGAATGACACACACATTTATTTCTAGTATTAAATTGTGCTGCTAAAGCACATTCTGTTTGGCATGACGTCCTTTCAGTTTAATTTTCTCCAAAAATCCGTTTCATCTTTTCAGAATATAAATGGCATACCATTGACCCTTCAACTTCCTGCTATTCCCTCCTGTCTTCAGTACTCAGATGACTAAGTTGGGAACGTGTTCAAGTGGTGGCATCTGGCTCTTTGGGGAGCTCTGTGAGCAATTATGTTGGCAGCTTTACAGATGGCTCTTCATGCATTGTGGGGTGAATCTGAGCTTTTATCTTTTAGTTATCTGTGATTTGGAAGAACTTGCATGCTGGTAAATAACTGCACTCTTCCCTTCTTGAGCACCCATTCAAGGCTAAACTAAATGCTGCTGCATTAAAAGCTCATTGCTTTATGAACCAGACACAAATAAAACCCATACAAGTGGTCATCTACAAAGTTGTTTTTAGAGGCTTGGATACGTGAATAGCATCCTCCTCAAAAACTCTGCTCTTTGTCTTCCAGATAACAGACACTGTCTTGTTAGCCAAGTGTTTTCCAACTGGAGATTTAAGTGCCAATTCTTGAAAGAGAAACTGTTAACTCTTTAAAGAGAGTATTTCCTTAGTTTATAGTCCCCTTTAAAGACTAGTTGCTCCAAGTGTGTCTGGAGGATCTTAAAACTTGGATGTTTTGGGGTATTTTTTTTTTTTAATATGTGTATCTGTTAGATATATTTAGAATAATCAGAAGGCCTTATTAAAAGTGTGTATCTTCTCAGAAAACAGTCAATTAATACTGAAGTAGAATGTGGGGACAGGCTGCAGATCAGAGAGCGCTGATGGGTGCAAGAAGGTGAGAGCTTCTAGACTCTACAGCCTTTGGTTTTTCGACCCAAGATAAATGAAAGTGTGGAGACTAATTTGTCTGTATTTTCAGAGCGCATCTGACCTGATCTCAAGCAATTTACTTAATTTCTTTTGGGAACATGGAGGCATGTGTAGGTAGGTATGAATAAGGTTTGAAAAATCTGTCAGTATGGGTAACAATTAGCTTGAGCATCTAAAAGACATCAAAGTCCAAGATGAGATGTGTTTAACTGAAGATGTCTCATTTCATCCCCTTCCTTACCTGAGTCCAGAGAACAGCAGATTCACATGTGAAAATGGCATGAGTGCACCTAAGACAGTACACTCAGGGATTTATATGTGAAATCTGTGTGCAGAGTGGAGGGGGCAGTCCGGTCCAGGGCTTCTCACTTGGAACCTGTGAAGGGAATTGCTGGTAGGGCGTCTGCCTATCTGCCTACCTTCTGTCTGTCTAGAAGGGATGCTTTTAAGCAAGCAAGAAGATGCAAGAGAAATCTGGACACTGATTCTTTGCATTAGTGACTCCTATAGATAACGGATTAATAGATAATGTCTTGTTCTCAAAAAGCTGTCCTGAGTCACAGGAAAACATTTGATACATTACTGCCAAGATTACGCATTGCCTGTTGGGGTCTGAGCTTGGTGAAATCAAGAGGGGGTTTTTGCAGGGACCAATTTTTATAGTTGCAGAGCTCCCCCTGGAGCAAAATGAGGTCCTGGGACCTGGCAATGAGGGAGGGAGACTCTCAGAAGTGCTGAGGAAATGTTTGAGGTATATGATGTAACCTGTAAAATCCTGGCATCAGGATGCTGTGTCATTTGAGAAAGTTCTCCAGAATTTTCACTTTGATTAAAACTGCTTGATTATAATCTTCGATTATAAAATGTTTTATAATGTGTTCTTTATGAAGCATTCCAGGAATGAGGAGTTTGACATAGCATTTCTAATGAGATGGATTTTGAGCAAATACACCATATCTGAGTTGTTACGAGTTCATAATCTTTTTTAATACTTAGATATAGCAACTTCTGACTAATCTTTTTCCAGTTGTAAGACTCCAATGTATCATTTGAATGATTAGCTGATATTTTGTAAGGATGCCTAAAGTAAAATGTGAATCAGCTTAAAGGACTTAGCAGAAAGCCAGAATTTTTATATATCCTATAGAAGGTTGAATTGCAGCCTCTGAGGATCCTCTGTTCACACTCCCAGTCACAGCCCAGAGAGAGTAAAAATTGTTAATGAACTGTGAAGATCCTATGACTTTCATGTGTCTTAGCTGATTTGATTATTGAACTGTACCTGGTTTTAAAGAGTTAATTTCTGCCTGAGACAACTGGCACGCAGAGGAATACAGCATTGGCCTTAGACAACCCTTCTGCTGGCATTTAAGAGAAAAAGTAGCGAGCTAGCTAATTTTGAAGATGATCATGACTCTCCATTCCTGCTCCCTGGGCGAGGGAGATGAACAAAACTGGCCAGACTCAGAAGGGCCAGACAGGAGCCTCAGGCAGAATGCTGAATTTAGGGAAGATAAGATGTAACCTGGCTTTTGTGTCAGTGTTTTCTCCAGTTGCTTTTTCCTATGGTTTCTAAAGAAGCTGTTCTGAGTTACTGTATTTATCATCCAGGCATGTCTCCAGAGAGATGTCCCTTGCAGATGCCAAACTCATTAGGACCTGCTGAAAAATGAGGCTGGGGTACAGTGAAGACATCTAACTGTTGAACCCAGGAGGTTTTTTTGTGTTTAGGTGCACACCCTTGAAACTCTTCCTAATATTATTTTGTGATGAAACCTGGGTATATACCTCTGGCATCTCTGAAAATAAACCTGGGTATATGAGTAAAAAGAGAGCTAGGGTACACACCAGCAGACCACTTGATCTTGATAAGAAAAGCCAAAACTTAAGCAAGTATTGTGGTGTGCATTTACCCTGTGCATTAGAAGCAGTTTAGTGCTCTAGCTCAGTGGTCTCCAAAGTAGGATGCACACATAAGACAATCCATTGGGGTATGGGAAGAAAATATATTTTGTACCATTAATAACTAAAATAACATTTTTTAAATAGTGTTTATTTCATCTTTATCTCATTCTTTCCAATTTCTGTTTTTGTGTATGCTTTACGATATACATAAGTAGTACATTAATATAATTAATAAATAAAATTTATGTTGCTGAAAATGTTTCTTACTGATAGGTGTTCACGATCAAAAAAGTTTGGAGACCACTGCTCTAGTTGATTTCTCAGGTGAAGGAATACTGAGCCCTTCTGCAAGGCAGGAGGAGGTAAACTCTGTCTGAGAGGGTTGCCTTAGGAAGATACTCTCTGTAAAGTCAAATGTACAGCCTCTCTGCTGTAGATCTGCCAAGAACGTGTAAGTCATGTCTAAGGGTAGCATGTGACTGGGGAAGGATTTAGAAGAGGGGCAATTTCCAACAGCATGGAATAATCTTTGTTTGCCTAATGTTTAACTACTTCTTAGTAAAAGGTAGTTAAACTCTCATTATAATAACTAAAAAATTACTGCATTTACTCAGAAACAATGAAATACTGACTAAAGGGACCTAAATACAATAATTCATCCTCTTAAACAGATAAGTTTCCTGATGGAAACTCGATTCCAAATTTATAATAATGAAAACCAACAAACAATGATTTTGAGATATTTTGTTGCTGATGCTAAGTATAATTCAAGAGAATTATAAGTATACAGTTCTTTTTTGTTTGTTTTTGTTTTGTTTTAAAGAATTTCCTAGGCAGATGAAGTCCTCTCTTACATATCGAGTAGGGCAGAAGCATGAACAGCTTCATGTGGTTGTATCAGTAGAATAAAATAGTATGAAAGACAAATGGGAAATGAAGTAAATGTCTGGCATTAATCAGTAGGATCAATTTTGCAAGACATCTCTCTGAACTTACTTTAGGAAACAGTATGAATGCCATGAAAATTCTTAAAACTACAAATAATTTATTATTGGTTTAAGTACTTCAGGTTCTGAATGCCTGCTTCTGTGTTGCTCCTTGGCTAGCACTGGAAAATGTCCAGTAAAAACTCTCTATGCCCCCAGGTCTTACAAGCTACCTATAAAAAAGAGAAAGCCAGTGGAATATTCACTTCTCATCTTCCTCTTGGGTTTTAATGTACTTTGTTGACAAATTTAAATACTTATAGCTTATATATTAAACACAGACTGACAGTAATACATCAGTCTACCACAATGTATGTATATAAACACAACCATGATCAAAGCCATACTATAAACAATCATTTCTAAACTCTTCCCCCAGTCAGCTCAGAGAAGGGAAGAGATGCTTATAGCCTGCAACGTGCCCTAGGTTTGCCAGAACTGGGTCTGTTGACCTGACATAGTGAAAGCCACGACTACATAGGAAGTCCTGAGGGCACAGCTTATGGAAGTGGGTGCTTTCAGTTTTATGCCTTTCAGCTGCTTCCAGCTGACACTGAATGATTTGGAGAAGTCAATTCTCTGGTTATTTAGGGCCAAACCAGTTTTATATCAATTTCCGTATCTTACTGTTTGTATATACTTCAGTACAAAATTCACATTCTACATTGTACTGGCCTCTTATTAGTTTCTAGACATATATATGAGTGTGTCTGTGTAATATGCATGATATAGGCAAGCTATGCTTTACTAGCTTTTGTTTCCAAAAGACTTTGAGGCATAATGCATTAGTTGTTTAATCTGCAGAGTCATGGCATGAATAGTTAGAATAAATAATTTGCTGCTGCTTTGTTTTTAAATTGAGAGTAGTCATGTTAAAAGGGTTCAGGAAATTAACAGCATCTCTTACTCTGCTTGCTGTAAGAACAATGTAATTGTATAGAGGATGAGCGCAGTGATATACACATATAGTTATGCATTCCATTGTGTACCTTAAACAATTTTGGGAGAGGTAAAGAAGCCTGTGTCGTAAATGCACAGCACAGTAGCAAAACTGCGAGTAGCAATATTTGATGTACTCAAACTGGGAAACACTCAGTAGTCACTATCTGCTGTCAGCACTGCTGTGCCCTAGCTTATACCATATAATTCGCCTTTGGAGATTTGAGTCAATGATGCTTCTCCCAGACCCCTCACGCAGTGAATCCTTTCCTGCCCCTTCTCACACTGTCAGTCCTTTGCTGACATGGCCCTTTCACAGGCTTTCCATGCTGTTCCACCGCAAAGGGAGAATACATACAACCCTGTAGTCCTTTGCTGGTTAGGCAACAGCAGACAGTGTCCAGTTAATTACAAAATTAAATAACTCCAATAAAATCATAAGATTTTTTTTTTCCCCTCAAAGACACATATTGAATTTGTCTTCTGTACCTAAGATTAACAAAACTCTAATCCAGAACTAATCCACATAATACATGATGGAGAGGTAAGTAGAAGATGTGTACAGCAGTTGTGGCTTGGAAATGGGATCATTAACTGTGCTGACATTCCCGCATTATTGCCACCTTGATCTTTAGGTGATCTCCATTGGCTTAAAAATTGTGGAATTTTTAACTGTAATGAATTGCAGATTTTGTTTCCTTCTATTTGTTGGCTTTTTAAGATCAAGGAGAACAATTACTTCAAGATTTTTTCCTAAGCATATGGCTCAGAATTGTATTAGTTTTTAAAGATGTATTATTTTTATGTAATCTCATTATACCAGCCTTAGGGAAAATACCAATTATTGTGTGATTTGCATGAGTTGGCAACACTGAAACAGTAGCGTGGTACGGTGCGGTGTATCACATGCTAGTATCGCACCACTGAGGTGACTAATCTGCTGTGTTAATTCTCTGTTCTGTGGGAGATAGCTTGAGAAAACCCTTCCTTGACAGTGATAAGCTCACTGCTGACCCTTTAAGTATCTTAAATTTTCTTAAAAGCTCACAGAGAATAATGTGACACTATTTTCTGTTCTCTATTGTGTATCTAATGAGAACTGATGAAAAGAATAGATATACAGCAGACAAAAGAAAACCCACAGGTTAATGCTTCCTTTGGATTACTTCATATTTTACACATTACAACTCTTCACAGAAGTCTTTCTAGCAATCTTTTAAAGATGACATTCATACCTCTCAAAACAGGCACCACAACGTATCTGTCTTTACCAGTTCTGTTAAAATTCATTTTGCATGTTCATTTAGTGTTTCAATTGGCAAGTGGAAGGTTTTTATGGCTTTAGAATATGCTGTGATTTATTGTCTTTATAGAATTGTCCAAGGTTTAGACTGAGTAAAACAGTGGCATGCAAGAGACCAAATTCTCATGGCATTTACCCTCTTGTAAATTCGAGGTAACCTCACTGATTTTAATTAATAATACTGCAGGTTTACACTGAGATCATGTCCACATTCAGAAAGCTTTCCTGATTAAAGCTAAACTGAGAAGGCAAGTTATGATTTGTTTAATTAATAGTCTGTAGTTCAAAAGATTATAATTCAGGATGAGATCTCCAAGACTCATCTCTGAGCCGGGTTCCCAGTCCACTCAGTGAAAATATTGTCAGCTACTGTGAGACTAGAGTTCAGGGCCTTTGGAAACCCCCTTGGGTTTGTGTTAGTATTAAAGCTTTTGAAAGAAAAGCTTCTAATGCCTAGGTAATTTCAAGGCAGTGTAAGGGCACATGGGACATTGTGAAGGTGGGTATAATACGAAATTGTACCTTGTAATCATGAGGTTATTGATCCTGAAACAATAGAATTTGCCTATATTGTCATTTATTAGACATGCTACTATTGCCATGTTTATGATTTTATTTTAATATTTAGTTCACATAAGTATTCAGGGGCCCTGTCAAGATAAGGGAAGGAGAAGACCAGTAACTGTCTCCCAAATGGCTATTTTAAGACAGAAAGTAATCACTTGTTCTCAGTGGCTGAGAGGGCCAAGAAATCTTTAAATTGGGGTGAATGTTAGGAAAGACTTCCTGGGCGGAAGGAGGATGGGGCAGCTGAGTGGATAAGATTGCCTTGTCCAAGAAGCAGTGCATCTCCTTCATGGTGCTGTTATTGTGTGGTAAGGAAGGGGAGCAGGAACTAGAACATCTGTTGAGGTGTTTGATCTTCCTGGAAGATCCTCACAGTTCTAATGTGAAATAATCACAGTATTCTGGTAAGAAGGACTAGGAAAACATCTTATTTCAGGCAGCGACTACAGCAAAATATTTATGAAAAAATAATGTATGTACTCCTGCAGTCCCTTTACAGCTGAAGGAGCAGTGATGCTGAATGCATTAAATTTGGAATTAGAATACTAATTATTAAAAAAAGCAGCCTTCTGAATATTGGGATAATGACAGTTCTAGGGGTATATTAATGAATCTGTGTGAAGGAAGACAGGGCTGGAAAATGGCTAATCAAAGCACAAGCTATTTTAAAGTGATTCCAATTTTATCTCATGACCTTCACAAAAAATATGCAATATCTGTATCAGTAAATACTCTGCTTTTTTTTGCTTGCTTAGTGCTTCTAAAAATATTTTTTTCTTTATACTCAGGAAATAGAGAATACATAACACTTTGGACAAAACGGGTCAAAATACATTTCTTTTCATTACCTGTATTTGCAGACCTCTGTCAGTGGTCGAGACCAGCCAGTTATTTTCAAGAAGGGTAGATTCGGGGTAACTTTAAAAATCATAGAATGGTTTGGATTGGAAGGGACCTTTAAAGATCATCTAGTTCCAACCCTCCTGCCATGATCAGGGACATCTTTCACTAGATCAGGTTGCTCAAAGCCCCGTCCAACCTGTTCATGTACTGTTCAGAGGTGATAAAAATAAGAGAGGGGAAAAAAGCCCTACATAATGTCTGTTAGCATAATTTCTGAACATCCCAAATAAACATTTAAATATATTAGAAATTTAGTCTTATTTTATGAGTTTATGAAGCCCAGAATCATCATCATCTCCTAACTGGTGGGATAGTGTATAATTCCCCTTGTTATTCTCAGTGCTGTCTGAGGATGCAATAGCAGTGTGTTTAAGAGGTAAGCTGTCATTTTTCCCCACTATAGAATGTAATGGTAGTACAATAAAACTAATACTGGTTTGACAGCTTTTGCATTCTTCTGTTGTATTCTCATGTGTTTCTGTTAGTCACGCAAATGCTCTAATTGATGAATTAAATCCTAACTATGGCACTTCGTGAATCCAAAGAGAAGTAGTGATCTTCTGGAGCCATGGAGACCCTTTGCCTGTACTGAAAACCGTAGCTGGAGGTTAAAGGTTTTGGTGCCTTTATGGGATGCAAGACAGGAAGTTAAAATAGTAAGAGTTCACCATCACAGATAGATGTTGGCAACATTAAGGCTTGCATTGCCACCTCCTCACGGATTGACAAAAGCTGTACCCCAGGCAAAGTTTGGTATTCTGCTCAGTGTAACACTTTGTGTCAGATGAAATGATAGAGCTCTCTGTGCAGAACTTCCTAGCTCATGGGCATTTGTTCTGTGTATCACTGAATTCCATCAGCTCCCGGTCAACACAGTAGAAAGTTAAAGTACTCACCACCTTACAGAAATTCTCAGTTCCTGATGGAATTGGGTCATGTTTGTGTGGGGTTTTTTTGTTCGTTTTCTTTTTTTTTTTTTTTAAATATGGGAATCCCTGGGTTTTTTAGTTCTGCTTTGAGTTTTGAAAGTGGACTTGCTCTTGCTTTGACTATTTGGGTTCGACTCCATCAAATTTCTGATACTTTTGGCATTCCATGGACAGTCCCAGAGTCAATCATGCAGCACAAATAACAGGAGATCCTTGGCTGCTATGAGAGGGGAAGGAGGGAATACAGCAACAAGGAGATCAAATAATCCCAATTTGGTTTTTTTTTCTGTCACAGAAAGTCAGCTAACAGCTACAAAAGGGAAAAAAGATCTGTTGCATTAGGTTGCCTTGTATATATTATCCTCCATTCTGTTATGTGGTTATTTTTTAATAAACTTTGTTAGGAAACACTTCTCAGAAGGCTTTTGATCTGAAATGCTGCTTTGGTAAAAGCTGGAGCATTTTCTCAACCTGTTTGTTTAAAAAAAAAAATTCTTAGGGATTTTTTTATCAAGTTCAGAATGAAATTCTTGTTCAAGAGCAAGGAAGTGTAGTAGCAGTAATAGCACAGTGATCTAGATTCTCTTTGTAGATCTGTTTCAACAGTCTGGTTTGAGTTAGACACAGAAAGGGTTTATATACATTTCCTTAAAGAGAGAACTGAGCAGAGTAGAGGCATGAATCTGGGTCTCCTCTGTAGTCATACCGTAGAATCAAGTCTCTCTCAAATTCCGCCCCCCCCCCCCCCCCGCCAGTGGAGCTCTCTCGCTCTCTCGCTTCACATAGATAAATACTCATAATACTGGGAAAAGGAAGGCTGATTCTAGAAGTGGTGGGAAGATCCTACATGCTTATTTTTGGCCCACTGAAATGTTGATTCAGTAGTATGAAATCAAATGGTTCCAACAAGAGTGACTAGGAGAGGTTTTATCTGGTATCAAGTCAAGCTCCAGGGAGATCCCTAGCCACTTGATTACCCTGTGTGCTGTCTCCCTTTTCCTACCTCCCCTTGCCCAGCTTTTATTTAGCAAGTTTTGGTTGTGTATATGTGTGGAATAAATATCATTTCTGAAATGTTGCATTTTTATGGACTTTTGTCTACCAACTAGTTTTAGATTTTAAGATGACAATGAAAATATGCATGTGTTCTTGCATATTTTTATGGAGTCACAATAAAAATAGTACTAAGCTTATTTCAGAATTCATTCCTTTAATGTCCAAGATGGTTTTGCTAAGGCTCACTTCTAAGACACTTACATTTTATAATTAATTCTAATATAGTACTTCATACTTTTATAACACCTGCTGTCTCTAAGGTCTTTATCTAATTCACAGAAAGTAAGAATTTTAGCCTTATCCCTTTGAGGTAAGTAATAACAAATATTTTCTTGTATAGCTTCCTTTTTTTTCATTGCAAGGCTGAGAAAAAAAGTGTCTCTCCTTCTCAAAGTCTTCACTGTCTTTGATTTCACCGTGGTTTCATTCCAATGATTTGTTTCTTCAGGCACTACACAGCAGGGTCTTGGACTTTAGGGTCATAAGCTGGAATAAAATCCAAGATCTTTTTTACCAGCAACCACAGGCACTTACCACTTGAAATCAAATAGAATTTCCATTAACATGTAATAAAAGTTTTCTTTTAGACTTAATACTAGAGGGCAGTATAGCTGAAGCAAACTCTGAAATTTTATTAACATGGGAATCAAAATGTGCAATAGCCTGTTCTCATGGACAAGGCAGAATAAACAGCAACCCATAGCGGATCTGCATACTGGGGCTTATTTAAGAGCCAACGAGAGCAGAACTTTTACCCTACCCGATTAGCTTGCACACCTGCTGGTCGCTCTCCCTGCAGCATTACGCTCCCTCAGTCTCTTTCCCACCGAGGGGCCGCCACTGCCCTGGGAAGGCTGGGCAGAAAGTCACATTGGTTCATATTGTGTTGCTGCTCGCAGTCACCCATCGCACGTGTCACCAGCCAAGGTCCCTGAGCATCCACCAGCATCCGTCTCCTTGAAGTGATCTGATCTCCAGGATCTTCCCTGACTTTCAGGATCGGTCCTCCAGGCAAGATCTTCACCTTTCCAGGCCCCCTTCTTTCTGAGACCACCTCTTCTGTTCAGCAACCCTTCTTTCTGGCAGCAGCAGTTCTCTCCAGAACCCCAAACCCCAGTTTCCCAGTCTAAATAGTCTCTGTACGGAAGCACAATGCGTGATCAGCCTCCTAATTGGTGACTCTGTCTCATGTGTCCTTATTAATAGGAGGATTCAGGACATGCCACTTCTGTTTAGCCCAGGTGTTACTGAAATTTTCTCCTAGCTCATACCAGTTGCAGCTAGCTTCTGCTTGAGGACTCAGAAGTTCAGTTTTGGACATTCCCCCCCCCCCCCCCCCGCCCCTACATCCAATCCTCAGCTGCCTTTTGGCATTCACAGTTCAGGCTATTTTTTCACCTACGACACCCATTTACATTGGGTAAACCAGGGAAAGTCTCGTGTTACAGGCTTCAGGATCCCCCTTGCTATTTTCAGCCTAACTATTCTCCTAGCTGTAATACTCTTAAACCAAATTCAATTTGGTTTCTACAGAGACTGTTTGCACCAGGATTTCTTATCTGTAAACAATCTGTTGTCTCTTCTCTTTCTTTTTTGTCCTCATCTCAGTCCTTTAGAGATTATGACAGAATTTGAGTTTTTCATATTCTCCTGGGCGTCTTCCCAAACCAACCTCTCCATCAAATGCTTCTCTCTGCTCTGCACACCTTTTAAAAATCTCAGCATTTAGCTGTGCTAAACTACCTTTTCTGGTCTGAGAAATGATTGATACTCCTGGGTGAATTTTAATTGCACTGTACAAGCATGCGATCATGTGATTCCCATTAACATTTATGGGAGTCGTATAATTAAATCCCTGTGCACCACAGTGAAAATTTACCCTTCTATCTCCTTCCCTTTGTTGCGCAGTTGTATGCCATGTAGTTGGAGTAGTTAGAACATACTGAAAGAAATGCAGAAATACCACTCTCTTCTTCTTTCTTCCTTCTTCTCCCCCCTACCCCCTGAAATTACCCCTTTTTAAGGGGGGAAATTCTTATGAAATTCTCCCTTGTCAGCATTGAATATGCCAGAGTTATGAGTGTAGAAGGCTGTTTCTTGCAGTTATCTGATGCTGTCATCCTTCCAAGACTTGTATAACTTGGATGTTCTCCCAGCAGCTGCCATGTAGTTCCACAGATGACAGATTAAGTTTAATATAGTGGCCCTACATAATGAAAGAAGGTCAAGGTTTTCACTTTATTTTGGTTGTTGGTTTGAAGCCACCCAGGTTGACAGTAGCCAGAATCATTACTATGTGATGAATTTGAAATTGCTTATGAAACAAACCCAGTACTCTTAATAGAGTTCCAAGTGGACAGGTGTCCACAGGGCAATTAGCAGTGAAGGAATTAGTGCTGTTGTGAAGAAGCCAGAGAACTGGGGCTAGACAGACCTCTGACCCAAGGTCGTGATTGCTCATGGTAACGGTGAAAGCAAAATACCAGTATTGTAAAGGAAGTTTTAGTGTCATTGCATATGCTACCCTGATATTATGGCTAAATTAAGATTCTTTTACTGGTGCAATTGTGGGCTTTCAGAGACAGTCACCTTTTTATTTGTATATTGCAAAGAGAATGGGTAAATACCATTTATTTCCTTTTCATTATAAAAATCAAACTGGTCTCACGGTGATTTCTCCACCTCTTATTAGCTGATTGCACAGTGTACTGTGGCAAAAGGAACAGTTTTGTCCACTGCAAGAGGAATATTCCTATTTCTCATCTACATAAACTATAACTTGTCTTTTGATTTAGATACGCAATGTCTTAGCAGTCATCCGCTATTAAATGCTGAGTCATTTGATTGCTGTTTCTGCAGTCTTTTGCTGACTCCATCAATGCTTCAGCTCTTTGCTTCCTGGTCAAAACAAAGACCTGAATCAGAAGTGGCAGCAGCAGCTTATATACTGTGAATGCATTTTTAATTTAGAAAAGCCCTCACTAAGAACAAGTTTTTACATGTTCCTAAGTTAAAACAAGCTTCTGGGAATTCAGATGCATCTTTTATTTCCACCTGATCGCTCAGGTCTTTTTGTATTTTTTCATATATATGTGTGAATATATATGTTTGTGCTTATACATATACATTCATACAAATGGATGTGTATATATATTTAGTTTAATATTTTTTATCTCAATGTCGACTAAAGTGGGTGTTTTATAAATTAGGGTCCACATTAAAAAAATCTGTGCATATTATAAAAAAAATGAATTTCTAGGACTTAATTCCAAAAGTGCACCTACAATTGATTTGCTTAGGCAGAACCAACGTAAGGCAAACTGGATCCTGGTCTCTTGAAAATGCAGTTCATAATTTTTAAAGGTTGTAGAGATTTGCCTTTGCTTTGCCAATTAAGGCTGGACGTTTGGTTTACGTAAACAGCATACAGATTGCATACCTTGATATGACAGTGGTGGACAAAATGTTCTAAACCTATTACTTTTTTTATGAGTCTGACTTAACATTTTGAAGCAATGCAGTGTAAAAACTAGGTTAATGCTGAAGAAAGCTGTCCTAGAGTGTGATAAAAACAAAATGTAAATTCCTGAGTGAATACTTAAAAGAAACCTGAAAAGGCTATTAGCAAGCAGATCTGCTTGCTGATTACACATGGATTAATGTAAAAGTTGACAAAAATAATTGTTATTGTTTAAGTTATTTCATGCAATCTCTTTCAAACCCAACAAAAATATTTATTATCCTGATAATAGGTCCTGTTTTCCCTATGTGTTACTATAACCGTCATTAGTTCTTGTAATGAACCGGGGTGTGTTAAAAGTCCTCCTTCAAGTATCCAGGAACTTTATTACCTGTCTTTAATTTCTGTTGATTTTCTGTGTTAAATCATAATTTTTAAGACTGAGATTTTTATATTTTAAAAAATGCCAATGAACATTATTTGCTCAAGATTTTCACCAACTAGTAGGAATCGTACTTCAAATACAGTTATTAAAATATTCTGGTTCTTCAGTAGAGGGCTAGTACATATTACAGCAATTACTGTTATTTCATACAAAAAGCAAGTCTTGCCCTATGGTGCTCTGATGACAGTTTTATCATGATTTGGTCACTTTTTAGTCTGTAATTCATCAAGCCTTGTAAACATTTACCCATCTGAATTCAACTCTAAATAAATAAGCCTTTACCAGTTCAACAGTGGTCAGTGACTTTTACTCAGTGCTGTGTTTATTCAAACATACAAATCTTAGATTTTGGTCTTAAGTGATAGTAAGTAAATAATACTTCCGATCTTTTTCTTGTGAATCAGTCTCCCATTATATCAAGTGTATATATTGTGTAAACTTTCTTAATGTGTATTTTCTTATCTAGTATTTCAACTTGAGCTTTTACTGAAAGTAGGAACATCTGTCAAAGCCTGTTTTCAAAGGCTCCAGAACATAATTTTCAAGTCAGTTAATGATTTCAGTGCACTTAATAATCCAGTTGGTCACAGAAGAATGAATGTACTAATCATTAGTAATTTTATTTGAAACTTCCTCTTTAGCCAGTCTTCATCTTCTTCTTTTAATAAACTGTAGTTTATTAAACTAGAGTTTAGTGACTTAATGGTCATTAATATAAAAAGCAATATTTGCTTTTATTTTGCAAGTATTGCTGTAAAATATTATGATTAATTTTCTGGCTGAAGAAGGCTTTTTCTGTGAAAAGCATTGGATTTTCACCCTTTGGGATTTCCTTTGCAGCATGCTGGAAACTAATACTTTTCTCCTAATGGACCAAAATGTGTGTGCTATTAACATAGTGAGCTCAAAAAAATACTTATGTCTTCCATCAACACCTTCACTGAACACAGGTCAGCCGTGATTATATTCCTGCTAACAGAAGGAGACGCTTTTTTGATAATATCTTCACACTTAAGTAGTTATCTTTTTTCCATGTAATAAGGCATCGCGTAGTGTGGCTTGGGTTCCCAGAGTCTGGGTGCTGCCAGGTATCTGTTCCTATTTGCGTTGTGAGGAGATGATGGATGAGACGAAAATTGCCTGGTGGCTCTGAGGGTATGTTCTGTAAACACATGGACTTGTTAGAGCACACAGACAAGGTAGATGATAGTTTTTGCTGATTCACTTCAGTGTAAGGATGTCTTCTACAGTAATGCTGCCTTTGTTTTTTCCTTGAAAAAAGGTGTAAGAATGAGCATAAGCATAAAATGTGATAAAGATGAATTAATAGACTTGCTACTTGCAATGCTGCCAGGACTCATCTGCTTACATTACTGAAATAAATTTATGTTACTACAGTTTGTACTAGCATGGAAGGACTGATTAAACTACAAGGTAGCGTATTGAATTCTGTTCTAGCTGAGGTAGCGTGAACAGCTTTGTTAACTACAGATACACGTAGCTACTCTGCATTGCAGTGTTGAGGTGCTTGAGCTAGATTAACTAGCTTGGATACAAAAAAAATCCAACAAAAAAAACCAACCACAAAAAAGCTCACACCTGCACAATGAAGGACAATTTTCTCCTCTTCTTGGATACCCTACTTCAGAGCATGGTGAATTTGGCCATGCTGTGCTCTGTGCTATTACCCCTAGTTAGCTTGGTACCCAAGCCACTTCATTCACATCTAGCCTGGGCATCTTAAGACTATCCTGCAGACTGCACTGTGAAACTCAGATAAAACAGGGATGATGTGGGGACCAGAAAACACTAGATTTGACTTTCCAAACCCAGGCTAACTTACGAGGGCCAGCACTTTTCCCATGTTAGCTTCCCCATAAGTAATTTGGAGACGCTTACCATATAACTCAATGCAGTTGTTTTTCCTGATTAAAAAAAAAAGTTACGATAATGTGTATCTTTAACAAAACAAGTGACTATTACAAGGACTGAGATGTTCAATATATTGTATGGCAATATATTGGTTATTTAGTTCAAAAAGGAAGGGAAAAATGAATATCGTGTGCTCCAGAAGAGAAGGTGCTTTATTTAATGCTCTGATAACACACGATAGAGTCATCTGCTTAGCCCCCAAACTACCAGTTAGCTCACTTTCAGTTTGGCTGTGGGAAGAAGAGGATCGTCCAAATGAGCTTTGCAAATGCACTTCACACAGATTCTGTGCTAGATATTTAGGAACGCTCTAGAAATGCTCAAAATCAGTGTTTTTAAAGAAAGAGCTATTTGTCATTTGCTAGGTTCAACACAGATTTAGGACTGCACCAGATCTTACTTTCTCCATTGGCCATTGTGCCTGTCTTCCTAAAACAAAACACCTCTCCAGTCCCCAGTAAGCAAAAATACTCCCACAGTAGTCCCTTCCTTTGGCCCCAGACCCTGAGTTTCTTCTTTTCTTTTGCGTGGCAGATCATAGTTGGATTCCTAATATTAGAAATTCATTCAGTTGGTGCAAAACCAGTCAAGGCGGCTTCCTTGTGATCTGTTCTGAACTCCTTTCAGAAGAAGAGATCTGTGTCATGTGTGAGGGAAAGCTGAAAACAAATGTTTTGTTGGAGCATAGCTGGGAGGAGAGATGGGCTGCTGCTTTGAGAGCTTACAGAAATCTGTAAGAGCAATCAGTGGAATACTTCAGGTTAATCTATTTCAGTGTTTGGTCCATGAGACGTGCTAGAACGGAATGAAGTAAAACTTAACCATGGAAGAGGAAGAGATAAAAGCAACTATGCACTTTAAATGGGTTTTATTTAGCTTTTACTGCTAGATAACCTCTGAGTTGATGAAGACAGTAGATAAGGAGCAGTTGGGGTCAACATAGTTTCAAGCAAACCTTAAGACAGGGGCTCTCTTTGTATTTACATAAACTAAATTTAACAATAACAAAACATTATCATATACAGCATTGGCTTAAGTTGAACTGTTGAAGCAGTTCAGGAAACATGGATTGATTTCCTAACATGTGATGTATTTCTCTTAAACGTAACAGATACTTGTGTAAAAACTATTTCACTCCTGCACTGGAAAAAAAAAAAAATATGATCTGGGGCTTTGTGTAACTGCCTCCTAAATCTGACGTTGCTTTCTGCCAGTGGAGCAGGCCAGCCGTATCTTTTGTGACTTTTATTAGCACAAATGAAGTTAACTGGAAGGTTTGATTTCTGTAAAGCAGTGTGTGCATATTTAGTAACACAAATGATTTAGAGCTATTGTTAAATCCCCTGAAGCATGCAAATTTTTGTTAAGCTTGATTAGTATTTGTTAGTTCCATATGTTCAAAATCTTTCCATTTTAGTCCGTCTGTTGTTCAGTAAGGAATTAATTTCTAATTTAATCTTTCTATCTACAGTGTGTCCTTTACAGGTACAGTCCTACAACAAGGTAGTATCAGTGAATTGTTAGAGACAGTAAACTGTAGTATGCATATTAAAATACAGACTCATTTTCAAGTTTATGTGCCACAAAGCTAATGGACTTTATTTCAACAAAAAGTAGCTCTGCGTCCTCTCTCTCTATATATTTTAAGTAATATTCCTGTGATTTCATAAATTACATCTGGAGGACTTAGTTGTCATTTAAGAACTCTCAGTGTCTATGGGCAGCAAATTCTTTCTCAGCAAAAAGCTTTTCTTAAAGATCCAGTTATGTGAGCTGTACAGCTTAGAAAACTTTTGCTTTGCATTTTAGCCCTTACAGTTCCAGACAGTATCTCCAAAAACAATCTTTAAAGGAGTATAGGAAAACACCAAAAATTAAAAAAGCTTATTTAAATTTCATCTATGTGCATACAGACCTAGGTTCACTGTTACTGAGCATCTGGCATTAGCCACATCTGTTAGCAAAATTAGTTGGTAATTTTAAGAACTCAGATCCTGATGAACAGGGGGCTTTGCATCTCTGCTTCTCCATGTGTAGAATCCAGGTCTGTATGCTGCTGGAGAATACAGCTAATCTAGTATCCAGTCCTGTAGCCATTTACAATAAATATGTAATTCAGGAATTTGGGCATTACCATCTGCTAACTAGCTAACTGTGATTAGTGGCTTTGGAAAGAAGCTTCTTACCACAAGGTAGGAAGAGTTAAAGTTAAGCCCTTTTTTTTATGATTAGCCTGTCCATTGATAGCAAGGGGTTTGTATCAGTTCATTCAGTGCAACAGGATTATCATTCCCCTGGCCAACACTGAGAGCCAACCTAGTTTTTTTGGCTACAGGCTTAGTAAAAACAATGGAGAATTAATTGTGGGATACAATTCTGTTGTTTGCCTTTTTGTGGTAATTAATAACAGTGGATAAACTTTTTTGTGTGTTGGATGAATAGACTTTTAAACATTTTTTTTAACAGAAATTTTCTTATTCAGTCCACAGTTGCAAAATTATTTAACTGAAAGGTCAGAACAGCAATTGCCAGATTTGCATGAACTTATAAATGTCAGAGGTTGGTCCAGTTTGGGTTGCTATTTGAAGTTATTTTGTATGGGATTTTTGGTGTTAAATATCTGCATTTTTCACACACAAAGGGTCTTGGGTTGGTTGGTTTCCTTGGTAACAGCTCTTTGCTCTGATCGCATAAGCACACTGGAGTGGTGCAGAACAGATTATTACAGAAACACATTGGAATTAGTCTGATGTAATGGGATGTTGTTTGAGCTGTTACCGAGTTCTTAATTCCATTATCCTTTATGTTATTCCCATTAATACTTCATTGTCATGAAATAACAAGTAGTTTACTTAAGACTAATCAAATTCTCTTTAACAAGTTAGTTGTTGGCTTCTGAAAAATTTTTAAATGAAGGAAAGTAACTTAACAAAACTCTGAATAAAATGTACTGTCATGATTGGTGTAGAAGAACACTTAATTCTTGGCGAGTTAGCTTGCAAGATAAAAATATTTATACAGCTTAAATTTATGTTGATGGATTGTCTCAGTCATCCTTTCTTCTTAGCCCATGGAAGAGTTCCCTTGGGTATTTTTACCAAATCCTCTATGTCAGTCTCTGATAATCTTCAGAATATGTGTATTTTAATAGGAATTACATTATTCTGGAGATTATGATTAAATCTAAAATAGTAGACAGTTATTTCAATCAAGTCAGATATAAACATGGCAGTGGAATTTTTGAAATGGGTCAGCTTGAAACTAAAGGACATTAGCTGCAAAATTAGAAGAAATTGCATGCACGTGTTTTCAACTGCCACATGCCAGGTTGCTGCCCCACTGCACCAGAGGCTTTTAAGTTTTCTGGAGTCTTGGGAAGCTCCTCAGGCACAGCATTACCCCTGTGCTGAAATGAAGGCATCTGCGATCAGTCCTAGGATCTCAGGCTGCGGAAATCCATAAGGCTGGGATAGCAGTAGCTAGCACGGCGGTGCAAGAGGAGCCAGTCTCTGGGGTGAAACATTGCTGAAGTCCTCATGTCCACACTGCCAGCTTTTCCTGGCAATTCACTAACAATTTAAGTGGATTAGGTGTAGTCTGTGGCATGGCTTTGGGGTTTTTTACATCCAAAAGGAATCTGGTTCCATGCCCTGAGACCTCTTTATGATCAACAGATAAATGTGCCTCCTTAAAGTAAATGGGAACAGCTGGGAGGTTTGCTTTAGAAACACTCTCCTGATCAAAGCCAAAACCTCTGAGGAAGGACACCCTGAACATTACCCAGAGCTCCAGTGATGTGGTCATTTTTATGTTCATAGATCAGCTGGTCAAAGGGCATCTGAAAGCTGAACTGACCAGAAAGAAAACCTTTGGGCAGGGAGAAGGGGAATCCTCTCTACCTGCTGAAAGGAGTGTATACATATGAACAAAGCAGCAGATCCTTACGTGTTTTCCTTATTTTCTTCACCTCTTTTTGAGTGTGATTTGTATTAGTGAGAATCATGCCTGGGATCTGTGACTGGTCCCCTTGCTGTTCACTTTTGAGTCATAGGACACTTATTCCGCTCAGTAGCCAATTTACCTCATCCATGGTCTGATAATCACAGTAGACGCTTGTGTAAAGGCAGCAGAGCTGTCTTCTTTTCTTTTTCCTGTGACATTGAGAATCTCAGTTCCTTTCAAGTCATTCGCGCTTTGAGGCCTCTGAAACCCAGCAATACATCTGGTCTTTGTTTTGCTTTTGAAGAAATTCCACTCCTCCTAGCCCCTTTCCTTCAGAGAAGCTCCCCAAGGGGGATTTTCTGAGGCATCTCATTATTCTGAGGTGTTTCCACTTAAATAGGTCTTCCTAGCAAGGGACCTTCCCTTATTCTGGATAGAGAGAGATGTGACACAACCTTGGTCAATTCTATCTACCCAGAAGTATTCAGTGAAATGGCAATTTCATTAACATGAATGGGATCTGTAAGAAATACACAGGCAGTCATACCACATCTGTCATTTAGATGATCCTGAAAATCACTAGGGTTAAATACTGGAAATGCTACTTTGTGTCAACTTCAGAGATTCAGACAGAATATTATCAATATATAGGATAATGACAGCATATATAATAGCACATGCTAGAAGCTCTCTCAGCACTTGAGTTTATTCAGAAAGTTTATTTGCAACTTTAAACATTTCTCCTGTACCGTGTGCTTGTTGCAGATGCTGAAACAAGATTGTTTTTACTCTGGTTGAGTTTTGTGACTCAGTTTATGGAATAGCCCATAACCAGCCATACTGGCACAGCTCAGCAGATGACGAACTGTAGCATAAGGGCAAGAAATGAGCTGCAAGCAGAGAGAACCCCTTAAACTGTTTTCATGCTATCTAAGTTGAAAAGGAATGTTGACTTCCATACAAGAACAATATGTGGAAGCAAGGCAAGAGACTAAGACTCTGGCTATCTACTTACATATGTACATATATATAAAAGACAATGCAATTACTTTTTGTGATTCCAGCTCAGGTTGTGTGGCATTTAGGAGTTACTTATTTTTCCAGAGGTGCTTTCCTTTGGGAGAGTGTAGACTTCAGACTGCTAAGACTTTACTCAAATCTGAGTACTGGTTCTCCCCTTCTACCTCAATGCATACTTCGTTAGTTTAGCCTGAACTTCCTTGAGCAGAGACTCTTCCACCCCGTATTCATACAAGGACTGTCTCGAGAGAGCCTTGCTTTTCATTGGTATTTCTTGGTGATGATGTGATACAAATAAATAATGACGTTGTACCAGCCATGAGGAAGGGTGGGAAAAGTTGACCTTGAAAAGTACTCACAAATGATGAACTGTATTCAGAATTCACAAGTGTCCAGCTTATAAATATTATTATGGTTTATTAGTGTTTATTATTTATTATCTTTTAAGGTGATGCAGCATCTGATGGAAGAATTAATTTGTGGGTAGGTGACAGCTCAGTCAGGAAATTGGTCATCTTAACTTTTGATGAATATCAATTCTGTTGGCAAAATCAAATGGCAGTTACAACATTTTACGGCCAATCCTTTCCATGCCACCCATTCTCATGTCAGGCTGATACTCCCACTTAGACCAATACAAATCCAAAACAGCAACAAGTCAGTGGACTTACATCTGCTTGAAACTTATGACTGAGAGAGAGGATTTAGCATATCTCTGCCAGCAGAGGATTGGGAGTCATAAGCTGCCTGCAAGCCATCTACAATACAGTTGTGCTGTTGAAAGGCAGAAGGCTTACACAGTGTGCCATAATTCTGCCTTTTCTTCCCCTGTGTAGTGCAGGGTAGACACGGGCATTGAAGCTGTAGGGCTGCAGCTCAGTCATTTCTACACAGTCCAGGCAGAACAGGCAGGTGAAATGTGTTCTTCTGGATTTCTCCTCTTCTTTCTTGGTTATCAAATTTTACATCTAAGTTCCCAGCATGTGGGGTAAGACTTCATCTCTTTCTATCCCTAAGGGAGTTTAAGTAGGTTGAAAGACATTGTATATAATTTTCCTGATTATTTTTCCTTTGTCTTTTGTATTTTGTAAAATAAAGTTTATCAATAGGGAGTGAGATCAAGGTTGATGGCATGTGGAAAGTCAGAGTTAGGAAGGGAAAGAATGGGTAAACCTACAGGAGGAATGGGGTTAGTTGCTGCCGCAGTGAACACTGCAAGTTCACTGTGCCTTTCCTTCTGCATGAGTAAACTGTATTACATAAAATACAGCCTCTTCAGAGGCAACGCCAAGGTTTCTCTGAAGGATACTGAAGGGATTAAGTAGCCTATTCAGCCTAATCAGATGTTAGAAAAAATATAAAAGCATAAAGAATATGAAAGTAAATTGCACACTTCAGCTGTTAGACATACTTAAAGATGGGAAAAAGTTATGTCTGTAGCAGTGAAAGGGACCTGAAGAATTATTTGTCAAGTCCCTTCTAAAACCAGCAAGGTCAGCTATAAGAACTGTATTATTTGTCACAAACTGCTGAAAAAAAATCTGTTATTTATGGGTCTGAAGTCTGACTTTGTACAATGTTCCTAAATGAAAAATTTCATCAATAGTATCACATTAGTTAATCTAGCATGTGAATAAGAACAAAGATATTTGGCCAAATACCATTGTAGTTTGATGAAAAAAATGTAATACTGTGTTTACTTCATAAACACCACATGCTTCCATTGACAGTTCAACAGGAATAGTTTTTAACTGTTCAAAATAATACCTTTGCCCTTAAAATGTCTGCCGATACTAAAAGCTGACTGTTGAAACTAAATAGGACCCCGTTATAGCTGCTGTCACTCAGTGACTTCCAAATCAACTTTGGTCATTTTATAATTAAGAGTTTTACCTAATGGAGTACATGCAGGCTATTAAATGCAGTTGTGTTGTCTAACTATCTTCAAAGAGGTTTCTCACTGGAGAAAATAAAGATCCTTCAGCAAATCTTTGCCATTCTTTCTTTATCTATGCTAGCATAAACAAGCTCTGAAGATAAAGCAAGGAAAGTTTCATAATTCTGTTAATGTATACATTACACATTATCAGTATTTATGTGTTATTGTGGTGAGTTGACCTTGGCTGGCTGCCAGGTTCTCACCAAGCCGCTCTCTCACTCCTCCTCAGTGGGACAGGGGAGAAAATAAGATGAAAAACTCATGGGTCAAGATAAAGGCAGCTTAATGAAGAAAAGCAAAGGCCATGCATGGAAGCAAAGCAAAGCAGAAAAATTTATTCTCAACTTTCTATCAGCAGGTGATGTCCAGCCAATTCCTGGGAAGTAGGGGCTCACTACGTGTAGCAGTTGCTTCAGAAGGCGAACAATATAGCTCTTATTGCTGAGCACAGCATCATATGGTATGGACCCCTTGGTCAGTTGGGGTCAGCTGTCCTGGCTATGTCCCCTCTCACCCTCTTGCTTACCCCCAGCCTACCGGCCTTTGGGGGGGGTGGTGGTTGGAGAGCCAGCCTTCATGCTGTGCAAGGACTGCTCAGCAGTAGCCAAAACACTGGTGTGTTATCGACACCGTTCTAGCTTCAAATACAAAGCACAGCACTACGAGGGCTGCTGTGGGGAAGGTTAACTCCATCCCAGCCAGACCCAGTACAGTTATACTAAGCTGAGCTCCAGCTTGCCTGCTGTAGCCAGGCTGGCTCTGCAGTGTAAGCAAGACTAAAAGTGATTGTGTGGTTAAAGAATTGAGTGGTATAGAAAAATACAGATTGGGATAAATTCCCAGATCTGCTCCTATAAAACCTCCAGCCATCCCCTCTGCTCTTGATACTAATGTAGGGACAATATCCTCTTTCCTGTGCTTCAATTACCAGATTAGATGATAAACTGGGTAACAGGAGCTGACTTTTGATATGTCTGTACACACAGAGAGGCACTATAGGGTGCTGCCCCTCATTTAGGGCACCTCAAGGCACTATAGGGTGCTGCTCCTCATTTAGGGCACCTCTGTGGTACTATAGTAACATGAGTCTTCACTCATGTAATTAATTATATCAAAATCATCATTTAGAATTCTGAATAAAGTGGTTGAATAAAACGTCGATGAAGAATGTGGCGTTTTTACAGGTTTAATCTACGTATTGACTTTTTCTTGCCCTTGTGCTTCATCCCATCCTCTGTCCCTCAGCTTCCTTGCCTGAACCTTATTGGGTTTTGGAGATTTAACTTAATAAGTACAGACCACTGGCAAATACAGCTTCACAGCTATGAGAAATTTTAAGCTATTTTTTCTGTAATTTTTACATTCAGACTTGCATGCAGTATCAAGCCAACTCTTGTAACTACAAAAGGATAGAATCTGGTTTCTAGAAAATAGCATATATATTGCTATTCAAAGTCTGCTACATTTGTTGATCTCTACAACTGTTTTTAAAGTCCTTTTTTTAATCTTTTAGTTCAAAGGCCTAGTTACCTCGAAGTTAAGGCATAACAAACTTTGTTATACCTGCCTAGTGTCAGTAGGGGTTTTTTAAAGACTTTCATCCATTAAAAGGAAAGAAACAGCCCTTTTCATATTAAATATGTAATAAAAGTGATAGTGATCTCAGGTTAATTTCATGATTTTTGTGGGGCTTTTGGCCTAAGAGTATGAGGGGATTCTAAAATATAAGGAGGAGAATAAAAACATTTCTACATTATTTTTCCCCTTGCCTTTAAAGAAATCTCTAATGTTTTTAAAGAAAATTATTTGAAGGGAGTAGGAGGAATTAAAAAAAAAAAATCCAGATTTCAAAGCTAGTGTAGTTATTGAACCACATGAGACATTTCAGTGTTGACAGTAATCAGAAAGAATCGTCTTTAATGCTGTTTTCAAAGATATCAGAAAAAATGCTTTTCTGTGAGGGAAGAATATAATTTGATAAAACATGCTGGTAATATGAATTCTTTCCCTGAATATTGTTAAAAGCAGATTACAATATGCAACTGAAAATTAGCATCTATCTTCTCTCTGGATTGGCAGAGAAGGGTAAGGACAGCTGAGGCTGCTAACCAAAGAGGAACACAATAGCGGCTCCCAAACTTTTGCAAGTCTGAGTGGAAGCATAGGCTGTAAGGTGCATCAGAGAAGCATTCCTCCTCAAAGAGGCATTTGTCCCCCATTAGACCAATAATTCAGGTGTATTTCAATAAAGAGAAAATGTCTTTTTTAGACCTATGAGGGTTTTTTTTTTAAATAAAGACCATGTATAGTTTAGGGATTGTCTACAGAGTGAACTCATACCACTTGTCTCTCCTACACATGACTATGGTTCAAACCAGTAATTTTGTCTTGGACAGAAGAAACTGGAAAGAACACCTGGGCCCTGTACTCAGATTGTTTTACCTCTTCTTGCTATGCTTTTTGTCCTTTCATATTCAGCATGCACATGACCCTCCCTCAGGAAGTATGCAGAGGTTGCAAGGGAACTATCACTCATGTAACAAAAATTTCAAAATTACTAAAAATTCTGAGAAGATTTGGTGACTCAGTGAAGAATTTGGTGACTCTGAGAAGATTCGGATGTCTCAGGCTGTCCTGTGAAACTCAGAAGAAATTAAATTTTATTCTTTAGACAAACAAAGACCTTTCCTCTATAATTGTTGCACATCCCCAGCATCTTTCAGACCTTTCTTGACATTACAGTTCTTTGAGATTCAGCACTGATGGCACTCACTAGAAGTGCTGTGATTAGTTTAAATCCTAAACCTTATTATCATTTTTAAATACCCCACTGCAGTGCATTTTTATTGATGTGATTGATCAGGGCTCTTGTGTTTTATTGTTACTTATCTTTAATATCTAGATTATAAATTTTTTATTCAGAAATACATCTTACCCAATGTGATGTGCAGTGGTGAACAAACTGTCAGCTCAACACAACTGGTATCAATAAAGGTGAATTTTACAAGGTATTTCTGTCTTATCATGAAAGCTGACAAGCATAAGACCAAAGGTCTGTATCTGAACTGTGTGCCATATTTCATTGCCATGCAGCAAAGATGATTGCATCCTCTTTGTGGGTGTTGAACAGTGACTGTATTGTCCCAAAGGTAAGTTAGAAAAATGTGTCTCGTTTCTCCCACTACTTCTTTTGCAGTGCTGAGGTGTCTCAGCCATGACCTGTCTCCTGCTGTTACTCAATAACATAAAGGGCTGAGAGAGAAGAGCTCTTGTGATTGTTTTGTGTTATTTCAGGATTTGTATAATTCAAAGGAACTTTCTAGTTGGGGTAGCTTTTGGGCTGGTTTATGCTACTGTTCCACCCAATGCAAGGAATGCAATGCAATGCAAGACTTTAGAGGGAGGGACATACTGTCTGCAGGCCTCTAGGTCCATCTCCAGAATATTCCATTGTCCAGTTATGGAATAGTTATATTATGAAAGGTACAAAAAACTTCCTGGTCATAAAGGTTGCAATGTAACCTTCTGTAGTTCATCTGCTGCCAGTTTTCATGTCTGGGACAGCAGAAAGAGGTGGAGAAAAAAACATATTTTTGTGGCTTTACATTTTTTAAAAAACTATTGTACTATATTGTCAGCAGTGTTTACTTTTCTAATGAATGACAGTGAACCTCTGTGCGGATGCTTCTCGGGTTCTTCCATGACACTACAGTGGTTTCACAGTACTGCAGAAGCATCATGGGCATCGCATGTTCAGAGGAATTTGTGAGGTCCTGCTCTCAGTTATGCAGTGCTTAGTTATGCAGTGCTGTAATGGTGATTAGTTAAGTGCTGAGGCGGGATTTCATGGTTATTAGAGGACATTTTAATAGAAAATTACTGTTGTTTGATGACACATTTACAAGTTTGAATTGTGTTGGTCCTGAGTGGGATAACTGTGCCTCTTTCTCCTTCTTGTGCCTGGTTCTGTGGTTTGCCTGTACAAACGCAGGGTTAAACACTTCCATCTTGACTTCATGATTTTTTTACATCTTCTTTGCTATGACTCCAGAAGTTATGGCTTTCTGAATCCTAATTATTAATTCACTGGTGATAAGAAAGAGTACTTGTAATGCAAGCAGTGGAAATGAGCTTGTAAAACCCCTCACGGGGTTGGCAGTGCAGGAGCAGTACACATCAGGTTTCCTCATCTCCTCTTCATATTCTGCTCACAACGCCACTTGCATTTCACAGGTTTAGGGGTTTTCTGCTGAAATAGTAGTAACCTACGGAATCTTAAGTGGATTTTAAATAATTAACTGGTCAGTTTAAGTAATTTTTTTTTTTTTTTATTGATCCTAATAAAGAAGCTGCCAAGGAAGTAAATAGGGCTTTGCTGTGTTGATTCTGTGCCATTGCACAAACTTTTTATGGACTGATTAAAAGATAGGATAAATTTATCACTAGTATAGTAGATGCAACTCCACAGTCTACAGTGTACCCATTTAAACTGTGGATAAGTATTGTTTCTAGTTCCTTCTCTGAGGTGTATAGTAATTTTTTTTTCTTTTCTTTTGTCTGATATATGATTGGCACATAAAGGATAAAAACTTACTTTTTTGATAAAATCTAATATTTTTTAAAGCAAAGTGGACTTTGGAAAAATATCAACACATGCTGTTTGAAAAAGTTATGCTGAACTTGCAGTTGATTCTTAGTTATGAAATGCCTTTAATAATTTTTTTTTGAAAATCAAATTCTTGAGTTTACTTCAGGAGCTGGATTTGGGTAGGAAATGGATTTCAGCAAGAAAGGTGTAGAGAGGATATGAGTACAAATAAATAGGAAGCATTTCTATAATATCTACAGCTCCATTTCTTTACTCTACATGTTGTTTCCAGGAACTTTGCCCAGTTGAACTTTATTTTATTCTTAAATAGCTATTGACTGTCCCTTAAATGAAGTGGACATGAAAATTTTGCCTATTAGGTCTAGCAGCATTTCTTCTTAAATTGCATGCTAAATAATGCCACAGAAAACATGTCAACATTTCCTAGTTAGCAGCAAAGGATGATCAATGGTTCTATGATAATTAGTATAGTTGACAGTCAATCAAAGTGATGAAAATAAAAAGCTCTGATCAAAAGACCTTTCCTTCTGTGCATTGCGAATTAGCATAAACATTGCCATCCCTTCATAATGCCAGTGAAAAAGCAAATATTGCTTTGGCATAAAAAGGATCCTTATATGGTTAAAGGGCGATGAATTTAATCCACTGCAATACTCATCTTTTTTTCCCGATTCCTGTAATTTAGATAAAACAATTTAAAAAAAAACCCCAAACCTGTTCTTGGGGCAGGGGGAGGTTTGCATCGCTTGTTTTTAATGGCTGGGATTGGCAGAAGAAGGTGTGTAAACTGATTGAACAATCATGTATAAACCAACTAAAATTAGCAAGGTCTTAGGAGCTGAATGACTATGCCAAGAGAGAAGATAGGTTAACTTAAAAACACTTGCTCCTAGCTTCTGTCCCCTGATCTCTGGGAAGCTGTGGGAGCAGAGCTTTGACAGATCTCATGGGCAATGCATTTTACTTTGTCACCATCTCCATTTTCAGCATAGCACCTGTGACTTTCATTTATTTAACTTCACTGCCATTAGTGGGATGACTCATGATATTTGTAAGTACTCACATGATTGAGCCCTGCTATCTAACAATAGTTTGATTCTGTATAACAATAATCAAGAAAAATACTGAAGACAAAAACCTTGTTATAAGAGCCACCTTGGTGTGGATCTTGCTTTTAAGAGTCAGGGGATGGTTCTTTTATGAACAGTCCTAATTTATAACATTTCTCTCTCTAAGGATTAGAGTTAGGCACTCAAGAGCTAAGAACATTAAGCGTGGTGAAAGATTTGTTTTTCTTGCCCTCTATTAATATTCAGCACATCCCAGCCTGTAACTAAAGTACTGCAATACACAGATAGATGCACAGATGTTTCAAGAATAATCCCCTCTTTTGTATAACAAAGCATTTGTTTCCCTTTCACCATAATTATTATTATTATTATTGATTGCTTATCACATGAGCTACTAAACATTGAAATAGCTTCACCTTTCTCCCTTCCAACTCTTGTAGCCATTACATATTGTGGTTTGTTTGTTTTTTTAATAAATTTTAATAAATAAAAATAATACCACTGTTGGTATTTGGTACTTGAAATCTGACCTTAACAGCAGTGAAGTCCTGTTCTAAAATGTAAGGTATCAGTTACAAGTGAAGTTAAGTGAGAAAACAGGGCTGTGTCCTAGAAAATTGCCATTCACATACTTGGCAGTATTTTCACTTGGGGGGTGGAGCTACACAAGCAATAATAATTTTTGAAAAATTAAAATTTTTCTTTTTTTTTCTTCTTTTCAGTCAGAGGTAATGCAGTCAGGTATGGTCAGATCTTGATTTAATTTGTTTGCTTCTTTTTGCTTGTGATTGGTTTACCATGAATGCTCTTTTTTGCTTCGAAACTGATGTATAACAGTAGATAATGAACAGGGCGCATTCAGATAAGCTAGAAAAATATTAGAAGCAAGTTTTTTTTCTCTTAACAAATATACTGCATGCTTTGAACTCTTCTTTTATGCCAATGAATGTATGGTCAGTGCAGATCCTATGAGTTCTATAGTTCTATATGTCATTGCAGTCAGTTGGCTTCATGCCTGAAAAATGTGAAAATGGTTTACAAAGCAGAGCAGAACCATTTCATCCTCTGAATGTGATTTCAGAAGTGTAATTTACCCGCAATTAAAACCCCCCAAAATGTAAACTGAATTACTCTTCTCTTGGGATTCCTACCACCATTTAATTTGTGTTTGTTTTATCCTTTTGCATTTTATCTTCTAATAAGCCTTCAAGGGAGAATGGAGTATTAGCTTTCTATTTAAAGGAAAGGACAAATAGATGCAGAGTAAGTACACTCTAATGGCCAAAATTATTCAAGATTTTTGGCTTCAGCAGCATGCTAATAAACGTCTGCATTTACTGGGTTGAAAGGTTTGTTTGTTTTACAAAAGCATTTGCAAGAGATTTATTTACAGGTAATAAGATTTATTTACTATCTTTTCTCCAATTGAGTAGTTACAAATTTCCTTAGGTTATTTATTTGTGGAACACCAGCTGTTTCACTATACTTGTGTTCAACCCTCAGTACTTCTGTGTTTCCATACTTTGAATATTTCTTTAATGGAGAAGCTGACATTAAATTTAAATCCTTCTAGTTGTTCATTTATCAGCTCTCCCATGTGTGACCCACACAGTTTATTGCCTTGGCCAGCTGGTGGTGAAAAGTGAATAACCAAAATACTATCACTAAAAACCAGATAAAACCAGAATGGTCTTTCTAAGATTCTCTTGCCATTCTCTAAATTAACACATCTCTGAACTGGCTTTCCATTCTTCTAGCCCAATTTCTGACTATAAAATTAGAGAAAAAAGCTTTCAGAAAGGTTATTTTTATTTTATATGCATTTTTTTTTCACCAAGACACTTCAGCGTATCTAGAAATACACTAGAGGAGCACAGCCTCAACTTGAAAGTGTTTTCAGTGTGATTAGTTTAGAAGGGTTTGCACTTTCTTGTACATTCTTTATGTACATTCTTTGTTGTCTTCAGGTCTGCTTTTTATACCTCAAATTCCCAGAGAATATTCTGCTATCTTGTGTTATAAACCGTCTTCTCTTTAGAGACGTTTTCTGAAGAGAAGACTTGGAAGACTGCAAACAACTCATTAAAGCCCCCAACCTGCAAATATTTGCTTGGTACCCACCTATGAGTTGCCCTGTTTTTCTCCCTATAGTACAGTGAAGCATTTCCATAAATGTGTGCTCAGTTGGGGTTTCCAGGCTGAGCTCCCTTCAACACACTCCATGCTGATGGAGTCTGGCTTAGGGCCCTGTTCATTAAGTGTAGCTGGTGGTCTAGGGTATGGAATATTTCTTGGCCCCGAATATGTGTTGAATGAAGGAGGTAGCTGGTAGGTTGGTGCTCTTCAGACGTACGCAGTTTTAAATGAGCATATAAAGCTCAGGTGCTATAAATTCCTTCTGCTTTTGTGGCATGTCATGTAAGAGCCCTTCCAGCGTGGTTCCTGCACAGCCACATGATATCATGATATCCAGAGGTGTGTGGGCCAGGCTCAGTGTGCACCTCCTATCCAGATGGAGGGAGCGAAGGTTCCACCCCACCAACAACCAGGAGTTTGCCTTGGGCATGTGAATGGGAGTAGACTTGCACTGAAGTACTGGCTAAGTTTGAGCTTGAGCGAGCTCTTGCTTGGGTTGTGGTCAAAATACAACCAGAATTAATTGACTGTGCCTGTGGGGAAATTTACACAAAATAGTGCCTATTTATTGGCTCATTCATTATGCTTATCTTGTAAGGGGCTAATATGGCCATTTAGGGCCTAGAATGAGAAAAAATTCTGCCCATACAGAACAGCAGTTGGGATTTGGGTGCATTCGCCCCAGGTGACTACAGGATTTCCCTGATATTGCTTCATGTATTTTTCTCAAAAGAGGAACAAAACTAATTGCTGAGATCTCTCTGTCCTAGGGGATGTGTCATGGCCAGAGAAAAGTACTCTTCACAGCCATTACCTTCTCATAGTTATTTCTTGCCAGACCCTCAAGGATAAGCTGTCAGTGCCTGTATACAACAGATTATATAAGATCATCATTTTCCACTCCATATAAGATGTTACTCTGAAAGCTATATTCTGATATTAAATAAAAATACTTTGTACTATATTAAGTCTTTCATTCAAAGACATAAAAATGCTCTCCAGTGTTATTATTCGTGTTTAACAGAAGATTAAAAAAAGCCATGCAAGGGTGTGGTGATTTGCCCAGGGTTACAGGGTCAGCAGTGGTTATCCCAGTCTGAGACCCCCTCCTGAAGTATAAGGAAAAATGTTGATGTTTCGGTCATGCAATTTAATGCAGAGAAAAGCCTCCCTACTCGTGTGTAGTGCTAACACAGCAGGAGGATTCAGAGAGAGCCTACATGTCATTAGTTCGGATCAGATTACAAGATAGGGCTTTAATAAGCAACTGTGATGTAAATCCAGTAGACAAGTTCAAATCTTCTTATTGGACATAAGTATAGCTAGGTTTTACAGAGTACGAAGTAGTATGAGATGTAGGGCCAGCCAAATTGTTTTTTCAGTGGGTCATTTGCCAAAACCTGCAGACTGGGGCTAGGTGAAACTTTTTGCTAATCCAGGCTAAAATGTTTTGTGCAGTTCACAGTAAATTCTTTTATTTTGAGTGGTACTGTCCTCACCATAAACACTCATCTGAGGTTTATACTGGGTTTTCTGTAGTCACCCAATGTTTTAGATCACCCAACTGAAAAAGAAAGACCTATTATTCTTAGTATAACAGCTCAGGAAAAAAGACAATAAAAATTTTACTTGAAAGTGACAAAAACTAAATCGTAGTACATTTTTGACAGATAACTAGTATTACTATGTACATGGACTGTACATGATGTAAATAGGTTTATAATATTTGGAGGTATACTTTGAGCCCTCATCTTTGCAGTATTGCTAACATGGTGCAATAATATCTGTGTAAGCAAAGATAAAGAATTCTCGTGGGCAGTGGATATCAATTTGGAAGATTATAATTGCTGAGAGCTTTCCACACTCTTTTTTTCTTCTATTTTCCCTTCCTATTTCCACTTACTGCATAAAATTGAGCAGAGCTGACCCCAAACCCCTTTCCTTGCTCTTCTTTTGCTGGCAAGGAGCCTTGCCTAGCACAGGAAATTGCCACAGCCCTCACCAGTAATGATAGTTAGCAGAGCCAGAGTAATCCTGCACTGTGACCTTCCAACTTCCCCTAGGTTTCGGGAAACAAGGCTGGCAGGGAGACTTGCTCAGTTTGGCAAGGTCATGCTTCTATGTCTGCTGCACCCCCTCTCCCCAGTCTGGCATCCTGCTCAGAAGGGAGCCATCCTCCTCTTATCTCATATAGTTATGTCCATGTGCATTAGCTGACTTACCTGACTGGCTGTCTTGATAATTTACAGTGACGTTCTGGGTTTGAGAAATGTATGCCACATAGCATGCTAATCTACTGTATTAATGCGAGTGATAAATTAGGGTTTCAGTCTCACTCTACTGTCTGGAAAAAGACCTTTCGTGTGCACTAGGTGCATTCCTCTACACCTAGCCTTTCAGAGAAGCTCCTTTTACAAGATTTTCATAGTTCTGAATTTTTTAGGGCTGTGAAATTCTAAGAAAGACCTCTCCAAAGCTTTTTATCCAGCCACCACAAATGTCCTAAATTTCAGGATAATCCATCAATTTTATTATGAGGGAGTAATCTTGGTACCAGAATAGCTACAAAACACACAGAGGTACTTCTGCAGAAGCAAACAAACAACACAAAACTTCTTTTTGATGTTAGAGAGTGGATCCTGGCATCCACACAAGTATTTTCTACAACATAGTACCTTTAATCATAGAAAGTACCAAGGCTAGATCAACAGAGGGATTTGAATGTTTGTTATTGCTTTAGAAATTTTAATTGCAGCATTTAGACACTATTGAGATCGGTTAAAACTTGCTGAGCTACTGTTTAACTTACATCAGGTAACTAATACATTTGCATTCCTGCCATTGAGTCTAACTATGCTCCTCCCTAAGATACTGGCCGTGACTCCTCTGACCTTTTGGAGGATTGTCTGTGCACCCACCTGCAACTTCTGCTTTTCACTGTACTAAAGAGGTGTTAAAAAAGTAATATTTTTACTGAAGAATCTGAGTAGTATAGAAATAAATATCTGCAGTATGTTTGCAGAATAGTTATACCTAGGATACAGAGACAACTTTTTAAAACCATGTGATGATACTGCTTAGTAGTAACTAGCTTAAGTTACTTTTTAGTATTCTCACTACCACCACAATCTTCATCAGAGTCCTTGGCCTAGCAAGCAATATAGAAAGTAATCACAAATCCTGACAAAAGCACAACAGCATGAGCCTAGCAAAACCTGTGCCTGCTATTATCCTGGTCATTTCATTCCTGTTGTTAACCCCGATGGTCTAGCACATGCTGATGTGCTCATGGCAGGCTTCGTGGACTTGAGGAGTACTAGTATTTTGTTCTTCTCTTCCCATTTTCCATTTATGGCTTTGTTTTTTCAGACCTTGAACTCTTCAGGTCAAGAATTACCACATGTAATGTGGTAATGTAGAGGATTGCTCAGGTACTAGAAGCAGCACAGCTGTGCAAGCTGTAAGTTTGTTAGGATATCACAGTGTCATGCTAATGCAATTAGAGTGCATAGACTCAGATCAGGTTCAGATAATTTAGCTCTAGTTTGGTATCTCTGTGTGGTGCTGTGTTGTTTTGCTGGGCCTTTCCAATGTCTATCTGAAGAGCTTTGAATAGCATGTCTATCTGATCTAATCGTGATGCATAACAAGAAGTTGACTTAGCACACATTGGGCAGGTATGATTTGTAGGGTTTTTTTTTAAATGTGTTGCAAGGCAAGATGGAAACAAAATTACTTTTTAAATGAATAGAACTTCAAGCAAGCAATAATAGCTACATTATTCTGTGTAACGCTGTACCTATGATACAGTCCTTTCCCAAAGAGCTTGCCATATAGAAGCCCGGTCCTGAAAACCGTACTGGGGAAGATGCTTAATGGTGGTTATACGTATTATGACTGGGCTGTACATAGATAGCACTGTGAACAATGGTATATCAGATATCATGCATTCATTTCTATGTTTTCTCACTAGTAAGAAAGGACAGTGATTTATCGCGTATTGATCTAATGATGTTTTACAAGCCAATAGTTACTACTATGCACTGCAGTGCATTAGCAGTATACAGGAATAAACCATGAGGCATTTGTCAGTTAGAATATTCCTTGCATTACAGATTTGAATGCCTTTAACATTCATCTATTAGAAGTTACCTAAGTATGCTCCAAAAATCTAATCCCTGAAGGTGAGGTGAAAAGAGCTTCCTGTTAGACGTCATTCAGCTAGAGTTGCAGAATGAAGGGTGACAGCATCATGTGAGAGCCATTCACCCGAACTGTCATTTTACATTTCCAGGAGGAAAAAGATTTAAGCATTCAGTTTATATATACAATTGTTTCCTTATCTTTTTTTCTCTTCTCTCTTGACCTTTCTGGAATATATTTTCTCCACTGTTTCTTTGGGGCAAAGCCTTAGCACCCTGTAGGTTTTCTGTCGGACACTCTGGCTGGCACTCATGACCCAGCTGAGTGGACTGTGGAATGTGTAACAAGTGTGAATCCTCACTAAATAACAGCTGTTCTCCACAATGCTTGTTAGTGAAACAGAATTACTGCAGATCTGCACCGAAATTTCTGTTGGGAAGAAAATTGATCTGAAAATTGCCAGTGCCAGCTTACCTATTAGAATAAAACAAATGATATTAAATCTGTTGGTGTGTGTCTTACATCCTGCTCCTCTCTCTCTAGCCTGCGGAGACAACTGCAATTCAGATCGAAGAGAGAATGCAAATTCAAAATCTGCCGGAGTTATAGGTTTGCTTATTTCTTCTCACAAAGCACATTCACCTGGCTGGTGGTGGTGCTGATGCCTCTCTTCTGGCATTTAATAGTTCATTGTTGCAGCAGCACATAATTCTTTTGAGAGTGTGAGCTGGGGAGTGTGCCCAGAAAAAGTAGCTCTTATCCCTTTCCTACCCATGCCACCCCCTCCATCATGTACAGCTCACCACATCTGTTTTATTAGTCAAGTAGTCATTCCACACCAAGGTTAAATACCTAGGACACTATATGTACCCTCTCTGGTGGTATTAAGTTGTGATGTACATTGTGATACAGCTGCTGTGAGCCCCTCCTCACCATGCAGATG
This sequence comes from Harpia harpyja, assembly GCF_026419915.1. Lineage (NCBI taxonomy): Eukaryota > Metazoa > Chordata > Aves > Accipitriformes > Accipitridae > Harpia > Harpia harpyja. The sequence goes on from NC_068944.1 coordinate 36,430,311, forward strand.
TACTGAGCATGCATGATGTGACATGGGGCTGATTTAGCGGGTTTTTATCAAGAATGTTTAAAAAATGTCTTTTAGCATCCCACTTCTCAAGTTCTGCACAATTAAAATAAAGAAATATACTTGCCAGCGGCCTATATTACAAAGAAAAATGATTATAGCATTCAATCTGTGTAATAGCTTGTAAAATGAAAGCTGCAGATTGCATTTTAGTCACTGGGGGGTTCTAAATTAACTGCTTTGACCAAACTAGGAAATTCTGAGTTAAGTCTGAAAATCTATTCTAAGAGTCAGATCTTATCCCTGACCACTTACAGAAAGCAAAACAGCAAAGTAAGATTCATCTGCACAGTCTTTCAGTTTAATCTTGGAGCCTTTCTTTTCCTTTGTGTGTGTTTTTTGCTTTTCTTCAAAAAAAATTCTGGGACTATTGATGTGCAAGTTATGTCCATACTTAAAGCCCTAAGCGGAATGCCGTATGTCTTTTTCCTAATTTGAGTTGATAAGCACATCAGGAAGTATAGGCTGAAACTTGAGGTAGGACAGTTTGTTGCTTGTTAGAGCAACTGCCCTGTGGAGTGGACACCAGTTAATTCCACTCCATTATTGCTAGTTTTCTGTTGTCTTCCTGCAACTAACTCCGTGGGTGTTTAGGAAGGAGAAGCAAGTTGTTCTGCAGGTCAGTCAGAAATAATTCAGAGAGCTTACCAAAAACCTCAACATCCTCCAGGAATGAATGTAGTGCCAATATGAGCACAAGTGCTCATAGCGTAGTGTAGGTATACTATGAGAAAAGTACAGTTACCCCAGTTGACTTTGCACTGGTGAAACACTTTTGCTTATATTGTACTGTATATTCAGTTGTATCATAGAGGCCGACAGAATCAGCATTAGAAACAGAACCAGCAGTTACAACCATTTTGTTTTATATGTCTGATGTATATTTGGGTGCTGGAGCATATGACGTATGAAGGGAGAGAAAAGAGAAGAGAAGAGAAGAGAAGAGAAGAGAAGAGAAGAGAAGAGAAGAGAAGAGAAGAGAAGAGAAGAGAAGAGAAGAGAAGAGAAGAGAAGAGAAGAGAAGAGAAGAGAAGAGAAGAGAAGAGAAGAGAAGAGAAGAGAGAAGAGAAAAGAGGAATCTGGTAGAGGACAGAGTCTGAGTTGTGCAGTGAAAGAATGAGAAACGATGGACACAAGTCACAGCCAGGCATAAGGAACAAGTTCTTCACCTTAAGCGTGGTCAAACATGAGGGCAGGTTACACAGAAAGATCCCCATTCCTGCAGACATTCAAAATGTGACTGAACAAGACCCCGAGCAACCTGACAAAACTTCAAAGTTGGTCCCATGTAGAATGTCGTGGTTTCTTACCGACATAATTCTGTAGTTCCATGAGTATGATTTTTCTTTTTAAATGGATTTCTGAAATTCAGCAGATATCTCCATTTATCTCTTGTTCAACATGCAAAACCTCATGTATGCAGAAATGTGCACCTGGCTGTACTTGTGCATGGTTCACGTGTGTGAGGCCACTTGATGGAGAGGGGTCATAATGTTAGGCTGTAGCAGAGGAAAATCTGGATTCTTCTGGGGTTTCTTTGAGCAAAGAGCCCTGCCAGTTCGCACTCTGCTGCACTTCAGCACATCATCACACCTCTCCCGTGGAGCATGGCAGTACCCATCTGCCAGGTGCATGCAGCTTTGGAAGACATGGGTTATGGAGCATGAAATTCACCGAAGAGTTGTGTCTGGCATATAGGGTCCTTCGATGAGCCAGGAGAGAATTAGGTATTAGTACTACGTAGTAGGCTCAAGTCAGGGAGTCATACTCAGCGTGCCAGACTGAGGCAGACGCTCCCCTTGATGGCTGGTATGGTAGTGGGAAACAGGAGACTGAAGAAGTAGAAGCAAGTCCCTTGCTGAATGCAGGTTGCATAAGACTTGGCAGGTTTGCTCTGGCTGTGTTTCACACGGAAATATGTTACTCTCAGTTGATCCTGAATATTTAGTTCAGTCACTGAGTTCACTCTGGAGCAGCTCCACAGTCTCTTTCAATGAAGAGTGACGTGCTGCAGAGTAAGCACTTACCTCCAGTTACCCTGGTTAAGACATTTAGAAGACTTCTGCAGGCACAGAAGAGGGAAAGTTTGTAGAGAAGTTCAGCTTCCATTAGGCACAGGAGAAATGGCCATTTTTTCAGGAGAATTTATATTGATGTTTGGTGTCCATCATGGATTTTCTTTCTACTGAAGTCTCCTCTCATTGTAGCTTCACCTAGCTCTCTCCAAAAAGTTAGCTCCAAATGGTCTTACATTTCATGAGCAGTTTGGGAGGCGAAGAGGCTCCACATAGGTACACTTTATTTCTTTACTCACATAGCATGCACTGATTCATTTTTTAATGCCTTTGGAGTTCATTGGGAGTAGCAATTGCACATCCAAGAACAGAGTGTCCCCTTGCTTTTTTGAAGTTGATAATAGTGGTAATCTAATCTCAGAATTTATTTGTACTAAATTCAGATATTAGCCATGTCACTGCATTGTATTTTCAATCTTGTGTTTGGAAATAAATTCAATGATCCAACTTGATATCTGACCCTGAAAAAAAAGAGAATATAATAGCCTTCAGACTAGATAAGTACTTTCAAAAAGGGTTTAACATCTATTTGACAGAGAGAACACTATAGTTTTACAAATCCATGTGCAATTCTCTTTTGTGAAGGCAATCTAATGTGTTACCACCCTTTTAAAAATTGTAAGTATGTGTTCTAACGATCATACTGTTATTATATTTTTAGCAGTCTCATGTATGTCTGAGTATAGCTATCCCGAAGACATGCACAAATTTTTGTTAGCTTCTTGCCTATAGATTGTATGCTTTTGGGGGTTTTTGGTCACCTGTTCCAATGGCAATCAGTCAGTATTAAAGAATAAATGTAAATGTTTTTCTATAATGTACTGTAGTTCCCTTGAACTAAAAAAAATCTTTTCAGTTTTTCCATCTTCAAATATTCTGAAGAAAATTTTGTTCTAATTTGGCTGTCAGACTCTTATTTCATTATACATTTAAAACAGATATGAGAAACATATATTTGGAAACATTTTACCCTTTCAGTGATGCTGATAGTGATGGTGCCTTGCGGGATGACAAGAACATTGGTCTGTCTTGTGTCACCGGCAAAGTTATTAATGAAGTTGTGAATGTCAAAATCTTGCTGATAAATGATAACAAGGAACACATCTTGCTTTTCAAACTCCAGACTTTATTTACAGGATTAACAATAAAAGCTGTCTCTCTGACTATATTCTTCATCTGTGATCACTGAGAAATGATAAACATGGGCAAAAGGCGTCTTTTGAAATATTACAGGATTCTAAGTATAAGACACATGCTAGAGTTCATTCTGTAACTCCTTCAGGTGATGAAATACTGTAGGTTTCCAATACAGTTCTGCATGGCTTGCTAAAACCAAACCATGGTAACAAATTCTTCTTAGATTATTATTGCTTAATTGTGGATCTGATATGTTTACTGCTAAAAGATTAGACATTGTCATTCACACTATTGTCCAAGTAAAGCAGGCCTCTTCTAAAAGACACTGCATGGTTTTAGGTAGAAATTTGAAAGGGCATTCATTGCTCCTTCAGGAGGTCTAAGATTTCTGTTAGGGATGAATGAAAAGAGTATGATTTGGACACTGAAGTTAAAAGACCTTGTTATTTGGATAGTATCTTTAATACTGTGCTCCCTTAATCACCTCTCTTTCTTTCTTTCCCCCTTATGTATCTTGCCAGAGAAACCAAAGAAATCACTTTCTCCTGTACTTCATTGTCTCTAACAATAAAGAGTTAACCAAATACCAATACTGAAAAGTGCTTTTGAGTTTTACCAATAAAAGGCTCTAGAGCAAGGTTATGTTTATTAATAAATAACAACAGTTAAGAATAGGGATGTTGGTGTAAGTCGTGAGGAAGCAAAATAATCTGTAACTTTACATGTAATCAGTCTAGCAATTCCAGAAGGCAACCTACCCTAAGAAATCTGTAATAGGCTGTTAATACTTGGATTTTTGGTCTTACTGGAGCTTGAGCTGTTCAGATTCACACATGGGCAAAGATCCTTGCACTGGTGGGAAGTTGAGTATCCTATTTCTATAACATCATGTCACCCCAAAGGGACATCATTCCCTTTTTCTTCTCAGTATTACCTGATGTGATCTGTATATCTCCATCTTTGAAGAAGGCTAAAATAGCCACTGGTTAAAAAGAGTTAATTTTGCTACCTTTACTTACAGTGACATAGAAGTCTTAAAATATATATTGCCCCTGTAATAACTGCTCCTGCTTAAAAAATATGCTTCATCTGTTTACAAAAAATGAAGTGTGGTCTATACAATCATGCAAAGACAGTCTGGGTCTTGAAACTAGTTGTTTCTGCAGTAACCCTTTAGAAAAGAGGCTATATTAGGCACTCACAGTAACCCTCCCCTCAGGCATTTTAACCAATGTAGTATGCCATGTTAATGTTGTTTGTTACACTACTTCTGGTATCCCACTAAGTTCATTTAGGATTAGCGTGTATATCCATCTACAGCACTACATTTTCATTTTACCTTGTGATGTTTGGTCTTAGCTGGTGTTTCATTAAACACCTTATTACCTGTATACTTCCTGATCTGCCATAGCTATTTCTGGTTGAAACTCAGGAGCTGTGTTGACTGGGTTGTAAGATAGCATTGATGTTCTTTAGATGGGCGTTTAGAGCGCTGGGTTACTAGCAATGGCCTTTGATTTTAGAATGCTTTTGCTTCTTAGTTAACAGATCTTCAAGGTGTTGGTGATCTTCAAGGTATGCAGCCTCTCTGCTTTATCATCTTGTTTTTGAGGAAGGCTTCAGGACAGTTTGTAGAAAATAGGAAAACAGAAAATTGGTATTATGAGTAGGGTTTCTTCATAGTCATCTCCTTTATTGTGTTTATAATCATGCATTGTTCACAGTGCTAAAATTATGCTTCTCACATGTTAAAGTATGAATGCTTTGCTGCTTGTAAACTAGGTGCCATGCTTTATGGTTCTGTTTTGTGCTTCTCTCACATACTGGAATCATAAGAACCTCCCCAAAAATGACTGCAATCAAGCCAGTGGTGTCTGTCTCTCTCCAACAATAAGGAAGAATAGCAATTAATGTTTGTCGTTCTAACAATGGACTTTTTATCTCAGCATTTTGTCCTTAAAGATAAAACTTTAATTATATACTGGACAAAAATTTTGTTTTAGCAATATGGCTAACGGATTAGATGACAGAATTAAAGTTACTTATAAACAAAAAAACAGGCCAAAATACAGGATGCTTGATACTCCTGTTAAATTAGTGGATTAGCCCTCATTCAGTTCTATTAGCGGGGTTATGTAGCAATGATATTTTATTATATAAATAAATATATAATTTGTTTATAATTTGTTCATACTTTCAAGCTAAGGGATTTGACCAGTGAAGTTTTCAGAAACCAGTGTGTCTCTTCCACAGAGGGAAGATTAGACCTGAACATTTCAGTGGCCACCTAAAGAAGCTTCTGTAGGCTGTTCCAAAAAGGCTGCTGTTTAAAAAAACACAACACAAACACTAGTTAATTAAAGTTCACAGGATGATATGTGTTCATCTGAGAATTTATTTTGGGAGCTGTAGAATGCATTTCCATATTTAAAGGGAGCATTTATCTGTGATATTACTAAGCTTTCTAATTTGCCCTTGCCATCTTGGGTAGCCCCTAACAGAACGGAACAAAAGGAATATTATTTGGCGATGCAACACCATGAGAATTTTCTGGCATGCAGTATTGTCTGACACTGTAAAACTTTTTTTGTATATATTCAGAGAAGTGTGATAACAGAATTTTGGAAACCCCTTCTCAGCATGTGGCACAGAATATAGATATGCCTATATACACACTTCTTAGTTTATTGGAATATTAATTTGAATTTTTCTGATTCATCTCTAGACTATGAATATATGAACCAAAGTTGAGCTGCTTTTGATAGTGAACTGTCCAACTCTTGAGTGTCTGTTCAGATATTCTTCATCTCTTCTGGGTTCCTGTGAGACTTTTTGCCTGAAATCCCATGTTTTGCCTTCAGTTTGATGCATATTTCTTTTGCATCGCTCTTCAGCAATGAGTATTCTATTTCATCTGTTTATCCACAAGAGATCAGTAGCTCCTTCTAGCCCTTCCTCTCTGAAATTTAGGAAATTTGACCTAAATAATCCAGGTATCTAAAATTCTTCCATGGACGAATGAATCTCTTGAAAGCATGATTCATTTAAAGCAGACACCTATCCAGTACTCCATATTTTAAAAGCTATCTACGTAAAAGCAGTGATGGAGGTAAATATTTTTAATATCTATGGTACTTTTATTAAAAGATTTCAGTGTGCAAGAGAGAAAGGAAAAACTGAAATTTCAGGAACCAGAAATTCTTTCCTCATTGCTAATGGGAGAATGCCACTTTGTTATGAGCCTTGCTACTTGCTCTAATTTTGATGGTGTCAGAAAGCATTGGCTGATTTTAGGCAAACAGTCAGTTTTGGCCGGAAAACGTCCTAAAGTTATAGACTGGGCCATCTATTGGCTCTTCTCAAATTCATCTCAGAGAGAAACTGTTTCCTGTGAATTCCTGTGAAAAGTTCTTGTGAATGCTTTAGCTAATTTAGTATTAAAATGGTAAGCTTCTGAATATTTCTCTCAGAAGATTAATTCAAGTCCTAGCAGAATTTGTTATACTAAAGAAAATTTGTGATTCCGAAATTCTTTAAAGGTGAATCAAATTTTGCCATTCATATTGACCAGCTATGTTTACTTGAAGAGCCAACCCTGACTTCCTTTCCTTTCAGACAGTATTTCAGAGCACATTGTTTGATTTTGAGTCAAGAGGCGGTGGTGTTTCCCAGACTACATTTAACCCATACTGAGGCACAATAGAAGGTGAAACTTCCCTGAAATTGCCATCTTTCAGGTGAGGTGACAAAACCATTGGGATTTCAGTTGGAAAAATTCCTGCGACATCTATCACATTGAATAATGTGTCATCTGTTGTTTTTCAGGCTATATTGGTTATTCTCTGCTTGCCTAAAATTTTTTGTAGAGTACTAGCTGCGGGAAAGTATTCTTTCCTAAATAGTTAATGGGTGCCAGTGAATCATCTCATTATACTGAATGATCTGTTTCTCTATCAGCTGGCAAAATACACTGTGAGAGAAGCATCATCTAACTAACTCTTGTGGTCCAATAGATCATTTTATTAACTGTATTCAACAAGCAGTGTTTCTTTGTAAAGCCTGTGTTGCCTTGTTAAAGGAGGATTCTCCTTGCATTCTGCTTGGATTTCACAAAGGAGAAAGGTACTTGGGGAGGGCTGAATTTGGCAACTCTATTCCACTGTGCGTCCTTTTACTTGAGATATTTTAATAGGTAGCTTATTAATCAATCATACTTTTAGAAAGATAATTTTTAGAAGTAGTACATGTAAATTAGATTTTCTGTATTATACATAGGGACAGGAAGGACCAGTTTCCCCTGATGTGACTGATGCTCTTAAAAGTTGCTGGAGTTAGCAGCGCAAAAGTGACCCACCTCTCTCAATTCCACTGGCGAACGCAGATGTGAGTCACAACAGCCAGTAGATGTCAGTAAACACAAATCTGAATGAGAGAGATCTGAAAATATTCTGCCTTTTGGGGAGTTCGGCTAGTCAGTATTCAAGTGTGATTTACATGGGTGGTAAAAGACGATCAAGTGTCTCCTAAAGGACTCGAGTGTTGCATTTTTTGTGTATCAGAAGTATATGTGATAAGCTTTTTCTTTTTAATTTTTTTTTTTTTTGGAAGCATCTTTCCATGGGTAGAGGGAGGAATATTTAATTTCTGCCTGCAAATTCAATTTAGCAGGTGGGGAAGATTACTTGATACCAGTGCTTGACTTCAGTGTCAACACATGGAGAGCGTAACTGGGAATGGGGAAGAGGAACCGTAGCAGTAACTCCCGGGAGCTTACCCCTGCCCAAGTCTGCACTGCTTTGCTCAGTCCTTGCCTTCCCTCTACAGACAGAAGACAACTGAGGGAACCATTATAGCCTACGTCACTTCAAGGCACTGATAGGAGTTATAGGAAGATTTGGCTCTAAAATTGTTTCTTTCCACACTGAGCACTGACAGAGTTTAAGATCAGTTTTAACACTGGCGCCATTCAAAATTGTTGGATTCAGAGAGTCCAGCCTCTAATGCTTTTCCAGTTGCAGAGAATGAACATCACCATCAAGTCTTCTGCTAATAAGAGCATTTTAATGACTCTGATTATGACAAAAGTACTTTTCAAAAGGTTTTAAAGAACAGTTGAAGGTTGCAGCATGGTAATGCATCTGTAGTACTTCTACCACACACTATTAATACACTAGGATAACTGTTGAATTAATTAATAATGGATTCAGGCCCTTCACATCAAGGGACAGGGTAGGCACTCTCTTAAATGGACCCATCAGAGAAAGTAATGGTGGTACCTGTCTTTTATATAACATTCATGTGTTTCGAGCAGGAACCGTGATGGGAGGAGGCAGTCCTGGGGTCTTTACCCTCGGTTCTGTGAAATCTCTGTGGATTCATTCAGTAGCCTCAACCTCAATAAGAAAAGGGTGGTTTTCAACCCCTTTTAACTTGGTGGTTGCAGCACACTCTTCACTTTGAAATGCCTCATGCTGGAAGAAGAAAATTGGATATGTCCCATGTCTGATTGTGATTCTAATCACGAAGATGTTACCTTCCAGACTGGTCTCAGCTGTGTATAAAACACAGCTGTGTTTTAAAATATAATTTAAACTACTCCCTTATTTGAAAAAGGAAGGGTTTCTTGGGGTGGTTTTTGGAGGGGGGGCAGTTCTTCTTAGGCAGAGAGTGAGACTTTCCGTCTTTGGTGGCCTGAGATGTTTGTAGCACTGAGTCAGCTGCTTTAACTTAGGAGAGAAATGGGATGTCAGATACATCTCTGTGCTAAGCATTTCTGGTGAGCAAGCTCTAGGCACTACATTGTTTAAATGTGTTGGGTTTTTGAATCACCATGCTGACATGTTTTGCCTTGTATTATGCACTGCATGTGAAACCTGTATGCTTAATACAGGTTTCGGAGTACTACATTTCTATATTGGCTATTGAGTGGAGAGGCTAGTGAACAATGATGTGTGATTGAGGCCTTTGCACAATGGACTAGGTGCTATCAACTGTAGACAGATTTCTCCTGTGATGCTAATAGAAGCCATCCATCCATATCTGTGTGTTAAATGCCAATGGGAAATGCAGGGAGAATGCTATTTTTTGTTACTACTGTTGCTGCTTACAGCCCTTAAGAAGGCTATTTTAACTGTACTTTAGACTTTAGCACTACTTAGTGCTTCAGTCACTTTGGGTAAAAGAAGAATGAAATAATTTTTTTTATGTGACTTTTGAAGGACTTCACTTCTGGTGTATGCCTCTTTCACCTCAGTGCTCCACCTCAACTATCTTGGTCCTGTTTTTCATACTTGTGAGTAAATTAAAGCAAGTCAGAAGTAATTTATACAAAGCAGAACATTATTTAGCTGCTTGCTTAAGGGTCAGCAAAGCAAATGGTAAAAAGCAAGAAAGCTTCAAAGCACATCTTTGCTCTTACATAAATCTTAATCTTTTCTCCCAAGCTTTTGGAAATGCTGTTCAGCTCAGCTACTTTCACAAACAACCCACAAACTGCAGATGTTGTGATTTTTCCTTTTCAGAACTCTCTCAGGCATTTGGTGATAGCCCCATTCATCTTCTTCACCAGCCTTTCTTTTGTCCCTGCCTGCTTCCAAAAGGGAGGAATGGGAAAAAAAGTATTTGCTAGGGTAGATGTAGTCAAGTAGCAATATTCGTCAATTAATAGCTCCAGGCACCATTCAATGAAAAGACTTTATCTCTGGTTTTGTTCAGTTCCCTGATACCTTCATCCATGTCAGCCTCCTGTGCTTTAAAACTATCGGACTGCATAAACTGAGGTGCATATGATGTATAATTTTCATGTATAATGTAAATATTTAAGTGATGCAATTATTCTTTTCCTTTCTCCACACTGAATTTGTCTTCTCCCTGTATCTCTTACTCATTGATTTGTTGTGATAGAACTCATGTACACTTTACATATATTTGAGTTAACATATGGTTCCAAAGATTTAAGCTATATAAGAAAAAGTCTATTTTTAGTGTATCAGGATTTACCATGAGAGAAAATCGTGGCCTTAGGTTTCCCCATAAGTCTCAGTAGCCATACTAGAATTGAAACATGTAGATGTTGGCTTACTGTTACATGAATACAAAGACAATTCTTTTTCCTCTGCTTCTAAATTTTGGTTCATCTTAAAAGGAAACAAAACCGGTAAATAAATTATTACCCTTGTGTACATGTATATGGATTTTATATTTACATTGTGTCTTTTACCTGTAATTTTCCAACAATCTGGTAAAAAAGAAAGTGCCAGCAAGCTTCACAACAAATTTTGTAAGGAGAAATCAAATACAGACTGCACATTGAACTCAGATAAATGAACACTGTGTCAGGTAGAATTGTGTCCAATCAACTGCACTGCTGTGAGCGAGCCGAATGTGATGCAAATATCTGTATTGCTTCTGTATTACTTACTGCTAGTCAGATGGAAACTTGTATTATTGGGTGCAATATGTCGAGAAGTTGGAATGAATGAACTTGGGACAAGGGTCGTCCATTAGAGTTGCTGAAGAGAGTGAGAAGTAGATACCAGTCTAAAATGATTGAATGGTGTGTGATTACATGGCAGTGAAAAAACATCCAAGAAGATTACATTTCAGTCCAGGGAGGTCTGATTGTTGCGTGAAAAACAACTACAGTGTACTAAACACAGTGAACGTAACAGAGACTAAGTTTGCAACAATGCTTTATAATTATATACATAATTAAACCAGCAAACTAGCTACTTGTCTTTGGAAAAATATGTGTAGCTGAAGATTTGAAAGTGGCAAGTTAAAAGTATGCCTATCGGTTTCTGAGTTTCTCTATAAATTACAGGCTTTTTATTTCTACTCTTCTTTTATTTGTCCTAAAATCGATATTCTAATGACAGCACTGCAAATGGGAAAAAAAAAAAAAATCTCTGCCTTTTGTTCAGGCATGAGGAAGCTGAAATCACTTCAGTATTTCAGCAAAATGCAGGCTTTCTTCAAACATGTGAACATATCATATACATTTTGCAACTGTTCCAAAGAAGTCAACTTTAAGATATATTTCTCACAAATCCATTGTTTTGACCATTACTCAGTGCAAAGAAGTACCTTCTCTTAGATATAAACTGCTTGTATTTTTAGCACTTGTTGCACAAGCTCTTTTCCCATTGCGACAAGGTACACAAAAAAGGAAGACATCTTTGCTGCTAACGGAGAGTCACAGTGAAAATGAATTTTGTTCTCAAGGCATATTTGTCCCGAGGCAGATAGGACCACACTCCAGAAGTAATCAGGATTTTTTAATGAAGCAAGTTAAAATGTGAATAAAAGCTCCAGCCTCTTATTCAAGCACGGGAGATCCTATTATCCTTTTATTCTCTGTGGGGTGCCCCGTTTATGTGAGTAAGTCTTTATTGCAAGAAGCAGGCAGTGGAACATGACCCAGCCAGCCCCCCTTGTGAGAGGGACTGGAGCCATGGGTTGTTCTCTGAAGACGCAGCTGGAGGATGTACCTCAAGATCTTCACCAGAAGCTGCAAAATGATCTTGCCCTCTACTATGAGGCAGAGGTTAGCTTACACAACATAAGATACATGACTGAAGCCTGTCCAGGCTTGAACAGAAAGGTTACAGAAACATGTTTAAGCCAATTTTCCCTGAATCATACCACCTTTGTTGCAGGGTTTGAGTTATGCAGTTGGCAGTAATATGCATGATGATGTGATGGAGACCTGCTCCAGAAAGAGGGCCCTTCCTGACAGAGGTGGTGATGCTCCACTACATGCTGAACCCTCTACATGAGACATCAAGAGAAATACGGTTTTCCCCTTCAACAGCCCAAGCTGTGTCGGAATATAGTGCTCATTCATGGGCCTCTCTCTACTCACTCGGCACCTACGTCTTTCAGGCACACACATCTTCTTCCTGTGAATGCTGAGGGTTAGTCCTAACCTCAGAAACCTTCCAAGGACCTGTTTATGTAATTTTATGTTTCTATCCATGTGCTCCTTAATAGTATTTCAGAGGCCCAAATTTATGTGGTTGGATCTTTAACTAATCTAGGGAAAAAAATAATATGCTGGAAGTCCTAACCACCATAGTGGGTCAGTACCCACAATCCAATTATTATTTGTATACTTAATATATTAATATTGCAGCAGACTTAGAGAATTTAGTAAAATGCTCTCCCTATCTTCTTCATTAACAGCTGTCTTCATATGTGCATTACTTTTTACATGTCGCTTCTTGTCCATAGTGTATGTTGAACAATTATAAGTCTTCCAGTTTTTCCTCATGACGCTGTGTTTCCAAACACCTGATCTGACCATTTCTGCTGCTGTCTTCTGGACTTTTCCTAATCTGCCTATCACTGTCTTACTGTGATTTGGGCAATAACAGACATGGTATTCCAGCCATGTCAGTACTAAGTAAACACACCAGAAGGTTTACTTCTGGATGCGTATGTGCGACATCATCATGCGGTTGGTCCCTATTTGTTCATAATCTGCTGTTTTTCCTGGTCCTGTTGCTCTCCAGCATGCCATTACTCATTTATTGGTGTACTTGATATTTTTTGCCCAAGCATGCTTGTATGTATTGAATTTCATAGGATTGAATTTGGGCTATTCCTTGAAATTCCCAGTATCACTGAGTTCTGATCCTTCCTCTGGAATATCCACAATTCTTTCTGTTCCAAAAAGACTGAGATGGGTCTCAGGTGAAACCACACAGAGCTCTTTTTGGAGAAACATTTCATTTTGACCAAAACCTGTTTTTAGGAAGTCTTTGAGTGAGCTTTTTTCAAGCAGAAACATGCCGTTTTATGAAGATTTCATCTAGACCATGTTTTCTAAGTCTATGGGAATATCGTACAGCTTTCCTTACATTATGGGTTGCTTTATATAAAGCCGACCTTAATGACCCACTTAAGGGTGGAATTTATGTTTAGCAGATAGAGAATTCAGTCGTATTTTGGGGAGTTAGCAAAAAATGCCCAGAGTGCTGCAGTACTAAGCCACAAATTGAATGTTCTATTTAAATCTTTCTGCAACAAATCTCCTGTAACCCAGACCCACGTCATTCGTATTCCAAACCTTGTCAGAGTCTGATTCACTCAAAAATTTTAAAACTTTTTTTTATTTATTTTGGAAATAGAGAGAGGCTTCAGTCATTTTAAATTTATTTTCTTCTGTAAGTATTTTAGGCAGTCAGTGAAGCAAGCACCAGGCTATTATTGTGGTGCAAGCTATACTGAAATAGAAAAAATACTGAATGCTGAAATCTCCACAAATCTACTTTCTTGAACATATAGAAAACAGTGAAACTTCTGGGAAGCCAATGTTTTGAATAAAAAACAAACTGAAAAAAAATTTAAACTATATCTAAAAACCTATGTGAATTTTCTTGTCTTGCTTTGTTTTTTATGAGGTGAGTTTCATTGATTTCAGCACAGCATTTTCAGTAAATCCTTCTATCAGTGAGGTCTGTGTGGCACAACAGAAGAGTTTAGATGTAATTTATAAATAAATCCAGCATTCAGCTGACAAAACCACCGGGCAGACTAGCAAATTGGCTGGAATTCCTGGATTCAGATCTCCTGATGAGGTAATGCTTTTTGGTTTGACAATCTATGCTGCAGAAGTTACATTTTTGCTTTTAGTGTATGCAGAGCTTTAGCTTTAATGTTTGCAGAATATTCTTACTCTTGTCTTTTAAAACTGTGCTCTAATATTTTTTTTTTCTTGGTCAGGTCCTGCTTCAGCCAGTTTTACTGGGACTTGAAACTCAAATGTTTTGAGATTTTTGAGAAATATTTTCTATCAAAGGGCACAATGATACATTCAGAAAGTTCATTCATGGTTACATGCATCATTCATGTTTTTTATTCATATATAACCTCCTATTTGTTTTGAAAGCTTGCTCCCAAAATATTCCATTGTGTAGAAAATTTCCCAGAGCACATTCCTTTTACAAGTAATAGTATTTTATAGGTCGCTTCTAATTTGGACACTTCACTGAACACAGCTGCCACAATTAGAGTCAAATTTGTGATTTTCTCCATTGTATGATACCAGCGTGAATGATACATAAACACAGCTGGCCTGAATGCAGATTTCTTCACATGATGATGCCTATCAGCAGCAGCAGTTCTCTGAGGCACTGACCCACAGAGGCCAAATCAAAAATCAAATTAAGCATCATAAACACAACTTCATTACTATTCACACTTTGAAAATCATGGACAGATATGATTTATATAAGAAAATTGACCAAATGTCCCTGACTGAAGAAGTGCACAATATAAGGTTTCATCATACCATGAGACATTTAGGCATAAAACTGTTCCCAGCTCCTGCAGATGTAGGTATTCTTTCAAAAGAGCATTGTACCTGAAAGGATGATGCTGAAAGACAGTCTCCTTCCCCATGTCTGTGCTATTAAGTAAAAATACTAATTTTCTCTAAAATGACATGAAAGTTCTGTTAAAATTGTATTAAAGTTATTTATTTGTGCAGATACCAGACTCCACAGTGACCAGCAGGGATTGCGTATTCCTGGAACTTAGTGTCAACAAATACGTTGTCTTTCCAAAATTTTAACAGGATTTTGAGTGTGTTTGGAATAAAATCATTCTCCCATCAAAAGTGGTGGAGGGGGAGAGATTACAAGGAGAAGGCCATGAAAGTTGAAAAGGATTTGGGAAGGGACTGACTCTGAAAAACAGATTCAAGCAGAGAGATGGATTTGGCAAATGAGGGAAAGGACTAACTAGACAAAGGCACAGAGGATGACCTGACAGTGAGTGCAGGGACTCAGGTGGAAAAAGAAGGTCTTGAGGTAAAAGAAGGAAAAGCACATGATAACAGTTAGGCCAAAAAAGCTAAATTCAGGATAAGTTGTTTGAGGAGGAGAGACTGGGAAAGCTTGAAGCCTGGGCCCATGGTGTGGATCAAAGGGATAGTGAAGAATCAAGAGTAAGAAAGATGGTAGTGGAGCAAAAGGAGTCCAACAGTGATGCTGGAGGAGCACATTACCAATGCAATCCAAATTTCTCAGAGTGAGTGAGGGAGAGGGAGTGAATCCGGACTATGCAGTAATGGAGCTTGTTTTTCTGTAAAATGCCTTTTAATCTGCCGTGAAATTTGAAAGTTTCTGAATGTCACAAGGCAGCTCAGAAAGAGAGTTTCAGGCTCAAGGCAGTTAAATTTTCCTTTGTGAAGCTGGATTCCATACCTGCCATAAGTTTTATATAAGAATACTAGATAAATCTTTTAAACCAGACCTCCACAAATGGGCGCTGATTGCATGTGTTCTTCTTCTGGGTGCTCAGCTGAATTCATTAACTCTTGGTTTATGCCCGCTCAAAGGGAGTGGAAACTTTATACCTGAATTTCCAAATGACGCAACTCCTTACATGCCAAATAGAAGCGGTTATAATACTATCTCAGTCAGAGAAATGTTTAAAAAATAAATCAGTTAATATACGTGAACCATTTGAGTATCACAGTGATGAGCAAGGCTGAAAAGCCCAGGAGGATGCTAATTCTGTTGGTGGAGCAAGATTGAGAAGGAGGCAGTAAATACAGTGGCACAGGACCACGTATCGACCCTGAAAGATGAAACAAAAGAGAAACGGCAGCTTGTCCAGCTGATTTTTAGCAGAGTACTCTTCCTTCCTGTGAACTGAATACAGCAGTGATCCTGAGGGGAAAAACAGTGTGTGAATGTGTAATTACAAGACTCTAGCATAATGTGTATACCCAAAGGGACTGGATTAATTTTGCACAGGCAACCTTTCTTCTGACATTGCCTAACTCTGAAATGCATGATTAGTGACTCTAAGCGGGAGCAGAGGGACTGCTTTTTTGGCAGTTCTCCTGTGTTTAAAAAAACACCCAGTAACAGCTCTGAAGCATTAATTGTATTTTATATGCAATAACATCCCTGATCATGTTCAGTCTTGGAGTTTTAGGTTAGTTTGTTTGTTTACTAAGACTGTAATATTTGTGCTTAATGTAGGGTTGTATTAATTATTTCAGCAACCTGAACTTCAGGTTAAATAGGTATTTAGCACGTGAGTAGCAATGTATGTAGGACAACTATGAGTAATGCAACAACTTTCTTGGTAGTCTGCAGGGCCAGACAGAATAAAATTGCTTGTTTAATAATCAAATCTGCTATGGCATACTCTTTGCAGTGCTTTCTCAAATGACTCCTAGAGCTTGCTCAGAGACCCAGGCTGCTTGGGAGTGGGAGGAGGTGTTGATATTTCTCTTTGTACTGAGGCTGCGGTACTCTGTGAGGTGACTGTGTCGAGTGATGAGTATCCTGGTTAGGGGAGACTGAGTGTGAGGCTCCCACAGCACAGCCTGTTTCTCTTCTGGCCTCTTTGTGTCCATGGCTGTGCTGTCTGCACTGAGATGCTTCATGGCTCTTTCCCAGTCAGTAGTGCCAATCCAGGAAGACCTGCAAGAAGTTCACTTGGCGACTCTGAACATCCAGGTGACTAAAACTGGGGTTTAATTTATATGACTGTCACAGTGTGCTAGCCCTTGCTTAAAATTCCTGCTGACCTGCCACAGAGATTGGTGTAGGGTTTGAGTTTGGGTTTGGTTTCTGCCCGCCGTATGGATCCTATATAGCTGTGGTGTTACCCTTGCCTGGTATTCTCACCCCATCATACTATGATGATCCACTGAGGTCAGTACAGTATGTCAGTTCTTTTATAGCTACACTTGAATTTTGGGCCAAATATTTAGCAAGAAAGTGAAAAATCAAGAACATCAGAGCATTTCATGAATTCACCTTATTTTTGCAGAGTTGTTCCTCTAGGAAAGGAAGGGTTTTTTTTTCTTTTCTTTCAATTCAGAATTAATTATAAAGATTTTTTCAATTTTTATCAAAGCAGTGTTTTTAAAAAGCAATTTAAGTCCAAATTGAGGTATTTGGTTTAAAGTCAA
This sequence comes from Harpia harpyja, assembly GCF_026419915.1. NCBI lineage: Eukaryota > Metazoa > Chordata > Aves > Accipitriformes > Accipitridae > Harpia > Harpia harpyja. The sequence goes on from NC_068944.1 coordinate 36,447,516, forward strand.
GCTCATGATTAAGTGGCGTCTTTTTAGCTTCCAATTTCAGTCATCATAAATTTTTTCTCTTTTCAAGATACACACTTAGCAGCTCCAGCAAGCAGTTATAGAGTAACTATACAGCAACTGTAGCTCACAGTACTATTTACTTTTTCTTACCAGAAGAAAAAGTAGTGTACTAGGACTGTCTTTCCATTATCTGTATTTATAGCTTAGATTCCTCCTAGATTCCACCATTATGAGAAAAACTTGCCTCAGATGACCAGAATGTCTGACTGTTTCATAGTCTTATCATAATGTCCCTTGATTTGGTCTAGCTGTGTTAAGAGCAGATTCAGCCAGAAAAGGAGAGTGCCAGATGGGGTTTGTGACATACATGCATAAACATTACAGCCACTGTATCCCACAGAGGGATGAACAGTATGTTCATACAGTCTTTTTCTGTTTTGGGGGGCTATAGGATCATGCAATATAGTGTGTATCTAATGGACTACCTTTGAAATGCCTTGTGAAGAAGATGCTAAAATTTATAAAATTTCAAGATAGGGATGGAGAGTAGCTCTGTAATATCAAATGTGTTTCTGTGTTTTTCATCATATCCAGCCTTTGTCTAGACTTGCCACAATATGGTTTCTCTTCCATGCATTTATAGTTGGTTCAGTAGATTTTTATGGAAGGTAACATGTAATACTCTGTTTAAAAAATAGTGCTGTCTGAATCTCTTATTTTAGAAAAATATTTTGTATTCTTATGATCAGTGGTATTTCAGCATTTAAATTTATTGATGGTAACTCTTTGTAAGATAGGAAAGCTTTATTGTCTCCTCTTAGGGATAGCAATGAAAAGCAAAATGACATGATGGCAGGCAGGCTTGAAAACTGAAACAGAATAGGCTATCATCTGAGATATGTAGCAAGCTAAAGTTGTGACTTGAATCTGAATTCACTTTAGTGGTATAGTGTTGCCAAACAAGATCATATACTTACATGATAAAAGCAAATTTGACTACAGTCTTGTCTATTTTGTGATGTGCTGACTACAAATCTATTTCAGGTATTTGATGGCTGGAATAAAGAGAAGGTCTCCTTCTATCATGAATAAATGTTTCAATCTTCCCAGGATAATTTTTCCAGCATGCTTCTGAAAAACCACTTTCCCATGAGATTCTCCTGAAAGCTATGCACTCTTCCTAATGGTCATACCTGTTTCTTTCTTTCCTTTTTTTTGGGGGGGGGGGAGGGGGGGGAGTTTTTTTAGTTTGTTTTTTTTTTTAACTAATGGTCATGAAACGGAGAACTTGGCTCCAAAATAAAGCAGGACTAGTTTGGCTGCTTGTACAGAGAAGCTATTGACACAAAATTTGGACTGGAAAGTATTTGGCTGTTAAAACGGGCTAGAAGTTGTGTTTATGGTATCTTTGACAACAAAATTTTGTGGGAACACAGACATAGTGATTTTACACCAGACCCCATGTTAAGAAAGTCTAATTATTCTCAGACACTATCTAGAGCAAATTTTTTCAGAAAAAGAATGTGAGAATCCAGTGAAGATCAAGGTGAAGACTATTTCCAGTTTCCTTCTGATTGATAGGAGTTTAACTTAAATCTCGAAATTTGAGAATCAATGCTGCTGCCAATAATTGTACCATAATAGTTCAGATTCTGTTATCTATATAAATGTTTTTCTTTGGCTGTTGTATTTCTGACTTCAAGAATCCATGGAGGAAATTCATTCTATAGTTTCATTGTGTAGCGTGTCAAAAAAGCATTTTCATGTAACTGTTTTGAATATTCAGTGATATTATTTTTTCTGTTCACTGGGTACCCTTTCATTTCATGTTTATGATTTCTAACTCCTGTTTTCACACTCTATCTTTTCTTCTACCTGAATTATTTTGTATATTTGTATTCTGATCTACTTTAATGAATACGAATTGAAAAGAACTGAAACATGGGTCATTCCAAAACTATTTTGCTTTATTTACTAATTTTTGCAAAACAGTGGTTCTTTATTGTACAGTAAATGAGAGCAATAGTTACCAAAGTGTGGAAGGCCTGGGCTGAAATACCTCTTCTTGTGGGAGGATTTCATCCTCTATCTTTTGCCTTTGGAAGAGAATGCCTTAACCACCAGCCTGCACAAGATGCTGGGAAGAGCTTACCTGAGTCTCTCTTCTTGGAAATTGTTCCCTAACTCAACCTGATATGCACTGAGAGGGAAGGAAGAGTGTAAGAAAGATCTGAATTCTTCTGTTTCTATCAATAGCAGAAATTGAGGAATGAACTGAGATTATAGGTCCTTAACTGTTTCTCAAGTCTTGTGAATGTAGCCCTTTGTTCTGCAGGCAAAGCAAAACATCAATTACTTACATAATCTGTACTAGTATCATTCCCATTTCTTTTATTGAGCTGACAGCACCAATATTTTCCAATTATACTCATGGACAGAAGTTTCTTTCATTTCTGTAATGTATTCTCATTTCTTTTCCTTGAGCAACTCCATTACTTCAGCAATATTCTCTTTGAAAGAAGTAACAAGCTCTGTGTACAATATTGCAGGTGAGAATGACAGAGTTATAGGGTAAACTGAGTTTCTGATCTCTTAAAAGTGCGTACCACTTACGTATGAAGCTTGGTTGTCTTAATTTCCTTGGGGTGAGTTCGTAGACTGAAAGAAATTCAAGCTCAGATCTTGAGTGACTTGTGTAGCAAAAATGTTTAAATTAGCAGATTTATCACTTGATCACTTGATTTTGTGTTTGTGAGTCTTCTGTTTTGGGAGGTGGGATTGGCAGTAAATGCAGTATGCCTTTGTAAAGGAAAGAGCATCATTTGGTTTAATGAACGTGAGCAAGGCATAAGATCACAGATTTTTGCAAGAACGATAGAAGTTCATGTATAGATCTGGTATATTCCCTTGTCCTTCTACCCTATAAAAGCTTAACTGCTCAAGAGCTCTGTCTCAGGCAGTAGGATAACCAGTATCTGGCCTTTATAGAGAGAATTTTTCATTCATTTTTATCCTTTTGTTATACAAGCTTCTAACCATGGCAAACATGCTCTGTAGCATAACTAGAAGAGTGGGAGCAAGTTACTCGTGTTTGATAGCTCTGGAGTCTCTTAAGTCTTAAAAACTTGTCAGCTTATTTTATATAGAGTTTACATCAGATCTTAGCTGACTATGGTTAGTTTAAGTAAACATATATATGCATATGGAGTCAGAAACTTGGCCTCTGGTGAAGCTTGTCGCTGTGAACTGTTATAATACTTTTATGGACTGCGATTTGGAGTATTGGTTGCTACTTCTTGTTTTAAGGACATGAAAAAGTGAGGCTATGATCCAGACTGCCCAAATCCTGCCTACAATGGAATTAAAATGATTTAAACCCTGCTGAATCCTAGACACTGATCCAGCCTGCTTACTTAGTAAGGCTATTAAATCCATCAGGCATTGGAATTCATTAGACGACTCCCATGTAGTCTGAGTGTTCCCTAGGCACTAACATTTTGTCACTCTGTATGCACAGAAGAGCCTTTCTTTCTGGGGAATTGAGTGCCAAAAGGTATATCGCAATCTAAGATGAGGCAGAAAGGTACCTGAACCAAGAAGCCCCAAATATTAGACTGTGCGATGTCTGTGTCTGCCTTCACCTTATATGAGGACAGTACTGGGGAGGAAAGGGATGGGATCTAAGCTTCTGTCCCTGGTGATAAGCAGCATGACCAGGACATGGTTTAGTGGGAAATGCGTAAATAAGTCAGTCCTCTCACAACTGAACGTTTTAAATAATAAGCTGGACTTGCGCTCTTGCAGCATTTGCTCCCTTTCAATGCGCTGGACACAGTGCCTAAAGAGCTCTTGGTGTTCACTGGGCCACTCTACTGAGACATGACCTCAGCTCTGATCAGGCTGAAGATAGCCTGGCATCCAGATCTTCCACTTCTTTCACACATTTTTATTGCCAACGCAGTTCTGTGAAGTGCCACCACTCTGTGGACTAAGTGAATGGAGCCATCCAAAATTTTCCTTGAGCTTCCTGTGATCTCAGTGAGAAAGATGAACCCCTCATTTAAGCAGACTGGATTGATGTTGTCTGGAAATGCTTGAATTCCATATATTGGCAGGAAAAAAGGAGAAATACGTAAGCTAGGAAAACTGGATATACTTTTGCAAGTCTTCAAAGGTACCTGAATCTCTCCATTGACTTTTAGAGAAGCTGGGCAAACTAAACTGCCTTCCCTCGCCAAACACGTAAAACCGAGGTGATGCAATATCTAAATTTGAGCAGACTGGATAATACCCTGAAAAACAATGTTCTGTGGCCAGATGGTTGAATGAAAATGGCATGAGTCTCCTGCGGTATGAATATTGCGAATGGCAAAATTTCATGTTACCCTTGCCAAGGAGAAATTTTGTATAATGAACCTTATTGCTGGAGGGAGGAGTCACATGTACAACCTTTTCTCAGACTCTACATGAACTCCTTCGTCCAGAAGGTACAACAGCCTATTTATTCCTTCTGCTCTGTTGTTAATGTACTGTTCTGTCTGAGCAATACAGCTTGAGAGCAAATTGTTTTGATGGATCCGGATACATTTCTATATTTCACTGCCACTAGGTTATCATGATGTTCAGGGACAAAGAGCAACAGATCTGTATCATCTGACACATTTTGATATATCACACCACCTCCACAAGCCAATTGTTTCATTTTGACTATTATTCCTAAATAACTGCTAACCTAAGGTATAGAGAATACTTGCTTAAAAGCATGAACAGCTCACACATGGAGGGGGCTCTGCATTTTTAGGAGGGGTTGAGGAAGGAGGAGTAGTCGTGTGTGTTTGGGAGGTGGGGGGAGTGTTTTGTTTTTCCCCATTAAGCATCAGATTTGTGCTTGCTGTTTTAAGGAACCCAACAAGTCAATGAGATTGGATTGTCTAAACCTTATTCCATTTGACCTATTTGAAAAATCCCACGTGGACTTCACAAAATGCTTTTTCACAGAGGAGGGTTTGGTGAAAGTGTATCATAACCTAGTAAATGGAGTCTGTTCAGATTCCTTTGGAGTCCTTGGATATTTGCCAGGGTCACCAAATGCACTGTCACTGTCTTGAGTTGAGCTCACAGATGCTGCTTTGGTTGTGACTAAATCATATTTAAATTATTAAATATGGTAATCCTCCATACGCCGAGGACAAGCGTGGTCCTTCCTGTTCTCAGGTCCCTTGGCTATGAGCGCTAGACGTTTCTTTTATCTGTGAATTGTTACGTGCTGTTAAAAATATTTACCTTTTTTGTCCAGAGTTATCTGAATAGCAGTTGCCCTTCTGCAAAGCACATATATATTTTGAATTTATACTGTTTCATCGAACAGCGAGATTCCAACCTGTGAGCACATTTATGTAATCTCTTTTTATCCTAGCTCCATATAACAATATTTTTTATTTCTAAGAAGGAAGATGCAAATCAATTGTAATTTACAGTACATAACCTCTAACACTTTAAAAATCATTATACCGAGGATCTTTTTCAATCAGAAAAAAAAATCAAACTACTACTAATCTGTGTATACCTTTCATTTGGGGGCTAATTACTCTAACATTTAACAGGGAGTTCCTCTATCTTCTTTGAGGTTTGGCCTTGCCATGGCATTATGGAGAAGCCATACAAAAACTATAACTTTGGGGACATATCACTCCTATTTTTACACTTTTTCCTTTAATGGTGGATATTAACTCAAAGGTTTTACCACTGTATGTTCAAGGCACTTAATGGCTCCGGTATAAAATATTTGACATTCCTGTTTGCTTCTGAGCATTTGTTAATGTAAGAGTTGGCAGGTTATGTAGCTCGAGACTGAACTTTATGCCTCTTAAAGATTTTAACATCTTTCTATGGTTGTGGAATTCACTTATGATTACTGGTTAAAATAATCGTTTGTCTAGACACTTAAAATTAAAAGACTGTTTTGCTGCTTTTTGTATGAAGTACTGATGATGTTGCTATGAGCCTTGAAGTAATTTTCTGCATGATTTCATTTGATCCTTAACCTTTTGATTTGTTATATAAAACAAATTGACAGTCAGAGAGGGATTATGTAAAAAGTTCATTGAATAGCCAAGTCACTTATTCTCTGCAGACTTCTCAGATCTGGTCAAGAGCTTTTCTAACAAAAAAAAATCTCTTTCTGCTATTGAGGGTGAGGAGGATGGACAGGGAAGGCTATTTACTGAAACCCAGTGTTTTGAAGAATTGAGTCAGTTGGTTTTGATGATCATCTAACCAGCTGGGCCTGGTTTCTTCCTCATGCTTTGCCTGAACAGAAACCCTTCCCATCACTTCTCAGGTCTTCTGCTCAGAGGTGGCCTGGGAGCGAGGACTACTCCGAGCATGAGAGCCACTTGGGGGGAAGCAGGGTTTTGCCAGCCCCGCCAGTACCTTGAGGTGTCTGGGAATTAGGGCTGTGCTGAAGCCCCTAGGACTGAGTCCTGCATGCCCAGGCTGTGTAGTGCTGGATCAGGAGGCAGTATGAACGTACCAAATAAGCCAGAACTACGTAATAGGTAATTTAGGCCAGCTTCATAGCCTTCGGTCAGCTTCATGCTGGTGTTAGCCTGCTAAAATGTTGATTTCTGTATATTTTTTGACCAGGATGAATGCTTCATGTGCTGCTGCTTTTTTTTTTTTTTAAATCTGGGACTATTGGGAGCTGTAATGGCAAATTTGCAGGATTTATTGTTTACAGCATTTCATAACTGAGGTATCTATTTTTGTCTTAATTTGGAAAAATCTGAGTAACTTGTATGCATTCTGAGAAAGCATCCCTACCCAGAAACATCTCTCTTTCCAATATGAAATGAAATGCTTCTTAAATATTGACTTTACCAGCAGTATGGGAATTGTGAGTTCTGAACATCTCTATTGATGATGTTGATCAAATTAATTTATTTTAGGGATGCCATGTCACTGGTTTTAAATGACTAAGTGCCTTCTTGGAAGAAGAAGCAGTTACTGTTCTGTGATAGTCTGAGAAATTCAGGGTGGGTTTTTTTTCTTTTCTTCATTTAATATAGTATAGCCGTCCTGTGGTAGAATTACAGAGACATGGCTCCAGCTGTGCTACTCAGCTTCTGTAAGCAGAATTAAAATTGCATATAAATGGTTTAATTGCCCTTCAGTTTGTAATATTGCAAACTCAAGCTGTGACTAAATTTTTTTTTATCTATAAATATAGGACCAGCATTTGTTAATGTTTTATGCATAGCCATTCTTATTTATGTTGTGGGTTGTGGGCAGTAAGATAAGGTGTGACCTCAGAAGACCTACTTTTGGTAGATGCAGCTCTACAAAGCTGGTACTTGACATTATTTCCATACCTAGGATGACTCACTAGATTTTGATTAACGTTTTAAAAGAAGCCAACACTCATTAAATACAAAGTAGCTGTTATCAACAGCTACTATAAATGAACCCTAATGGGGTTATTGAATTTCATTTTACGTATCAGCAACAGCTGGTCCATTCAGAGAGTTCCCATTCAGATTCTTACAGTCCCAGGAACTTCAATTTTTTTTTTTTAATATGACTGAGGGGTCCAATCTCAAATTATTGATGGGAGTAGAAGCCTCCTGGTGCCACTGGGAAAACTATCAGAGGTGTGCAAAATCAGGGATAATAAAATATGACAACATCTTGTATCGTATCACTGAATGGACTGTTTTTATTTTGTATTCACAAAAGCTTCTCCAGTGAGATGAAAAGGTGCAATCAAGCTCATCCTTTATAGAGGGAGGAGTTTGGCCCTTCTGTGAAGCAACACACCCTAGATCAAATACATAATATTTTTCTAGTCTTAGGTGGAAGACATTTTAGTTATTGTTATGAAGAAATAGTGTGCGTGTGGCCATACTTACATGTTTATCTTGACAGGAAATTATTTTGACTGCTATTCTAATTTAATTTTCTCCTGAAGGGAAAGAAAGAGGAGACAAACATCTACATTTTTTCCATTTTAGTGTTCATATTGCTTTATCAGCAAAAACCTGTTCAATGTCTATGAAACTATGAATTTCTGTCATTTCATAGCCCAGAAGATATTATTATTCATTTAGCATAATGGATAGATTGTGATTGCTTATGCTAAATAACCTAGACATCAGCCAGATACTGTCACAGAGTTAACAAAATCGTGTAGCGAGCATAATATACTGCTTCTATAATGGAAAAGCATATGTTTTTCAGTTTTATAGCTAGATGCGGAAAGCACACTTAGTTCATCCTATCCTGTTTGGGGGCTGAGATAAAAGCATATGCATTTTTCATGGAAGGAGGCAAACACCTGAGCAAATTATGGCAATGTAGCAATTGGGGTTTTCTATCTATAGTTCTATAGTGACCCTAAGGACTCAATAAACTCCTTTCAGGGAATCATACCTTTTGCATACAGTACTGTTACATTTTTCACCTCCACATCTGCAATAACTTATAGAGTAGTAGCATACTCCTGTCAAGGCCCTATTGAAATGAGTCAGATAGCCGTTAAAATAAAGGACTTCTCAACAAGAATATAGCTGCTGTTATTAATAATATGATTTGCAATTGCAAGCTATGGTTCATGCACGTTGTGCTCATGTATATCTAAAGAATGGTAGAAGAACGTGAATTCAGTTTAGTCAGACCTTTAGTGCTGTCTTATCTTGATGAGTCTACTTTGACTTTCTCTGTTTTTTTTTTCTTTCTTCTTTTTCTGTCTTTTTTCTTCCTCTCTTTGTTGTGGTTTCGGAAACAAGGCATTACAGGTGATGTTTTTTTAAAGATAAAACTGCTAGCAATGTCTCCCTGCTAGTCCTATGTGTAATTTAGTAGCTTAGAAAAGACTCTAAAGTACATGCAGCATTAATTTTACTTCTTACTTTAAATCACCACTCAGAATGGACAGGCTTCTTATCCTTAAAACTATATCTCTCTGCAGAATCCTAAGAGCATAAAAGGAATAAAACCATGAGAAACTGATTGTGCTTAAGAGGGGACCATCATTCTATGTTTTTGTAGATAGTTTTAAAACCTCCGTCACACTGCAAATGTGTGCTGTGCTTCTCTCAATCGCTGTATTTATGCAAAAACTCTGCAATGAAAATCATCTCCAGTGCTTTCAGTGAGGAGACTGCAACTCCCAGTAAGTGATTCCCTGCAAAAAGCACTGCTAAAGTGGACTGGTCAAAAGTTTTTATTCCAAGTATTATAAGGGCTCTTTGGATTTAGTCCAGTTTGAGTGCACACAATACTGTCTGTCATCTTCATTTTGCACTCTAGATACTGTTCATCTCATTTGTGTTTATGATGGAAGATTAACAGATAAAATCAAAGATCTGTTGCATGGTTATTTCACAGGCACACACACACAGAATATTTTATATTGTAAACTGCCCAGGAACAGGTGTTTTCTGATCTTGACACAAAGTCAAGTTTGATGGCACTAGATTAGCAAAGGAGATCAAAAAATAAAATGAGTGGTAAGTATCTTTCTCGGTTTATTTTCATCTGAAGATGTTTCCCATGCTAATGTGCTGCTCGCTTAAATAGAAGTGCCAAATAGTGTTAGGACAATTCAATTATCAGACTGTTTGACAAGCCTGATTTTGCCTTCCAAAATAGGAACCATACAAAGGGCAACATGTCTCTTTATTTGTTTACTGCCCCTCTCTGCAGATCTTCTTGTGTCTACTTGCATTCATAGGACTTTCCTAAAACTCTTAATTTAACAAAATCTAAACCAGGTACCAGCTCTCAACCTTCAGGTAATGAAATGCTTCCTGGCACGACATTAGCCTTTGTTATATATAAGGGCACTGCTGAGATGCAGCCTCTTGCTGGGTCAGCCCAGGCAGTGCAATCACCCTGAAGAGCAAAGTTCCTCATATGGTGCAAATGTACTCCTTTCCTGATCATATACACTTCCACATTACTACATTAAGTCCATGGGACCACATAATATTTCATAAATTGAGAACCCCTGATTATGCATGAGTTAAATTTGAGGCTTGGATTAGGTGACAATCAATGACAGCTGGCTGGGTTTGGGAGACTTCTTGGTATTTTTAGGGATCCCACGACAATGTAAGCACTTCTGCTAAGTGATTGCACCTTACTGTACAAGGGATTTCTACTTAAAATGACCATAAGCAGAAGCATATCCATGAAAATACCCTTCTTAAAGGCACTGTCATGCATACCTAACTTGTCAAAGAGTGCATTGATAGCAAAGGAAATTTTGCTAGTAGTGAGGCTCACAACACACGCTGATTGTAGGAAATGCTTGATCTTTGCAAACTCCCATTTTAAGCTGACTGCCATCTCTTTATGCATTATATGTGAAACATCCTGCATTTTTCCAGAAGAGGTAGTATTTCAGGATCAAATTAACTGGCAAATATAGTAAATAATTATGCTGTAAAAGTAGTCTTGATTAAAAAGTGACCAGGTGAGATTAAAAATCTCTAATGAAGGAAACCTCAGGATACCATGATTAGAAAGGCAGAAAAGAATAGATGCCTCAGTTCAATTTGCCTTTGAGTGCAAATACTGAGTTTGGGTCCTGATGGCTGAATAAAGCTTCTTCCTACTCATATGATAGAGCAGTCATTGAGTGTCTCTGAGTACCATGTGCAGGAATGTCTGATAAAAAAAAGTTTCATCCTGAAGTACTCATTCCTGGGGGCAGAATTCTCTGATTCAGAATGTGGTGTGTTTGATGAAATCTTCTGCAAAACCAGAGTTCAAATGAGGAGCATCTATTTCCCTGATGGCATCAGCAGTGAGTCTGATGGAAGTCACTTTCACCAAGCAGCTGCAAGGCTCAGGGGGATTCTGGTTCTCTGGAAATATTGAATCATTTGCATTTAGTCCCATTTTGACCAAAATGAGACTCAATAACAACAGAAACAAAAATCCCTTTTCTGCCATTAGGGAGTCTGACTTGTCAACCAGCTCTGTCTGCATCTCATGTGGTGGAGATGACACTCTTCTGATGTACAGAGCTTTGGCTGCAGGGCATTCCCAAAGAGGAGCTGGACTCAGCGTTAGGCTTGCCTTTGAGGTCCACCTGTGCCACATCCTGTTACTTGTGAAAGACTTGCTTATTTCTTAAAGGCTTTTTCTTGTGGAGGGAGCAGTGGCTAGCAAATGGAAGGCTTTGACTGACGCAGTAATAGAAACCAGAGTTGGTAGGAAAGAGATATTTCAAACCTGTGCATAATTCCAACATTTGGAGCGTAGGTTGGTGGCAGATTTGTGCTAATGTGAAATGGAAAGAAACCCCAAATTTCAGTTCCTCATGAAACAGACATTCCTTTCTCTTCCCATTGATTGTCTCCAACATAAGCGCTGATGGTTTTGGTTTTTCATTACTGCAACATCCTATATAAAATTTAAAAATAACATCAGCTGTAGGCACCTAATTAGCATTAAAGCTTAATAGCTTAAAAAGCATGAATCAAGTTATTTTCTTCCATTGAAAAGTAACTCGTCAATCAACATAATTCCAAAAAATAGATAAATTTTTTATAGTTGCATTTTTAAAGGAAAACTGTATTGCCTCACCATAACAAATACTTTCTTGGCAGTTAAGAGCCAGCTTTCCAAGTGCTCTATTCCTAAAAGTGATATTTCTTGTTGTTTAGTTTAGTATTTGGCCAAGGCTTCTGTTTAATATGCCTAGTGTTTGATTTAATTAAGATTTAAAAAATCTAAATAAATATATTTATGGTAGACATTGTCAAGAAATTGAATGTTGGCAGGAGTATTAACAAGCCCTGTCATTGCTACCAGGTAGCAAATAAGTAATATCTCCTTGATGTGAATAATGCTTGTGAAAATGCATCAGTTTTCATTGTCACCTTGAATCTTCCTGCTACTGCTTTAACAAGGATTTGTGTACTAGAGACATCTATGTAAAGGTGTAGGTTATGGGTGCAGTAAACATATACAGGAAAAACAGTAATTGTAATACAATCAATAACAAGGAGAAAGCTAAGAAATCTGGACTACCACTAGTAGTGCACAACCTCAGGAGTGAAGGATTCCTACTCCTTTTTTAAAACATGACAGAACTGAGAGAAGGAAGGATGTGGAGGATCAGGTGGAAGTGCAAATAAAAAGTAACTGGAGGGAATAAACAAGAAATTCTTGATGACAATGGCAGGAGGGTGGGGACACTTCCTTCCTGAGAAGGACCAAAAGAACTGCAATTGGAGAGGACACAAAAGACAGTGGAAGAAAGTATGTACCCTGATATGAGAAAGCAGTCTACTACAGTGTTGAATGCTTATCCTATAGTGTGGTGCTAAGTAACTCTTTAAAATCACTTCCTCTGACAAAGCAAATGACCCATTTCGATCTGGCAGAGGATGAAAGGTAAAATCCCTAATGATAGAAGTGTGTCCTAGGCGTTCTTTGGTAAGTTCAATGAGTAAGTTACGTGCTTGGTGCCAGCTTTTATCTTGCTCAGCATGAGCTCTCTTTCTGTGGCTCCAAGCGTAGAAGTGCCCAAATAGAACAATGCTGAATAGTACTCAACTTTTCTAAGACAAGTGCCAAATACACATTTATACTAGGGACTTTACCACAGCCTGACAGAGGAAAGTTCATTAGTATGTAGGGGAATGTACTTACCCAATCTTGGCATCTTTTTTTTTTGCTGTCTAAAGGAGCTTAGCATTATGTTTTCTCATCACTGCACTAGTATTCTCTGATTTAATTAGATGATTGCCAACTATTCTAAAGTATTAATGACTTTCTAACAGCTAGTCTGACAAAATTTCTTCCAAGTTGCAAACATCTGTGATTTGCCCAGGGTTGAACTTCAGTGAAGGCCCATGCACAGTGATAATTTAGCCCTGCGTAGTAATGGTTCCCTGGCTGGCATCCTCCACTGCTGTGATTTGCTGTGACCTTCTCGCTGTTCCTATCCACCATGTAGAAGTTTTCACTAGCTGGTGCATAATGACCTTCAGATCCATTTCTGTGAGGTCTCTGATCACTTTGTACAACACTAGGCAGATGCCTGCTCAGGTTTTGCAGGCAGCATAGTCACAGTATGCATGCACCAGCTAATAAGCCCTTGCTCTCAGACAGATTCATTACCCCAGGGGCAGCACCAGAGCGGCACAGCAGCAGAGCAAGATCTCTTGGTGCTCTTCCTCCCTTGTGCCTTTCTCCCCAGGAGAGCAGTGCAGAGAGAGGGACGTGTTAGAGATAAAACAGAGGGGGAAAATTCATCCTGTTGAGAGCCTGCCAACCTAAAAAAAAAAAAAAAAAAAAATCACAAAAAGAAAAAGTGCAACAAAGTGCATGTAGATTTGCTCGAGGTGGTTTGAATGCTGTAGATGACATGCTGTAGATGACTGTACTGAGTCACCTAGCCAGACCTAGAGGCATTTGGGACTTAACTTGTGTGCTCAGGTGCAGTTCTCTTGCCTCCTGGGGAGGTCTTTGACCTGACAATGCCCAGGGAGCCTTGGTGTTGCCATGTTAGAAGGCAGCTGTGCTGGAGTCTTCACAAACATTTGGACTAAGGTTTCTAAATGTCACCTTTTAAGTCTTCTCTTTCAAGTCCACTTTGCAAGTATTTCACCAAGTATTTGTTCTAGCTTTTCAGGAAGTGTGTTAGCCTTGCCTTCTTCCCTTGCCCCTTCCTCAGCTTCCAAAGAATGAAGCTTTACCCATGTCACTCTTCAGAAGCATTGTTGCAGGGTCAGATGCCTGAATAGATGGCAGGGCTTTTGTTTAAGAGTAGCATGGGTGAAGATCTTGCACCACAATACAGACTGAAATAAGATTGTGTGACTTGTTGGACCAATGCAGTGAAACTGCACTGTTCCAATATCAAATATAGCAAATAATTTAATGATTAATCCACAGAAGAAAAAAATGCAACAAATCCATTTGAATTCTAAATTGAAGGGAATTACAATCTGCTTGCGGATATTTTGCAAGGTAAGCATGGGGCTAAATTGTTCCCTAAAATTATTCACTCACTCGTAATCACAGTCAAGAAAAAGACCTTCCTTGAGAAGAATAAGTGCAAGAATGGCATTAATCTTAAGGAAGGGCTAAATCACTGAACCTGTAAACCAGATCAGTAGACTCAGGTGATGGAAGGCAGCCACTGTTCTTTGGCACTGAAGTCCTTCCAGATTGCATCAAATTATCAAAATTCTGCAGAGGGCTGGGAGGTTGGCAGTGACCCTCAAGCCTTTCTACATGCAAAGTTCCAAAGCTTCTGGTATTTCTTATGATATTTTACTGATTTTCTCTCACACAGTACACAGGAGGAAAAAAAAAAAAAGAAGAAAAAAAATAGGTTATTTGCTTTTCCTTTATGACAAATTTAATTTTGTATTCCTCTTTCCCTTCCAGTTTCTGTTATCAATATTTACTGCTCATCACTCATTTTTCATTAAATATCATTTATGCTAAAACTGGGTTAGTGGTAGGAATATCTATGCATGAATATTTTGTCAAATTGGAAATTGCTGACTGCAGCTCTCAGAGTAAATCAGAGTTCATTACTAAATTAAGCTGCCCTGATTACAGTTTTACTTTGTGATGGTTTTTGCATCTGTACTAGATATGGGGATAGCCTGAGTGCCACCCACTTATATTTTCACAGTGCAGATACATTCAATTGTTTGAGCATATCCATTTGGGCACATATGTGCACATTGATTGCATATCTCCTTGTAGGTTCCTGAAGTCCATATTTAGTGGTATTTAACCATTATTCTACTCCCCTTTGAAACAACTTATTCTTGTCGGCTTGTATACAGTGGGATTTTCAGTCCTGTGCACGATCCTGTGTACAACCTGTGCACAGGCTCCCCGTAGCATGCACGGGAGGAATCTCAAGGAAACATTTACAGAAAATGGCTAGCTGAGTGGGAAGCCCTGTAAATTAGAAGTGAAGTGGGAGAGATGTGTATAGGAGAGGAAGGAATCTCAGTACCTGAGGTTGTGAGGATGGCTGGCAGGCCAAGGTGAATGTCACATCTCTATCTTGTCTGCAAGCATCAATAACTGCTGGAAGTGAGCATCTAAGTCAGATCAAGTATTTAAGTAGCCCATGCTCTGTTGTCAAAACTAGTGCCGTTTCATGCTCCCTCTTAGCTCTTTGCATTTATTTACCAGTACTCCCTGCTCTGCTTTGGGTGGCAAGCTTCCTGCCCCTCTTCCCAGCTGTGACATACCTCATGCAGGATGTTAAGTGTATTTGGTACCCGCAGGGCCTGTCCACAGGATGGGGGGCTGCTGCTGAAATATGTGTTCCCTCATCTGAACAAGGATCCCCTTCCGAGTCTGCCTGGTTTTGTATGTCTCAGGACACAAGGGAGGGCTACAGGAGCTGATGTTTAAATGGCTTTTCAACTGATTAGTGGTAGAAACTTCGATGTCCGGGGACCCCGACCTAGGAGTATTGGAAGCTGGACAGCAGGCAGGCGACAGCTGAAGATGTCAGTGGCATGTCCTTGCCAGATATCAGGACGTAGATACCAGGTTGCAGTGGCTGTGTACATACTCATAATGAAGCAAGGCCAAAGCACCGCCATGTTGATTGCCCTTACCATTAGCCTCATCCCTGGCAAAGCTTTAGCATGGGCCAGCTATCACTCCCTTAGCAGATCAGAGATAGGCATGGGCGTGACTGGTCCCTAGAGCATTCCCAACGGACAGTTGACTTATAGGTAGGGTCTCAGACCACATTATTTGCTAGTACAGTTGTAGCCACAGGTTCTCTGAAATGAAACAAAGCAGTGTTTCTAGACCTCCCAGTTCTTCAGCCTGATTGCTCAGCCATGCTCTCACACTGTGCAGCGATGTTACAGAGCTGACTGTAATGAGATGACCGTGCAGTGTCTTTGATTTTCTCCTATGAATACCTCTTTCTGGATTATTGGCCTGACTGAAGCTTCTAACAAAGTGGAAACACGAGTCACTATGTCGTTTAGCTGGGTCAATAGATAATGGGTTCCCCTGTTTAGCAATTGTATTATTGAAGAGGCTTTTTGTTATAGATTTTCCTCAGACCTATGATTTCCATGAAAATATAGTCATGAAGAACACCTTCTTCAAAAGAAAGTATTTTTCCCTGTTAGACTATAACAAGCAGGAAGGAACAGGTCAAAAAGGCAAAGTTTAAATATCTATTGTTTTGCCTAAATTTACCATTTTTCTCATAGAGTTAAGTAGTTTTGACTTAGCCTTGATCCTCTGTGGCCTTTCAAGGTCTCCTGAGCCTGACCTTTTAACTGCTTTTTGGACTTGTATTTGAGGAGTACCTACCAAAAAATTGTCAGGGTTTCAATTACCACAATACTCATGCCACCACTTAGCAATATGAATTTTTTGTATCACATACACTGAAATATTCACAAACTCAAAAGGTATAGGTATACTCCATCATCACTTCTGTCTCTCAGCAGGGTTCACTTTATTTTATTTTCATTTGGTTGTTACTTGACTTTCCATGCAACCTTTTCTAATTCTCACCTCCCTCTTCATGAACTGAATAGTTCCACTGCTGAAGTTAGTCTGTTCATACTGAGTGTAATTTTCAGCAGAAGTTTTCCAGCCTCTTCAGAGGTTTGTGTGCTCTCTGAGCCAACTGCTGGGCCAGAAGGCAGATGCAGGGATGCTGAGAAGCAGTCTACACTGCTTCCCATAAGAGTGTCCCAGGAGTGTCGTGCCAGTCTCCAAAGGTTGCCTGTAGGGCACGACTAGCCTGCAACCTTGTGCTGTAGCAATAAAATCTTACCCAGCAGCCATCCTGCCAGGCATACCATTTATTAATCACAGGCTATATCTCCCAAACTGGAGCCACATTGGAGCTATTTTCAAGCCACATATGGCTCAGCAATTTCAGCTTGGTGATTCTGAAGTAAGTGAGACGCATTGCATAAGCCATGCGCACTAACATGTGTGGGAAGAATTGTGAAATGCTGCATACATTAAATTTTGTTGTATTAGGGTGGTGCCTATGATGAAATCTTGCCTGAGAATTTCTGATACTACAGGGTCTCCCGAATCCAGGTTTTGGATGCTAGATGCTGCTTCATGCTGGCAGTTCAAAGAAAAGTTTATAAACTTACAGCAGTATTTCTATTTTCTTGTCTATATGATGGTTTTCCAGTCAGACAAACTGTTTTGTTGGGTTTTTTAGCCAAACTCTGATCAAGACTTCAGTGGCTAAAATTATGACAAAGCTTCCCAGAAATTGATATGTCTGTTTAAGATTCAGATTTTGACCTATAAATAGAATAAAGGACGACATTGAACATAATGAAGAGTGCACATATCATCTCATATTTAATACGGTAATGGTGCTGCAAATGGATAATTGAGGATTGGCAACATGAATCATTTAGAATTATGTTCTCGATTCTACGAATATTCTTATGGGCTCTTATAAAGTCAGTGCCAATTAACAGGGGCACCTGGGCTCCAAGATAAATCTGTTTGTAGGTATCTAGGACAAGAGCATTCTTCAAGTTAAATCTTTCTCCTTTAATAACTCCCTAAATGAGTCCCAGATTAGGAGATAAGCTGCTATCTGTGTGGATAGCTACACTGGGAAAGTATCTGCTGTGATTTCTAGTAGTAAATCTGACTGACCAGCCGTGGGAGCCTGATTTACTTGCTTATTTATTTACGAGTGCTGGACCCTTTGACTCTAGATGCAGCTGAGGGAACTCAGCCACTGTGAACGTCAAGCTTAAATTAACACAGACGGTCTGAGCCTCACATGAGGAAGTTGAGTTTGTGTGTTCAGTCTCAGACTGAAAATACCTGACTCCATTCAGGTCTCTTTACACTGTGTGTAGAGAGGTATGGGGAAACAAAGTATGTGTGCACTCTGCATAGAAATTTTAGGTTTTCTTTCTTTTGAGAAAATATTTATAGGTCTGCCTGGGAGGCTAAGCCCAAAATTCCTCTATGATTAAATAGTAAGAGCTCCTGTCGGCAAAGTTGTCAGATGTGTGTTAATATATGGTGCTCTGGTGGAGTTATTTAGGCTTTGCTACTTACTAAACTGTAAAGGATTTGTTTCTCGGTGTTCAGATGTCATCTTTGATCCAGTAAGATTTAGCTTAAAGACCTTTTCCTCTGTTCTTTGGCAAGCAATCAAATCCAGCTTTCTTTCATAGTCTTCTGAGAAACATATCAAGATTATCAGGTTTTCTAGTACCTCACATTTTTTCACTGTATTTATTGAACCCCATAGATTCCAACTTGTTCTGCAAAAATATATGAGTTGGAAATTCATGTTGCAAGTAAGAAAAAGTCAAATCAATTTAAACTAAAGTATATATATTTTGGCAATTAGGCAGTGTTCCCTGCTAACATGTCTGTGGAAATTTTCCAAGGTTCTGCTTCTTGATCAAAAGAGCTCAATGTATTAAATGGGATGGGATATGGCTTACGGTGCTACTTTGCTCCGAGATTTGGAAGAGGATCTCAAAATGCCATGCCTTTTCCTCTCCTATCTTGCCTCTTCATGCAGTCTTGCACTACCCCATAGTATGTTTTGGTTTTCTTAAGGCAAAATGGAAAGTAGTGTGGCCTATGGCCTATGTATTTGACATTAGCTCTACAGTACTTGAGTGTCCTCCTACCCAGGAATACCCCAGTGAGATTGTCAAATTCCCCTTCTGCTCACTGCCCTTCTGAAAGGGTTCAAATTCAAGGGTTCCATTTTAGCACATTTTGAGCAGCAGTTTTAGTTTCCAAGTGCTTTTTCCCTTGTGGGGGCTTGTCCTTTTACACTCTGATGTTTCACCTTCTGATATTAGAGGTGTAAACTATATATGGCCTGAATGTTTTGACTGTCCTTCCATAGGCCAAAATGTGATTGGAATTTATTAAAATTACTTTTTCTGTTCTTCCTGGAAGCCTTTGGAAAACCAGGCTCGGAGTTTGGAAAAGGGATTTGATCCAAAAGGCAGAATGTAAAGGAAACAGAGAAGTCTCTGTGGCTGTATGGAAACACACTGATTATCTTTATCCCTCTGTTCAGCAAAATCATAACATTATCTGTAACAGGGTTAGCAATGCATTCATTGCCTTTACAGAGTCCACAGAATCCTCTCTTCTGGCCCGTAAGTAGAAGGTGATGGGTACAACTACAGGAGAAGTGTAGAAACTAGTGTAGAAAGCCAGTGTATTTCCTTGGCTGGCATTATATGTTTCTAGCTAATGACTTAAAATTGTTAAGAGCTGTAGCAGAGCTTATTTACAGCTCTATTGATTTTTGTCATCATGAGTGCCATTATTGCCTTCCCTTAGCTTTAGATGAATGATCAGTAACTTAATAAATGAAAGCAGTGTATGTTCATGTTCAGAAAAGGAAGCAAGCTAGTGCGAGGTGTATGACCACTAACAATTAAAATAAAGATTTTAAACATTTCTTATTAAAAAGATACACCCAGTTTGTGAGGCCCAGCTGTTGATGTGGATTCTGTAATTCAGTTAAGCAGCAGACAATAAAAACTGATATAAATAAATGAGACAGGAGAGATCAGATGATACAAGCATGGGTGTTGGAGACCTGGGGTCTATTTCTGACTCTGCCAGCCATTTGATCTGATGAGAGGCTGTTTGAATCTTTTTCTCTTTGCACTTTTTGTCTGCCATATACAAGCCCTTTTGAACAAGCCCGTAGTTTTCTTACTACGATTTTGAAAAAGTGGTGAAATGGATGCCAGTTTCTGTCAGCATCAGTGGATGTTAAAACAATACAAAATTAAAAACTCACACCTATTACTCAAATTTATCCTACAACACTAGATCAAGACTGAAAGATAGAGTTCTACTACAATTAATAGATACATATTACATATGGCAACCCCTCTAATTAAGGTGGCACAATGTTCTTTAAATGTTTCCATTGAATCACTTGTAAAAGGACTTGTCAGGAAGCTGATTCTCCCATCTGCAAGATGTTTCAGGACTGCAGTAGTTCTTTCATATAGTGTTAGCATTGCACTGTTTTGCCAAATGCATCCCGCCCCTCCTCCCTCCCCTTCCCCCCACCATGTTATCCAAATGTGTGTATCAGCCTTCCATCTGAGATGAGCCGTTAGTGCTCTGGTTAGGGACAGGGCTCCTTCTGGACAAACTAACTTCTGAAAATGAGATTTTCCTGGTCTTAACTTCTGTTCAAATGAAAATTTTATTTGTAAAACACAGGTTAAAAAAAACCCAAAACTGTTTCTGAGAAGGAGATGAATGTAGGGAAAAAACCAAAATTAATCATTCTTAACCATAAAAATAGCTTGATCAGAAAATAATTACTGTAGAGCAGAAATGAGTTGTTTAATTTTGAGTATAAAATACATTTATGTGATTGTTTATGTTTGACTAATTGCTAAGTTTGCAGATTAGGAAAAGGATATCCCATAAAATGTAGGGAATACGGATAATTTACATTGTGC
This sequence comes from Harpia harpyja, assembly GCF_026419915.1. NCBI lineage: Eukaryota > Metazoa > Chordata > Aves > Accipitriformes > Accipitridae > Harpia > Harpia harpyja. The sequence continues at coordinate 36,467,993 of NC_068944.1, forward strand.
CAATGTACCTGGAAAATCACATACAATCAACTTAGAGCATTTCTTGTCCTGAACTGGCATGTTTCATCCATGAAGTGACAAGCAAATAATAGTCTTTAAGATGGATACATAGGAAACACTTTCTTTTTTCTCATTCCTGCTGTGGAATACTTTCTTTCAAAATCTTACAATGGATCTTGCACATTTGGGGGCTAACTTTGGCTGTGGAGCGTAGAACCTCTTAACACTTCTCCACGCAGTCATTTGAACCTGTGGGAAGCACAGTCACAGATTCTTCTTTCCAGGCAACACGGCATATTTAATTCCAGGTGCCTCCAGCTGGTCATGAAATCTTAAAAGGAGATGAAGACTTAATGCTATGCTTTCCAAAATGATTTTTAAGTTTGTGCACCCACATATGACCAAGACTGATAGAAGTAAGCACCCAAAAATACTTAATGTATCTTTCAGAAACACACATGCAATAGATTTCTTGGATTCACAGTTGGATTTGGCAACTTTTCAGTTTTTAATTTATTTCAAATCGTGAAGCCCTTTTTCTTCTCCAGCCCTCATAAAAGTGTAGTATTTATCCTTACATTTTTCTGTATGAGAAGCCAGAGCCATGAGAGCAGTCTTGCCCACGATGACACAGCCAATACAAATCTGAGACTCAACCCCAAGCCTGCTTCCATTCCATAGATGGTTGTAACTATTAAAATACGGGTTAACTAATGTTGCTGAAACAGCAGTGTTATCCATGACTAAGTAGCAGAGTAGGAGTTTGGAAAACGAAGGTCCATCATAACCATGCAATGAAAGGCAGTAAGTCCCCACGCAGATGACGTGGTTTTTAAATCTGAGTTGTAGGCAGGTCTTCTGTCAGTAAAGCACGTGCTTAGGGTTGTGTGATGCAGTACAGTCGTGTGCTTGTGGACAGTCACACTCAGAAATGCCTGTTGGCTTCTTCCAAAAAATGCAGTGTTCTGAATAATCCCAGCACACCAAGTACCATCAAGATACAACACAAAATTAGATCAGTTTAGGGCACAAGTACACAGCATCAAAAATGTCCTGTAAATAGGCAACACTTGATCACAAAATGGTGTCAGCAACTAAGACAGATTTTTGTCCTCTTTTCTTCCTTCCAAGCTGATTGAAAGGGAAAAGATGAAAAACATTTTGAAAGGCATGGGAATCCAGCATTAAACTCAAGCTGCCTGATGTTACCACTTTGAGGCCAGCTTTACTCGGGTAAAACTTTTGAATGCAAGTTGACAGAAGAGCTTGGGGAAAAAAAAAAAAAAAAAAGCAAAGTCAGGACAAACCATGGGAAGATCAATCCTTTAGTTCTCCAAAAGGCTTCATTTAGTATTTTGCTGAAGAGGACAAGGCTTTGTTTTGGTCTCTCCCTTGCATGTTGTCATTTAGGTATAGCTTGTAAATGTTCTTTCAGAGCTCTAGGAAATATGTCCAACACTAGGTTATTGTTGTCTGGTCTATTTTACTAAAAGATCATGCACAAAAATTTGCGCTGGGTGCTAGGATATGATAAAACCAATTCCCAGTTATGGATAACAAATAGTACAGGAGGATGCTTATAGCACTTTTTAATAGAAACCATTAAATCAGATATTTACTCAGTTTCTCCTTGGAGGCTATTCAGAATTTAACTGACTCACAAATGGATTATGCAGTAAAGTATGGGATAGTATAAAAACAACAAAACAGTAGACTGAACTGAGACAAAATTATACCTTTGGTTTTTGGGGGAGCAATAAGGTTTGGGGGTTTTGAGGTCTTCTGTGTCCATTCCTTCTTGGAATTTCAAAAGATTTAGGGTGGGTCTGGGAAAATTGTAAAGTTTTTACAGTCAACCAAAAAAAAAAAAGGATGACTGGTACATATGTCAATGAATGCCTTGAATGGTCTGTGTAATTAGCTATTGCTTGCCAAGGGCAATCACTCTCCAGGTTATTGATTTCTGAGCTCTCTAGAGACAGGTTGTGCCCAAAGCACTGTTGTTGCAGTAAGAGACGCTCTGGGAACTCGTGGACTGCCTGGGAATCTGCTCTGACCTGCTGCTTCTGAACATCACTGTCTGCCTCTTCCTTCTTCCTCTTGGGTCCTTATCTTGCCTTCTGCAGGCCCGAAGGTAGATCCTGTTGCTGTCTACCCTTGCTTATCCTGGCTCTGCTCTTTTTTGGGGATCTTCTTTCCTCTTTGAACTTCTGTGAAGAGCAGGTTTTGGCCTGATTCTGGACTGTGTTCCTCAACTTGTTTTATATATTGTGCTTATGGACCCCAACAGCCTCTCTTTCTCATTGAGACAGTCACTCTTTTTCCCCAGGTCCACGCTAAGCTTATTAATCTTTCTGCATTTTTTCCCCACTTGTTCATCTGCAGCTGGGACAGTATCCCCAACCTAATACTTCAGGAGGCATTAAGCCAGACAGGCTTTGGGTTTCTCTATCTCCTACTGCACAGAAAGCGCATCCATATGACCTGAGAGTGCATAGCCTGATTACAGCACATTTAATTCAAATCAGTAATACAGGTAATATTTGTTTTCCCATATATGATACTCAAACCTCCACCCAGTAGCAGAAATCAGATGGCAGTGGTAGTGTGATGGAAGATTGTTTCACTTTGCTGCAACTTCCATGTTGCATTAGTACAAAATGATGACTGATAATTCTACCTCGTTTCCAGAGATGCCTGTCAACACGGACCTGGCATGCAGTTTTATATTTCAAGATGTTCCCATGAACATTGCTTACAGGAAGATGCCTTCAGCACATTCATGGTGGAAGGGAGGTTATGTGTGTTCTGTGTCTGTGTTAGCTTTCTAAAGATCCTGCACTTTTGCTCAGATCCCTTTTGGCTGTTACACATGGTTTGCACACTTCATGCTCCAAACCAGAAGTAGGCAAATTCCCAAGGAAACACGAATGCTTTTGTTCCAGTAAAGTAACCTGCATACTTTTTAGGGCTTACAGAATGTGAACATGAAACGTAAAAGGCTGCCAAAGATGCTAGGGAAGGTCTGGTCTGCTAATATAATGTAAATCTACTTTTTAAAATGAGTAATTAACAGAAGCAAAACTGGAAATCACAAAAGTGATGTGAGGAAAAGTATATTTTTCCCCTGTGCATTAGAGGGAGCCTTGCAGACACTTGGGAGAATCTGCCTAATGACATTTGCATATCTCTCTGAGTAGAAGAGTTTCCAAGGTAGTATTTAAAAAAAAATTGATGTTATTCTAACCTCATTTACCAGCAGCATAGTCTGTTCTGCACTTTGAGCATGGATTCAGGTCCCACTGAATGTTATGAAAACATACCTAAGGGAAGTGTATGGACATCACTTGTGATATACTTTTTTCTTATTCACTTTAGAAGCACGAGAAACATGTTTAATTTGAAAAGGTTGATGATGATAAGAGTTAACTGGCCGAACGCTTGTAATGGAGACTTGAGACTTGTCGCCAGGTGAGCACTTAACAGCTTCACAGTGCCCTAGTGTTGCACAAACTGGTAGCTGTCCTAAAGTATTGCTCTTGGCTGTATTCTCCTTTCCTGGCTCGTGAGGAAGGGGCACTCCTTTCCCCAGCAGCGAGTGGGCAGCAGCATCAGCACCTCCTCCTGCCTCTGCCCCCCAGTTCCTGCTGGGGCTGTTGGCTGTGAGGTGGCGGGGACCATGGACTTTGTTTTTGTTACCTGCGCCCTGATCCCCTTTGCTGGGCAGCTGACCATGGCAGCGGCAGGGAGGCTGTGGGGAAGTGAACGGCACATCCCGCCCTAGAGAGGTGCTAAAGAGGAAAAACTGCTCTTCCCAGCAAAAACAACGCTGCTGCCAAATAGCTGGCTGCAGCTTATGAATGCTAGGGCAGAAAGTCTTACTCTGTGTGAGAAGGTAAGATTAGGTTCTAATTAAATAACTGCAGAGGAATCATTGGAGTAGTCAATGTGCAACATCCATGAGAGGAAAAATCAAGTTAGGATGGAAAGGTTTTATTGAGGCAACTGAGACCATATCTGACATGCTGCTTTTAGACTGATCCTGCTATGCAGGAGCCAGAGAAATTAGTTTTAACATGAGAAGCGTTGTGGGAGAGGGTGCAGGACTGGCTGAAACTGGTGCCTGCTCTTTTCTGGTAGATTGCCCTATTTGAAAATGCCATAATAATTGGAATTACAACCAAATGAGTCCTTATCATGGACAAACTAAATATTCAGGGACATGCAGATTGTGATTCAGCAGGTTGGTGGTAGGGCATTCAGCTGGGAGGTGGACACATGTGTTTGAGGTGTTGCTTCAGGAAACATTTATATCCTTGATATATAACTAAATCTTTGGATCTTACATTTTGCAAGGAAAAAACTTTCAAGCTGGTCCAAGCTGATAATTGCTGTTTATTATTTTTTTCAATGCATAACATAAAAGCCATTAATATGTACTGCCCTAACTGCATATCTCAGCCTTTGATTTTAGATCACAGCAGATCTTGTTTACACTGTCAGTCCATTTCATGTCCTGAAGCAAGGTTCAGAAAATGAAAAGAAAACCTTTCAATAAAATAAATTTTGAAAAATTTGAAATTGCAAAACAAATCTTAAGTTTCTGAAAGCTCTCAGAACTAAAATTATAAAATGTTTGCAATTTTTTTCAAGATATATTTAAGAAAACCTGTATGCAAAAGCAGTACTTTTAACCTTAAAAATTCAATTTTAAGTGGGCAGTAGTTACTTATGTTCTATTTACTGCTCTAAAAGGCAGTAACAAAACCCAGTCAAGAATTTTAATTTTTAAATCAGTATTATTAAAAAGGGAAGTAGCATCAAGGAGCTTGTGATACTTGTCAGCTGGGTATGTGTGAGACGATCCACTCAGAGCAGCCTCAGCAATGATCAGAGCTCACCCCACGGTGCCTGCGGCAGTGCCCTGTAGCTGGGCCGTTGCAGGGAGGAAGCCTCCTGTTTTGTTGCTACACATGGTCATGGTCCATGCCATGCAGCCTTTCTAATAGGGGAGCTGCTTGAATTGCATTGAATCTCTCTAATAAATCAGTGGATGAAGAAAACGTGTACACCATTATCTATTTAACTGGTCTCATTTAGTTTTCTCCTAGACTTCTAAATGAAATGTTATTAAAATTAATGCAATTAATTTATCTTCCAGCCATTAAAAATTAGCTGCTTACCTAAAGAGTATAGGAATGCAAGTGCTCCTTAATGAGAGCATGGCTCAGGGTTTCATTTGGCCTTAAATCAAATTAGGAGTGTAATTAGAGCACTGTTAACAAAGTATGTGTTCCTCAGAAACTAAGAGAAGGCTTTTGTTGTCCATCTTCTGTTCATATCAACAACCTGGGCCTTCTTAAAGCTCCCTTTGTATGGCCTGTATCTTCTCAGGTCATACCTCTACAGGTCTGGGTATGCTACTTTTGATGCCATTGCTGTGCTAAACTGGCTCTTGAGGCTATTATTCGGGATGTGTAGTTTCATGGATGATACAGGCGTATCGGGTTCTTGCACCATTTACACTGCCGTCATGTTGTCTCACGCTGGACGAGCTGCGTTTCTCATATCAATCACACGTTAATGACGAGGCACTGCGACAGCTGCTGTTTGTAAAAATCATGTGAGACCTGAGTTCAACTTCAGTGTCTGTACTTAGATACTAGGAGAAAACAGTTCCTGGAGGAAAAAATGGAGGCCTCTCAGCTAATTGCTGGGTGATACTCTTTTGAGCTTCTGTTACTCAGGAGATCAAACTAGGTGAGGAGAGTGGTGTCTTCAGGTTGTAAAATATATGTCTGTAGCAAGGCTAATGAGTAATCAGTGGCTTTTACGGAATGGTAAATTCTAAGTTTTATTTTTAAATTATGATATCACTAGGTTTAAAGTGTGATGGAAGGCGGGTCCATTAAATAGGTGAATTAAAGTGCAGATAGAAATGGTACAAGGCATATCATAATAAACAGAAGTCCCCCTGCCACCAGCTGGTGTGTCCAAGTGCTAGCAGACTGCTGCAAATTGCACCTCGTTTGCGGGCGTGCAGTGTATCAGAGAAAAGAGAGGTTGGTTCTGGTGACTCTCAAAGAGACAAAGAGGCCCCTGTCGCATCTGGAGGCAGAGGAGAGAACAAGGGCACAGTCAGTCTGAATGCTCCTGAGGCAAAAACTGAAGAGAAACAAGCCCGGATGGATGGTGAGAACGGGTGAGCTTGCTGATGCTCCCCTGTTGCTATAGCCATCCCTTTGTGCTCAGTATGTTCAGACAGTACATGAGGTACGGAGAGAAGTCATCAGACTAAGATGTGCATGTACCCAAAATCCCATTGCCTTCCTGGGAGCCATGCAAAGATAAAGATGACAGGTTTTGTTTTCTTTAGCCACTTTCTTTGAAATGCATGTGTAAATTATGAGTGACTTCAATTATTTTAAAGATGGGCATTACTATGCATGACTCAGTTTTGCAGTGCTTCAGAGAGGAAGTTTTCTTTTGTCTTCAAGATACTATCAATGCCCATTATGTTGCCAGTGAGGTGCTGTAACTGAAGTCAGAAATAGAATATGATTAAGCTATGGTGAGGCTAGGCAGAGGAGAGAGAAGTCAGCCTTCATCTACAGCAACTCCCGAATTGCCATGAGACTCTTCGTTATGTAACGACTGTATTGTCTGAGACTTCATCTGTGAAGTGCAGCCTAGTCATTATGTATTAAGAAATCTCTTGCATCCACTTTATTTATTCTTTGATATTTATTCTTGAATCACTGAAACAGTCAGCAGTAGGGAATAGACAATTAAAGGGAGAATTGCACTACTAAACACTGTGTAGTGATTACTCATTCCAGTAAAAAGATTTTTTTTCCCTGATATATTTGTATTAGACAGTACAAATACATTTAACTTTTAGGAGAATATCACAGCTGAAGAGAACATTTCCAAGATGTTCTGTGAAATTAATCTTTCTCTAAAAACTGTTTACAGTTTTATAGGTGAACTGTGAACCATCATCTCTGAATCTGTTCATAAACTGCTGTAGGCAGTTGCTCCAATACCTCTCAAATGCCTCATATTTTGAGGGTTGTTGCTCATTTTGTCTCTAAAGCTGCCCATGTTCCACCAAACCTAGTATCCCTTTAGTATCCCTCTAGTATCCCAAGTATCTTCTCTGTTATTGAAAACTTTGCACCATAATTAAAAGATGTCAAAGTTCATGTAGAGAAAGCTATTTATACCGAAGATGGGAATTCTCCAGCTTTCACTGCTTCCTGCATTCTGCTTTATGTCACACAGTGCCTAAACCGCAGGAGGGATGTGTTCAGTGCTGTGCCCCGCAGCCTTAACCCCCCGTCATACAGACCTGCCGGGGCACAGGGCGACTGTCCCCATCCCACCCACGTCCCCAGCCTTGGGCTGACATGCAGCCAAGGTGCATAGCCAGAGCCAGGAGACGGAAAGCGCTCCTGGGCTCAGAGTTCAGCTGGACCTATGATGTCCTAGATTAAATTTTGTGACGTGAGATTTTAATACTTGTCACTACAGATTTCTATCTGAAGTTAAGTGCTTTTCCCAGTGTCTACTGCTGTCATTTATTTTTAGCATGTGCACAACTGGCCAAACCAAACCATGACAAGCTTGGCAGTGTTCCGTGTGTTTAGAGCCTCCCTGGCCAGCAGATCGTCCCCTGTGCAGTGAATCATAACATGCACCTGGCCAGGTAGCTGACACAGATTGTCCTAAAAGCCCAGCTGTGGGTGCTGGCTACACATTGGCCATGGCCAGCAGCAATTTAGGAGGGTCCAGAGGTAACGCAGGCTATCAAAATCTGTTATCTGAATGATAGGCTTTCAACACAGAAGCGGATTGGGACCCATTCTGTCTGCTGGCAAGATGCTACTGTGCCACTAAGAAGTTACGGCATAGGTAAACTGCTCATCAAGGATCCTGGGATTTGAGACAAAGTGGAAGGAGAGAGGAGGGGAAGAAAGCTATAGTAGGAAGTTGGGAGTGTGTTGGTCCTTGAGCTGAAAAAGCTTCATGGTGAATGTGCAGCAGTGGTGTTGCTCAGTGGTGACAGCTCGGAGTTAGGATTTGGGTCACACAGTATATGAGCAGTATGGTTGCACACAACTGCATCTTGAGCATAACATGAGTGGACCTTGACTGGTGGTGTGGTGGCAAATAGCAGATGAGGCAAATATCAGAAGGGTGCCAGCGTTAGATCCCTCAGCAGGTTAGTAAACTTGACATTTGAAGTATTTCTCCTCTTGTTTTTGGCAGCCAGTTTTATCAGGTGGTGACACAAAGTCAGCCTTACGAAGGCAAATGCTGAGATGCAGTCGGTGGATTGTGAACCAGCTGTTGACCTGACAGGGAAGCAGTCATATACACCAAGTGTGAGTGGGAAGATGATTTGAAAGTGAAAAGCACACACAACTGATTTAAAAGCATTCAGCAGAGCAAGCACCATTCATGGTTGTACGGGGCATAGCTGCTAAGTCAGCATCAAAGAGGCAGTAAGTTTTCAAAGACTGAGAACAGGGACCTAAAAATGATGCCTGAGCAGAGATCATCAGCTTAAAAAAACCTATAGAGGAGTTTCAGGTGGATCAGGGAGGTAAAAGTTACAGACAGCAGTTGCTGAAGAAGATGACAGCTGAAATTTCTAAGGACGAGCTTTGTAGACAAGTGCACTCGAAAACAGCAGCATGTGAAACTTTCCACAGTGCAGTCAGCAATGTGGGGAATATTCTAGAGTTTCCCGAGCAGATTGCTGGGCCTCACCAACTTACTTGACACGGGCATTTACTGTCCAAAGTTGCATTTGTAGCTCAGGTTCCTACCCTCAAGAGAGAAATTGCAGGAATGCAGGTTCAGTGCTTATGCATCTGGCGTTGGCAGTGAAGGTGGAATGGAGAGCAACTAGCAAACTTGCTACCCAGCCTTTCTCAGCAATCATTAAAGTGTCAGTTCTCACTATTTTTTTCATAGCTGCAGGCGGGAACGTTACTGCTAATTTTCAGCTCCCTGCTAACACTTAAATTAAGACTCTAGAGAGACTTGGTTGGGTTTTTTAGTGCCTGAGTAGTCAGTCATTTGACAACTCGCGAAGTAGTAGATGAATGCTGGTGAGGTTGAGAACTAGGTGTTGTCCAAGGGTAAATATGTGTGGCAGGGAGGCAGGGAAAATTCACAACAAAAATAGGCTGTACTGACCTGGGAATGAAGATACTTGAAATAAAATTGCTGCAGGCAAGCCTGTTCTCAGAGTATAAAGACCAAAACAAGCTCCCTTGCCTTGCTGATGTGCTTGGAAGACTTTAATATGACCTTGGAAGAGTAGTCTGCTTAAAAAAAGGGGTCAAGAGCCAAGGGTCTAGCCTGGGGACTTAAACAGAAGCCAGGATAAGGTTCAAACTCTGGATTTTAACCTGGCATAACATGCAGCATGAATGCCACAATGGTACGTAAGAGTCAGACGGAGGAAAGCAGGTCTTTAGCTGTTCCAAATAGCTGTTTTGAGCATGAATTGTCAGTGTGAGGAGATCACACATGTTTGTGCCCATGCTGAAAGCTGTCCTGTTGCACTGTTAAAATGTTCTCTATTATGGGAAAGAAAGATTTGCTGAACCTGATGTTCCAGAAGCTGTAGTAAGCAACAAGCAGTAATACAGGCTGATGGTACCAGGAAGCTAGCTAATTTCTGCATGGTTTTAATATGAAGATCTTCCACTGATAACTGCAGCTTTGCACACACAAATTTCAGTGAACTTTGGATAAAGTCATAAATGAGGTGAGGGATGATCAGAACTTTGCAAGTTGGGCCAAATAATGTGATAAAATTGCATATGTTTGATAAATTTACATATGTTTATTCACTGCTATATGGTAGTTGTCTATGTTTTTTTTTAATTTACTCTAACAGACACATATTTTGATCTTATTGAAAACCACAATGAAAATCCACAGTGTAAATTCATGTAAATGGTTTAAAATATTGAGAAACTCATTAAATAAAGGCTGATCCAAATCAGTGATACTAACAGCTCTGTATAAAACTGTATGTATGTTATTAAGAATTTCTAAATTAGAAGCCAAAAAAGTGATCTGTGTGTAAATCTAGAGATTTCCACTGCTTTTCTAAAAATCTGAGATTTAAAAAATTATTAAATATCTAAATGAAGGAATCCTCAGAAAAGCAGCACTTGGGTTTCTGCAGTCTAGAATTTTTAAATTTATCCAATAGATACCTGAAGAACTCGAGTCAGGTGTTGCCTTGTCTTGGGCAGAGAGGAACATCATTTTAGTACTCTCTTATGACATTTGCATAACGCAAAATGCGAAACATTGAACTAAAAGACATGGCTCATTTTATTTAAGTGAAGACCTAGCTCATTTAATCATTACTGCCTGCCAAAACAATTTGTAAATTACTAAGCAGTCTCTGACAGGGAATGATACTTTTTAAAAAAGCACTTATTTTGAATTATTGTAAGCAATTTCAATTTTATTCCTTTTCTAAATGAAGCTGCACTTACTTACCCCAAATCCAAACATAGGCTCCAAGCTCAAATATTTAAAAGCACTAGGGAGAAACTTAGGACAATACCGTATCTTTCTGTAATCTGTAATGCATTATTTCAGTGTTTCTTGGCTCATCCCTCCATGTTAAAAATAGAAGCACTGTTCTAAAGCAAGTTGGTTTATAAATTTGACTCAAATACCCACTTGGCACCCTGTTTTTCTGGTGATGATTGTGTGGAATATAGTCCCCTTTGGCCTCTTTCACAGCTCCAAATGCTCCCTTGCAGGGCTAGTGTGACAGCTGCAAAAACAGATGCCAAACTCTATATGATACTGTACTTTTCTGTGTATAATCCTTAAGTAGTTTGTGTTAAACAAAGCGACTCTGCCACTGCACACCCAGGCCATTTCTCCTGTGATGCAGCAGTAAAAGAAAGTTATTTACGTGTATGGGCGTATGATGGGAAGTTTACCGCTTTGCTCTTAATACCTCTGTGTCTAATATTGCAGCAGGTGCTTTCTCTTCCCCAGTAAGCTCCTGTCTCTGCTTCTCATTTGTTTGGATTATAAAAATATGTCCCAGTACTTCACTGGTACTTAGCTGGTTTATAACTGGCTTATTGGAAGTACAGGTGGTATACACAAAACATTATTTGTATTATGATCTTCAGTTGGCTCCCTGAAGGTCTCTCTGTAAGCAGCATTCTGAATGTAGAGGCATTTCAGAGCTGAAGTGGGGTCAGCTGGGTGTACGTACCATGTGAGAATCCTTTCTGCTTACTTTGTTTCATACCATATTTTTTTTTTCTCACCGTGCTCAGAAAAGTATTTAGGAGATACCCATTAGCATAAATAGGAGTTACATAGCAGCATATCACAGTTAAGCTGTACTTACTGAAGTTTTTATATCTACAGTACTTAAAGCATCACTATTTTTATCCTACTTTTTTCCAAAGCATAAAAGTGATTATTATTTCTATGTATTGTTATTTAAGCCTGCTTTTTCAAAGAAAAGTCTTTCCTATTAACTCACCATTTTCAGCAACTGTTTGCAGATTAAATATTTCCAGGCTTTTTTCCTCTTAAAACATAAATTGGAACAGTGCTCCTAAGCTTTTCAACTTGGCAAAGTCTTAATCAATTTTTTATGATTTCTTTCCACTTACTGTAAGTGTAAGAACAAAGAATATAGAATATATCCATAGTAACAAGAAGTATATGTAAGCTTATGTTCATGTGTCTGTTTGGAGAGGTTAACAGATTATTTGACCTTGAATGGCTTGTGTGTAGAATTGGAAAACAGCATTCTCTCCACTTTATACTACAATAAAATTTACAGTACTTCATGTCACCCTGATTTCTTGTCACTGTCCTTCTGCGTTTGTGACCCTTTGGTTCAGAAACAGTGCCCTAAATCCTTATTAAAGTATCCTTTGTATCAAATTGTACTTGAATGCCGAGGGACAAATCACATTGAACATAAAGGAGCTAAAGTGAAGAACAGTTTGGATTTAGATATTTTGCAGTGTTCTTGGCAAGATGTCTTACTGAGTAACGCTTTAAAGGCATAGCTCTGCATGCTTTCAAAATTATATTCACTACCAAATGAGAAGGATGAAACTGAAGTCTGCTGAGAGCTTACTGTAGAAGAGATAGATTGAAGATAGGCCTACTCTTTGTGGTTTAGGGCAGATGTCAACACATAACTAGAGAGGGAGAAAATCATACATCCATACTGGTCCCTTGCTTACACCTACATGATGTGATTTAAGGAAAGATGAGTTTGTTAGCTGAATTCCAAGCCCAAGGTTATATGGTCATGGCCTCTTTTTTTCTGTCTTGGAGTATAGGCAAAATAAGCTGATGTCTTGCTTGCAGCACAGGCAGAAACAAGCTTACATCTGTCCATAGAGTGTGCGAGCTGAACATGTTCACAAAAATCTACCGACCTGTTGAGGCATACTGGGTGAAGGACATCTCATGGTTTCTGTGTCAGTGCTGAACTCCACCATGCTGCTTGGCTGTAGCTCTTGACTGAATGACAGCATCCTTTATTGTAAGCCATGGAGCAAACTCTAATACCTGAAAGCAGCTGTACACATCTCTAGGTCTAAAGTCAGGAATCTCCTTTAGCTCAGGTTTATAGTGTGGCTGCTGAGACATACTGTGCTTTCTTTGAACATCACAATTTACTCCAAGGATCTTCATGAATGCAGTGTAGCCACTAAGACCTTTTCTGCATAACCTATGTGTAAAGATTCTTGGCATTGCTCACATATGTGTTTAGCGATGTTGTGGCCACTGAATGTACCTTTTCAATCAGCAGCTTCCCCATTTGTAAAACGGTATTAATGATATGTATCCACTTCAGAGGCCAAAGTACAAATTCCTAATGCTACATTTATGCAAAGTATTATTAAGATGACCATCTGGCAAAGGAGAGATTCTGGCTTGCAGCCCTTTGTTCTTTCATCTAGCCATTCTGTTACTATTTATTAATAGCTCTGGGTTCCAGGCAGGTCTGCAAGCCCCGCAAACCTTTTAACACCTCTGAAAGCTTGGGATAAGCTAAAGAATTCACGGCAACTCTTGCAGCACACAGGGGAAACGGGGATCGAGAATCCCAAATTCTCTAAAATAGCAGAGATTTTGTTCCTGCTGTCCCCAGTTATTCCCCACAGGAGTGGATGACAGTTCATGGATCATTCAGCCTGGTTTCTGCAACCACAGCCGACCATGTAATAGATGTAATAGTCCAGAAGAGACCAGAGGAAAAGCCAGCCTGTGTCTGCTACACCAGCCACCACAAAATACTTTCCTTCCCAACATTCCTGTATGTAAGGCAAAAATCTCCCAGAATTACACAGTGTCACATGAAGAGAGTGTAACACAGATGTCCTTCATCCCCACAACACTATGGGCTTTGTGAAAGTGCCACACCATTCCTGGGACATAGGCTATGACCATGGTACAGAGGGAGGCAGGTTCTTCCACCCTCACTGCCTCTCTAGGGTAATGGTCCAGAGGCTGACCTTTACTCCTCCCTCCCCTCAAATCTGGTCACAAGTGTTTTACCTCTAAACACACAGACAAGTCAGAAAAATGAAAGTGAGAGTTTTCTCAGCTCTGCCAGGTATCCTGCACTTCCTGCCCCAAACCCCAGTGTCCTGCCTCGGCTGCGGCCACGTCTTCAAAGGATGATTGCCTGCATCCAGTGGAGAGGCGAAGAGAGTGCAGTTTGTTCTCCCTTAGTTCCTGCAGTCAAAGCCCTGAGTTAGAGGAAGGCAGGTCTGAAGTGTAATTTCAAAGCAGCTTGATTATGACTTTGCATTAGTGCCTGCCATAGAAGATGATGCATATACTCCTACTGTAACACTTGTTTTTGCAAGTGAGAACTAGGCATAATGGGAGATGAGATGTTAAAAAATGGAGCAGTAGAATAAACTGAAATTAGGTAGTGGGCCTAGCCACTGTTCATGCAGGAATTACAGGGATGTTTGAGAAAGTGGCTGAGCTGCTGATAAAAATGTAGCGTCATGCTAGAGTCAATTACTTACCTACCGCCTTGGAGTGTAACAAATACTACACTTCTCCTAAAAAAAAACCATTAGGGGTGACTTGAGGAACATAAAGCACTGACCTTAAATTAGGATCAGGAACATTAGTTGAAAAAAGCAAGGTAGAGCCTATAAAACATTAAACTAAGCATGGTACAATTAGATGCAAATCAGTCTGGCTTCCATGAAGAAAAAAATCTAATCTTACTAATCTAATAGAATTTAAATCTGTCATTAAAATAGCAGAAAGTGTTTTGTCAGCCAGTTCTTTATCTAGACTTTTGAAAAGACTTTGCCAAAAGTCCCTAACAGGATGCCATGTCTGTCATTTGTCATAGTAGGAGGCTGTCTAGGTGTGCTGGTTTTGGCTGGGGTAGAGTTAATTTTCTTCACGGTAGCTAGTATGGGGCTCTGTTTTGGATTTGTGCTGAAAACAGTGTTGGTAACTCAGGGATGTTTTCGTTCCTGCTGAGCAGTGCTTACACAGCATCAAGGCCTTTTCTGCTTCTCACCCCACCCCACCAGCGAGGAGGCTGGGGGGGGCACAAGGAGTTGGGAGGGGACACAGCTGGGACAGCTGACCCCAACTGACCCAAGGGATATTCCAGACCATATGACATCATGCTCAGCATATAAAGCTGGGGGAAGGTTGGCAGGGGGGCTGTTGCTTGGCGACTGGCTGGGCATTGGTCAGTTTGTGGTGAGCAACTGTTTTCATTTGCATCACTCGTCTTTCTTGGGTTTTATTTTTCTCTCTGTGTTATTTATCTTTTCATTACGTTATTATTATTATTATTACCACCACCACTATTATAATAATAATTATTATTTTATTTCAATTATTAAACTGTTCTTATCTCAAGCTCCAAGTTTTCTCAATTTTATCCTTGCAATTCTCTTCCCTGTCCAATTCTCTTTCCCCATCCCGCTGCTGGGGGGAGTGAGTGAGCAGCTGTGTGGTGCTTAGCTGCCAGCTGGGGTTAAACCACAAGACTAGGGCAGGAGGCCATTTGGAGCAACAGATGACTTTGCCTGTGATAAAAAGACAGCCTAGATCAACTGTTCCAGTAAAAGGCACCTCCCTTTGCAGTTCTGCTCCTGCTCCTTTTCCCAGCCCCTGGCAGGGTGAGAGGCACAAGGCAATGGCTGGGGGATGCTGCACAGGAGAACGGTGCAGGACTTCTTTGGCGTCAGGCTGGAGTCAGAAGAGAGATATCGGCAGTTTCTATGAGTAGGATGAGGGTGAGTATTACCAGAGGGATAAGCACTCAGGCAGGGTATGCTGAGGAGGAGATGAAAGAGGCCCTTCACATACCTGCATGAAACTTCATTGATCTTTTCTAGTATCCATGTGTCCCATAACCCAAATTAGCCTTTTCTTGATTTCCTTCCTCCCCCCAGATCTTCAAAACCCCACTGACTCTTTCTAGGCTTCTTAGGAACCAGCTCTGCCATCACAGTGCTACTGCACCAAGAAAGAGGACAAATTCAGCTATGCCCCTGGGGTCTTGATATGGCTTTGTCAGAGGTATTTAAGGAAATTAAGTATTCAAGGTAGGCAGGCGCAAAATAAAGCAATGTTATAGACTATAAACTGACTGAGGGAAACAAAGAGGAGCTATAGATGGCTTATGGTCAGTATGGAAGTAGGTTAATTACCAGCTTTCTCCAGGGCATCGTACAAGGACTGATGATCCATGTGTGCATTAATGACCTGAGTGAAATGAGATGTGGTAAGATCTGAGAATAAATAAATATTAGATTAATCCCAAGCAAAAAAGACAGTGAAACTCTGTCTTCTTTTTTAACTTAACTAAGGTCAACACCAAGTGTAAGAAAAATGGAACTAATATGTAGTGTTAGAAATTTTTTCCTGCATGAATATTACTCTATCTTAAATCCATATCAAACATCATAATGGCTTCTCAAATGAGATCATCTTGGTATGCACTGCAAAGACAGTGGAAGTAGCTGTCAGCTTAAAAGACCCTGTTCCTCATTTTCAAGATGCTGAAAATCTTGTTTTACCAATGGAGAGCTAAAGTTGAAAGGCAATCTGAAAAGATGTAAGAGGTCGGCATGTGTGAGCAGCTATCTGTAGAGACAAGCTGGCATAGAAAGCGCGGTAGAACTGGGCCTTTTTGTTCCAGAAATGTGAAAAATTAAATATGCGCACAATATGGTTTTGATATTCTCGTCCTGAAAAACTTGTTTCTAAAGGTTTTCTAAATAACTTCATTGCAGGGATGATCTTCAGTCTTTGTCTCCCACTCTTATTGTCCCAGAGGGAGCAGGAAAAAAATCTTGAGCCTATTGCACTCCAGTATGTCTCAAGGTGGTCACAAATGCTCTACAGAAGGCTGTGTCTGAGTGTTTTTACTTTGGGTAAAGGCACAGTGACATGAAGACTAAAACCCCGGCAAGGTGCACTCTCGAGACAGGGGACAGTAATGAGGTTCAGTTGGTTGGGTAAATACAGCACTTAATCGGAAGATTTGTGGCTGTTGAAATTCATCACAGACTTGTACAAAATAATGTGTTTTGGAAGAGAAGATTGTACCAGCTCACTCAAGTGTGTGAGTTCTTCACCTTTTTAGCAAATGATGTCCTCATTAGCTGCCACAGAAGCTTCTGAAGTTTATTTGCAAAGTACTTCAACCTTCAAGATTCAGCACAAGCCAAGAAAAATGACTTGTCTGCATGCATGGATTTTACTCTGAAGAAGGAAGAGTTTATCATTGGATTCTGGTCCAGGCAGACAGATTAGACAGTCTAACCAGCATGACAGTCCTTGATGTATGTTCTGTGTGCAACAGCTGGGCACTCTAGGAGTTTAAATATTTGTCTCATACAAAGAAATGAAATAAGAAACCAAAATGTGCATCAGTGAAATGAAATACCCATGCTTATAATTCCAAACCAAACAATATTTTAATAAAATCTGGTTCAGTTATAATTATTCTCACACAAGTTTTCTATCTATCTGGAACATGCAGGGCAAATCACTAGCAAGCTAATAAAATTATCTGAGCATCTTTAAAAATACTTTTTCTGAGGAAAAGCACCTAAAAGTATAGCCTAGAAAGAAGTGAAGAACTTGGTGAATAAATTTGTGAACCTAACTTGTAAAGTTAACTGCTGGTGACACTAAGATCTGAACACATGGAAAAGCACGCATGACATGGACAAGTGCAAAAACCAGCAGGATTCCTCACGCTCTTCCTGTAAATCAAACATAGAAAATTGACCCTGATTTTTTTTTCCACCCCACAAGCTAGAATACTTTAACTGCTGCCTTAGAATTGAAGACAATAGTTCAAAATATGAACTTGACATTTTAAATAGAAAAGGCAGCTGCCAAACACATCCCTTTACTCTATTTTCTTGCTTGCAGGTGAAGTGTGTAAGCTCCAGGGTTATAACAGAACAAAATAGAGGTACACTAGTTCAAACAGTATTTTTATTACTGCTACGTGAATTTTCAGTCTGACTCTGTATTGCTTGGAGGAAGTTGAGGAGTGCAAGGGAGCACTATTCCAGTAATGCCCTTAATCCACTGCCTTTATAGCTGAAATATTTCAGTTATAAACTGAAAAATATAAAATTGAAGTTGGTCCTTTGAATGATCCGTGTAGATTTTTTATATCCATCTAACCTATTGACAGCAGTAGACATTTATGTGGACTGGAAGACTAATCAGATGCATTATGAAGAAGTCACATCACTGTAATCATATTTGAATGAAAATTCAGGATATTAATAGTGGTTACAAAACTAAGAATACATACATTAAAAGGTCACAGATTGATTCCCTATTGAGATATAAAGATCCTGGATGTATGCTAATGATTGCTAAAATAGAACTTTTGTTTAATTTGGGCTTCGTGATGTCAACTTACGACCTGGTGATACAGACAGTATGAAGAAGAGGTATGAAGAAGAGGAGAAGGTAAGCTTGCACTCATGAGAAATAATTCGGGAGTATAAAAATAAGTGTAAAATAGGAGAGAAGTTTTGGATCTGGGATGTAATTCTACTTTCACCCTGCTTTATGCAAGTGTAGGTCAAATACTGGTGTAATTGCATTGATACTGCAATTGGTGGAACCGCTACTGATTTATCTTTCTATAGTAAAGTAGGCCAGTGAGATTTTTGGCCTGTTATTTGGCATATAGATACCTGTATCCAAATTTTTCAAATAAAAGCACTTGAGCAAAAATTATTTAAAGGAGTTGCTAAGCTTCTGTAGCTCCTGATGATTTCAGTTTAAGGCTACTTTACCTCTGAAAGACAGCAGCCATAAAGTGCATTAATACATCTTAACTTTAGGGTACAGCCCCAGTTTGGGTTTGGTTTATACAGCCTGGAGAAACCCATGGCAAGGGGGAAAAGGAAGGACTATGGGGATGTAGCTCCTTCAGACCCCTGACAAATCTACTCCGTATTACATGTATGTAGTTGAATTCTCTTAATTTTCATGAGTGATTGCATTTTAGAAAAGCCTTGCTCTTTTTGGTTCTGCACCTTCATTGCATGTGATTTTAAGAGAGGTTTTAATAAAATACAGTAATTAAAGAGCAAGAAAGGTACTGCATTCAGGGAAGAGTGTGGGGATTTGCCTGTCCAAATTAATGAATCCGTTTTAAATAAGCCTTTTTGAATACGCAGAGAAACCTATGTATTTTCTGAGTCTGTTCACTCCAAAATATCAAGTGTTGAAACATCATATCCCCATCTATGTCAGATGTTGTAATTTAACTATCAAGAGTCCTAGATTACCGCAATAATTACTTTCAGTGGTTCTGTTATGCACAGTCATTCTTGAAAGGCATACAACTACAGGATTTTTTGTATCCTTTAAAATGGAGGGCTGGAGAGTTTCTGTATATAGTTATGCTGCCATAATTATACTGTAGGTAGCTACATTCCTTATGGGAAAAAGCTGTAAAAGGAAAATCCGTTTTTCAAGATTTCATTACGTTTAAGACATACAGTGACAAATTACTTAGTTCATGCATGCTGCAGTGCTCAAGTCAGTTTACCCTTGTCTGCTTCTCAGTTTAAGCTTTGCAAGACTAATATTTCAGGCTCTTTCCTATTTGTTGGGATCTCAAAGAGGGTGTAATTGATTACAATTTTACAAGACTTTTAAAGGGCATGATATTAGTTTTGCTACCTGTTTTGGATGACTATGTCATAGCATCAAGTATTAACACAAAATTGGAAAAAACACAGAGAATATTTGTGTATCTTTGTACTTGTGTGTATATGTGTATGCATGTGTATATAGATTGTTATTTTCTATGTTGTATATAAATAAAACCACAGCTTGAATATTCAAATTACTATTGAAGGAAGGAATATTTAAATGTTTGAAATCTGTCCAATATCTATGTAGCTCTGATTTTAGAATTGTAGCCTATAATCCTCTCTAAAACTATTATGTCAGTTCTGTGTCATATTCCCAGATTTTGCTAAGAACATAAGTGGAATGAGTATTTTGATATGTATATAACAAGCAGGGGTTTTTAACCTACAAGCCATTGCCAAAGCCTAAAAAGATATTCAGCAGGATACAGTCTCTGGGTCCAAGCTGTAACTTACCCTTTTTGAATACATAGGACTTTTTTCAGTGTGTGCGTTAGCAATTGATTTTATTGGGAAGAGGCCAAATTTGTTTGCTGCAGCCAAGGACTATGGTGGTTTTGGATGAATGAAATGAAAGCATGCATAAAGGAGGTCTTATACTGTTCATAGCTAATGAACTTCTCTGGTGCAAATTCAATATTAAGTGTAGATTACAGCTGCAGTGGTTCTTGGGGGAATTCAGGAGGATATTGCATCTTATGGGGGATGCTAATTTAAAAGAATGGCTGGCCAGGATGCATTTAATAACCATTGAAAACTAACGTACAAGAGGAGAGAAGGGGAAAATAGTGCCTGATGTGGTACAGATGGAGGGTACTTCATTAGGAAGTACCTGAGATTGCCATGACTTTTTTGGAATGGACACGGTGCTATTATTTCCTGAAATGTGAGAGGAATCATGCAATTTGATTTATAACCAATATCTACTGTGAAGCAATTATTTTCCTGGTCAAAACTGAATTGGTAGGGTCCTTACTTGCATCTAGCCATTTTAGAAGAACTGGAACCAGTGTTCTGCTAACTCATTGATTTAACGAGTAGAAAATGAGGCTTTAAAAGAGTTTAAAATGGAGGAACAAGGTAGGTAGAAGTCCCCAGTCATTTCTTCTTTGCTGCTGAAACAGTATTTTGTTTCATTTAACTTGTAATTGTATTTGTGTGCATAAATTTAGCTATTAAGCATGTACATCCGCATTCTGCAAGTGTGTTTGTATGTGTGTTTGTGTATAAGGTAACTTTGTACGTGTGAGACAGAGAAGCATTTTTAGCCCTAAAAAGAAATAAACTTTTTCTGTTACTTACTATGATTCTTTTCCTCTTTTAAAAATGCCAGGTTTTCCTTTGCCGTTCTAGATGCTTCGAGATGGCTTGTGTTTTGGGGAAAGAGTGGGAGGGAAAAGAGAGGGTTTTGGGAGGAGGGGCTGGTGTTGACAACTTGTTAATGAAATTTCAACGTTAAAACACATTGAGGATTTCAGTAAGACAATCTTCTGAAGAAAAAAATTTCCCTTAACATGACATTTTAAATACAATCTCTTTCACTTCTATAGCACCTGCCATCCCAGGGAGCTAGTCTTTTGCAGATCCTAATTTAATTAGCCTCCACATATACCTACAATGTTACTGAACAGTACCATTCCCATGTAGAGATGATGAGAGATGTGCAAGGAGATAAAGCTACTATATTGCATTAGAATTAATGGCCTGTCTCATGCTACCTTCGACACA
The DNA here is from genome assembly GCF_026419915.1 of Harpia harpyja. NCBI lineage: Eukaryota > Metazoa > Chordata > Aves > Accipitriformes > Accipitridae > Harpia > Harpia harpyja. Next base: position 36,488,941 of record NC_068944.1, read on the forward strand.
GGAGAATACTTAGGAGGAAATACTGAGGAGGTACCTAAAATCTCATCTGCTTTTGGTTACCTACTGGATACTGAAAATTAGCTGCTGGTTCTTGGTAATTGTCTTAAAACTATAGAAGTCATAACAGGGGCAGCCTAAAGTGTGGTGGGCAGAGCTCTGCTCAGGAAGTGCATGGGCTTCCTGCAGGTCCTCCCCAGCCTGGGGGGATTCAAGCCCCCCCAGTCTCATGTCTCTTGGGAGCTACTCAGCCAGAAGGCCACAGGAAAGGTTTGCAATAAACACACAATCTGCTTTTGATCACTAAATATGTTTAGGCCAGAAAAATAGAATGGGGGACCAAGGGGCATTTTGTGTGTAGGAGTGACTGAGGTTATAGCCAGGATTGGGTCCATATTGGAGTGGTAGGCATGTAAATTTTGGTGCATCACATATGGACAAGAGCAGGGAGGAGATAGTGAGTCATTCAGCTGGGTCAGTGTGGTAGCAGCTCTGGGCATTGCAGTAATTCTAGTGTTCCTGGTGGATGAAACTGGAGATACCACCAGTTGTTTGTTCCTCAGAGGAGTAGTCAAGATTTTCATCAGTCTCTGGGCTGTAGGTGCTTAAATTGAGTTGCATTCAACTCTATGAGCACACTTGCTTTTTGTGCATCTCTGTCTTATCTTTTGTACTAAGTATGTTGTTAGCCTATCTCCACTTAAGTCATCCTGCAAGCTTACGAGAGATATACAGAATGAGAATTAGGACTGAATTTTCCTCACTCCTGATGCTAATCATTTAGAGCATTTCCTCCCTCCTGCTTGAAGCGTTTCCCCTTGTCACCAGGATACGGTTCAAATCAAGCCAAGAAGATAGAGATGGATGAAACCCCACAGGTTTGCCTTGAAACAGTATTTTCAAATGTGAAAAGCTTAACAGGAGCTTAGTCAACTTCCTCAGTTCATTAAAATTAATTTGGAGGTCTCAAGAGGATCAGTCTTCTTTATGACTTCTGGTACGCCCTGTGCCTAGTCAAGGTCCACCCGTTGCAAACATAGGCCAGATTCCCAGAGTGCTGAAATTTGTTTCATCTGCTTCCAGGCCTGCTTGATATACTGAAGTCCAAGAGTGTGAAAAAAACCAATGCTGAAAGCCAGCTAAATGAAGGGATTTGGACTGGCTCATTCAGGGCATTTTGTTTGTTTGTTTGTTTATTTGCTTATTTGTTTGGTTTTCATTTTGACCAGGTTCACTTCTTTTTAATCCACTCTTCTTCTAGACAACGTGGTCTGAGCCTAGCTGTGGCAATTTAATGCTAAATGCCAGATTCAGCCCTGTGGGGGAACGAGGTGGAGCAGACACATTTTCAGCCAGGCAGCGGATTGTAGCATGAGGAAGGTACCATGGACTCATTCAGTCCAGGGAAGTAGCACACAAGCTTGGGGACCGTCGGGGGGACTGCATCCTGCAAGGTGGGCTGGCACGAAAAGAAGCCTGGAGCTTGTTCTTTGCCGTTGGCTGAACTTCCTGCATTTACCATTTTGGTGGATTTAGCTGGGAGAGCTTCTATCGATGTTGCCTCAGTTCTTTGCCTTCATTTCCCTCAAATGGTTTTGTTGAATCTCGGTCTGCTTCTGGGAAAAAAGTTAGGTCACAAGCATGCAGATTCCTGTAGAGTGTCCAGCAGATGTATAATAGTATGGTATAGCATGTGTGTGTGTATATATGGGACGTGTGTCCATGCCTATATGTGTGTGCCTGTAATCCTCAGCCTGTCCCATTTTATCGATCCGACCCAATATTTAAAGGAAGCTAGAGGTCTCAGTCACGGTGATTTCAGTAAGAGTTGGGCCTCTGCCAATGCTTTCTGGGAAGTGGGATGTTTCAGTGTTCTGTGAAGATGTAGCTATAATGTGCTTCTAACTTAAGGTAATCTGGAGCCAAGTTTAATCAGATACACATTAGTGAATGGAATACACTTTCCAAATAATGGAATTCTGGTTGGACCACTCAGCGCAAGACAAGAAAATCACAGCAGATGCTACTAAAGCAAAGGTGGGAGTTGAGGGCAGAGACTGCCAAGAAACAGTATATGTATTTTGCAGAAAACCCACTGATTTTTTTGTCAGTGTCTCTTTCTTTGTGTGCCATCTCTCTGCAACTAATTTTCCCCTAGGAAGTTGTAAGGTCACATTGACCTGTATGTTCAAACCATGCGGTCAGGAAGGAAAAAAAAGATAAAAATGCATTTGTGAAAATACTTAACTAGTCAGTACAAAGGAAACCCTTGGCACAGGAACAGGTTTTCTGCAGACTTTTTCAAACTTAATTTCAAAAGCAAATTAAACGAGTGAATGATTGTCTTTATCTTGACCTAGGGTTTCAGTGCTTCACACGTATATCATGCCAGTCTGCAGTTTGGTATAAGAAAGAAGGAATCACAGGTCCTTAGAGACAGCGTTGATCATTAATGTATTTTACAAGGAAAATAAATATTCTTCTGGAGAGATTCTTTTTGGTCTTTTTGCTTTCGTGTCCATCTTGACAAGGACAAGATGGAAAAACAGAATGTATGAAGAAAACCGTTCAGAAATATACCTCAGTACTAGAATGTTTTTCTCTTCCTTTCAAGTAATTTATAACACAAAACAAGAGCTTTAACAATTCAGTTTTTAAAAAAATAAAATTGCAGTGCATTGAATTAAACAATGCACAGAGAGATCTTTATTACCGTTATGCATCTGGTATAAGTTAGTTAAGAAGCAGACATGATTCTTTGGAGTACAGTTAGCCATATTTGACCAGCATGCCAGTTGAAATGCATTTTGATACCTGCATTTCAAATGTCAGTAAAAGGTAGGGTGTTTCTAATTAAAGAATCAAAGTATTCCCTGGGGAAATACGGCAAGGCAAAACTGCACCCTTGGAGCCACCAAGGTCTTTCCAATAAATGAAGCTGCCCTGCCATGGCAGCGGGACTCCCTCCAAGTGCTGGATGATGCAGTCCCACCTTCCTTCTGCCTTCGTCTGCCCACGGCTTACTGTTCTCTTGCCTCTCCCTGTGGTTCTGGTGCTCTGTGATCCTCATGGAGCCATTTCAGCATGCTAAGATGACATAAAACTAATCAAAATTAAATGAGAAAAACAGGGGTGGTTCTTGACCAGCATGACATGTTGAAACAGCTCAGCACAGATTCAGACATGTCAGGAGCTGGCACGAAGGAGGGAGTGGGTTCGCACAGCCAGGATTCGTGGAGGGTGAGTGTCAACAGGTAGATCGATGTAGGCTTCCGTTTAGCCATGGCTTTAATTGCTTTTTTGAAATGGCCTTCAAAGCACAGGGTCAAATTTGTTGTGTATCTCTGTAGGTGCAAATTGCAGACACAAGTAAACGTGAGCACAGAAATGGAGGACAGTAGCAGGAAACCTTTCGGATCATTATAATTGTCTTCTTGCATGAGGACATGCTTTGAGAGAGCAAAGAAATGCTGCCAGAAGCAAACATGTCAAAGCCCTTAGAAAAACAACAGAATCGAACACCCTTGGAACTGAGACAATCATCTTAAAAAGGTGCTTCACTTCCTTCGAGTGTTTTCAAAGACCAGTTCTCAAACTTAATTAGCATTCCTAAGACATAAAAGACCTTCTCTGACATAGAAAATGGTAAAAGACATGTAGAAAGCAAATGTGTTACCTTAGCTACCTGTTTGGGGTGACATTTTAAATACAGAAAATAAAGCTGGCAGAATTATAGTGACCTTTCAGCCTGAACAAATAAAATAACATCTGCCAAATCTAAATGGCTGCCTCTAGCTGTAGGAAATGATATGCATCTTTGAGCACTAATACATAGGTCTTAGGTAGAGCTAGCTTTAGTAATCCCTGCTAGACCTAAACAATTTATTTCCCAGCAGAGCGTGGAAGGCTGAAAATTCCAGGAATATGGTGCAAGCACCAAGGGATACTTAGGGACCAACCATGGTTGTGGGTTTGGGGAAGCCATCTGCATAGTCTTCCACCCTCTTAACCTATCATGAGTCCCTCGTTTTCTTTGGAGCACCCAGGAGGAGCTGTTCAGTGTATCCCTGTATGTTTTCTTTACCCCTCCTATACGTGCACATTTCTGTGTATAGAAGCAGTCTTCTGAGTTATATGCCCTCTTTTTGAATTTCCTCTGGAAACTGAGGGCATATATGTGGCCTGGGAGCCAGCAGCAATCAGACAGATTGCTGTTAGAAAGGAAATTGGTGGGTCTAAAAAGGGATAGCTTCTCTTTATAATATTCTCCATAGAAAAAAAGGAACTCCGAAAATTACTTTTTCCTGCTTCACCAAGCTCTTTTAGCTTCTGGTCTCAGCTATACCAGCAGAAAAAGCAAGTTCTTAATTGTGCTCTTGAAAAGCTGAGAAGAGCAGTTCATAGTTTTTATTACCTCCTTTATCAGGTACACTTACATCCCTATCCACCTTCACCTCAAATGCTCCTTAAATTCAGAGCTGCCACACACATGGAAAATCCAGTTCTGCACTTGGGTGATTGGGATCCACAGAGCAAGAAAATGTCATGGAGGCACCGGTATTTTACCTAGCTAACATAGAAGGCATGCAGGCTCCATGAATTGCAACCATAATTAGCCAAAAATACTGAATTTCTTAATGGTTTCCAAAGGTTAAAGGAAGTTCATGCAATTCGCCATCTGGATTAATATAAATGGTTTTCAATTTAAGCAAATAAAGCCAAACAGACTTCTTATTATTAACAGTGGTATTATTAGCATTATGTATAACTTCAGTTGCACTTAGGATTTTGAGAACACTTTTATTCACTGTGCAAAGAGCTAGGAAGACATGTGTCATGTATTCCTTGAAGAAGCCATAATCTGTAAGTCTAGGCTGAGAATCAGACTCGTAGCAGGTGGCATTTTGGAGATGGGGTGTCAGTCTGAACACGGAATTCCAACTCTGGCATCTGCCATATGTCTGAGGGATTTTCGGTGGCAGGGACGGGTAGTTAAAGAGCTATCTGCTTGTTATAAGATGCTAGAATTGCATTTTTTTTAATATTTAATTAACTTGTAAGCTTTCATTTTTTTCACCAATGCTGTACCTATAAACCTGACCATAAGTACCACCCTACTGATCCCTTCTTAGTTTTAGTATTAACCTCTGATGATGAAATGACTGGCCTGGTAGGTGAGGGGAGAGCAGTGGATATTGTCTACCTAGACTTCAGCAGGGCTTTTGACACTCTCCCATAAGATCCTCATAGAGAAGCTGATCAAGAATGGCCTGGAGAAGCAATCTGTGATGTGGATTGAAAACCGGCTGAACAAGCTGAGCTCAGAGGGTTGTGAAAGCAGCAGGAACTCTAGCTGGAGACCAGTAACCAGCAGTGTATCCCAGAGGTCAATGCTGGCTCTGCTCCTGTTTAACATCTTGAGAGATGTTACATCCATGATCTGGATGATGGGGCAGGGTGTATCCTCAGCAAGTTTGCTAACGTCACAAACCTGGGAGGAATGGCTGGTACACCAGAGGGTTGTGCTGCCATCCGGAGGGACCTTGACAGGCTGGAGAAATGGGCCAACAGGAACATCATGAAGTTCAGCAAGGAGAGTGCGAAGTCCTGCACCTGGGGAGGAACAACCCCATGCACCAGTATATGCTGGGGGCCGCCCAGCTGGAAAGCAGCTTGGCAGAAAAGGACCTGGGGGTCCCGGTGGACACCAAGTTGAACATCAGCCAGCAATGTGCCCTCACAGCAAAGAAGGCTAATGGTGTCCAGGGCTGCATTAGGAGGAGTGCTGCTGGCAGGACGAGGGAGGTGATCCTGCCCCTCAGCACTGGCAAGCCCACACCTGGAGTGCTGTGTCCTGTTCTGGGCTGTCCGGTACAAGAGAGATACAGAGCTACTGGAGACAGTCCAGCACAGGGCCACAAAGATAATTAAGGTACTGGAGCATCCCTCTTTTGATGAAAGACTGAGAGAGCTGGGACTGTTTAGCATAGAGAAGAGATGGCTCAGGGGCAATCTTATATACCTGAAAGGAGGGTGCAAAGAGGACAGAGCCAGGCTTTTTTCTGTGGTGGCCAGTGACAGGACCAGAGGCAATGGGCACAAACTGAAACACCGGAGGTTCTCTCTGAACATCAGGAAACACTTTTTGACTGTGAGGGTCAGCAAGCACTGGAACATGTTGCTTAGAGAGGTTGTGGAGTCTTCATCCTTGGAGATATTCAAAGCTGTCTGGACATGCTCATAGGCAACTGGCTCTAGGTGATGACCCGGCTTGAGCAGGGAGGTTGGACCAGATGACCTACAGAGGCCCCTTCCAACCTCAGCCATTCTGTGATTCAGTGATTAAGATTGTAATGGAAGGGTAAAGCAGATCATCCCAAGTTTGCCAGCAGGGCCAAAGCAGGATTTGGAGATACCCTTCAGAGCTCTTTTAACCTGCAGTGTGTTTAGGGGAACCCAGTGCTGGGGAATGTTTCCTGCCCAGGTGCAAAGGGGTAGTGCCGGATGCTTTGTGGGGAGCAAGTGTTCCCTCCCCAAGTCCCAAATGAGCGTTCCAGCTCTGGCATTTGCCCCCTCACCCTGGTGAGGAGCAGATGGCCCTATGGCTCCTGGCAACCCCCTGTCCAGTTTTACCCTCTTGAAAGCACTGCTGTGCTACCTCAGGCTCTCAATTATACTGATTCTCGGGGTGGCAATGAATTCAGACTTGATACTTAAAGCATTGCTCTTTGTTTATACATATATGTACAACAGTTTGGGACTTAACCTGCACACAGATTTTGTGTTTGTTCAATTTGTAGCATTTCAACAGCACAGTCTCCCAAGTTTTACAAGCCTTCTATTGGATGTTATATCCTTCTCTACTGGAATAAGATGCCTAAATGGCAGGGGAATGACAAGCTTATACATATGCATCTGTATGCAAATATGATTGTGTTTTATGTTGCAAAACTTTACTGATCTTACACCCAACTAAAAATAGTATTAAAAAAATGTTCATAGGCCAAAATTTAGCTAAATTTTTTCAAACCTTTGAGTGGAGACGAGTTCAGTGCTACTGGCTTATTTCAGTTTACCTTAAACTGCCTCTTAATCCTAAACCAAAGCAAGCCACCTGTAAGTCAAGAGTTTAAGTGCTTAAATCAACCATTTTAAATTCATATCTTCAATTAAATGGAGGTAACTGCCCATGTAGACTAACTCATATGGATCATACAGATTTTTCTAAAGTAATTTTTTTCTTAAATAGACTTTTCATTGGAGTTGCTCCTGCTGCACATGAATGAATCTTTTCTGAGCTAATAGGTAACACGTAATGTGACTCTGACACCCCTGACTATTTTGTGCTGCCTCTTTCAATGGCCATTTTGTTCATCTGCCCCTTAGGTTGTCCTTCTCAAAATACAGTATAAAAGAGATTGATGTGGTCAGGTCTCTTTTCTCCTGTTTGTCCAGGGAATTCCTGCCACAGCAAAAAATCTTTCTTCATTCTTGTTGTGTGTCTGTGTTATCTCTGCCTCCTTTTCTGAATAACTTCACAGACAAAATGGCTGTTGAATTCACAGTCAGTCTCGGCCTTTGTTATAAATTCATGCCCTTTGATACAAGCTATTCCTTGAAGCATTTGTTCTCATAGGCATTTTACTATCCTTCAGTGCTTCTTGGGTTTTGAGCTATATTTTAAGATGGAACTAATATTGGAGTTGAGAATTCCAGTTAGACTAAAAACTGTAGATCTCTAATGACCACAGTTTGCTTTCAAGTCCTACATGTAATTGCTGTCTTGCCAGCTCATGTTTTCTCCTTTGGTTTGTGTGTTGCTCCCAGCATGTCACCTCTTATATTCCGTCTTTTTCTATAATATATTGATAAGGGGGCAATCTGGGAGGTCTGTTAAATTGGCAAAATTCCAACTAGATTTCTCAGGGTCTTTTTCTCACTGACGCCCTTTCGGTTTGGCCTATGGGAATTGATGAAAGGCTGAAATGAAAATGCTGCCATTTGCCCTAGAGCTTTTCCCTAGGCAAAACCCAAGCCAGAAACTTTATTCCAAAGATTTCTGAATACTACATTTGCAAAGCATGCGGCTACAGCACATGGTGCGGTGTTCAGCTTGGTATTCAGGACCATTTCTTTGTGAGATGCTGTTGAGCGCTACTAATACTATTAGCTGGCAAATTTGGTTTTGAATTGAATCTTATATAAAATTCTTCAAGCAGGCAACATTTAAAGCACATTCTCCATTAGTCAGGACCACTTACAAGCACCAACAGGAAGGTAGCCTGAATTCCTGTTAAATAACACTGACAGCCATTTGAATATCAGATAAAGATCACACGAGCACTGTCTGTCCATATCTTAATGAGTGACTAATTCCACATTGCTTCCTGAATGCTTATAGATTGCTGCATCCAAACAATGAGCATTCAATTTATTAGGAGTTTTATACCAGAGGATTAGCTAATAGCTTTTCCTGAGTACTTCAAAAGAAAAAGCTGAAGCATAGACTGCTATATAAATAGGATGAATAAAAAGTTATTTACAGCATAGATATTTTCAAACAGAATTCTCAGTTGTGTTTTCTCTGAGCCAGAAAGAGCAGGCAGGTCTTATAAAAGCTCTTATAAGCAATTTGGAAGGTTTTTTGGAGGAAGGAAGGAGAAGGTTGGCAGTAGTTCATTTTTACTGGTTAGTGGAGGCAGCTAGCTCCTGCTGTTTCACAGTGTGAGATTACATGCTAGGCCCCCAGAGTGACACAACCCAGATTCATCCTGGCACACACCAGTGGTCATGAAAGAAAGATGTGTATATGGAAGGAAACACATTATATTTTGTCTGTGGGGATAAAATATAGCCTCTACCCTAGCCATTCTGATTCTCTAGTATTTGTACTACTTTTGCTTCTCTTCACTTTTGCAAAAGATACTGCAGGCATCTCCTCTGCTGTAAAAATGCAATTTTTTCCTTTCCTGGACCAAGGAAATCACAACTGCCTACTCTTGTTCTGTGGAAGTTGACACTGGAAAGCTGCTTATTCTGCAGGCAGATGAGTCTACTTAATTTATCAAAGACATCAGAGAAAGCAACAAACAACATGGGTTCTGGTGAATAATGGCGTGAAGGTATTCCCTCTTCTAGATGGTGAGTTTGACCACGAGTTTGAGAGCTCGCCACGGAAGGATTCCCTAACAAAGGTAGCCGTGAACTGGCACAGGAATGCTCAAGGGTATTTACCCCGCTAGCTGCTCTGGTGCTCCACCTCCATGTTGAACCCTCCCTTGTGGACTGTTCAGATCGATAAATAGCCCATGTCCCCCTGGAAATGGTCTGAGAGATGGATGCTGGGAGACACTCGGTTCCCCTGGAGGGGCCTGAGTGTCTCCTTGTGTGCAGTGTGAATAATAAACACTGGTATCCAGGAGAAGAGCTGGTCTCCAGACTGAAAGGTCTCCAGCCATGGGACACTGGTTTTCAGAGTGTGCCATTGTACACTTTGCTCCTGTGGAAACTAATAGGTGGTAAGGTAGGCAAAGGGTTCTTGATGCCTCATCCTGGTCTTGTCCTTATGTGGTAATGGGATGCTGCTCGGCTGCTTCTCCAGAGAGCTGGGAAATACACCTGGTACCCCAGGCTGAGAAGAAGCCAGAGGCACTGTTCTCCAGCTGTGCCCACTTTGTAACTCTACGAGTGGTCCTTTCTTCAAGTGCCGTCAAATAGGTAGTCGGGAGACAGGTGCATCTTCCTCGCTGGCCTCATGAGGGGGGTCTCGGGACCATTTCCAAGGGCTATCATCATAATTCTGTCATAGCTGGGGAGGAACAGGGAAACAATTCGGCTCCTGCTGCAGCCCCAGGGGCTGGTGAAGTGAGGATGCCTATGATAATGATTATATTCCTGTGACAGCTGCATGGTACAGATCCTTGGCCATGACTAATTGCCTTTCCAGGGAATGCCTGAAGCTCCCTGGGGGATTCTGTGCTTTTCTGCTCCCTGATTCTTCTTGATATCTCCAGACTGAGACAGAGGCAAACCAGGATTCTGTTCCCAGGGTGTTTGGGGCTGACTAACAGGCAGACAAGCTTAGACGCAAATGAAGATATGACATGGGGAGGAAGGAAGGAGAAGAGGAGAAAGAAATTCAGTGTAAACCACTGTTGGTTGGGGATTTCAACCCTTGTTCACAGGACAGAGACAGCCTTCCACTTGGGCATCCCCGAAAGCGTGTCAGGCTGCGGGAAGGAAACCAAAAGGAGACAGTCACACAGCAGACTGTGACTCAGGATTTTAATTTATCTCTTTGGAGTGCCCTGGCATTTATCAATGAAGCCATGTTTTCCTAACAGTTTCAGTTGAGTTTTTTTGCTTCAGGAAGCCCGTATGGACCCTTCCAACATGGCGGGAAAGCCCTCAGCTTCTCAGAGGACACAGAGCAGGGCAGATCTCTGCTCTCTCGGGAAGCTGCTTGCCCTCAGGGGTCTGGTCTCACACAGGCATCACTTCCAGGGCTGCAGCCTCAACGATAAATGAGAAACTCCGGTGTTTCCCACAGGTGGAAACCAAGGGGCCTCTGAGGCCCAAAGCTATTTCATCAGCTTTTGATGAAGCAGTGGCTGTGGTTAAAGAGCACGCAGGTGTGCGGTGCCATACAGGAAATGAGAGCGCAGTAAAACTTTTGAGTTGTGCTGCTGAACATGTCTAAATGGCCTTGTCCCCTGACTGAAACAGGAAAGGCAGCTGTTATGCAGCACCAGTGGCAGTGTCTGGTGAAGAAACTCTGAGGTACAAAGCTATAGACAGCTGCAGCACACTATGAATATTTTTTTTTTCATTTCATTTCTTCATTTTCCTTTTTAATTCTAGCCCATAGTTGATAGTGCAAAACATGCACTAATGTTTACTCCTGAGAAGTATCGGGGTGGCATCTTGAGGAGCTGCGGCCAACGGCCGTATCACACCCCATGACAAGGTTAAGCCATCCCTGTCACCGGCGGTGACACCATCAGCTGCCTGCCCGATGGGTCCGCGGCCGCCGAGCTCCGTCTGCCCCCGGGCCCTGGCACTGCAGAGGGGAAAGCTGACGCGAGGACGAGCACCACAGACACGGCAGGGGCAGCCAGGCAGCACGGGGACTCACAGGCTGGTCGGGATGCCGCAGAGCCGCCGGGCTGGCGGGGAGCCCTGGGAGGCGAGTGCGTACTGGGATTTCAAAACCCCAGTTTTGAAAGCAGGAACAGGGAAATGATTAAACCGAATGGCAGACTTGCAGGGGTATTTCTGTCTGATGTGGCAGCACATGGCGGGTGTGGTGTGCGGGTATCACCTCGCTGTGTGCATAGGCAGGGGGGTTGCTGCCCGTCTCACCTGAATCTGCAGGGTGCAGAGAAAAGGGACAGTAAAATGCTGTAAAGCCAGAGGGGTGCTAGCACGGGACAGCCCGGCATCCATGTCATTCAGTGCAAGCGTGCAAGCTGCACCTCTCTTCCAATACAAGGAGGTTTTTTTTCCTGGAGGGGGCCTTTGCCTCACGCAGGGTTGAGTCCCACTGTAGCCTGAGCAGTGGGGCCAAGCAGCCATACCCCGCAGGTGAGGGGGTTTAGCAGGGATGCAGGGATTTCTTTAGACCACCCTGCCTTCTCCTCATTAAACCTGTACTTACTGTCTCCCTACACCAGTGGTTCACGTACTGGAGGTCTGCAGTTTGGCCATGTCAGGAAAGGAAGGGAAGTGCTGGGGATGACTGGCTACATTTGGGGAATTCAGACGGTAGCTGAATTCAGATGGCCATAAAAATTTAGATGACCATAAAACGCTGCTCTAATATGACTCGTGGCCATTTGGGAAGGATCACCCAGTCATGGAAGATGCTGGGGAATGCTTATAGGTCATAATGAAACAGATGTAATAATTTTGTTTATGCTCATAAAGTGCCTTGCTTTGTATTAAAGGAAGTAAAGGAGATACTTCTCTGATATCTTAAATATTGCAAGGGGAAATTAAATACCAGAAGTTGGGGTTTGTTTTTTATATTTGTAATGGAGGTATCTTCTGGAAATCAGTCTTTTAACATCTCTTATGATGAAATACTCCCCAGTGGGATCTGTCCTCGCATGGATCTCATCTCAGTGACACAAATGAGGATGCTGCACTCATAATTTAAAGTAAATTAAGCCCAGACTTTTGACTGCTGGTAAACTGCCAGAACTGTGCTTGGTTGGACAAGCTTTTGTCACTGCTGTGCTACAGAATGCATTTCAGTTTCCTTTTGCACATTAAACCTTAATGCTCCCATCAAAAAATAATTTGATTGGAAAATTAAAAGTTGGCTGCTTGTTCCTTCCTAGAAAAAGGAATTAAAACTGAAGGGATTTGTCCGTTTCTTCAGAACAAAAAGAATAAGCGTTAGCACACACAGTTAAGGAAGTATTCCTGCTAAAGAAACTTTTTTTTTTTAAGTATTCAGGCACACCTAATAAAAAGACACAGAAGAAGCAAAATAGAACAATCTGTTGTTATTTAACACGGCAAATACTGTTGAGATACAAATACAGTTAAGTTTTCTCTGGTAACTAAGCAACAGAAGAAAATACCACTTATCTGAATTGCTGTTTATTCTACTGTTTTTTAACTCTGCAGTAGTGATTTTTATTCTCCACACCTCAAATACAGACAGAACAACTGTTTATGATATGGCTAAATTGTTTAATGTACTGTTTGATACCGCGGCAAATTAGGCATCAGAATAAATGTCTAGGACTGCTACAACTAGCCATTAATGACTTCTGATCTTCTCGCAAATGTTTTGGTAGATTATGTAACATAAGCAAATGTCTTCTACTGACTTAGGCAATTGTAATAAATATGGACTACATGAGGCATGAAATCAGAACATTTTCATTTTTCCAAAGAATGCAAATGGTCTCTCATTCATGTGTATCATCCTAAGGACTTTTTAGATTAAGCACATGGTAGCAATGTAGTCTTTGACACTTCTAAACTGAAAACTTTTTTCTAGAGCTGTGTATATTACCATCAGATGGATGGTTTCACTAAGGTGGAAATCTGTAGCGAGAAGTGCTCAGAGCTATAGTCAGACTGGACTTGCATATGGCCCTGCACTTGCATATGCACATACTTGTGCACATTGTCTAAATGAAAAGGAGCTCAGAAGATTGAAAGACGTTGACTGAGGCAAACTGTGTGCAGCAAGAACAGTTCAGTCCCACACACATGGGAGCAACACATCCACCAGCAATCAGGATTTGGATTCTCTGCTCCACTTATTATAAGCCTCAACTGTCTGTACTAAAACAAATAGTGTCTGTGAAGCATAATGGAGCAGCTTCTGAAATCATTTCATAGAGAGAAGTAATGGGCATAAATGACACCCAGCTACTATGAAGTAAACTAGGTAAAATCCCAAGCTCTGTTAAATCACTGCCAAAAGCCCCTTCAGTTTCAGTGATACCAGGATATTCACGAAAGGCCTTTTATAAAAGAGTAGATGAACTGTAGTCAGGTTGGAAACCTTTAGTCCGAATGCCAGTGGCATCTCAACTCTCTCTTCCAGAATATCTGACTCTGAGGAATTGCCTCCCGTTTGGAAAGTATTCTGGGGGCCTCGTTGCCTACCTTGTACTGGAGCAAGAGCTGTGGAGAAGGTTTTTTATCCACAAATTCAGGACAGAATATCACATTCCTAAGAAAGAGGGAGAAAGGAGTGAGATTCTTCTGCACACAAGAAAAGAGCAACTCATCCCCATCATGGGCTTATGAAATCTCACCTGGATTTGAGTCTGCTGAGTACCTACTCCTGTAGGAAGGTATTAGGTTGGTCAGCTGCCAATTCCTGGGGAATGAACCCTGTGAGATTATTTACATTCATCCCAGTTAATCAATTAATGTTTGTAAAGCACTTTAAACTCAGAAAGCACTCTCTATAAATATTTGGTATTATCATATAATTACACTACCACATCTCAATTAAATGCACAATTGGGCATGCTTTAATCATGTAATTGAAGTGTCACCAAAAGTATTTCAAATATAGGTATCTCAGTCTATGCTGACCATCCTCAAGAGTGGTATGTAACCCTGGAACAAAATGAGGACTCTTGATTTTGGAAACACTGGGGAGCCACTGTCTGATCAGAATGAATGTCTCTTTCCCTAGAACAGAAATGCAGGTTTTCCACAACTACAAATATAGGTAATTTTTTTGCTTCTATTTGTCTTGCATCTTGAACACTTTTTGTGGGCAGCACACGGACTAACCTGCTTTCTGTTTGTTTTTTACTTTACTGCCTTCCCTCATTACTATAATGGAAAAAGAATGTCACTTGTGATCTTGTCTCAGATTCGTATCCTTCAGGGTTATGTTTTATCAATGGTCTGTATACTGTGCTGTGTGATGTACTGAAATAAATTAAAACAATTAAATGCTGAAGCATTCTATGCTTCCTCCAGAGGGTAAAAAAGACATTAGGTCTCAAATAACAATATGTATGTTGCCATCTGATTATCAGCAGTATAGGAAGTGTTGCTTCCTACTCCGTTGTCTTTATTCTGAATAGTAAGCTTGTTTATATCAGTGTTGACAACCCAAGCAGTGGTCTGGCTTCATTTTAAAATAATAAGGTTTGATATTGCTTTTTCATAGTACATTTTATAGTCTTCTAACTGTAAAACCTTTAGGAAACTAAGTTACTTCTAAGCTTTTCTCCATAAACGTGAGAGCTATGAAATTGTGGATTTTTTTAGGGGTGGTGGAGTTTTTTATTTGTTTTTCACTTTTCTAGTGAAATCAGAAACTTCAGTGGACTATCTTCACTTATTAGATGAAGTAGTTACTTTACTAGATGGCAGTATTGTTACCATAATTCTCATTCCTCCTTTTTTTCCTTTTTTCCTCTGGTGCTCTAACTCTCACTTCTTCACTCCTTGTCATTTCTTTTCATGTCAATTAAATGCTCTTTGGAGAAATGGATAGGCAAGTTTCGTATATTTGTACAGCACCTGCACAAGACTTTAGCTGAGGCCTCTGGATGCAATCACAACCAAAATAATAACATTTACCTCTGTTCGTTCAGGTTCATTGGCATCAGTTTACCCTGCAATGAACCTAAGATATTTTCCAATGCAGAGCTGTTATTACTTCTTCCTATATTGTTCTGGAATAACTGTGTATAAGAGCCACAACCTGGACTCATAGAAAAATGAGTTTCCATGAAAATGATACCAGAAGGCCAACATACAAAAACTCTTCAGGGCAGGAACTACCTCTGAGTGTGTCTGTATAGCATTTGCTGACAATAGGACTCCAGTGAGGGTGTCTAAGATGCAATTACATAATGCATATATATGTGTGTGTATATATATATATATATAAAAAATGGAATGTGTCATTACTGCAGTGTTAAACTATATTTGGAAATCACAACAAAATAAGCACTTTCTCCCAATTTTTTTTCTTCTTTCTATTTCACTAGGGGAAAAAAGTGCCTTTGATATATGAAGCATTTTATGAGACCATCTTTTTATTTTAATAACTGCTAATTTGCACACCTAACATCAATTGCTGGTGCAATTAATTGTGGATGCAAATGAGAATTTTTAGCTGT
Organism: Harpia harpyja; assembly: GCF_026419915.1. Classification (NCBI taxonomy): domain Eukaryota; kingdom Metazoa; phylum Chordata; class Aves; order Accipitriformes; family Accipitridae; genus Harpia; species Harpia harpyja. The sequence goes on from NC_068944.1 coordinate 36,504,555, forward strand.
CTAATCACCTGATTGTGCCTATAAATCAGTGACAGTAATTATGTGTGTAAATGCTCATTTCAGCCTGCAATTAATTTGGCCAAAATTGATAGGACAGAAAAAAATACCACCCTAGGCTGAAATTTGGTCCCCAGTGTGTAAAAAGAGAAAGTATCTTCCTCCTCTGCCTCTCATGTCTAAATTGCAGAGCTAAGTAGACAAAGAGCAATGATTCCCCAGTCCCCAATAACTCACTGCCAGTGTTTCACAATAAAGTGCAATGGGAGAGGAAATATTTCCATAAGGGTTCATTAATCACAACATATTTGCCATGCACAACCACTCTGCAGAGCAGGTAAAGAACCCTAGGGGACGTTGCCTGGCACAGCATGTCATTTTCATAATAGGAAAAGTATTTTTTGCACAAACGCTATAGAACTGAAGTTGCAGATGGCTCCACTGGCAGAGCTACAGCCTCCTGGCACAACCCTCAGCAGCCAAAGCTGCTTTAGGTATTTATAGCAAGGATTAGTGATATCTCAAAAGAAGGATGCTGAAGATGCTGTCTGCCCCCCCCATGTGCAATATTCCCAGGTGTGCCCCTTGGGAGGCCACGTGAGGCAGGCCGAACAAACCCCACCCAAAAACCAAACTGCAGAAGGAAATCTAAGCCCTACCTGTCCCTGTTGTGCTGCAGGACACTAATGAGAGGTCTAGGAACAATTAAACTGATTGTGACTGAGAACCTGGGGGTCCAACAGACCCCATTAGCAGAACTGCGCAACAAAAGATGCCTTTCCAACTGGGTGGCTTCTTTCAGATCTGGACAGCAGGCGATTTCACTTTACGTAACCCTGAGGACGCCAGAAAGCCCCTGTTACCCCGTCATACTCTGACCCATCTAGACCTGCTCAGTGTTTTGCACGAGAGGTGGGGTCGGTGTCTCGTTTACTGTACCTCTGTGGTCTCAGTCTCTGAGTAGTTCATTGCTGCTTCACTCCCACATGGGACTTTGATAAAATTCAAAGCCACCTGGTGTGATTTTAATTTAAATGTGAATTTAATGTGTTTTCCTTTTATATTGCTATGATGTGCATTGTCAAGAGCAATGCTGCAGGCTCAAAACTGGCCTGTCAGCTGTTTCTCTGTGCTACTCCCTGGTTTTGTTTGATGAATATTCCTGAGTAAAACTGTTGCTCTGCAGTGGCGTGTGCATTGGGTACAAGGGTTCATTGGATACAAGCACAGCAGTCATTCTTCAAGGGAGCAACTGATTCTTGGGCTGTTTTCCAGAGGCCAAAAATCTTCTCATCAGCAGGAGATACCTTCAGAGTTACAACTGAACAGAAGAGGGAGGAAAGGTTGCATGCAGCCTATATAAAAAGAGGTTCGACAATTCACCATGCTCCACCAGTTATGAAAAGCATTTTAAGACAAGAACTTGTGAAAAGGAGGAGAAATACCGAAATGTTTTATCTTAACCAATTAAAACAATTCATATTGGAAGTGGTTAAAATTTACTAAAATTTTTCTTACTAGAAAATATAATCTCATTAAAAAAAAAAAAGAAAAAGTGCTCTGAAAACATATTAAAAGATCATAAGGAAATGCTTTCAGGACCAGGATGTGAAAGATAAGTCAAGAAAAAGAGAACCAGAGTTCCACATCAGTCAGTAGCCCAACAGGGCACTCTGGTAGGATGCAAGACAGTATCTTCAGAATTTTTCATTAAGTGAGACTGTTTTTTCAGCCAGCCTTAATTCGTTTTGAACTAAAATTGTAGGAGCAAGGTGGGAGCCTAGACTTTCTGACACAGAATAACAAAGAGGAGATTAGAATAATAGAGCAGATCAAAGGCCACCCAGAGTGGTCAGTGTGCTGTGACACAAGTGTGTCATGGGAGACCGCTGCAAGCTCTGCAAGGGTCATGAAAAGCATCACAGCAGCCAGGTGGCTTGGCCATCAGAAGACATCCCTTGCTTTCTAAAACCACTCGTTGCTCCTGCACTCACTGAAATCTCTTTAATTGGCTGGTCGCCAGGTGTTTTTCCTCCTGCTTGCACAGGCCACCAGAGCTGACGTGTTTTCTGACCATTACTTCTCTCATCTGCTGGTTACTGCTGCCAGCAGCAGCAGCAGCCTGTTGGGCTCCTGGCTCCTGCTGCTTCTTACTGCTGCTGCTGCACGGGAGTTATCGTAGTGAGTCACTTCTAATCACCAAGGGAACCCACAGCCAGATCTCTGCTCCTCCTAAAATAGGAGCTCACAGCTACATCTTCTTTCCTCCTAAAATAATCAAACTATGAGAAAAAGCACTATATGTTTGGCAGTATCTGAAATATGATATTCAATGCATTAGACGGGTGGAAAAGATGGACTATGAGTTCAGCCATAGCAGGGCCCCAGGCTAAGACCACCCCAGGCTTGCAGTGCAGGTGGTCTTCCAAGTCCACGTAGAGCCATGCAGAAAGATCAGTTCTTTGCAGGTTCTGAGTAAAGACCATTGCAGAATCACCTTTTTTCCCCCCATTATTTGAAAAAACTCTGAGGGAGGCCACATAATCAATACATCCCCCTTATATTTCAGTTCTGAAGACTGGGTCCTTGAAAGGAATACAATTTAACAAATAAGACAATGCTAAGCTTTTTAAATGGTTTTATGAGGGCAAGTCTTGTCTTCAGTTTAGTTCACTCTTATCACATCAACTACTATAAATTGCAATACGATAATCTTTTTAAATAAATAGTGGTTATTTTGAAGTACACTGAAAAAATGGTGGTTATTTTCAAGCAGAAGTGTTACCTGCAAAATATCATTCTGCATTTCTATAATCTCTCTCTTTTATTTCTAGGTATTTCCACACAATATACCTGGGTATCCGGAGTCGACGGAGTGGAGAGAATGACAGATGGCGGTTTTATTGGAAAATGGTGTATGAGTATGCAGATGTGAGTATGCTGCATTTGCTAGCCACGTTTCTGGAAAGTGCACCACAGCTGGTCCTGCAACTCTGTATTGTTGTACAGACTCGTACACTCCAGGCTCTCCAAGGTAGGGGTTCATTTAATCTATTTGGTTTTTTTATGATTTTAGGAAGATGTAATTTCTATACATACATATTTATCCTTCTTTCAAACTGCTGTGTGCCTTGTACTTCTGGCATAAGAGCAGATCTTGCCTGCTAGCTGCTATTAAGTGGTTAACAATGACTGTCAAGAAAGCCTGTGTTGTTGGAGGTTTTTTAGCCTTTCTTATTGGCCCTGGGGTGTGGATAGGATTTATAATACTTTGCTTTCTGCATGTCCTTGTAATAGAAGAGCTCTTCTGATTATCCAGTGGGCCAATGTGAAAATTGCATCAATCAAACTATTGCTCTTATCCCTGTGCTTCTTTTTGTGAATTTTCAAACCCCTCCAAACTGCAGTAATGAGGTTCATATGGTATTATGCAAAACAGAAAACAACACAGCAGAAAACAGGTATTCTGTGAAGAAAATGCCAGTGTCTATGGAATACATGTCCATCAGTTCTCAGCCATGTTTATCTGAAATAATACAAGCCAGCTCCTGAGCATTACAACAATATTCATTCCTTCAAGCTCTGGGTTTCCTTCTAAGATTGATGCTTTCAGCAAGCGTGATTTCTTCTTTAAAATGGTAAATGCATGCATAAGTCCTGCCATAGGGTTTGTCAGTCAGCAATACAGATATAAGAATATCACCTTCTCTACTGCTTTTTTGATGCTACTTTTGGTTACCTGACAGCTTTCTTTTCATATTGCACCATTGTTTTGCCTTGTGGCTGCACCTGGGCAGAAATTATTGGCAAGGGAATGAGGTGAATGAGAACTTGGGATCCAGAAGGTGACACAAATGTCATGAGGCAGAGAGGAGAGGAGGAGGAGCAAAGGGACAGAGGGAGGAAGGAAATGCAGTGGTTTTGCCATTTGTTTATAAGAAACAACTCATGTGCTTGCCACTGTACAAGACAAAACTATGACAGCACCTTGCTCCAAGAAGCTCTGGGTCTAGTTAGCTTATTATGAGTAATGTGCAGTGAGACTGATCAGGTGAAAAAGGACTGGGAACAAAGTGGGTAACTGTGTGAAGACCTTGATCCTGGGCAGTTTCCTCTGGATAAATCAGAGGCTTTTCATTTGCCTCCCCTTTGAACTGATGTCTAATAACAGCTGTCCTGCTTCCTGTGGTTTTTGGTTTTGTTTCTTTAGATCTGAAACTCTGTCACCTTAAGGGGAAAAGAAAGCCAAAGTTTCTGTTTTAATTACTTGGTGGTCTGTACAAAGACGGTTGCCTAAGCACTTCCTGCAGCTATTTCTCAAAAGGATGCTGCCCGGCATCAGCCAGTCCAAACTATTATCATTCAGGAGAAGGTATTATCACTTCAAGAAGCTTTGTCCCCCAAGAAAAAGAGACTCCAGAGAGATGTTTAGGAGAAGAACATAGCCAGAATACTTTATGGTCAGCTGTAATTTAGCTATCTTCATAAACTATTAATACAGAAGGCCTCTCGCCCTCATTTTTGTGCAATAACAGATCTGTCTACGAGAAATGTGGCTGATGAGTAGGCACTAAGCCTGTGATGTACCCTGCAAGTGGTTGTTAATTAGAGAAAACTTGAAATGCTTCAATTTAAAAGGCAAAAATGGTTCCTGAAGCCTGCAATCAGCTCTGTGAAATCTATGTATCAGAACCCAGAAAGGAATAAAACTATAATTATGGATTTCAGCTGACAAAGCTGAAAATATTTACTTATCCTCTCTTCCCCCATTTTCTCCCATCTTGCAAGGAGGAAAGGCTCCATTTAAAAAAACCTAAGAAAATTAAACAAGGTTGTAGCATTTTCTTAAACAGTAGTACAGTTATATTCCCCTGATGAAAGTTAATATGTTTTAGTACATTGCCAGCTGTGAAAATCCTTTTTCTGTTCTCTCTCCTTTTTTGAAGAAATGTATAAGGATAATGCGTTGCACTATAGGATGGTAGATTTGCTGTGAGGCTGCATAAGGACAGCATAGTTGCTCTCAGTGTTATCATGCTGCAACTGAATGTTTTAAAAGGCCTAGCCGTAACGTATATGCTTCAGCTAACTGTCCACTCACTGAGCCTGTTTCAGAGATTTCTAACATGGATCAATAAACAGAGTATTGGATTGATTTTCTGTGTTTAGAGAATGCTACTTGGGTTTTATTATTGTTCTTTTAGTTCTCTGTCCCGTAGGACAAAGTTATCATGACAATTAATAAGTGCCATCTCTGGTCCATGTTCTTTAAAGTATACTTCCATCACAAACCACAAATTTGGCATGGGAAATGAATGATACTGGAAATGTCTTGGTCTATAAGCAGGGTATTTCTATTATCAAGCCATTAATGGCCACAAGAAAAAATGTTAAATATTTTATTTATGAAATTGTGTATTTTCCATTCTAACTGCACCAAAATAGCATCATTCCCAACAGGAGAATGCTGTCAGTGTGACTGAAGATTCCCCGTTTTGTAATGGGTGTTGGCTAGGTGTGGATTATTTCTTATTTCAGTCCTTAAGCCCTGCTAATCAAGGTAAGAAATACATACAGGCATGCACATACATGCCTAGGAAGAAAAATATTGCGCAATGTGTGCAAAACCTTCCCTCTCAGTTTTCCATACACTGCAGTGAGGACCACTTCAAAAGCCCAGAGGATGCACCACAAGGATCCTTTAGCACTTGCCTGGGCTCCCCAAACATGAATTTAAAAACTGCAATGTAAAATTCTAGCAAGGATTGTGTATCACTGTACTGTGACTGCTGCAGCAGAACATTGCTTGTGCATAAACCGTCACTATGGACTGGCATCTCTCTTCTGCGTTGGCACCCAGAGAAATCTGGGTATTGATAAAACAGTATCTAAATTATTATCTAAAAATCTGATTCTTCTTTAAGATTTCATCAAAACTGGCACAATTAGAGGCAATGATCTTTCTTATTCTGCCTACAACCAGCAGCCAGGTCCATCCCAGAGTGGAAGAAATTAAATAGCTTATGGGGGAAGCTGATGATTTCTCAATGCTAATTCCTCAAGAAAACAAACAACTTCAGTATGATGCTGGACTAAGCTGGAGCTGTGCTAACCCCCCTATTACCTCCACCTTTTCCACCCTGGTTGTTCCTTTGAGTTTGAAGAAATATCTACTCTTTAGAAGGCAGATGTGCCTCAAAAATAAGTAATTCCTCAGTCTTTTCCTCATGGGAGCCTGTTTCCCTTCCTTTCTCTTTATGTGATCTGAGCGCAGCATTCTTGCAGCAACTTCTCTGCTGAGCCAGCAGCACCTCCAAACTGTATTGCTTTTTTCTTTTTTTTTGCCTTTTTTTTTTTTTTCTCTCCCTTAGTTACTCTGTAGGAAAGTCATGTCCTAAGCAGCTTCATGGTGGGAGTCAGTAGCTTCATCAGTCCTATTCTAGGTGGGAAGTGTATGAGAAATGAGGCAGCTCTGCATGTGGGGGTAGCAATGGCAGAAAGTCCACTGAAACAACTGACGTTCATCCTGCATCCATCCGTTTGCATAAGGGCATATATGCGGACAGAAGTGTCTGAACCATCTGCAGGTGAGCTAGTTCAGCTACCAGAAACAGTCTAACAGCAATAGCCTCAAGGCCAGGATGGGCTAGCTGATCTCAGTGCCAGTCTACGTACACCAACTGCCTGGACCCGGGCCCTTCGCCCTGTGTTTTCAGTTCTGCTTCCAGGGCTGGGCAACCAGGTCCTGCACTGGATCTACCTCCAAGTCGCAGGGAACCAAAATACCAGAGTTGAAAGTGTTTGGATTATTGGATTACCCCAATAAATTCAGAAGGCTGCAAGTAATTCCCATAAAAAATGCCTCCACCCTTCAAGCTATTTAGCAAATAAGCAGTAGTTTCACAGTCTTTGCTATAAAAACAAACACTTCCACAATAAACTGCCATAGACTAAGTATTAGGCAGATTTGCTGACACAGTAAGATCAGTCTAAAGGTTCTTCCTTGGTTGGGTCTCTGGACATCCAGCATAATGGCCACATCTTACCACATTTGCTCTGCTGGCTCAACAGGTCTGAGGATTGACAAAATGACAGACAGACCTGGACTGGCAAATTGGCTCAGGGGCGTTATTCCACAATGACTTGAAGCCAACCTACCTGAAGGCTGCCCCTAAAAATCTTTGATTTAATTATGGCAAGTCCTGCCAGCACCTCACCCAAGCTGCATGTTCCCATTGCATCACTGGCATTGCCATGGCTGTACGCTGGGTCCCTCGGACACTTTTATTTTCCCCATTGCTAACTTGGTTGAGTCTCAGCAGGTTCTGGTTGGACTCCCTTGGGCAGGGAGGTGTCACACAACTGGTAGGGACTAGGGGACACGGCATCAGGGTGGGTAGGGAAGGTCAGGGCTGTCCCTTTCTGTGGCACCTCGTTTTGGAATCACGCATGCAGACTGGCGGTCATCCCTTGGCATTCTCCTTTTACTTCCTTCGATTTTCCCACTATGACATTTGATTTTAGAAAGACTTCCCATCTTCAAATTAGTAAGCAAGCAAAAAATCCTGCTGATCATCTGATTGGAAAGAGACTCCTTTCTGTTAGCATACAGTTACTGTCCTCTTACTCAAGGGCATGGTGTTCTAGCTGCTCCAAGATGAGCAGATAGACAAGATTGCTCCCTGGATTTACCACAGGTTTCATTATTTATGCTGTATTAATTAACACATTGTTTAAATTATAGATTAGCTTCTCATTCCTGTTTACTGCATATTATGCTGGCTAGTCAGCACTTGACATTTTTTTCTTCATCAGCCCCTGGGGGGTTTGTTCTGGCTTCTCCATACAGTACTATTAATCAAAGTCTCTATCAAAGTTTAATCAAAGTCTAATCAAAGTTTATATCACATAAAGCTGCAGTTCTTAATATAGACTGACAGCAGTGCAGAAGCAAAATGAGAAGTTCAGAACAATTTATAAATTCATCAAGTTTCATTGAAGTCACCACACTCCCATAGAGCTGCTGGATTCTGCTGAAACTGCATTTCCATGAAATCTCCCTGGCCAACCATTTTCCCATTTTCTACCAGCTCTGTTGGAAACTCCTACGCTGTTCATATGCTGACACCGCAGCCAGCGTACAAAAGTTCACAGTGCCACTAAGCATCGCTCTCCTGTCCTTCTACTCCAAACAAATTGCTGTTCCTGCCTGAGCTGAACAAGAGGTTCAGAGACTTGCTAGTAGTTTATGACATGGCTGATAGGTCCTAACTTTATCTGGCAGAAGGAAATTATGTGTTAGCTAGTTCCTTAAAAAATCCTCCGGCAAAGCTCATCCTCATGCATCAGGAATTCAAACTCTTTTCATATCAGTGCAATAAACTGAAATTCATTTAAGTCCATACATTTTTTTTGTGAGCACAACGCTATGCTTTTCAATGGCTTTTCTTTTTTTGTTACCTTCACAGCAATTTTGGATTTCTCTGTAAAGTGCTGCCTACATTTGCAGTGCTCTTTAAATAAATAAAAAAAAGAATTCTGATGTAAAATCTTATACAATTCAATGTATATTTGTATGGAAATAAGGTGCGGCACTTGAGCTCTGGGCAAGCTGCCACTGCTTTTCTCTGTGCCGTCAAGGTTCTGCACCACTGCAGTCCAGCACCCAGCCTTTCCAGAGAGAAAGAAAAGCAGAGCAAGCAATAGTCCCAGATTCTGCCTGCAACTTGGCAAAACAGCTTTTCAGTGACAAGGATGAACAAATATGATATACTATAGAGTAAATGTGTCTTCTGCAAATGACTTTTAAACTGATCTGTAGGCCTCTTTGCAAGTCTTAAAATGTTATCTTGCACTCATTAGGATGCAGCCATCATATTAGCACACCCTTGTTTCTGATAGGACGGGAGAGGACTTCCTGAAGGCGATCATGTCATCTAATCCATTTCATAACCTGATTACAATCTTAAAACTAGTTATACCCTTTGTATCTAATATACCAGTTGGAAGTTTAATTGTCTGATTGATAGAGACCTGCTGCTGCTGTCCCGCCTTTTTAATTTCATCAGCAGTCTGTCCCTATTTATTCTTGTGCCATCCCTGTTTTTACACTTGTTCCCTAAGGAAATGAGGTTCATGTGATGATATAGTCCATTTCTGTCCTTCAGTCCTGACTTTTAAGAACTTGTGATCCATTGCACTATTTCAACCAAATATAACAGAGCAGCCAACATCTCAAAGATAATTATGTTTCTTTAAATGTTGTGGAAAAAGCAGCCAAGTCAGAGGAAAAAAGGACAAATGAGAGCCTCCACTAAAGGGAAAAGCAGGCAGACTTCAGCTGTTACTCTTTTTGTTAGGCACCAGCCACCAGCCAGTCCAAATATGCATCCTTCCAGCATCCATCCTGCACTGCTCTCCCCTGCCCAGTGGGACTATTGTGATAGACAGATGGGATTAGGGAATGAGAGACACTTTGATGGGAAAGTAAGAATCATTCCTTCTGCTGCTCGTTCTCTCATCTCATGAGAGGCTCTGCATTCTCTTCTCTTGATTATCTTCACAGACTTTCCCTTCATCATTTCCAGTCTGAATTCATCTTTGGTGAATATGGATGACCAAGACTATACAGAGTACTCCAGATTACATTTCTCCAGAGCTCTCATATTTCTCATGGCAATATCTCACTAGGTGTGACCTAGGATTGTAATTCCCTGCTGACTCAGGCATTGCACTGGTTAATCCTAGTTATTTCATGATCCTTTAAAACACATAGGCTCTTCTGGTGTCATGTTACTCTCATGAGGGTTCAATTACATTAAAAAAAAAATATTAGTAACTACATGCATGTAATGAAATTTCATCTCATTTCTACTTTTCCAACCTGCAAGGTACTCCTGATTTTTCCGCATATCAGTCTCCTTTTCTATGTTGATAATGTCTCTCCAAACCCTATTAGTATATTACTTTTTAAAACCAAGGTCATTAAAAGAAATATTCAGCCAAGATTGGTTTCAAGAGTAATCAGTACTGAAAAAGGTAATAGGAATCCTACTCCAGCCCAAGAATTTTTCAATAGCATTTCAACATAATCCTGCAGTATCTTTCTTTAACTAGTTCCTTTACCTGCCTTAGCTATCTTCTACTAGAGGCACCAGATTGCCTCTTTTCCAGTCACGTGGCACCAGTTCTGAGTGGAGAGACTTACTTAAGATGCTTCTCACCAGCAGCAGGATTTCATACGCCGACTTTTTCTGAATCCTGAAACAGAGGTTTTCTGGTTGCACTGCGTGAAAACAAGGAGCTTCAAGTTTTGCTTCCATCCACAGTAATGCAGATTTCCTTTCTGTTCTCATTTCCTATCAGCTGGCTGTCTCTTTGAGCCCTTGTTTCAAGAGCCCTTATTGAAAATTGACCTATAAGGCACATCCTTTATTGCTGATCATCCTTTTTCCATTTCCATCTAGGGACCATTTTTGAGGTGGGTTTTCATACAGGTAGGTTTTGAGGCTTTTTCTAGAAGTTTTTTGCTTTGCAGGGTTTAAAAGCTCCAGAAATTCTTCTGTGTTTTGCCTTAAAGAGAATCCAAGTCTCCTCCACAGAGAAGTCCCTGAACAATTAACTTCTGCTGCCTTCACTCATTTCTTTAAAATTCTGATAGACAGACTTACCAACAGATCTATTTTTGTTTATCTCTCCATTTTATTTAGATTAAACCAACATTCATGTCATCTGATGCTATTTTTTACAATTAGCTGTCCTATAACAACCTCAATACTTTCTGCAACTAAGTTTAGAAAGAAGCCTCTCTCTCTGCTTTCTGTCAGAAAATCTGTCAGTTGTCACACTCTGGAATATCCGGGCTGCCTTCGGTAGCATTTGTTCTGCAGCCTGTATCTGAGAAATTGGAGTCTGCCATAATGAGACAATTCTCTGCAGAATTTCTCCCTGTAATAACGGTTTGAACATCTCTATCCATATCCAAATATAACTCTGGAATTCTACAGCAGAACTACCCACTGTCTTTCCCCAAAGTAATTTTCTATGCAAACAGAATCTGTTTTATCGGGGATCCCTTTCTGAAACATCAGTCTGTCATTCCATTCACACACACTGCTTTTACCATCATTTTCATCTTTTCTGAATACCAGCTCCCCTTCAGTACCTATGTGCAGGGAATCATCATGAGTCCATGATGTTTCTGTAACCCTCTAGTACTCTTTGCAACCATGTAGTGCTTTATGTATGCTTTTACCCATGACTGTTTCCTGTGTTTTGATACCCAGATTCATTGCAACAATAGTTCTCTTGTTTCTTACATTAACTGATTCAGTTTTCCATGCACTAGACACTATCCTTTCACTAACTGCATCACCTACCAGAACTACAGCTCTCATCAGTTACGACTTTTTTTGGCTTTCTTCTTCCTGTATACCTTGATGTAATAGATGTCCCTGTGCCAACAGCTGCATTCTTGTTTCCAGATATCCTGTCCCTGTCCATTCATGTATCTAGGTATGATACATCAATACAACTTTATACAAAAGAACCAATGTACGCAACGTGGCAGGTATTGTCAGGAAGATAAGAAGTTGGCAGAGTGATGGTGTTGTTTCTTAGGACACCCATAACAAACCCACTGTACAGAACCTCAACCTCTGAAAGTCAACCAGATATGATATTAGTGAGCATTTTTCTTCTTTCCATTTAAGTGCAGGAAAAAAAAAAAGTAAAACTTGTGGGTTGAGATAAGAACAATTTAATAGAACAGAAAAGAAGAAAATAATTATAATAATAACAATAATAAAATGGCAATAATAATAATAAAAGGATTGGAATATACAAAACAAGTGATGCACAATGCAATTGCTCACCACCCGCTGACCAATGCCCAGTCAGTTCCCGAGCAGCAATCCGCCCCCTCTGGTCAACTTCCCCCCAGTTTATATATTAGACATGACATCATATGGTATGGAATAGCCCTTTGGCCAGTTTGGGTCAGCTGCCTTGGCTGTGTCCTGTGCCAACTTCTTGTGCCCCTCCCGCCTTCCTGCTGGCTGGGCATGAGAAGCTGAAAAATCCTTGACTTAGTCTAAACACTACTTAGCAACAACTGAAAACATCAGTGGGTTATCAAGTTTCTTCTCATACTGAATCCAAGACATAACACTGTACCAGCTACTAGAAAGAAAATTAACTCTATCCCAGCTGAAACCAGGACAAATAGTGGCTCCACAAAGCTGCTAATACATAGATAGTGGTAAAGACAGCCCAAGGCACAAAGTAGTGCATTTAGTTTCTGAGAGCGTGATATATTGCCTACACACTGAATTTTATCTGTTGGGGAATGTCAGAAAGTTAGCGGCATATCCTTCTGCTCCCTTTTTGTTGTGCTAAAAGCACAGTTGCCAAAGAACAGATTCCTAGTTTCATTTTGGGTTACTGTGTTTTCTATGACTGGTACTTTTGTTCAGGAGTGGGAAAAAAGTGATGCATGCTTGGCACAGAAAAAGCTCTCTTGTGTCTAATATAGCAGTGAGAAATTGCAGTCGTGATTTTGTCTTACCCAAAGACTGCACAATACGGCAAAGATAAGAATTAACGTGAATTCTTCATCAGGCAGTGGCCTTTAAAGCTTCAGTCAGGGAGCCAATGTAAACATCCAGCCTTACTCCAAATACACAGATCTGAAATTTCCTCAGCCATTTTCTTTGTTAGTGCATGATATATCCCTTCCCTTATTCATCTTGCACCTTTTTGCCTATCTGCAAAATTACTTTTTTTGCCAAAATTTACCAGAAAAGTAATCCTTTCTGTTGAGAGTGATTTTAGCTGAAAGTTGCAGGTCAAAGTGGGACTGCATGTTTTAAAATGTGTCTCGCATGAAGTTCGTTTAGTTGTATACAAGACATACTACAGGTGATGAACTCACCTATGGAAATTAGTATCTATAAATTATTTTATAAGTATTAGTATTCTTCAGTTGTGCATACACTAGGTGAGTATCAAACTGCAAATATAAACAAAATGCATTGCATTCTGCTTTGTGCTCAGAGTTTTGCAAGTATCAATGAATAGCCAGTGCTACAGTGATACTCAAATGAAAGGTCCTGTCTGGCACAGGAGGGTCACCCCTGGGGGCACCTTCTCACTGGAGCCAGTGGAACTGCTTTCATGAATAAAGACTATTCACTAGGCTGGGGTTTACAGGACCATTGTTTTACAAAAAGGTATTAAATAGCTCTCTTTTGTGTTAGGCTTGACACTCTACCTAACCTAATGGGGATACAAACCTATTAAATGTATTTTATTAGTTTTTGGTTTCCCTAACTAAATTATAATGAAAATAAATTTCAAATCCTTTTTTTTTTTCCTGTGAGTGTTATTTCTCGTAGTGTGTCAGTTAATAAAGTGGTAAACTATATTCTGTTCTCTGTATATAATGAATACAATTTAAAAACAAACCATTAATGGCTTTTGTGTTACAGTTGAAGAGAGAATTTCTAGTTTTAGTTTTGACTGGGGCCTTTAGCGTATCGTTTGTGCATGGGTGGCCAGTGTGCTCTCGTGAGTTAAATAGCCTGGGCAGGAAGAATCTCATGATATGAAGGCTACTGAATCACTATTGATCCCAGTCCATTACATTTAATAGACACTGCGTCTGCATGCTCTTTCCCACCCTGTGGACATTTCAAGGTGCGGAGGAATTCTTCCATTCTCACATAATTGAGTAAAAAGCATGAACTGAATCCTCCCTCAGTGTGGCTTTCCTGGCACAGCCACAAATAGTCCTCCTTGTCACCCTCCAGCAGCCATCTGGGACAGTCACGGGGTTTTGCAGGAGCTCTGGCAGCAGCACCCTCCTGGAGCACCCACCCAGTGTCACCAGGAGGACCCAGCAACCCTGTGGCAGGGTCAGAGAGTGGCCGAGGGAATGATGGGGAGCATCCTGCAGGTGCTGGGCACTGGGGCCGCGGGGCTTTCGGGACTCACGTGTAGCAGAGATCAGCAGCAGCAAGCCCCTTCTGCCAGCTGCCGTATCGCTCCGAGCAAGGCTGCTGCCGTGTCCCCGGCGGTGGGGACAACCGAATGACTCATGGAAAACCTCCTGATTTGCTGCAGTTTTCAGTCTACGAAATTAAATAAACTAACCCCCATCTCAGCTTACTGTTTATGCTGTGCTAAAATCTGTGGTAGCTCAGGGGCTGCTTCGTGAGCCGTGCTGTTGTCCCCGTCACAGGGGCAAGTGAACGATGGGGTGTACCCCTCCTTCAGCCATCTGCTGCCACCCCTACATCAAAGCCCTCGGAAAGCTTATGCAACTTCAGGCTGTTTTCAGGTTTTAACGAGTGCCTTTGGTGCTCTCATATTCTCTTTCCCGCTCTGTGGAAAAATGTATTGAGTGGTTCATTATCACTGGAAAGGTGGATAGATAGGAAAGAGCTGTTTGTGCATGCACCATCTAGTTAAATTGGATCTTTCCCAGGTCTCTCGTGCCACAGAAAGGCGTTCAGAGCTCATTTTGAACTCCTAGGTTAGTCACTCTTGGTAATGAAGCTTAATAAGTAAGATGCCCCAAAGCCATAAAAAATTGAGCTCTGGTGATCTTCTTGATCCTGACCCTAAGTGGCATGGTAGCATTTACTTTCTGGGCACTCATAGCAGCTTGTCATCCTTATTACTTACATCTAGAACAAAACATAACTGCTTTCTTAGGTAACTGGGCTCTTTGCTGGTTTTGCTCAGCAGAAGGCAGAAAACATACAATGCGAGTCCAATGCAACAGTAAACTGAAAATGGCTTCCCATGTCTTTTCTTCAGACCCACTGTAGTTCCAGCAGATCTCGTAGGCACGCCATGAGACCAGGACTCTCATCTAGAGGGTTTTAATCAGGTTTTTTCACCTGCAAGCACAATACACACTAAAATCGTTTGCAGTAAAAAGTGATTCTTCTAGGTGATGAATATTTTATATCTTTTTCCTGGCATTTCCTTTAAAAAGCATGATTTTACTTTCCACTCCTATGGAGTCAGTTTTGTTTTAAAGAGCTGTCTCAGAAATGCCTGAAAGTGTCTTGAATGGTGATTCAGCAGGAAAGAAAGGGGATTACAATCATCTTCTTGAGGAAAAAATCCAAAGGTGTTTTCTGGTTTTGATGGGGTTTTTTTCAGACTTGGAGTTTCACCTCCTTAATAATGAGGGTAGCAACAAAACTGAGAAAACATGTTGGAAAGAGTGCATGATGCAGCCATGCACCTGGCTGACTCATTCCCCACATCTGCTCTGGGATGGTTCACTTTCAGCTACTTCAATGCCATTCCTTGAGATATAGAGCGGTGCAAGCAAGGGCAGAATCAAGCCTTTGGCTTCGCAGCAGCAGCACATCATGTGGCAGCAGCCTTTGGAGCCAGATGGGTTTTCTGAGCACAGCATAATGGATTGCAATTGAATTGATATTTTAAGCTAACAAATGTTTAGATCAGAGAGGCTCACAACACAGACGCTTACAATACAGGGCTGATTGCAGCATGACAGAAGCAGCTAAATGCTGTAATGGGGAAGGTGGTGTCAGCATTTCACTTCTAAATTTCAATTCTCAATGACTTCAAGCAGCTGTAAAAATTCACTTTTAGCTGAGGCTTGAAAAAGGACATGGGCCAAGACCCAGAGCAATCTAAAAAGGGATCCCAGTTCATCTCTGTGTGAAAGGCTTTCCAGTATGAAAAAGCTTAAATGTAGGAGGGTAGCAAAATCTGCTTCCCCACAGATAGGCTCCTGTGTTTGTTTCTGAAGCTGATGCAAGTGAGGCAATGAGAATGAACAGAGCTTTGAAAAAAGCTCTTCTGAAAAGATCAGCTGGATAAAATGTACGGAGCTGCAAGTGATCTCTAGGAAAGCACATCAGCCATACTTCACCTAACTTGAAAGCTAAAGGACTAGTAAATTGAACAGTGGCAAAGTTAAAATTGTGTATTAAGAAAGTACTCTCTTTAAACCATTAGCCTGTATAAGGTATCCCTTTGTCATAAAGTATCACTGAGGCCAAGCAACCAGTAAGGGTGACCAAGGATTGAAGAACCTTATTATTATTATTATTAATAATAATAAAATTAATATTAACAATTCTAACAGCAAATGCTTACAATCCAGGCATTCTGGAGGTAATTACACACTTGTATCTTTCAGAGTTTTGTTTCCTGAGGTAGAAAAAGCCCTTTTCTTCATGGCAGGATATTCCTGAACTGTTTATTGTAGAATTTCTTATACCTTTCAGTGAAGTGTCTTGCACTGGTTGTTATCAGCAACACAAATGAAATAGCTGGCCTGCAAGTCCAGTGCAGCTGACTTGTCTTATGTTCACCTGTTACTACACTTGGGGAACTCTTCTGCATTATGGGATTTTTTTCTCCTACTCGAGGTTTCATCAATAGGGAACAGTCACCAAGACCAAATCTTTCAGATTATACATTCAGAAGTATTTAAACTGGCTCTGCAGAACAAATTAGGAAGATCAGACACTTAAAAATATCTCCTGTTTTGACAGTCTTGATATCTGTACACACTGTGAAATGATTTCCAGATTTGATGCTAACTAGAGAGTTCTTTATGCAGCCTTAAAACAGAAGAGACAGATCACTGCATATACAGAAGTTAAAAGTAAAATTGAAAGGTATTGTAGAAGATGGTTAGACAAATATATTAACATGAGCAATTTGTAGAACAAAGTCCTCAACTAAAAGAGAATTCCAGTTAGAGACTTTCACACATTTTTCTACATATGAGCCCTACCTGCCATGAAATAAAATAGCCCTGCTGGCAAGACTATGGAAGGATGGTTCTCAGATACCAAATTCCTGGTCCCAAGAACTGTGTAGAAAACTTTGCCAAATGTCTCCACTGCCAAGGCTGGAAGGAGATAAGATAAAGATCTGAAGTCTGAGGAAAGCTGGAGTATAGTGAAGAGAACACCAGACTTTTAGATCAAGTCTTTGGGATGCTACTTTGGTTTCTTCCTGTAACACACCAATAACCTGTTGCTTTGACAAACACTTTAAAAATCGGGTGTCTAAAGTTAGGAAAAGGGATCCATAGTTAAGCACATAAGTAGGTAATATGCTTTTCAAATGGATAAGGATTTGTAACTTCAAAAAAAGTTTGCAGTTATGTGTTTGTAAATATGTTATGGCTACAGAGGAATTGTCTAAATACCTGTTGACCCAAATGACAGCTTGCCCCATTAAAAAACTGAAATTATGTAACATTGAAAGCCATGAAAATATTTGTGAGTCTTTTTGTGGTAACCTGTGAAATCATTAATATCTCGTAGTCTTGTGACTAATAATAAACCAGTCACAAGATATTTTGCAACTTAAAATGCTTTCTTGACTCCATTAATAAGCACCATAATATCATTACTGGATTTTGAATATATATATTTCTTTAAAAAACTAGGGTTGTCTGGAACACAATTAGATATTCTTTCATTTTTGCTCTTTTATTGAAATATCTCATGCCCATCAGACTGTGGACTTACTTATAAGTGGGTCTACAATTTTGCTGCCTGATAAGATGGCCAAGAGGAAGAAAATCTTTCCTTAAGGATAGTATTAATTAACTAACTAATATATAGGTTTTGATTGCTTCCCCCCTATGGACACCAAAACATACATACAAATTCATTAGCACCTCACCGGTGAGTGCTAAAATGTTTATTACTTTTTCTCAGTGACTATTTGATGCTGGTTCCAGTTAAGCACTACTGCCCAAACATTCATTCTCTGGCTTATTAATCCACAGTGACAAATCCTATTTCCTCCTCCTTCCTGTCCTCCCCTCCATTCCCCCTCCCAAACACACTTTTCCCTCCCTGTCATTTGCAGAAGATGCTGGTTTTAAAGACAATGTCATAAATTTTGAAGAAGAGGGAGGCTGTGCTTTCAACCAGTATTTCTGTTGTCAAAACCAGATGCTTTAGCTGCTGAGTGTCTTTGTGTGCAATCATTAAAATATGTTCAGCCCTCTAAGGCCATTACAAAGGCTGTAATGGTACAACTCAGTCTGTTTTTATCATGGCCTCTCCCAATACTTAAAGGAATGTCAGGTGTCGGATGAGAAGGGATGTATTTGGGTCACCAAACTCACTCTCCTGCAATGAAACACAAACTAATGAAACAATATTAAGCTACAAAACACAAAACAATAATCAACAAAAATTAGCAATACATCATCTAACCATGTCCAAAGTAAGGCAAGAATAGGCAAACTACCCAGAATAACTCATGTATTTATATGTGGAGTGACTCAGGACTGAGATTAGAGATTTCTAGGCAAACAGGCACTAAATCTGTATTGTTGTCCAGCTAGGGCATGAGAAATGTCCCCACCTCTCCTCAGTCAGAACTGAGAATTCACCCTGCACGTGGATGTCCTAAAAGCTATATAGGTGTTGTGGTTTAACCCCAGCTGGCAACTAAGCACCACGCAGCCACTTGCTCACTGCCCCCCACCCAGTGCGATGGGGGAGAGAATCAGGAAAAAAAAAAGTAAAACTCAAGGGTTGAGATATGAACAGTTTAATAGTAAAGAAAGGAAGAAAATAATAATGATAATAATAACAATAATAAAATGACAATAATAATAATAAAAGGATTGGAATATACAAAACAAGTGATGCACAATGCAATTGCTCACCACCCGCTGACTGATGCCCAGTTAGTTCCCAAGCAGCGATCCGCCCCCTCCAGCCAACTCCCCCCAGTTTATACTAGATGTGATGTCACATGGTATGGAATAGCCCTTTGGCCAGTTTGGGTCAGCTGCCCTGGCTGTGTCCCCTCCCAACTTCTTGTGCCCCTCACACCGTCTTGCTGGGAGGGCATGAGAAGCTGAAGAATCCTTGACTTAGTCTAAACACTACTTAGCAACAACTGAAAGTATCAGTGGGTTATCAACATTCTTCTCATACTGAATCCAAAACATAGCACTATACCAGCTACTAGAAGGAAAATTAACTCTATCCCAGCTGAAACCAGGACAATAGGTTTGGCAGAAGTCTGCATCTCTGCTAACATTTCCTTTAAACAATTGCAAGGAAAAAGAAGTAAATAAAGCAGTAGTTATGTGCATAATCATAAATTGCTCTAGCCTGTGTGTTTCCATGTCCCAGTAAGCTTCAGGGTTTCACCAAGGAATGCAAATTAAAACTGACTGCAACAGTTGGCTCCAGATTTTCTTGTCAGGGAGCAGTATTCATTTTCTTCCGTGCCTGGTTTCTGTTGCCTTTCTGCTTAAGAGAAAAAGAACAAAAGGAGGTAAGGAGGCAGATCGAGACAGCATGGCATAAAAACTAAAATATGCTAAAATTATACCTTCTTGCTGCCATGAAGTGCTATAACCCAAGGATACTGAAAAGCTAGATCTAAGCAGAAATGTGCTGTTCTGAGAGGGGAAGAAAGAGGCAAACAGATAAAGGTACCAGCCAGCAGAGTGCAAGCACGTAAGTGACCCACCAAACTTTCACTTACATTTTAATTCTCATCCCTATGCAAGCTTCACCCAAAGCCACTGTGAGACATTGTGGGACTGAGTCCTTCTGCAACATTATGCTGAAGAAAAGCACGTGGCCCATATCTTTTCTTCCAGTGTCCTGGTTTCAGCTGGGATAGAGTTAACTGTCTTCCTAGTAGCTGGTACAGTGCTATGTTTTGAGTTCAGTATGCAAAGAATGTTGATAACACTGATGTTTTCAGTTGTTGCTCAGTAGTGTTTAGACTGAAGTCAAGGATTTTTCAGCTTCTCATCCCCAGCCAGCGAGAAAGCTGGAGGGGCACAAGAAGTTGGCACAGGACACAGCCAGGGCACCTGACCCAAAGTGGCCAACGGGGTATTCCATACCATGTGATGTCCCATTTAGTATAGGAACTGGGAAGGGGGGGGGCGGGGGAATCGCCGCTCGGGGACTAGCTGGGTGTCGGTCGGCGGGTGGTGAGCAATTGCACTGCGCATCATTTGTACATTACAATCTTTTCATTATTACTGTTGTCATTTTATTAGTGTTATCATTATTAGTTTCTTCTTTTCTGTTCCATTAAACTGTTCTTATCTCAACCCACGGGTTTTGCTTCTTTTCCCGATTTTCTCCACCATCCCACTGGGTGGGGGGGAGTGAGTGAGCGGCTGCGTGGTGTTTAGTTGCTGGCTGGGGTTAAACCACGACATCCAGACAAGATAGCTTTCTAGAACAATTCTAACACTGGTGCCACAAGCGGTACCCAGCCCTCACAGCAGCCTGCAGGAGCTTAGCATAAGCTTCAACCCTGCTTAGCATCACCCACAGGGGTCCCATCCACCCAGGTCACCTCCAGCTGACCCCCCTGGTGTAACTTGTGTTGTAAGACCTGCAGGTATTGCGGGCACTCTTTCCTACCGTGTATGTCAGCGGCAATGCTCCTGTGAGCCTTGATGAGCACGCCAAGCGGAGCTGTGTCCTGCAGGACAGCCAGCCTCGCGTGGCTCAGGAGCAGGCTGCTCTCCCCACATCCCCCACCCCCGTGCTGGGGTTGTTTGAGCAAGTCCTGGGGTACTGGGCCCCTGGCATGGGCATCTGACGCTCGGGACGGCACAAGGAAATTCTGCAAAGATTTCACACTAGCTGTTTGGGTTCGGCTTTGGTTCTTGACACGTGATGGTTTGCTCTGGTTTTGGCTCAGGCTCGGGTTCAGTTTGGCTCAGTGATTTTGAGTTATGCTTCTCAGACATCACCCACTGTCACAGGGTTACTGTCAGTGATTCTTTTAGATGGATTCCGGTGGAATATGCCAATGCACTCAAACATCATTGATCATCTGGCTCAGGTTCTGCTTCTGACTTGTATATTAAATGAGCTGACATTTGTTTTGGCTTGTGTTGTTTTCTGCCAGAATTCAAGCTATCTCCAATGCGCTTGTTTTAGCAATGTTCTCCCTTCTGCTCTCTGCTTGGATGGGGGCTTGGTTTTCCATTGGTTTCAGCAGGCTTTTGATCCACACCTTCTTATAGCTACTGCTCTGAATATCCAATTCTTTTTGTCGTCAGTGGGAGTTTTATGCAAGAACATGTATAGTTACGTCAACAAGAGAGAAAAACTGTCTTAAACTAGGTATTACTCAGCCAGTTGTAAAGTTTGCCTGAAATCAGCATTACACCAAATGGAGAGATGTCAATTGTCTGTATATGCTCCCTAGATTCTCATGTGAAGAAATCATTGGAAGCTGCTCAAAAAACTGACAAGTTTTTTTGTATTTTTTTTTAATTGGGAACATCAAGTGTCAACAATATCCTGCTTACACAATACTGATACAATTTATGGCCCAGTACTGTAATCTCTACCATCAACTGCCATGGGAGCTGCCTGAATAATGAGTCTTTATTATGTGTAGAGCATTTCATACCATCTGTGTCCCAGAACACTTAAAAGAGTTAGATAAAAGTCTTAGCAAATAACAGCAGAGAATAAAGAAATTTAAAATGTTGAGGCAAAAGAAAGCAGAAATAATTCAAACTCTTAGTCAGACATGCAGCACAGAGCGGGGCAGTAAATGATGCCATGTATTTCTGTTGAAAATACCAAGAAATTAGAACAGGTTTTTTCCATTTGCTCTCTGAAATACCAACACTACTGCTCAAGAAAGCTAAAGAGAATTAGTGTCATAAACAAGCAGCCTGGAGTCTAACAGAAGCAGCCACGCAGAGTGTGAAGCGTTCAGTTCAAGAAACCATTGAGTCCTGATGTAACAAGATACTTAAGCCAGTCCATGTGATTAGAGTTATTCAACTGTGGAAAGCTGGGCATGTTTTTAAATACCTTGCTGAATTGTGAAGATGATACTAAGGAAACTGCATGTTAAGGGTGGAATTAATCTCACTGAACTGTAGTTCTGTTTAAAAGTTAGATGTCCTGTTTAAGCTACTTTTATAGCCAATTAAGAGAGAGGCACCTGAAGGATATTCATTCTTTCTTGAGGGGCATGTAATATAGGTGAGGTGGCTTACCCTATAGATACACTCGCTTCTCTCCATGGCCTAGAAGTGGAGCCCAGGTAATTAATGTAGTTTCAGTATCTGACTTTAAGATGGCTATAATCAAAGGAGATGGACACACATTCACTTTTTCCACATCTTTCACTGCAAGATAGCTGCTTGAAAACTTTGCGGAGAGCTTTCACGTGGTTCCATGCACGTGCCAGGAGTTTGTATTGCTTTAGAATCTGAGAAATTTTGAATTCCTCCACCACAAAAAGTTTTCCTGCATTATCACCCAGGACTAAGCTAAAAGTAAGTTTAGAATGAAAATAGGATGCTGCACTTAAAAAACTCATGCTGAACTCATGGCAGTTGTGTCTCAAACCTGCAGCAATGGGAGATGCTGCAAATGTTTGTGACTTAATAATGCTACAGCTCATACAGTGAGTTACAATATCTGCTCTGTAAGGAAGGAACAGCTTGTTCCACCTGCCAGAAGATCAGCCTTGCAGCCTTGTACAGAAAATGCTCCAATATGATACCTTGGGAGTATCCTCGTACAACTGGTCTGTCTCATTCACACTGAATCTAAATTCAGTGAATCAGAAGATACATGAGATTTCATCAGCGAGATCATTTGAGTAGACCAACAGAGGCACCACCAGCGTCCGTGAGCTGCTTCAGAGAACTGTTGGGGCAAAGGAGAAGAGTACGGAGGCCAGCTAAGACCACTTGATTGCAAGTGCCTATATTGCAAACACTTTATCGAAGGGGCATGCATAAGGAAACTGGTTTTCTAGGGATGAAATAATGGGCCCCCGGTTTAACTGGTTCTCACAGGCAGACATGACGTGTGCAGTTCTTGCACTACTTTTTACAATTCTTGTTCTAATAATTATAAATACCTTTTGTATACTGAAGACATATCTTCACTGTCTCAAAGATCTTAATAACGATTGAACAACAAAATGCAAACATTATACTTTGTCAGCATAAACAAAACAATTATATCAAAGGTCCTACAGGCATTGCTCATTTGTACTAATAATTCCTGCTTTGCAATCAAGTTGCACAAGATGCCAAGTTAATTATTTTAAACACTTTTCACCACTTAGCACTTATTTTGGACTGCAAAGTGGGGAAGTGACGAGAGGAACAAAGAGCAGGGAAATGGAAATTCCTTCACCATCAAATAACTGAGGCATATGACAGAAGAGGATTTAGGAGGATAAAGCCCTAAGGAGATTTTGGAGGTTTCACTAGTTTGTTTAATGGTGAACCATCCAAAAATGAAATGGCTGAAAAGCTGGAGGCTGAACAGCATAAGATAGACTGTGCACACAGAAACACTGCAATGTTAACTGCTGGAAGAAGCATAAATTATGCATTTCTGATGTGTCTCTATAGGCCTTGTAACCTTTTTTGCCCCTTAGGGTGCTCGTTATCTGCAGGAGCAATTAACAGATAGTATCTAGCAGCTAGCATGATTTCTTACCTTTAGAGTGATTTCAAATCAAATAAAAAGGAAGCTAATAGAGCCAAGGAGGCCTGAGCTGTGAAGTTGTTTCTGAAGTATATTGGACAGAAGTAATGAGTAAATTGAAGGTACATGGTGCCAGGGAGCCTGGATTATGTCTAGCTGGTTTTGCTTGCTGAATCTTTTATGTTTCAGATAGATATTGTTGTTACTGTGAGAGATTATGCAAGTGACACAAATAATGGAAAAACCCTTCATCAAGTAATTCTGAAACGAGAGGCCGAACTTCCCTTATTTCAGCGACTTCACGCTGATTAATCAAAAGATCTGATTTTTCAGCTACCAAGAATAAAACAAAGGAGGAAAAATGCACACTTAAGACTGGTCTCCGAAAAAGAAGTTCTGATGACTAGCAATCTGCTTAATTCCCCAAACTGAGCGGAAAATTTTCAACATTTAAGTCTGATGAATAGTGTAGAAAAAAATAACTGATCAAGTGCAAACTACAAAATTCTAAGATAAAATTTGTACAAAACTAATTATTTTAAGTCTTCAAAAAGTCTAAATGAAATGTTTCTTATCTAAAAGAGCAGATTGTTGAATACAAATCAGTCCTATGTTATGATACCTCTAGAGCTGTCCTACTGTAAAATGCAAATCCATGAAAATGTTTAATATACAGACCCTGTCACAGTTCTACATGCTCCTCTAGTACTAGATGTGATGCACAATCTTTTTTTTTTTGGTGGTAACATGCTTTATTTTCAGTTCTTTCCTAATGCATGAAAATCATTCCTAAGGCTACCACCTTATATGCACTGAAATACATTACGAAAGCCACATAAATTAAAAAAAAAAAAAAGGCAATTACTAAATTTCTCATTAAATTGGTTAAAATAAACAGAAGTTTAAAATTTATGCCCAGTGTCTAACACCACCTTTTTACTCTTTCATCATGAGTGTATACTGAGTCTGGAAATGGAATTTGTAGATTCCTACACCATACAGACCTGCGGATTTCACTGAGAATCCAGGTGGAGTCAGGGACCTGGGTCCCATTACAAAACTGAAGTTTTAAGTCTTAAGTTCTTGGGACTGAGGATATTTTTCTCCTGAAACTACAGTGTCTTGAACATTTGAAAAATATATACTTGCAGAAAACCTTGATTTTATAATAGTTTCATGATGATTTGTTAATGAACTGCATAATTCAAAACTTTTTATTGTATTATGTTTAAAATAAAGAATAATTACTGTAACTATTAGTATCAGGCTTTTAAAATAGTCTAATTGCATCTAAATACATTGGGAATAGTATAAAAAAACTTGCAGGGAAAAATCTTGGAGTCATTCAGTTCACCTGAAGTTTATCATTGCTCACACTGTGGCTAGGATTTCACTCCCAGGAGAAGCAAAACCAGATAATAAGTGAGATTGCATGGGTAGCAACATGATTTCATTTTTCTCAAAATTATAAAAATATCTATTGAGCCCAAAAAGTATATTCAAATTATGATAACAAAATGCAATTTAATCTTGCATGTAGAAAAACCAGTAGATTTATTCTTTTTTAATGTGTAAAATGATACCTAGATTTCAGAAGCAGAAAATGAAAGGATGCTATTGAGCTTGTAAGGAAGGGATATATTTTGGCTGACACAGCGGAAGCAGACTGGTTAGCATTTAGGACAGCAAAGCCAATCATCTGACCCTATCCTCCTCTAGAGGAGTTAGAAAGTAGATCAGGAAAGAGGGCAGGCAGAAGGTCACAACTTTGATCTTGAAGGATTTCAATTACTCAGGTATTGATTAGGATGACAGTTATACAAAAGCTGTAGAGAGGAACACATTTGTAAAGGTTGCCCAGGATTGCTTTCTTTAGCCATTTGTTGAGGTGACTACATAATGAGAGCTTATTTAAAAATTCATCTTAACAGTTGTGACAGTTCTAATAAATAAGCAGAGTTCAGGAAACAGCGAGACCTTTCTAGGATCTGCTAAAAACTGTTTTGTTGTGAGGAAACACGACGCCGTTTCCCTATCACAACGGTGACCACTCCTTCTGGAAACTTCTTGTCAACTCACTTGTGAGAAATGACAATACGCCTTCCAGAGATCTTTTGTCCCTCCTACGTTAGCTCAGAATATGTCTCTGCCCTGACTAAACTCCTTAAAAAGTCAGCTTTAAATCACAGACATACTACCGACAGACGTTCACAAAGACACGCGTATCTGCACATGTGTGTGTGTAAATACTAAGTCATCATCCTAATATTAGAAGTTTTCTTGGGATCAATGCTTTATAGTCCTTCAAAAGAAGACCTGTAATTAGGTGGAACGTCCTCAAAAATTACCATAATGGCAGTTAAATTTCCTGTGCAGTATGGATTTAAAAACATCTTTTCATAGTCTTTGCCAAATAGAAATTTCAATAGAAATGAAATCTTATTCAGTCAGAATATGATCCACCTCTACTATTGAACTGTTTACTCATCGCACACAGAGAGTGCTTCTTAGTTATCACAACAAAGGCTTTTCGAGGAGTTTCATTAAGCTGAGGACTGCTTCCAGGCCAAGGATCCCAGGCCACATTTGCAATTAATCCCCTATATTTTTCTAATGCTTGAACAGTGTAGTAATTTATAATTCATCCGAGGGTTTAATGCTACCTTCAGATATCCAGGCTCAAAGCCTCACTAATACAACACGTTTATTTCTTCACTTTTGAGAAGTGGAATATGAAAGGGCTGGTATCACCTCTAGCATCGTTGTTTACTTAGCAGCCTCGTGCCCCATTTTAGCCAAAGGTGATTCCTCTGCAATTAAAACAGAATTTCATCTATTTCCAGCCTTTCTTTCGTGCAGCTTCTCTGACACGATCTGTAATGAGCAGTTTGTGTCCATCTGGCTTAGTCGTGTGCAGAATCAAGATATTACAGGCTCTCCCCATTCCATCAGGGATGCTGTTGTTTGTCAGCTGCTGCTTGTGCATGTCCAGGGAAATTTCTACTGAGGCTAGAACAAGCTCTCCGTGACAGGTCAGATCTGTTCTGAGGAGTTTTGAAAGACGCAAAGAATTTGTGAGCACAAGGATCTCCTAAAACACCTTGGTATAACTCTGCTGTGCAATTCAAAATTAAGGTGAGTGAGCTGTGAAGCATGATTTGCCGCTCCTACAGGCCACGCAGACTTTTTTACATGAGAGAACCCCCTAGTCTCCCCGTGCCTGCTAGAAGAAACAGCCCAGGGAAAAAAGAAAAAAAAAAAAAAAATCCTTCTCGGTGCTTTATTCCCTGCAGAGGGAGGGAACAGGGCTCCTCGGCTGGCAGACCCCGTTCTTCTTTTGCCGTCAAAGGGTACGGAAACAATCCTTCGTAGCCTGCTCAGGCTGCCGGTCAGGCAACCTTGAGGAGCCAGCGGGCACGGAAGGGGGCGGGCGCGGGGCTGCCGGGCCGCCGCCCCCCCGCCGCAGCGCCGCAGCGCCATCTACTGAGAGCCCGGCCGGGGGCAGGCGGCCTTCTGCGGTGGTGCTGGCCCTGCTGCGCCTCTGCGCTGCCGGCTGCAGGTTACGCAGCTGTGAGCAGCCTGCAAAGGCGGCCTTACGGAGCTCCCCTTGGAGGGATCGGCGCTTCGATTCAACCTCCGGGTCCTCGCCGACGTCCGCAGCGCTGGGGGGTTGCACAGCTGCTGAGTGCCGCCGTAGCCGTTTGCTCTGAAGAGCAGGAAGGACAGCAGAGAGGGAAGGAGGGGACAGCTCGAGCAGGTCGAAGCCTGCACAGACTTCGGCGGTCTAAGCACCTGCGTGAGAGAGGTGCAGGGGAGGGGAACGTTAGGCTTGCTCTTGCGGGAGGAGACTTGGGAGCGCTCTGGTGGCTTTTGTCAGAATGGCTGGGGGTTCAGTACGTGCCGCTGGGTATATATATAATCTAAGGTTCACGGAGCTGAAAAAACCAAATGGGAATTGAGGTCAAACTTTGTCCCTCACATCTGGCATAGTAAATATACTACCAGAAACCCACGTTGAGTAAATTTACTACCAGAAACCCATAGTACAGATGGGTGAAGGGGAAGCTGAAAGCAACTGGATACAGAGAGGAATGAGCAGGAGGCTATAGCAAAGGAGCAGTCATGTAGGCTTGCAGTGGTTGGGCTACTTGACTCATCCCCACCAGCTTCTTTAGCTTTCTTGCTGGGGCTGCTAGTACCTGGTGTGCATATAATGCAGTTCCAAACTGCTAAAAGAAAACATAGCAAGGCAGATTTGTTATATTGCTTGGAAAAAAACAACTCCACGCGTAATAAATAGTGCATCAAAATTCATACCTGTTTTTTTAGAAAAAGCTATGCACACGTTTATTACCAGTTTTAAATTCTTTATGATATCAAATGTAGCTACGTCCAATCCCAGAGGGACTCCCCTGCAGAAAAAGGGAAATATATTGCATCAGTATTTCATTACACAGTCCACTGATCACAAAACACATCCACTCTAGGTTTACCCCAGAGTCCCTACCCAACACGCTGCTCACTCAGAACAAATGCAAGCTCCAGAGTCTCAGAAAAGGGAGTTTAAACCACAGTCTTTTATTGTAGCATCTTGTTCCCTGAAGATAATTAACACACTTCACAAAGCTCTGATTAAAGTCGTCTTTTTTTTTTTTTTCTCTCTTTTAATCTTGCCCTGTCGTCTAATGGTCCAGATACTGCAAAAATGAAAATGCATTCATTGAGTTAATGATTTTGTGGACTGCGATTCAACATGTCCTTTATTTTCTGTCTTCCCTAATAACTACCTCAAGAACCAGCTGGTGTCTGCCATGTTTACATATTTTGGAATATAGGAACCTCCAGCTTCCATATAACAAGCTGAGAGTAAGTGGTCTAGGAGCATGTTGGCAGGGTATCCCCTCAGCCCCAGGGGTGCCATCTGGCCTATTTAAACAACTTCTTTGTATTCCCTTAATGATGTTAATATGGGGAAAAGGAGATGGAGGTGCAAGAGTCAAGCAACTTAACTACTTTAAAAATGCCCCTTTAAGGCATCAAGGCACTGGTTCCTGAAATGGGTATGGGGAAAAAAAAGATGGGGTTTTTTTTTGCTTCCAAATATGACAGATTTAGTAAGTTAAGATATCATGATGTCTACGGTAATGTATAGCTGGAGTGACATATAAAGTCTGTTCTCTGCATCCTGCGCAAAGCAGGTATGAAATATGATTAAACCAAAATGGTATTTTTTAAATACCCACTTCACACAGCCATAAACCACTTCAAGAGGTGCAAAGCAATGAGAAATCAAGCTCCCAGTGATGAAGAGAACAGTGGTATGCAGGAACACTACACTATTCAGCAACAAAGTGGTTACAGTACAATGCAAATTGTTCACTTTAAAATTCAGGTTGCCTGCTCTTGCTCCTGGTTGCATAACAAACTCAAACTCAAATACTGATTGCTTTCCAGACTCAAGCACTGTTCAGCTAAAAGATCACTATTGTTCAGACTTTTCCAGGAAATTTGGAGTAGTTTATGCTGTTAAATCAAAATTCTAGTTTCCTGGTTTGATTCAAACTGTATGAATTCAGAACAGAAGAGAGCATTTGTGTCAAATAAGTTAATACATGAAAGCATCCTGTTTTCTTCTCACAAATGGTCTACTACAGCTACAGTTTCAACAGTGTCCTTTCATGATATCTTGTCTTTTGAAGTTGAAATTCAAAGTGTGACTTTGAGAACATAAAGATGAGAAATTGGAATCAGACAGAGTATGTAGCATAACAGTCTTTATAGGAAAATACCAGAAAGCTGAAGAGCATTTAAACAAGCAGGGTTCTGTCAATGTTCATATAGGAATATATAGAAATTATTGTAAAAATTTCTTTACTTCTCTTCAATTAGTATTTTGCATTGAGGTAGCATTTATAAGAAGTACTTGTCAAGCTTGCCAAATTGTGCTATATGCCATCCCTACATATACTGAAAACAATAACTCATAGTGAGTTAGAACATATGGAGGACGAAGTAGAAACATAAAAAAATGGAAAGGGCAGATAAACAGTCTGTTTGCTACCACTGAATATAATAAACAGTTTCTGTCAGCTGCCTTACCTATCGTATAGAGATGAGATTTGAGGAAAAATGAAAAAGAGGATAGTTTTGTTCTGAATTCAGGCATTTTATTGAAGTTCTTGCTGTGAGTGAAAGATACCAGAGAGACTACAAAAGAGCCCCAAGGAGATGTGGGCTGATGGACAATGAGGAGCTGTATTTTGGGGAAAGCAGAGGCAAAGAGAGGAATGGAAGACAGTAGACGAGATAATCGTGATGACAGTTATGAGGAGGAATGTGACAGGTCTTGTCCTCAACAAGATGGTAAGTTCATTGGGGAGCAGAGTATTTGGGGTTTTCAGTTCGTGTTAAGTAATAATTACACTGGCTTTCCTGAAAAAGGCTCCAAGCCATATTACTGTCTGCTTTCTTTTCTGGTGGCTAGAGCTGGCTAGCACTGCAGACCCCTTGGCCACAGCTTAATAGGACCCACATAAAGGAACAGAAGTGAAGAGCTACTTAGACACGCAATGCTGCAAGAGCTGAAGAGCTCAGTGCAAGATCAAGTGCCCTGGAGTGCCTCCCTCTGTGGCACGAGTACTGGCACAAGGGCAACTCTCCCAGATTTACCTCAACAGCCTTAGATTTCCCTTAGTCATAACTTGGTAACACAAACACTTTTGCTTTTGTAAGCAAAGCTTAAGACATCATCCCCATCCAGACACCTGTGAACCAGAAGCTGCTTGTTGCTGTATTACAGATGGGTCACAAATGTGAAGGTCGTTCTGCATGGCTTCTGGCAGCATGGCTTTGTAGCAAACATCCATCCTTCTCTTTGCATTTCTCATTTTCCCTTCGTGTTACTTGTGTGGGTATCACGGCTTAAGGCAGCTGTAAGCCTAACAGGAGACACTCCTCTGCACCTCCTTTGTGTGAAGCCCTCCTGCCCTGCTTACAGTAGGGGAGAAGGACCAGCAAATGCCCCATGACATGTCATCTACCTAAAACAGTAGGTGGGGATGCACCACCCTGGTCACTTCACAACCAATACACAGCCTGGTGCCCTCTGTCCCCTTTCACTGGGCTACCTATTAAAATTGTACAGGACCGTGCTGGTGCTATGAAGAAGACAAGCTGGGAGCTATTTCTGTGCACTAAACATGGGCAGAACAGGGGTGCATCACTGATGGTGTGTGGGATGAAATGCCAGATGACTGTGGCAAGCTTAGAAAAGACAAAAGTAGCAGGGTGACCACATTTGAACGTGATATGCAAAGCATTGAGAAGCTGCAGGTCATGCTCAGGGATGAGAAGAACAGTCTGAAACAGGAACACATATGCACTGGAATCATCCATGTGGAGGGTCAGAAATTCATCCATGGGGAGAAAGTCAGCAAATGTGGTTGCTGAATCAAGAAATGGCTAAAGCATCACCAAATAATTTGTTTTTGAGAGCCAGGGTCTGGCAGGTATCTATCAACAGAAAGCAACAGCAAGACTTTTCATGGCTGGGAAGTAGGAGATGAATGGGACAGAAACATTAAAGATTTGCTTTAAGCTGTCATGGTGACAGTGAAGCAAATGACAGAAGAGGTGTTGTGGTTTAACCCCAGCCAGCAACTAAGCACTACAAAGCCACTTGCTCATTCCCTCTGGGATGGGGGAGAGAATCGGAAGAGTAAAAGTGAGAAAAATTCATGGACTGAGATAAAGACAGTTTAATAAGTAAAGGAAAAGCCACGCACACAAGCAAAGCAAAACAAGGAATTCATTCACCACTTCCCATCGACCGGCAGGTGTTCAGCCATCTCCAGGAAAGCAGGGCTCCATCACGCCTAACAGTGACTTGGGAAGACAAACGCCATCACTCCCAATGTCCCCCATTCCTTTCCCTTCCCCAAGCTTTACATGCTGAGCATGACATCATATGGTCTGGAATATGCCTTGGGTCAGTTGGGGTCAGCTGTCCCAGCTGTGTCCCCTCCCAACTTCTTGTGCCCCCCCAGCCTCCTCGCTGGTGGGGTGGGGTGAGAAGCAGAAAAGGCCTTGACGCTGTGTAAGCACTGCTCAGCAGGAACGAAAACATCCCTGAATTATCAACGCTGTTTTCAGCACAAATCCAAAACACAGCCCCATACTAGCTACCATGAAGAAAATATTAACTCTATCCCAACCAAAACCAGCACAAGAGGATTTAGGATGAGGAAAACCCTAAGGAGATTTTTAAAGACTGCACAATATAGTGGTGAACCTTCCAAGCTGAAAGGTCTGAAAAGCTGGAAGCTGATCAGAGGAAGGCAGACTGTGCACACAGAAAGATCTGGTTAGTACAACATCAAGTGGTACAGCTGTTCAGCTGCAGCTGACCCAGCTCTGTTTGGACCAGACACCATCGTACAAGGATAACAGAAAATACATCTGGACACTGACAGGAGGTTGGAGCACTGCTGGCCAAAGAGCTTCATTTCATTCCTTGTATCCAGGCACAAGCCAGCTACACTGAACCACAGGATCTACCATCTACAATGTGGTAGAAGATGCCTACTGATACCAGTCATGCAGATGATTGGGTTAAAACACCTTCTGAGGAGTGGAAAGAAATGACTGAACACAAGTCAGGCCAGGAGGGGGATTTTGCCATTTCTAGTGGTGGTTGCTACCACATATTGCAATATTATGTTACGGTGCACCATCCAGGAGAGGAGAAAAGGGTCCAGAACTGAGCAGAGGAACGTCAAATCCAGCTACACAGAAGTATGCATGAATCTCTTACGAGTTTTGTAAACCTATGTTTGTAGGTTTGTGTGCCTTGGACAGCTGGCTGAAAAACTTAATAAAAACTAAGGGTCCAAAATTCCTTCCCAAAATGGTTAGGAGAAGAAACAAACAGCAAATCACAAAATCATAGACTAGGTGAGGGTGGAAGAGATCTCTGAGGATCATCTAGTAAAACCCCCTTACCTAAAGCAGGGCCATCACCTAGACCCTGTTGCCTTGGACCGTGTCCAGTCAGGTTTTGAATATCTCCACATATGGAGACTCCACAGCCTCTCTGGGCAACCTGATGTGTTGTTCAATGGCCTTCACAGTAAAAAAAAAAGTGGGGGTTTGTGTTCAGAGGGAACCTCCTATGTTTCAGTTTGTGCCCATTGACTCTTGTCCTGTCACGGGGCATCACTGGGAAGAGTCTGGCTCCATTTTCTTTACAACCTCCTTTCAGGCATTTAATACATTAATAAGATCCCCCTGAGCCTTCTATTTATCAAAATCCTCTATGCAGAAAGGTTTTATGAGGTATAAAATCTACGAGGTTGCCATAAGTCTTCATAAACTCTTCATAAAAGAGCCAGAGAGTGGGGATAGGGCAGAGTGCTGGGTTAGAAAAGGTGAGAAGAAGAGATCTTTGCTAAAGACAGCCCTTGCTTCTGCACCTCTGAGCAGCAAATGGATAAAGCAGGACAAAAGGAGGCAGGAGTCTCCCTTTGCAAGAGAGGACACTCTGCTTGCTTCTCTGGCTGGGGGATCTGCCTTTGCAGACCATGCTTCAGCAATACTTCCTGCTCTGCTCAACAGCAGCATATTCATGCTCCAGCCCAATGGCCCCTAAGAGATGGAGGCTGGTTTTACTGACACTGTGGGTAGAGAGCAGCAGGACTGCTGGGCCAGTACCGGATGAGCAGGTGCCCAGGTGGCTCATCTCCCCTGAGCCTGTACCCAGTGCCATCACCAGGACCTTGCATGTTAGGGAGGGGGAGTTCTCCGTGAAAGCACACAGCCAAAAGAAAGTTTTGCATTAAAAAAACACTTCTGTGCAGGTGACCATCATGAATTAATTTCATAGTTTATTTTGGCACTAAAAAGGTAGCTTCAGAAGACTATTTTCTGTTATAATGGCTATCATACAATGCATGGGAACCTGTGCAATGTGGCCTTTCTTGACAGTTTTTCCATGCAATTTTTCCTGAATTGAAAAATGGATGATGGGTTCCTACAACACTGCAGCTTGTTTAAGAAAAAAAAATCACAGATTGTAACTATCTTACATTGCAGTAATAGAGAAAACTAATTTCCTTTTCTAAAGGTTTTTTGGCTTTCCTAATCCACTGTCTGGGACATGGTTTGCAGATGATGCCTGTTTGTTCTACCAAATCATAGATAACCACAGCATCCTGGACTGGGGCAGCACTCCAGTCTGGTTCCAGAAATTATTACCAGAACAGGACTTTAGAAGCAGAAAGTAATATTAATAGAATTGCTGTAGATTAAAGACATAATTGAGCAAAAGGTATAATATGTACAAACTTCATTTCACAAAGATTATTAAAAGATAAAGACACTATGTCCAGTCCCATAAATATGCTTATTCTGAAAAGTAAAATTTTCAGATAAGGAAGGACATTCATTTTCTCTGTTTTATGCCTGAGTCTTTATAGCAAGTAGCAACTGGAGTGAAAATTTATCTCTGCCTTTAGATATCCAAGGTTTTTAATCTTTGTTGAAAAAAATTATTTCAGATGGGTCACTGCAAGATTTTTCTATGTGGTCGTCAAAATATGTTGGCTATGTTGATTAGTGTTACTGTCATAAAGGTTAAAGGTTGGTTAGGAAATGTAGCTTTTCTGCGGTGTATGCTTATTTTAAATTTTGGGATATAATTGAAGACAACTTTGTTTAAAGGTATATTTCAATATTAAAATTTGCAATCAAGCTGGCCATTAAATCATCTCGCTATTTATTTTTCCTTTCTATTAACAAATTAATATTTTAAATAGATATTTTATGTGTTCCTATGCATGACAAATTCCTTCCACTTTGGTAAAAGTTTTACAAGGCTGGGATAAATTCCTAGTGTAGTGGGTTGACCCTGGCCAGCAGCCAAGCAGCCACACAATCGCTTGTTCACTCCACCTTCCCTCCTCCAGGAGGACGGGGAGAGAATAGGAAGAGCAAAAGCAAGAAAACTCCTGACAGTTGAGATAAAGACAGCTTAATAAGTGAAGGAAAGAGAAAAAAATATATATATGAGTGATGCAAATGCAATCACTCACCAGTTTCCACCAGCAGATCAATGCCCAGCCAGCGTCTGAGCAATGGCAACCTTGGAAGCCCAAATCCCCAACTTCCTACTTCCTCTACCACAGTTTTTGTTGCTGAGCATCACATTATATGGTATGGACTATCCCTTTGGCCAGTTCGGGTCAGCTGTCCCAGCTGTGTCTCCTTCCAGCTTCTTGCTCACCCCCAGCCTGGTGGTGGTGGGAGGGGAGAGGGGGAGCAGAATAGGAAAAAGAGAAAGCCTTGGTGCTGTGCAGGCACTAATCAGCAATAGCCAAAACATCGGTGTGTTATCAACACTGTTTTAGCCACAAATCCAAAACACAACACCATACAGGCTGATACGAAGGAAGTTAGCTCCATCCCAGCCAGACCCAGTACTCTCCCTTTTACTGATCTGAGAATGGAAAGAATTGTTACTGCCTCCTCCATAGTCACCTGTGCCTCTAATTGACACTGAGACTCTGGATTTATAATCTAGGATGGAAAAGTTAGTTAGCCTTCACTTCTGATCTTGTCCGTAACCTCAGTGAAAAGAGGGAGACCAGTAGAGGTAGGAAGAAGCACAGGCATGTGCACAGAAGGCACAAAAAAATTTTTCATTTCATTCTTCATTCAAACTTTAAATGCTTTGTAGCATGTAAATTCCATTTTAGTGATCTGATAACTATGTCACTTATCGATGAATGATGTTTTTGGACCATGCCACAGTCACACACACTGCTCACTGATAGTAGCAGGCTACCGAGATGAGCAATTTGATCCTTCTTGCTGCTTTCACTAGTGCCAAAGAGAGGTGTTAAGGAAGAGTGTGTTACTTCCAAAAAAATCATGAGATTGGCTTACAAATCAAGAGGGTTTTTTAATGGCATTGATTTTGCTTATCTTGTCATGATTTCACTTTCAGAGTGAAGCTGACAACTTCAAATTTGTCTATAGTCATCTCAGGTTCAAACTTCAACAATGTCAACCACTACACATGTAAGTGGCTTCCCTGTCCATTGCTTTAAGGCTATGTTGTTTTCCTTTGCTTAGGTGGGGATCTGCCTTGCTACCTTGCTGCATCCCACAGCAAGTAGCCTGTACAGAAAGCTGTCCAAATAATGCTTTTTCCGGCTTCTCCACTGGTCCTGACTTCTCTGGTCCTCCACATCTGTTTGTGGCCTGTATTTCCCTCTTCTTTTGTCAGTTGTCACATTCTCCATATATGTATCTATCTGTATGTACCCAGGTACATATACCAGGACCAGGGTGTGGTGGACATCGGTATACAGTGCCTCCCCAAGCTGCCAGTACTCATCCAGGCAATGGCTGGGCTACTCAGGGAATTAGCACAGACCCAGGGTCTGCTTCCAAAGGGCAGTTTGGATAAGACTGCCCTGCTTGTCTGGGTTTGGTGTTTTGGGGAGATGGAGGTGGAGCAGAAAGAAGATTGTAACTATAGGGATGCAAGTGAAGTTCCCCTCAGGGCCAGACAACAGCTCCTGGACCTTTCTATTCACCAGTCTAGACATTTTCCTGCACAGCATCAAGGTTTTTTCTTCTAGTTCTTATTGCCTTATATCCACCACCACTCTCGCTGTCCATTTTCTTGCTCCTTTACGTCATCCAATCCCATCTTCTCTACAGTTATTTGTGTAACCCCCAAATAAATCTTCTCTAAGGCCCTTCGTCTCCCTGGAAACAGTGGGAACTGATGATCGTTTCACTAGGGCAGCTGCATGCGCAGTCACCAGTGCCCGCATCTTACCACCTCTGAGCAGAGACTATTCTGAAAATGGGAAATTTTGCAAGACTGAAATAGAAATATTGTTTGACACTAGGAGTGGGCAGATTAAAATACATACCATGACAAAACCAGAGGAGCTGGCCACACTGCTAATGGGGGCATTTGCCAGCAAGTGCCTATAGGTAAGGTGGCAG
The DNA here is from genome assembly GCF_026419915.1 of Harpia harpyja. Lineage (NCBI taxonomy): Eukaryota > Metazoa > Chordata > Aves > Accipitriformes > Accipitridae > Harpia > Harpia harpyja. Next base: position 36,541,052 of record NC_068944.1, read on the forward strand.
CTCCTCTCATCACCCTGCTACCCAGAGAAGTGCGTCACAAGAGGGAAGTCTGGGATGTGACATTCCTTCAAAGCCCCATGCTGTGAACTGTCACCTTGCTCTGGTGACACCTGTGTTGGATAGCTGTGGGCTGGAGGGAATCTATGGGAAAATGGCAACAGGCAGGTCAATATTGACAAAAGCAGGTGCTGTGATGGAGCCCCAGGAAGGTGACCCCAAGTTTCTGTGGGGAACAGTGACAGTGAAGCAACATTTAATGCCTGGGACAGGATTAAATAGGGGGAGGGGGACACGGGTGCAGTGGTGCCAGAGACCAGGAGAGGGAGTCTGAGCCCAGGAGAAGGAAAGGGAGCCGGGAAAAATCCTCCTCACCCGCTTCCTTGGTGGTGGGACTGATGGGGCACCTGGTGGGGGGACAGCAGAGCCAGAGCCAGGTCATTCCCGCAGGGACAGAGCCTGCCTCTGTGTGTGACCTTGCGCCCTTGCCTACCAGCCAGGTCGGCAGGCTTCTGCCTCTCACCTAAAACCAGAAACATTTGGTAAGGGGGTTTCAGTGGTATCATCAGCCAGGCAGCAGTAAGTGGATTTTACGCTCAAGCTATTAATTACTGTGACCATCAGGTACGCTGTGTTTGAGTGCTTGCATGCAAAACTGTGTGTATATATCTACTGAAAATTTTCAATCTATAAATAGTTTATATACTTATATATATACACACACGTGAGTAGTTGTACTAGTGACTAAATACATCTATTTTTATCCAATCTTATGATTCACCAGACATGCACCCTCAGTTTCCTGCTGACATACACAGCTGTAATCAAAATGCCATCCACTCTTTTCCCACCTTTATGATGTGAAAATGGTGCAAGCTGTGGATATATGTAGTTTTTAAACTACATTTCTTTACTTCTGCATACCCTAGCTATGAAATAATGCTTAAACAATTCCCACATTGAAAATAATATACATAGTGTGGTGACTTTTGAAAAATCAAATGAAAACTAACTAAATCATGCACCAAGGAACAGTGATTTGTTCATTTGTTTTGTATTTGTCTTAAGCTGAACTGGCCTCAATGGGTGTATTTTTAAGTGTTTAAAGTAAGTTGAGGCCAGAGTCCGCTTTTGAAAATTCTAATTTGGTTTTCAAAATAGGTAGCGTAATTTGTCAAATTTATTTCAAGCCTTGAAATGTTTATGCACTGATCTCTGAAACAACTTTCTCTTCTTCAGCATCCTTGCCTCTAAATTGGTGGTTAAGGAATTGGCTGGATGGTCACACTCAAAGAGTTGTGGTCAATGGCTCAATGTCTGAATGGAGACCAGTGATGAGTGGCATTCCGCAGGGGTCGGTATTGGGACCGGCGTTAACATCTTTGTCAGTGACATGGACAGTGGGACCGAGTGCACCCTCAGCAAGTTTGCTGACAACACCAAGCTGTGTGGTGCAGTCAACATGCTAGAGGGAAGGGATGCCATCCAGAGGGACCTTGACAGGCTTGAAGTGGGCCTGTGCAAACCTCACAAAGTTCAAAAAGGCCAAATGCAAGGTCCTGTACATGGGTCGGGGCAGTCCCAAGCACAAATACAGGCTGGGCAATGAGTGTATTGAGAGCAGCCCTGAGGAGAAGGACTTGGGGGTGTTGGTTGACAAGAAGCTCAATGTGACCTAGCAATGTGTGTTTGCAGCCCAGAAAGCCAACCGTATCCTGGCCTGCACCAAAACAAGTGTGACCAGCAGGTCGAGGGAGGTGACTCTGCCCCTCTACTCTGCTCTGGTGAGACCCCACCTGGAGTACTGTGTTCAGCCCTGGGGCCCCCAACGTAAGGAGGACATGGACCTGTTGGAGCAAGTCCAGAGGAGGGCCACGAAGATGATCAGAGGGCTGGAGCACCTCTGCTATGAAGACAGACTGAGGGCTGGGGTTGTTCAGCCTGGAAAAGAGAAGGCTCCGGGGAGACCTTATAGCAGCCTTCCAGTGCTTAAAGGGGGCCTACAAGAAAGATGGGGAGGCACCCATTATCAGGGAGTGTAGTGATAGGACAAGGGGCAATGGCTTTAAACTGAAGAGGGTAGATTTAGATTAGATGTAAGGAAGAAGTTCTTCACTGTGAGGGTGGTGAGGCACTGGAACAGGTTGCCCAGAGAGGTTGTGGATGCCCCGTTCCTGGAAGTGTTCAAGGCCAGGTTGGATGGGGCTTTGAGCAACCTGGTCTAGTGGAAGGTGTCCCTGCCCATGGCAGGGGGTTGGAACCAGATGATCTTTAAGGTCCCTTCCAACCCAAACCATTCTATGATTCTATGATTCTGTGATTCTTTACTCATCCTACCATTCTCCTTCTTGAACCCTCAGAGATAATATCTAGAAAGTATCCTCCCTTTTTCCTGATATCAACATGTCATCCCTTTGAAACTATGAGCAGATTAAAAATCAACTTTACTGGTGCCTGAGTGAGGGTTAGAAGAGGGTTAACCAAAGAGCAGTCTTAGGACCAATCTGAGAAATAACTGCAAATGGCTTTTAACCATCTTCGTCTTGTCCTGCCACAGACCCCTCAGCCATCACCTGAGTGCCAGAAGCATTTCCTAACAACTGTCATAACACCACCATCACTGACAACAAGTTTGACCTTGCTTCAGTCGCCCGTGTGACAGTGCTGTGGGTTTGTTGTCAGCAGCGCTAACCTGGCTGCAAGTGGGTGCTGGGAGGGACCTCAGCACGGGGTATCTGCCAGAGCCCCCGCCACCTCTCAGACAGGCCCTCACTGCTGAGCAGGCTGGAAGGAGCTGGTCTAAACCTGGCTGGGTTATTTTAGTAGCGTGGTTAAAACATAAAATTATACTGCTTCATTTTGGGGGACTAGGGATCATGATACTTAACACCACATTCCACATTTTTTCTTACTGAATGGCCCCAGTCAAAATCAGATCTATTCCCTGCAGGCTGGGAAATCAGGCACCAAGATGTGGAGTAAAGGAATAATTCACCTTTCAGACATGCCCACCACCCCTTCTAAACACAGAGAATAACTCTCAGTTGAAGACTGGGTGCACAGAAGCAGGTTGGGTTGCTCCTGGCCTTTGTAGTAGCCACGTGAGTTCAGCATGGGGGCACAGAAGCATTTTGTGCCTGGTCACTTACGGTAGCTTCTCTCATTTCTCCTCTATGTACCTTAAGCTGGGGAGGAATGTATCGCATCAAGCTGGATGTCAGCCTTGGATCAATGCCTTGCTACTGGATTTCCCAGGATTCTGTGACTCGTTATTGTTTTTTGCACTCCAGGAAAGACAAATTCTCCCTTTCCCAAACCTTCCCCTCACACAGCAGACACAAGGATCAACTGGATGAAATTCCTGTCTTTTGGTAGCATCTGACACCCACTGCAGACTTATGTTGTGTCACCTTTGAAAAGTAGTGACAGCAAAGTTTCTAGGAGACTGGGGTACTTAGGATTTTTCCTTAACCCTGTTTTTGTTTAATCTGTGTTTCCTTGTCTACCGTGTCCTATAGGGCAAACCTCAAAAAACCCCAAACTTGTCGTTTTCCCAGAAGGGGCATTCTCAATTGAAAACACATATTAAACGTTCTGTGATTATGATGAATCATGGAGCTGAGAGCAGACAAGTATGCACATGTTTCCATCATATTGTCCTCTTTAAATTAAAGCTTGATGAGAATCAATGTCAGTGTCCTTGCCCTTGCAAGAAGAAAGGCAATACTTCACTCAGAAGTATGAAAGTAGTCAATACTTCTAAATAGGAAAAGTTAGAGATGGAGTATGTATGTAAGAAATACTGAACCTAAGGCAAACGCACGTAGTGCCCACCCACTGTGTGAACATGGATAAAGATGTGATTTTTCACCCCTGTTACTTTATTGAAAGGATGTAAGACACTTTCATGGGAAGGCAGGCTGAACTGGCTTTAGTCTCCAAAGATGACAGAGAGAGAATGAGCAAAGTATATCTGCAGCAGAAAGGAAAACCAAGGAAGAGATAATTACATTAAGTTATCTTTCTCCATTAAATTAAACTTTCACATTTTTTTTCTTGATTGACTAATCTCTGCAATTTGCCAGATTTTGAGCTGGTATTTTTTAATACCACAATGTAATGGTATCTGTTCCTCTCAATATGTCTATTGAAAAAATTCTGCCAAGTAGATTTGAATCTTCTTTTAATGCAAATACTTTATTTCCAAATGGATACAGAAGTATCTATACGTGATGTTACGTTTCACTTGAAAATACATTCTCTAAATTCATTTGCTTAGGCTCAGAGAGAATGTAGAAAAGTAAATCTCAGATTTCTTTCTGTATTGTTATTAATGTTCCAATTGCTCTGTTAAGTTGAAAAAAAATCAAGTTATAAATGTTTTAAAGTCCCAATCAGTTATGGCATCTTAAAAAGAAGTTATGACAGTTTAAATTAAATAAAAATAGCAATAGCTGTTCCTATGGTGGTATACATGGTAAAAGTTGCTGTATCTATTCTGGAGGGAAGTTCAAAGGCATTTTGCAAGAGCCTAGCAAAAAAAGTATCATAAAGCTGCTCCATGGTACACTTTCCATCCTATTGTGCAATACAGTATTTTGAGTGCATTTTTTAATGGATTTGCTTTAGGAGATGCAGTGAACCACGTGATAAACTTTCCACATTTTGTAATACCAAACACAAGTTTGTCTTCAGAAAGTATACTATATACATCAGGCTGGACTTTGTAGGGCCTGGTGTGACTGTTAGTATTAATCTTTGCTTTTCATATTTTAATTTTTCTAATACAACTTGGAAATTATGGCCATAACTTTAAAGCCATTTTGCATTTTTATTCCATGGTAATCCATAGAATTAGACATTGAAACAAAGGTCATTTAGTTAGTTCTGTTAAATTTATTTGAATACACATAATGAGTTACCAGGTTCTAGTACTCCTGTGTGATCTCTCCCCTCATCTCTCCTCTTGCTATGCTTTCTTTTTTATTTAATTTTTGTGCTTTCCTTCTTGTCTTCCATCTTTGACATCTTTTACTTACGCTTTCTATGTGTCTCCTCTCTCTTACTTCCTATACTCCTTCCTCTTTCTGCCTTCATATTTTTTCTCTTTCCATATTCCTTTCCATTACCATTGTTCTTCATTGTCCTTCTGCATTCTCCATGGTGTTCCTTTTCTTTCCCTGCTTTCTCTCTCGCTCCCTTTCCCAAGTTATCTTTTTCTTCTTCTTATATAAGGCTAAATTACAAGAGGAGAGCAGAGTCGGATGGATATCAGTGTCTTTCACAGTGATTCCATTCTAATGGCAAATACTGCCTATGAGGTTGAACAGTGATCCCCACATTTGTACACAGACAGCATGTTAAGGAATAACGCTGGTACTAAGGTAGATCGTAATTGGTGGTTCACAGGCAGATAAGAAAACAGCTTCTCTGACCCAGTAACCTTCTAATTTAGCAGTAAAAAATGATGAAAGATAAGCTTAGAAGTGCACAGGACATGCTGCCCTTAATACGTGGGTTTTCTTTGTGATTCCATCACAGATTTGACATGTGATCCTGGGCAAGGCATTCAATCTCAGTGCATCTGTTTCTTCATCTGAAAAGGTGAGGAACACACATGCCTGCCTTACAAAATAACGTGAAAGGAACAATGCAAATCCATGTCTTAAGCATTACAGGAGGGTCCATTAGAATTGTGAAGTATTGATATTTATTTTTCTCTTAAATCCAGTATTTTATCCATCTCTTGAAGTACAATGCACACAAGCACAACAGGCCAATTATTTCCTAATGTATCCAAGATAGTCTTATGCATGTGTAGTACTGCAATCACTCTGCACCAGTGTGTCTGTAGAGATCAGCTTTATTGACTGTCTGATTTCTGATAATCAGTGCTGCATAATCTGAACCTCTCCACACCCTTATAACCAGTACTGGCCCACTAAGAGCTTCTTAAAGATTTAACTCTCTGCACTGTTGAGACAGCTAGAAATGTATGCAGTACAGTAACAAACAGTCTGTACAGATAAATTTTTGCTTGGGGTAAACCTCTCAAGCAGTGATATCTTTGCATACTCACAGACATAAATACACAAAAATATAGACTATATAGAGACAGAGGGATAAATAGGAACTCTGGTAGTGACATTCTTTGTGTTGCTTATCCAGAAGTTGTTGATGTATAGAGTGTGATACCACAGTATTCCTTTTCTCCTGTGCTTTTAAGGGCTGAAAGCATGTGTTTCATTTGCTGACATAATATGTCCCAACTGCTTGATCCTGGGGATAAATAGCACACTTTCATATATGTTTGGTCCATAGCAGAGCCAGTTCAAGCATCCCTGACTCTGGTGTGAATCACAGAGTCACTGGGGTTGGAAGGGACCTCTGCTCGAGGCAGGAGCAGCGGTGTGGTCACACCAGGCTGCTCAGGGCTTTATCCCATCAGGTCTTTAAAATTTCTAAAGATGGGGACTGTATAACCACTCTGGGCAGCCTGTGCCACTGCCTCACTGTCCTCATGGGGAAAGAGATTTTTTTGTTACGTGCAGTTTGAACCTCCCTTGCTTCAACTTAAGCCCACTGCCTTCATCCTCCCACCTTGCACCTCTGTGAAGAGGCTGGGTCCATCTTATTGATGACCTCCTCGTAGGTTCTCCAGGCTGAACAAGCCCTGGTCCTGCAGCATCTCCTCACAAGGTAAGGGCTCCAGCCCCTGATCATCTCAGTGACCTTCTCCTGAACTCACTCCTGAGTGAGTATTGGGGGCCCAATACTGGATGCAGTATGTACATGTGGCCTAATGAGTGCTGCATAAACCGGGATCATCAGTTCCCTCAATCTACAGGCTGTGCTGCTAATGATACCACTCAGGATGCCATTTCACCAGGGCACATGGGGCTCATGCCACTTGCTGTCTGCCATGGCCCCCAGGGCCTTTTCAGTAGAGCTACTCTCCCACCAGTCTGTCCCCAGCCTGCATTGCTGCCAGCCGTTCATCCTTTCCAGGGGCAGGACTATGCTGTTCTTACTGAATTTCATAAGTTTCCTGTTGCCCATTCCTCCAGCCTGTCTAGGTCCCTCTGGATGGCAGCCCTGCCTTTGAGCATATTGACTGATCCTCCGAGGTTGGTGTCATTTACACATTGGATGAGTGTGCAGTGTTGCATCCTCCAAGTTATTGATAAAGATGTAGAGGTCCCAGGACAGACACCTGTGGTCCTCTGCTTCTCACCAGCTCCACATAGAGTACAACCCATTAACCACCACCCTCTGAGCCCAACCATCCAACAAATTTCTCTAGCCACCCAGTTTTCCACCCTTCCAGACTGTATCAACCCAACTTGAACACAAGAATACTGTTGCAGACAGAGCTGAAAGCCTTACTACAGTCAAAGTAAATGACATCCACTGGTCTTTGCCCAGTGTCCTCGCCGTTTTAGCGTAGGAGGTAATCAAGTTGGTCAGGTATGATTTACCCTTGGTCAATCTATGCTGGCAGTTCCCAATCACTTTCTTCCCCATGTGGCTGGGAATGTGCTCCAAGAGCAGTCACTCCACAATTTTGTGTAAAAACCCTCAGTCTGTGTCTGTGCAGAACTGATTCTGCTGAACAATAACCTGGACAGAAATAGTTTTGGTTTTGGCTGGATGACACTTGTGGTCCAGTTTGCTGCAGAGCCATGCTTTCACATGTGCCATGACAACAGTGGGGGAGGTGTGGAGGTGGGAACCAGTTCAGGGCAGGGATGGTGGTGACTGCTTAAACCAGTTTAAGTGGCACGACGAAATACATACACTAGTGGCATATACTAAATGTTAAAACTTGAAATCCCTTAAACCACACACAAATGCATATGAATCTTGCTTGTCTGTGACCTTGTAAAAGTTTTCTGCAGCTTCCTAGACAAAATAGTTGCATATTCAGGGGGAAAATGACATATTTGCAGCAAATAATTTGTCCCTTGCCTGTTTAGTGCATGCAGTTACAGTAAACAGAGTAGTATTTCATTTTCTTACTCTCTTGGTCCCTGCTGTACTCTGCCTTCATTTGGTAGGTTATAGTGTCTTCTCAAGTGAAAATGGTATGTAAACAAAGTATGGAGGAAAAGGGTATTAAGGTTTTTAAATATTTTTCCAGAGTAAAAAAGGAAGCCCACAGCACAACTGTGAAATCTGTGCAAATTTCCCATATCCTAGCTGCAGTGCCTTAATGATTACACTTTTTTATAAGTGCAAAAACATATGTTCTTCCATGCACTACCTCAATAAAAGCCAAAACAAACAAAAACCCCACCACTATTTGTTTTATAAACCAAATTAAAATTTAAAAGTTAAGGAATTAAAATAAAAAAGAGCAAAAGATCTGCAATGCTTACTTTATTCTTGTAAAGTGTATTTACAACTTTGTGTTTATAAGAAACAATGACTTAGGAGTGCACTTGGGCATTCTTTTAATTTGAGTAAATGTTCCAGCAACTTTTTTTGCATAACATTTACTTCAAATCTCTTTTGAAAGTGCCAAGTGAAGACTGCTAGTGTATGGGTTGACAGAGCCGATGAGGATCCGAGTGCCAAGAATGGCATGCAACCCACTTCTCTTTTCTAAGTAAATTGCAAATAACCATGTAAATTGCAAAGTAACCATGATGCTCTAAGGATACAAGTGAAGTTGTTGTAATAAAAGGTATTGTTTCTCCCTACAAACTTATCCTAAAGTAAATTGTTTTCTTTAAAGAAGTAGCAGGTTTTACAGCAAAGGCTAAAAATGCTAAGAATAAAGGAGATGAAGGCAGAGGTTACAAAAGAATAGCGGACAAAAGGCAGTGCAGCACTTGCTCTTTAATCTCTACTAAGAGAAATCCCAGTGCTCCATGTGCCTCTATATGCAACATAAACTCCAAAATTAATTTGACATATTTAAATGGTACATATGAGTTCACTCTGCTAGTCTATGCAAACTCTGTGTGAAGAAATCCTGAGAGTGTGCTCAGACCATAAACTCAATACCAGCCCACTTTAATCCCCGATAACAATTCTGTTTCACTAAGTCCCATTGAACCAGTCATCTTGTTATATGATAGTGCTCTATTGCATTACCCAAACCCTTTATGGTACACATGCTTCCAGCTCATCTGTTAACAAACCAGTCAAGTCACTAGTTTCAACAACTTTGACATCACCTCCAAGGTGCACTCCTACAGGTCTGAACCTGTTGTTTCTTTCAGCAATGCCTGGGTGCCTCCCAGAGTGGGGGTGGTTGTAATCATGCATCTCCACCTCCATCGTACTGCTTGCAGTTTCTTCTTCTTGCACGCTTATATAAGAACAGAGGTGTGAAAGTGCTAGAGCAGTGGGAGACAATACTTTCCAGTTCAGTCAGTGACACATTTGCTAACAAATGCATGTTTGGCACCTGCACTTTTTTAGCATGCTCCTTCTCAATGCTGTTTTCTATTCCTGATCCCTGCTCCGTAATTCACCAGGTTCTGTTGTTAAATGATGTATCCCATGTGGTGTTTTATCAAGAAAATTAAATTCAACTTTCTAAATTACAACGCGTAAGGCATTTAATGCCTTAACTTTTGTAATCTCTCTCTTTGTAGATCAGCCCCTTTTTTGCTGCATGTTTCTATACATCAGTCATTGCTGAGCAGAAGAAGTGTTGAAAAAAAGAAACTAGTAATTAATATTCAGTGGTCTATATAAAAAAGTAGTGGAGGTTCTGTGATAGGAACATGAGGCACTGCACTTGATGAAACTAAAGGTTCTGCTAGACCAATAATTTATTTCTGACAGTGGCCAGTAGGAGAGATACTTAGGGAAAATATGTAGGAAATATTGGTCCCTTCTCTTGGCAGGTTCTTCTCTGTGTTGCACAACAGGAGTATGAGAACCAGTGATCATACATTGAAACAGGAGATGTTCTGACTGTGTGTAAGAGGGAAAAAAAAAAATCAGCAAGAAGAGAATTAATCATGGAACAGGTTGTCCAGAGAGGTTGTGAACCCTCCCTCCCTGGAGTTTTTCAAAAGCCCTGAACAGCCTGGCTTGTATTCAGTGTTGATTCTGCTTTGAGCAGGAGTTTGACTAGGTGACCCAGGTCCCTCCAACCTCAGTGATTCATTGATTCTAGAAACCCTACAGGAGTAATTGTCCCTTCTGCAATCAGAGAGCTATCACGTCTCTGAGCAGTTCTCACCCTGATTGCATGTGTCTAAATCTGTTCTTCATGAAATGAACAGCTGCAGTTTTGTCCGTTCTAAAGGCAACAGTATTTAGACTATAATTTCATAGAATTTTATTCTGTCTGAGGCCATGATTATTTTTATTCAGACATTGGCTCAAATGCCCCCCTTAGATGCATGGACTGGCAGCTGTAGCTATCAAAAAGAAATCAGTGACATTTGCAGTACACCTTCTTCTGTGGAAATAAGTGTTCTTGATAAAAAAGTTTTAATTATGGCCCCATGGGGCGATTCTTTTGAGTATATGAGAGATGTGTTTTATGTGTTTGCTATAGGTATCTGCCCTGCTTTCTGCAGTAATAATGCAACATCCCTCTGTTGATGATATGAACATCCAGTAATTGCATCCTGTTTATCTCTTTATCCACATGTTCATGGGCTTTAGTAACAATAAGAAGTACTTAGGTATTATTAAGTTCATTGCATATTCAAAATAATCTACAAACAATTTGAGCTTTTTTTGTTGGTGCAATGCTTTGAATTTCTAGAGCAAACTAGAAATTAACCCTGGAGATTGGTGTCTCGGCAGCTACAGCTAGGACCAAAAGTCCTACTCAGTCTGAAAAAACATATGTGCCCCATCCAGTAGTTCTGGCAAGGCTAAAGCAGAGCACAATTAATTAGCATGTAAGCACAGGATCTTGTGAATGTCCATTCCAGTGGAGACCACTTGAAAAGATTTTTGTATTGTGAAGGGACTAATTTAACAAAAGGATTCTGTTAATATATTAATTTCAGACTCTGTGAATGAAGATGTGCATTTTTGCCTACTGTTTCTGAAAATAATCCATGAAGCTAAGGGCATACAATGCCTGTCATATCTCAAGGGGTATGAGCCCATTGCCAATGCAGGCATACATACAGTTTTTTTATTAGAACTTGACTTGAGTTAACTAAACTAAAAGATTTCCTGTCATGTTTGATGAACGGGATGCAAAAATCATTTGTCCTTTACAATGTCCTAGGAGGCAAAGAAGAAATTTCAGACACTGTCCAACATGGCTTTGATGAGAAAGTAATTAAAGTCACTGCCTGAGCTGTCCACATGTTTGAGTCAGATAACAATGTAATTGACTGTAATGGTCCCTATGCTGAAGGACAGTAATCAGAAGATAGATGTGACCGAAACCAAATTTGCTAAGGGAAATTTTATTGACATTTCTAGCTAGTAGTAATAAGTAAAAAATTAATTTTACTATACGCAAGAGTTAAGTAAGCTATGCTATGCTGATTTTTGAGGAGAAAAAGAGAACATAATTCAGTGTCTAGGTGATTTTCTTTTTTTCATGATAATAACCTGCTATTCATAGTTTACAGTTACTATTATCGTCTCCTTTGTCTTGCAGCAGTTATCACATGTGCACCACATATGCACCTCAGCAGTTCTACCAACAGCAACTGACTTTGCAAGTGCTGCTGGTGGGCCCAGCCTACATAACAGCCTCATGCCAGCATACAGTAGTTTTAGGAACTCATCTCCTCCCTTCCCAAGATGGTTAGAAACTAATTTTAACTACAGATAATTTTGTAATTTGCAGGCAAAGAGGTCAGTTTGACATACTCCTCTCAGCCTGATTAAATTAATTTTAAATGCTTTGGCAGCTTTTCTCCATGCTACTGTTACAAGAATTGTAGATAATGATATGACTCACAGCTGATCTCAATCCCTCCTCTAAAGGAAGAAAATAGCAACCCCTACAAAAACCACAGGTGACCTAATACTTTTTGGTCATCATGTAGCTTGAATTGCTTCTGGTCTCCCCCCACTTCTTTGTCAATTCAAGCTCACGTGGTTGTTTTGGAATGTAAAGTAACGAAGCACTTATATTCTGATTTTTTAACTGTATTAGGTTTTCTGGGTATGCTTAGAAACAACTAACATTTTCTACTTCTTATGTCAATTTTTACAAGATTTGATGCTCTAAGTTACATGAGGTTCCTTCACTGTACTCCAAGATAGTCCATTTGCTTCTGCAAAAAATTCTTCCAGAGGAGCCAGGGTGACACAGTCTAACTATAAACCATTAGTCTTGTTTTCCTTTACTGCAGTTTCATGCAGCTGTCATTCATGATCAGCCAGTTTAAGCTGTGCAAAGTTGAACACAATACTTAAGCTCCATACCAGCCTTTACCAAAATGGTCCTTGAGCCTCTAACAAACATGCAGAGGGTGTTGCTGTTTGAGCTTGTGCATCATCTAAGTAATTGATGACTCTCATCTCAGTCTTCAAGCACCTCTAAACAACGGCTAGCACTGCTGGGGAAGGAAAGGTTACTTCTTCCTATTCTTCCCTCAAATCAGGTGGGAGAAACATCTAGTTTTGTCCCTGAAGTTTAATGCATGTTGGAGTACAATGATCATAGTTCTGTCAGTCAGCGATGTGTCAGTCCTAGGGAAGTTTTTGCTCCTTACTTAGTCAAAAGAGCACCAAGAGACCTTTAACTATGAACCAGGATTTAGCCCTAAATTTCAGGTGTACAGTTCTCAGAGTTGCTGAAGTAAGACACTAGTGTCACTTTTAAGAGTATCCTAAATTTGCAATACTGGCAGCAAAAGCAGCACACCTTTAAGTTGTACATTAAGTAGGTTGGATTTGAAAGAAACAAACCCTGCCCCATACTTTTCTTGCAATATTATTCTTCCAGTAACTTTTCAGCAAAGAACCATGCTTAAGGCATCATTTTTAAAGAAATCCACAGCCAGCCTTTAATTTGCATGTAAACTAATCATTTGCACACCTAAGTAGTAGTAAGGCACCCACAACTTTTTATGTCTATTAAATGATGCTGACAACTTTATTTTTATGTCTATTAAATGATGCAGGCTCATAAACTGGTCATTCAAATTTAGCCTGTAACCACAAGGTAAGTTTCAAAGCAACCAATTTATTCCTGTCCCCTCCTGAAGCTGACCACTCACACTTGTGCTGGTGCAGCTGCTTATGGCATTACCTTCTAAACTGGCTAACTTAAGTGATCAAAGTTTTTAAACTCCTGGTTTTTCTCAAAGGCTTCCTGAATAATATAGATGTTTCTGAAGATCGGGTGAAGTTTAAGGCATATGGGGGAGAAGGGAGAGAAAAAAGATAAGAACTTTTTAAGCCAGTGTTGCTACTGAGCAAAAAGTATGTGGAACCAGAGCCATTAAAAACACAGGTTTGGTACATATAAACCAATTAAAGAAAAAATAAAAAATTCATCCCTAGCACTCCATGTGTTATTGGTCAGTTCTTTGTAGATGATTGTATTGATCCTTCAAATCTATATTTCTCCTGTAGACTCTAGTTCAGCAAAATCCTTAAACAGGTACTTGGCTTTAAGCATTTGAATGCTTTTATCAAAGCTCATTATAAATAAAATTCACCTCAACCTCAAGCACTTTCCTAAATTTGGGTATATGTGATTGTTTGAAGTTAAGCATTCATCTAGGCATTCAGCCGAATCTGGGCACTCTTGTTATAAAGTCCCTGCTAAGGAATATATAGCTGATAAATGTCTTTAAACACATCTTATGGAAGGAAAGATCTTATTTTTTCTTGTACAAATGGCATTTTTCAAGATAGCTGTTCAGAAAATTTACCCCTGCCAAAGTAGCCTGTGTACGTCTTTCAGATAACGGTGGCCTCTGATCACTGGAATTAAATAGCTGAAGCCCTGGAAGATGCTTCACACTGAGATCCAGAGACAGCAACACATTAGTTCTTTTCAATGCATTTTTCTATTTAGTATTTGCTTAAAGTAGTAAAGCGAAAGCAATTGTTACCTAAAATTCATTTTTGGGGCCACTATCACAAGGTACTTACACCAATTTAAAGTCACATTACTGATGAAATGGTCAGTCCTCCTGCCCTCTTCTTGGCAGACTTTTCCTACCTTTCCATTGTCTAGTGGTAGGACTTTTGGGGCCACGCAGATCCTGCTGAAACTAATCCTATGTACAAAGAAAATGTGCAAGTTTTCATCCAGATCATCTTGCCAAACCACCAACTGCAAAGCTGCGCAAGTGCTGCTGCTGGCACAAGGGATGTGCGGGAGTGAACAGGATGGAGGAGGAGCCTGGGAGCCCTGTGGAGAAGAAGAGAGGTGGTCTGGAAGACATCACCCCTGTTTTCCTGGAGGAGAAACTCCTTTGTTTAATCAGAAAGCTGTTAGTTAAGTTGAAGGTTCACTTAGGGAAGGTCAAATGTAAAAGTATAGTGAGAATATTTGAATGTGCCTGAATGAATGGAATCAAATGCTTATGTCTTAGAAATGGTTTGGCCAACTTTACTGTCAATATGAAAAACAAAAAGAAGTTATTCAATCTTCAGCAACAGCTCTTTACAAAGTTGGGATGGAACTTGTTTTATGCTTCTGATATCTACAGAGGGTAGAAGAGATGCTGAGATAAAATCAAATCATTGCTTGTATTACATTTTTTCTTTTAGTCTTTTCACACAGGAAAAAATGGGTTTTAATGCAAAACTCATACATAATTTACAGTGTGAGCTATTCATTAACAAAAAGCAAGCTTTGACTGGTAAAGCCAATCAGCAATTGAGCTAAAAGTATATATTTTTGTGCTGTTTGAAGACTAACCCTAGGTCTGGTCTGAACGGGTGTCTGTCTTTATTTTAATCTTAGTAGGTAATGATTTAGTTTCACTGAGCTTCGATGTTTAAAATCTGAACCCAAACATTTTACTGTGTTCCCTTTTTACTTTACTCCCATTTTGAGAGACCTGAATCAGCCAGGGAGTACACTAATGCAGAGAGTTAAGCATAATAGCTCCGAAATGTCTAATTTTCAGTGCAGTCTCAGCCTCTGGGTCACTGCAAGACCTTGCGCTCGTTTCCTAACCTCCTCCCTGCCTTGTTTGCACCTCGGATAAAATTAAGACAGTCAATTTCCTTATCAAAACCTGCACAGTGCACTCATCTCAGTAGTAACTGAACATACTTCACAGACACTCTGCAAGGATTACTTATTTTGTACAGCACTTTGAAGATGAAAATGATTTGTTAAGTTGTAAGGCACAGTGTAGGCATCTTGCTCCAAATGGTCTGTTCACCAAAACAAAAAGAAAAAACCTGCAAACCAGCCATGTTGCCCTTGGCGCTCTGCAGACTCCCAGTGCTTGCTGTCCTGGCTGCATGGACTCATCTCAGCCTCAGCTGGCTGCAAATCCCAGTTTCTTCAAAGTTCCTAAGCCCAGGAGGTTTTGTAACTCAGCTCTTTTCTCAGCACTTCCAACTGGTTCAACCAGCATGCAGGCTGCTAGGGATCACTCCTTAAGCATCTACCTCTCCTCATTTGGTACCTCACCTAAGCCAAGAGCAAGGCACCCATCTCAGCACTGGGGATTGTACTGCAACACGCAGCATCGCAGGGACTGAGTCTTTGGTGACTGTGGGTGAAGTTATCAATATAGTGTGAGCTATGTTTTCTAACCCGCTTCTAACAGATCTAATTTCCTTCTTTGAGAGGATGGTGCCCTCCCTAGCCTAACCACTTTTCATCTTAGATCTACACAGCAGCCCCAATGTTTTAGGCAATAGCATGAGCTCTGCAGTCTTTTTTTGTCTGTCAGCTAAGGTAGTGGCTAATTGAAATGATTGTCCAGCAGCTTCTTCAAATTGAAATATTATTTACTGTTCAGGTACCGAGCAAACAGAGGGAGAATACACCCTACTTAAATCATGGTCGTTATAAGCTTCTACATCCAGGCAAGTCACCTGCTTCACGGTGCTTGGAGAAGTAAACGCTGTCACGTGCTGTCGCTCTCTCTCAGAGAAGACAATGTTGCTGCTGTTGCAGCACCTACCCTTCCCAGCTTTTTTAGGAGTTTCTCTAGCTATTTAAGACTATAAAGCTCTGGCATAAGTCATGGGTACCCCAGACACCTGTAGTCATAACCCATGACAGTATCTTCACCTGCTTCATTTTAGGAATGAACTCTTTCTATATTTGCTTTTCATCCATGGTAACTATGCATAGCTTCTTCATATTACCTCCATTTTACATTCAGGAAAGATGATTTCAGACAAATAAAGTGAATATCCCATTTTCATCTAGCACAAAGTCTAAAACCCAAGGTCCCTAATCCTGGATCAGCAATGTCTACAGTACCTAGAATATCTCTAAGTTCTTAAATTTTATATTTTATTTCACTCAAATACCATTAGCTGGAACCCTAGTGAGGTGCAGGAAAAATTGAAAGTGGTCCAGAGCTGGACTATTCTGTTAGTTAAGTAGTCATGATACTAAAGAAAGGTGAGAGGAACCTTGAAAGAATTAGAGAGATGTGTATTGAGAGATGCCTAAGCACTTTGGGCCATATAGTCCAGTACAAAGCACCTCAGACCCAGTCACTGAAGCATGATTTTCTATAGCCCTATCGAAATTCCTAGAGCTAAAGATTTGGAACTGCTTTATTTAAAAGGTGTATGTAGAGAAAGCCTGTACTAATGATGCTAGTCTGTGTAAGCAAATTTTAGCTATAAGGCTAAAATGATCACCAGTCTTTCCCTCTGTTTCTTCATGGCTACTTAATGTATATCTAAATTGGGAGAATAATAGAACTGATGGTTATATGGGCTATGCTGTGATTTCCTTAGCTCTCTCACTCTGTTTTAGTATTACCAACAATGAAAATCCGTGTTCACTGAGTTTAAAATTCAAATCTGAAGTGTCTTTCTGTCCACTCTTGTTTTTCATCCTATGTTAAATGTGAGCATGCTACTGTCTTTTGGAGATCCTTATCTTTTCTTTAAAGGCTTTTATACCCTTGAATACTTGGGAGTATTAATAAGCTCCTTGTTCATTCTTAAAGGTGGCATTTTTAAGAGGAGTGCAAGACAGGAGAGGATAGGAGAGGAGAGGAGAGGAGAGGAGAGAGGAGAGGAGAGGAGAGGAGAGGAGAGGAGAGGAGAGGAGAGGAGAGGAGAGGAGAGGAGAGGAAAGGAGAGGAGAGGAGAGGAGAGGAGAGGAGAGGAGAGGAGAGGAGAGGAGAGGAGAGGAGAGGAGAGGAGAGGAGAGGAGAGGAGAGGAGAGGAGAGGAGAGGAGAGGAGAGGAGAGGAGAGGAGAGGAGAGGAGAGGAGAGGAGAGGAGAGGAGAGGAGAGGAGAGGAGAGGAGAGGAGAGGAGAGGAGAGGAGAGGAGAGGAGAGGAGAGGAGAGGAGAGGAGAGGAGAGGAGAGGAGAGGAGAGGAGAGGAGAGGAGAGGAGAGGAGAGGAGAGGAGAGGAGAGGCCTTTTTGACATCAGGACGCCACCAGTAACCTTTCTAATGCTGTAGCCTGATAAAAGTAATCTGTCATGGCTTAACCCCAGCCAGCAACTAAGCACCATGCAGCCGCTCACTCACTTCCTCCCAACCCAGTGGGATGGGGGAGAGAATTGGAAGGAAAAAAGTAAAACTTGTGGGTTGAGATAAGAATAGTTTAATAGAACAGAAAGGAAGAAACTAGTAATGATAATAATAACAATAATAAAATTACAACAACAATAATAATAATAATAAAAGAATTGGAATATACAAACCAAGTGATGCACAATGCAATTGCTCACCACTCCCTGACTGATGCCCAGTTAGTTCCTGAGCAGCAATCTGCGCGCCCCTCCCCCCACCCCGGGCCAACTCCGCCCGGTTTATATACTGGGCATGACATCACATGGTATGGAATACCCCGTTGGCCATTTTGGGTCAGCTGCCCTGGCTGTGTCCCCTCCCAACTTCTTGTGCCCCTCCAGCCTTCTTGCTGGCTGGGCATGAGAAGCTGAAAAATCCTTGACTTAGTATAAACACTACTTATCGACAACTGAAAACGTCAGTGTGTTATCAACATTCTTCTCATACTGAATCCAAGACATAACACTGTACCAGCTACTAGGAAGACAATTAACTCTATCCCAGCCAAAACCAGGACATAATCATAAAATAAGAATTTCTCAGACTGTGGAGAGTATCAAGTAATCAACATTTGAAATGTATTTAGATGTGCAGATGACTGTTACCCTAAAACAAATGTAAATGACATAGCCTTAGATGAGTAACTTGTTGGCATAAATAGATTCCTCACTTAAGCTTTTATCAGAAACTCTTCATATCTGTGGTGACCCTTATGTGACTGCAAACTGTTGAGTCTCTCTGTAAAGAGCCTGGTTAATCACAGTACTATCTGCACTATCAAAGAAGCTCTTAGAAATCAATCTGACATTCCTTTTAAAAATGCACTAGAGAGATTGAACGCTACCTTTGAATGATGTAACTTTTGTTTAGCAATTCCAAGCATTCCACCTGGTTGTATAAGCCCTCTTAACAGCTGCAATGAATCAGTTGATGACAGGCTTATCTGATCCACTCTCAACAGATGCATTTGAACTGTTTCACATCTATACAGCGCATAGGTAGTGCACTACCTAACTGTGTTTACATCACCAGGGTCTGAGAAAATCAAGGCAGCTTCTCTTGTTACCTTTCCAGAGCCAAGAAAAGGCTTTCCTGTGCAATGGCATCACTAACCCACACGGGCAAAGTACAGAGGAACGGAAGAAAGGAGAACTAGTCAGTGCATACACACGAGCCTGGTAAACCGGCTGATCTTTATGGCCTTATTGACTGAGCTCAGGTGCAATACCCATTTGTACCAGTTTAATACCTGACATGACCTTAATATAAAACCTTGCTATTAAAGGGGCTTTCTGGTGCTGTATGAAGGCCCAAAGGCTTATGTCAGCCACTCAGCATCTTGCCCCAGTATAGCAGTGGCCCTCAGAAAACTGGACAATGGTGTGAGCAAGACAAGAGAAGACAACGTTGTGCTGTCTTCTGTTTCTGACAAGTGGAAGATGGTTAATTGCCACAGTTGCTAATCAAGTATTCATCAAGGTTATGAGCCAAAGCCATGCTGTGTGTCCACTGTATCCCTAACTAGTTCCATAAATCAATTGTAGTTGTAGCTGGGCTTTCTAGAGGAGCCTGAAGTCATTTGTTTGAAGTTACACTGAATAATATTATAACCGCATAATGTTAGCAGAACCTTTTAATATAGAGAGAGAAATATCATGCTTACATTTCAGATATTTTTTCTACTAAACTTTCATGAGTTAGGAAAAACCCTTTTGAAGTCTCTTTATAGACTCATATTTCAGCTTAATTGAAATACTTGGATAAAATTGAGACCAAAACTTTAGCACTCAGGCATTCAAGTAGAATATCTTACTTTTCATAGCACCTTTAAACTGCTTCTACAGCTGACCTAGTTTGGCCCTCCATAGCTTATAAAATCCTCAGAGGCAAGTAAGAGAATGATCTAATCTCTAAGTAGGCTGTGAATGAATAATTTCCAATAAAATTTTTTCATAATTATGTCAGCTTACACTGGCAAACATAAGTGATATTATTAATATTTATATTTCTTATTTAATTGGAAAATGTAAGTATTCTTACATAAGGACCAAAGGTCCTGAAAGCCTTTGCAATAGAAATATATCAGTCTAAGGTATTAACTGGTTTTGGTTAAGACTTAGATCAATAATATGTAGTGTGTCCCATTAGGGAGTATATAGTAGGTCTTCTTGCACCTGTGCCTAGTTTCTTACAGTGCTACCTAGCAAATCTAAATTTTTTAGCTCAGTCTGTAGTATGTTCAATTTTTTTAGCTATAGAGGTCCCCACTTTAATCTTTCAAGTTTTGGCTAGCATGGATATCCTTATGGCAGTATCAAAAGACTTCAGCTACATAGAGCTTCAGTGATAGATATTACAAAAAACATTACCATTATAAAATGCGCAGCTTACACTTACTTCAGAAACTATGCCCAACATAAAAATGTAAACAGGACCCATGCACAAATCCAGCAGAAAACCCTTAGGTGAATTCTTTCTAATTCTGCTCACTAAAAAGCAAAAATGAGTTTTCAGATTCTAGGGTCTCTTACTGAATATACCTTACCACAGATATACCTGTCAACTAATAAAAAGGAGCTGTTAGTTTAAGCATACTTGTTCCAGACCCTGATGGCTCTCTGATAGCCAGGATCTAAGTCAAACAGAGCTTTGTGCCTTGGGCTGTGCCTGTGTAAACCTTACTGTTTAATTAAGCAACTGTACCAGAGATCTGTACATTATATAAAGGTTGTATTACTTCTTTTAAATGCTCACCTGGTAGCCAAAGAACACTTGGGGGTTTATGAATAAAAGAAATATGAGAATTAGAAATTCAACAGCCATTCATGAGGAATCTTAAAGTTATTGCATGCTTAATTACTGTTTACATTTAACTCTTCTTATCTAAGGAGCCATTTGGCTGGTAAAATTTGCCAGGACTACAAGACTGTATTAATCCAGAACAGATAACGATAATACAAGCTGCCACAATAGTTTGGTTGGTTTTTTTTTCACTAAAGTATCTTCGACACTTTTAGATGGGACAACCCTGGGATGAATATCAGCTCCAATTTCCATTTAGTATTCCCAATGAATAATGTTTACAATCAAGATACACTATAATGCTTCCGTATGTTGTATTTCAGGCAACCAGGGGCAGAGTTTTTGCTGAGATTATGCTTTTTTCTGTAATCTAGTTAATTCAGAAAAATCCCAAGTTTTCTGGCCATGAAGCAGCACTACAAGATTTATCCATTTATCAAAGTCATATACTTGGCAAATTATTACAATGGCAAATGGTAACAGTTTTTCTGTCGCTGTTGCTTCAGTAATAGGCAGTACAATGTTATCTTGAACATTTCTACAACTCATTACTATCTTTTATTTTTCCTCATAGACTTGCAGATGAATAGTCAGAAGAAATATCATGTGCATCGGCAGTTCACAACATCAAGAATGGTTTATTTTGCTGCTCACAGACAAACTGACTTAGAAGACCACTCCAAGTGGTCATTAGCTGGGTTTTCCTCATTTAGTTATTTTGTAGATTAGATATCTCAGATCTGTGCTGTCCTAAAAACAGTATGGAAAGACAGCAGTCACTGAGTCAACTTCTGAGTATCTCAATGCATGTTCTAGAATGTCTTTCACCTACCAGCCTGTGAAGGCCACGTACCCATGGTTGTTAGAGTGTCAGTACTTCTCCTGAAAGGGTATGGATTAAGATGTTCAGCTTTGCACAAAAACTCTTGACACCTCATGGTGGAAGTCTTGACTATTCTCTGAATTGCACTTCCTCCACTTTTTTTATGGAGGCTTTTTGAGAGGAGTTGCCAGGGTAATTTTGGCTTTTGGTTTTCATCAACTTCTCTGACTGGAATCTGAATGCGGAAAAGAAGTTGCATGACCTGTTTACCCATTCCTGGCAGCAGAAGGAACAAGTTACAAACTCTGGTTATTCTAGATCTGTAGGAAGCTGTGAACTATTATTATGAAAGACACATTGCAGGTCCTAACAGGGTGGGTGATATGGTCCTTACATTGTTCTGGTTTTGTCCTCTGGCAGGACCTAATGAGTAGCTGTGAGTAATTGCTCTCCTGTCATGAGGTCTGTTTAATATGGATTGCGAGTAGATGTGATGTACTCCCAGCTGTGTGGTATTCTGTAGGAGGGATGTATGAATCAATCCAGACTGAAAGGTGATAAATGGAGAAAAGCTGGCAGAGATAGCAAGGGATCATACTGATATTAGCAAACAAGGATGACATGATTTGTATCACAGGTGTATATACTGGCCTCCTTATGCTCTGGCTACATATAACCAAATGCAATTTCTTTTACTTTTAGGTGGCCACTTAAGTGCAATCTCTTGCCGTCATTGCAGAGTTCAGTCTCTCACCTTGCACACCACACAGCAGGCATGAATACCAAAATAACTCAGGAAACAAGACTTTTCCATGTTCTCTCTTTCAAGTAACATGTCAGAACAGCTGTTATCACCTCCAAGCTGAGTAATTTGGTGCAACCCACTTCTTACTGTTGCAGCTGCTATTGCTGAAACACTGCAACTCTAGTTGAGTAGGTGCATTTGCCTAAATACTCTTCATGATGAACTTTTGAGCTCTAGACTGTATCTGTCTCCTACATGATCCATTAAGGCCTGTATTAGTTAGCTTACAAACTCTCTGGAAAGCTCATCTTTAGCATAAGGTATTTATAGAGGGAGCTAGGTGTAGTTCCTAGGATTTTATTTAATTTCTTATTTGTCAGAGCATTTATTGTTGGGGGGACGACACACACTAGACTGATTGTGAAATTAAATGATGTGAAAATACCCAGACTGTGGGGCAGAAACTTATTTATGCTATGAATATAAATAATGCAATAATTAATAATTCTTCATAATAAAGCAAAGAATCCTACATATGTTTTTGATATAAACATGTCCTATCAAATGACTGAAAGATACATTTATGACCCATGAATCAGAGTTGGCCTGGCCATCAACTACTGGCAAACAAGGAAGCAGAATAAAACTAACCTTTCTACAAGATACCTTCAGTGAAATTATATTGAAATGTGTCAGGTCTTGTCTGATAAAGAATCTAAGCCTGCCTTAGTACAAAGGCTCCTATTGCCACACCTGGTCACCATAAAGAAAGAGAAAACTTCCACTACGTCATTCAGGCAGTGCAAGTAGATCAGAAACATGCCATTTCCTCTGCTGAAGAATTGTATTTCTTTATAACAATAAAATTGATGTGTTGAGCAAGTGGCTGCCATAACTAAGGTGAGCATTGTATTCTATTTAAATAGGAAACCATTCAGACTCCATACAATGGAAATTAATAACAGATTCTTCCAGGTTGAGGGTTCTTTTTTTTTTTCCTGAGTTACAGACAAGGCTTACTGAGATAATTTTTTTGTGTGTTCATTACTGTGTGCTGTAACAGTACAATGTACTGAACATATATATTCTCTGTACATATTTTCAGCTGGTAGTGTATACTACAGTGTACTTTGCTCTTATTGCAGAATGTCACTTGTGATGAAGTTCTGTGAAACAATGCAAGAAAGGCACAAGCTGGCAATCATTGCCAAGAAAACAGTGACCGTTTCAGTCCCTATGACATATACATAAATAGCCCCTCTGCAAACCAGTGGGGAAATTTCCAATACAACCCATAGAAATACATGCATGGAACTGCTACAGGAACATAAAAATTGGTTGCATGGGCCCTAATGCTAAAGTACATGTCACCAATACTTTCCAAAGCCAATTGGAACTACTGGTTCAGAATATAATACCGTAATAGCAATAGGGCTAACACTTTAAAAAAATTGCCTAATTGCCAAAATTGATGCCAGGACAATTGTCCAAGTAAGCAGCATTTAGGAACTTTGAGGGCAGCAGGTCCTGTACACATTCTGTTGACTTCACCATGTTCTTCAGCCAATTCAACATAATCACTCCTCTTACAAGCAGACTTCAGTTTTCCGTTCTTATTTTCTGGAGGAAGCAGGAAAAGATAATCTAGTAATAAAAGAAGTTCAGGTAAGCAGGCTTAATAGCTTCTTTTTGCCTTCCATGCAAGCCTGTTGCAAAGGTACATGTTCAAATTATGTGTTTCTTTTTAACTGTTTTCTTAACTTCTTTGATTCCTTCTATAAATGACATCAGCAGGCCTGATGCCTCAAACTTCATTGGCTCGTAAACAGAGATAGTAAGCAATATTGAGCAACTGGTATGTTGCAGGTCCCATTTTATCATATTATTTCTTGTATCTATAAGAAATAAATGAGGGTCTACTGAATTAAATTCTCTTCCAGTATCCTCCCTCATCAACAGGATGTGTCTGATATATTAGTGTATGCTGTGAGAATTGTACAGACTCAGAAACTGAGAATAAAGTAAGAAAAAATCTCACATTAAAGCTTCTGCTGGTTCTGCCAGAAGCTCAGTTCAGATGAGTTGGAAGGTAACTTGCTCTTGTTTGAGGCTGACATTTTGTTCTCCAGAATCTGTTTAGTTATTTCTAAAGTTCCTAATCCCTATAGTTATGAAGTAAATTAAAACAACTCCAGATCAAGAAAGTGATGTGTGCCTGTTTGCGGAAAGTCTCAATAAATTCTGTTGAGCACCATGAAATAGTTCCTTTGTGTCAATGTGTTGTCAGGTGTTCGGTGGCAGTAATTGAACTGAGACCACTCTGTTAACTACTTCACTGCTGATTACAGTGTATAAAAATGAAGATTAGTAAATACATAGAAAAAAGTATTATATATGCAGACATTTTGGTTTGATCTCATCCTTAGGGAGTTTACCAAAAAGCTGTATCACTTTCTCCCTTATCTTCCTGACTGGAACAGCCCACTATGCAGCAGGAAAAACCTAGCATTGGCTTTTGTCCACCTTCCACCAAGGATGAGTCAATCCTAAGGTGCCTGATTCAGCTCTGCAGTCTCTTCTTTGTCCTAGTGGCAGCCCCTCTTCTCTTCTCTGGAGGACAAAAGTAGATGTGTTATTACATTGAAGACATTGAACACATACGGGCCATGTTTTCAGCCTTTTCTGAAAACTGAAAGCTAAAATTATGTATATCAAATAAGAACTTGTGAGTGCATTGAGGAGTGAGTGACTGTCGTGGTTTAACCCCAGCCAACAACTAAACACCACGCAGCCGCTCACTCACTCCCCCCCCACCCAGTGGGATGGGGGAGAAAATTGGGAAAAGAAGCAAAACCCGTGGGTTGAGATAAGAACGGTTTAATGGAACAGAAAAGAAGAAACTAATAATGATAATGATAACACTAATAAAATGACAACAGCAATAATAAAAGGATTTGAATGTACAAATGATGCGCAGTGCAATTGCTCACCACCTGCCGATCAACACCCAGGTAGTCCCCAAGCCGCGATTCCCCGCCCCCACTTCCCAGTTCCTATACTAGATGGGACGTCCCGTGGTATGGAATACACCGTTGGCCAGTTTGGGTCAGGTGCCCTGGCTGTGTCCTGTGCCAACTTCTTGTGCCCCTCCAGCTTTCTCGCTGGCTGGGGATGAGAGGCTGAAAAATCCTTGACTTTAGACTAAACACTACTGAGCAACAACTGAAAACATCAATGTGTTATCAACATTCTTCACATACTGAACTCAAAACATAGCACTGTACCAGCTACTAGGAAGACAGTTAACTCTGTCCCAGCTGAAACCAGGACAGTGACCAATGGTTTGCAGTTTCTTTTGGTACAAGGTCTGATGACTAAGAAGGGAACTTAGCAGATGGTAGATTCAGAATGAATAAACAGATGTGGCTTGTCATAGAGGGTATATTTAAGGTTTGGAGCTCCTTGCTAGAGGATGTTCTGGGTGAGAAATGTTATAGAAGTCCAAAGAGAAGCTGGGAGTGGTCATGGAAGAGAAAAAGAATTGAAGGTAGCTAAAACATAAATCCACATTTGGGGAAAGAGGAGAGTATGGCTGTTCTGTTTGTGTACTTTTCCCTAAGTGACTGATCTGGGCCATTGCCAGAGATACGAGGCTTCATGCACCTTTGCCTGAGCCAGTGTGGCAACTCTTATCTTCTTAATCTTTCTTCATTGGTATTTATGTAGGAGAGGAGTTTTTCTTTTGCTTTGCTGTTAATAAAAAATGAGTCATCACCACTGTTCTTTGCAGGCAATCAGGTACTTTAAAAAGACTGTAACAAAGTGGGAAATTATCACAAGATGGTGATTGTGTCTGTTGAATCAGCCACCTAAATATTATATGGTTTCTAATACTTCTGTCAACTAAATAAGCAAACATCCACTTCTGCAGGACTTATCAATGCTTATCGCCTCCTAACAGCAAAGCCTAGGGTTCCACCACCCTAATTCCCCTGCCTAAAGGATGGTATGGACTCCTGCAGAAATTACATCAGTCATCTGAAACTTATCCTAACCTTAACAATGGTCCTGTCAGGACCGTTATATTTGAGGATGCTCCCTCAACACCATCATGGAGTCAGTCACACTCATGTAAAGCCAGGTGAGCCAGCATAGCCTGCCAGAAGGATTAGGCAAATGGTGGGGGGACGTGGATACACAGGGAAATGGTGCTGCAGAGCTGCACAGCCTGTCATATCCTGCAACATAGGACCACACACCATACTGGCTGGTCTGAAAAGAAGACACTAGAGATGACTTCACTTCACTGGTAAGCCTGCATCTGCCTGCATCCAATTAGCTGGTTCTTCTGTTCTGGCCTGCACAAGGCAGAACATCCTTCTTTTGAGTTTACTTTCTCTTTTTGTAACCCTTAAGGGCAACATTTTCTTTCAAGGCTTCTTTTTGACGAGACTTTTTTTTATTTTTAGACTGCTTACAAAAACACCCTACAAGGAAAAATAGTGTGGAGATTTGAACATGAGTGAATGGCTTTTCCTTAGGTTTGGGGGGTTTTTTATCAGTATCTTTAATGATCAGATACTATTGCTATTACATTTCTATATAACTAGCAAGTCGAACAATCTGGAGAGTTCTACAGAGAGGTAACGTGCCATGGACAGGTTGTTTGCCTCTCTGAACTGTACTTTTGTGATCATCACAACACATTTCTCTGAAAAAGAGTATTGCATATTCTCAAGCATATGAAGTATCATTAAGGACAGCTTCTGGTATCCTTACAGCCATCCTGAGTAGTGCTGCTACTGTGGGAAGAGGACAATGCTATCTGGCATGAATAAGGATATATAAACACTGCCCTACAGCTTTTTCTCTTTCATTCACTGGACATTAACAAAGCTATGTATTTTTACCTTGGACTACATGTGACTGATATTATCAGTTGTACCATATCTGCTGGGTGGGGTTTTTTTATTCATTTTATTCTTATCTTTTTATCTCCATGGAATACGCTTTCTGAAATATCAGGACACTGCATGCATTTGAAGACTTATTGATGGGCCTAAGGGAAAAAGTATGATGCCTTCTGTAAAATCTTCTTGACCCTGGAATTATCTGTTCTTAGCAAGCCAAAATAGAGCCTTGTAGAAAAGGAAGGACCTGAGACATGGGAAAATGGAGTCATCTTGCAACTTTTCCCAGAGGTCATTCTGTTGGTTTGGACAGTTGCAACTTCATAGTAATTAAGGTCCAACTGTCTGTATATCCCTTTCCATTAAGTCTTACCTAGATATCTTATACCAAGCACAAAGACTTGAGTGAGATTGCATTTCATTTCTAAAAATACCTAACCTGGCTACATGGAGAGAATGAAATGAACTAATGATTCATCAGTGCCCAAAGTATCAAAGAAATTGCTTAAATAATCTACATTTCTTAAAGGAGTCTATGTATGTCTCCATTTTTAATCTACAAAATGAGAATAGAGATGTAATAATACTTTACAAGGGTGTTTGAGGTTCAGTCATAAATATTGAGGAGACTTTAATTGGGAGGGTTGTTTGATAGTGTAGACTGTTAGCTGGAAGAGGGGTGCATCACAGACTGGATTTACTGACACTCAGCTCATATTTGCCCAGGAGATTGTCTCAGGACAGATGAGTGAGAGACATGTTTATTTTAAGTCTGCACTAAATTAGACCTTGAAAATCTTCTGGAGAATTTTTGCATGCTTCTCTAGGGTGGCTGTGCTAGATGCCTTATATTTTTTAACTAATACTGTATTTAAAATATATTTATAATAAATATACTTACTATCTAATGTAAGTAATTGATTACTTAGAATAAATATTCATGAACTCAAGCATAAAACTCACTCAGGATTAAGTAAGTCAGTTGTAAGCCTGTTCCCGATCTTGACATCCATATCATTGACCTTCCTACAATACCCTGCAG
This sequence comes from Harpia harpyja, assembly GCF_026419915.1. Lineage (NCBI taxonomy): Eukaryota > Metazoa > Chordata > Aves > Accipitriformes > Accipitridae > Harpia > Harpia harpyja. Next base: position 36,569,005 of record NC_068944.1, read on the forward strand.
ATTTTCCATCCTAGCATTTCAAGTTGTAAATTTTTATCCAAATAAGCAGCTGTCTCCTTTTCTGACATACCCACAGCTCTTCCTCTCTGGTGTTGTCTGCAGCCAGTTGGCATCCACAGGATGTCAGAGCACATCACAGCTGAGGAGGGTTAACCTTTCAAAACTGCTTACCTCCATATGTGACCAGTTTTTGCAGCACTGCAGTATCGTGGCACAACCTCTAAGTATAGCCTTTAGATGTGTTTCTAGGAACACTGACTTATAAATAAATACAGTTGACAGTTTGCTGATCAAAAGCCTATATTTACCACAGAGAAGTTGACATGGTGTCATGTAGGATTTGACAATTAACCCTGAAAATTCCTGAAGTATGTTCGACATCTTTTGAAATTTTTCTGAGTAAAACCAAAATTTTTTTAAAAAGAAACTTATGGCATAGTATTCCTTTGGATTGCAGAAGATATTCACAAACAGTAAGGGGCAATAATAATTTCATTTCTCTCAGAATCATGGGTAGGATTTTTAAATGTTTTCTGGGCTTACTATTTGATGTTTCAGCTGGCTGTACAGTAGTGAAGCAGTTTGCTATATTGCTGCTGCTTCTGTTCCTCTGTATTCAGTTAATTCAGAAGAAAAGTTGGCCATGTCTACTTGTTTTTCTCTATACTCTTTGTCTTTGCCAGTAACATATCTGGTCAGATGGGGGACTGTGCTGTGGTTTTTGGCAAAATGACCCTGGGAGGATATGCCAGAATGACACCTTCGCTGTACTTTGAATACACAGTGAATGAGTTCCTCTTAGCATTGGCCTGGATTTCATGGTAGGTAGTTCTGCCTGTCTACACCTATGGCTGGTTAGCATGCAGCACTTGTGCACTTGATGGCAAAGAGAGTAAATTCTTTTGTGACTGTGCTCAGGTCTTCAGTAGTTGGAAGGGGTCCTTACATCTGTTCACGTTCACTTTGCAGGGTATAGTGAAAACCATGGACTGCTGCAGGGAATTAGCAATTTGTCAAAGGACTCTTGCTCTAGAAGTATATTGGCCTCTGAATGATGATGTGTTTTCCCTCCTGGAAGATTGTTCTAATGGTGCTTTTACCTTATTTGGATTTCTCATTGATTTCTGTTGTTGCTTAAGTAGGAGCTTCAGCACAGAGGAAAAGCAAGTTCATGGGTACATGACTGACCACAGGCAGAAAAGGATATACAAGTATCTTAGCTAGATAGAGCCTCTTTGTCTGTCCCTGGAAACAGCAGAGCAAGGCTGAACATTTAAAAGTTAGCAGAAGAAAACTACCATTGAAAACATAGCTCAAGTCTTGAAGGAAGTGTAATTTTCCCAGACAGGCAGTGAATTTGTCCTCAGCAAGGGACCAGGTCAATGTGCCCTCAGGTTACATTTCCAAAACTATAACTGAATTGGAACTGGCACTGAGGATTCAACACAAAGGGTTTATTTTGAGCTGTAGTAGGGGTCTTACAGCAAACTTAAAGTTACTTTTAAATGTGGAGATCTTGGCCCATGGGATTTCATCTGAAGTACTTTAATGTCTGATTCCCACTAACGTCAGGGGGGTTAAGTACCTAAATACTCCCAAAGATCCAAGTTTAACTTACTTTTGAAACTGGAACCAGGACCTTTCACAAATTTCAACTGAAATCTTTCTTATGATGGATTTAACATGACTCAAATCCTACTGTGTTATGTGTCGCCTTTGCACCTTGTTGTACCATGGGTCACCATTCAGCAAACAAAAGTAAAAAGTGTTACCCCTAAGGTGAAATGTTGGCAAATACAGTCAGCACAAGAAAGAGAATTGTATTAAGAAACAGCTCTTTATGTTCCTTTGCAGTACCATTTTCCTCCCGTGTGACTATGTGCCTGTACTGAAAGCAGTTCTGGAGACCCTTATTTTTCCTCATAGAAAGAATCATAGGTGTTTTCTAGTTGCTTACAATGCATTAAACCTTTGCTCCACTTTCTTTCCTCCCTCCCTCACCCTCTTCTCTCTCAAACATTTAGCTTAGGTGGTTTTCTTGGGCTTTGATGCTTTGTAACTGAGGGAAGACCCTTGCATTGCTTGGCAGGCTGACCTATTGCACAAACACAGGCAATTACTCCCACCAGAAAGCAGCCCTTAATCCGTAGCCAGGGACTGCAGGAGAGCTTTCCAGTGTGCAACAATCCCTTGATGCTCTGGCAGGCGAGTAGCAGTTCCCTCCTGTGCAAAGAGCATGGCCCTGGGAAAGGCGGCGTGGCTACACTTCTCCAAAGCTCATCAGCTGAATCAATAGTCCTTTAAAACTGTTGGCAGCAAAGGCAAATGACAGCCACCTTCAAGCTGTGTTACTTTATACCGGGTTAACGTATTGGCAAACTCCCTCGTTCCACCCTCCAGCTGCTTTGAGGGCTGAGGACCTACATTTCCTATGAGAAATATGTGTGATTATTTAAGCATTTGTCTTCAAAGGTACGAAGGGTGCTTTGATTAATTTCAACCAAGGGAACCAAAAATGAGCAAACTAATTATATTAACAGTTTATTTAATTAATTGGCATTTTAGCCAAGCTATGCAGTGTTTACCTTTTGGGATGTAAAGGCGTCCTGTGCCGTGCTGTGGATGCCTGCTGCATGCAGTCCACCTGGATTGGCATCCCATTTTTCCTCAGTTCCGTTATCATGCATGCCTTATAAAGTCATTTATTATACAAATTGGCTACTTCAATTCCTTTTTCTGGATGGTGTTTGCATTTTTAAAATGCAGTGTGGGGTGTTCGCTTATTAGTCATATTTCTCTAGCTGTCACTCAAAGTGACTGCGTGACTTGATTCCCTGCTGGTTAAAAAAAATTTAACAGAGAAGCTGCCAGTCAAGTTTACCAAACAGTCCAACAACAGAGAAACTGCAAGCCCAGAATACTCTCCAGTTTCTGTAATTATACACTGTGCAGAGTAATAATTGTATGATAGCCTGGCATTCATTATGTGAGCTTAAGTGCTCACATTATAGACTTCTATTTTGAGGACATTATTACCAGGCAGTAATAATTCTGTTCAGGTTGGTAATACCTAGTATACATTAGCTTTTATAGAGCTAGGGAAATTTGTTAATATTCTACTTACAAATATGCCAATAAAATTGCTGCTTTATTTCTGTTCGAAAAATGTAAAAGAATTTTTTAAAGACAAGTAGCAAATCTTTGCCTCCATTCATCTTGAATATTTCAGAAAATATGGATTTAAGCCAATATCCTTATTTAGCCAGTGCTGCTATTAAATTGCTATTTAAACAGCAGAGTACATACCCTATGGCAACAAGTACAGAAGTACCAGATGTGACTGTGCTGGAATGTGCCATTGGCCAGAAATAATAAATTCAAGTCACAGCGTTTGATTGAATAATTGTACTAAGTATATCAGAGAAGACATTTTCAAAAGGCCCATAAGGATTTAGTGAACCAAATTCCGCTAATGATCCATAGAATCTATGCTCATAAATACCCAGTCCTCAAGTATCTTTCAGATGAGGAAAACTATTGAAATTTTACACTTCTGTAAAACTAATCTGAGAAGAATTAGTTCATCTAACAGTTATTGCCAGTGAATTAGCATGAAACCCATTAGAAGTTTGTTTGCACAAATGTGAAGTCTTGAACAAAGCTAGCACTGCTGTGATAATCTTGTGAATGGCATCTAGGGTAGGAAAAGCTCCAAGAAAATTTCTTTTATACTCACCCAAAGGCATGCCAGTGTTTGTGGGAGGCATTCTCAGCGTGCTCGAAAGGTGGTGGTTAAATGCTGTCTTTGGTTGAGCACAGGCACAGAACTTCACCTGCAGTTGTAAGATAAATTAAGCACTTCTTGATCTAGGATGTAGAAAGCTGATAAATTGATAAGATAGTTTTATTTATATAGCTCTTGAGAAAAACTAATCGTGATCATTCTGAATTGTAATTGTTCTTCCATGTGCTTCTAAGAATGAAATCCCTGTCACTGCCCAGTACTGTTTGAAGGTTAATTTGAAAACATTTTCTCCTTGATGCTTTGACCTATTTTCAAAGCCCAGTTGCTTTTGGTGCATTGAGTGAGACTCAACTGGCTTCCCAAATACACAGGTTGTTTGTCTTTTTGGTAACCCAATTGCTCAGGAAACAAGTTTCCAAAGATCCAACTCTATGCTGATAAGCTAGCTTTTGCAGTGGGGCCACAGATTGTAATGGGGGCTCATGGACAATGGTGCTCGAGTCCACTGATAAGCACAGTACCGATTGTCATGGTTTAACCCCAGCCAGCAACTAAGCACTATGCAGCCACTCACTCACTCACTCCCCCCCACCCCCCGTGGGACTGGGGAGAGAATCAGAAGAAAAAAGGTAAAACTCGTGGGTTGAGATAAGAACAGTTTAATAGAACAGAAGGGAAGAAACTAATAATGAAAATAACAACGATAATAAAGTGACAATAATAATAAAAGGATTGGAATATACAAACCAAGTGATGCACAATGCAATTGTTCACCACTCGCTGACCAATGCCCAGTTAGTTCCTGAGCAGCAATCCAGACTCCCCAGCAAACTCCCCCCAATTTATATACTGGGCTTGACATCACATGGTATGGAATACCCCTTTGGCCAGTTTGCGTTAGCTGCCCTGGCTGTGTCCCCTCCCAACTTCTCGTGCCCCTCCAGCCTTCCTGCTGGCTGGGCTTGAGAAGCTGAAAAATCCTTGACTTAGTATAAACACTACTTATCGACAACTGAAAACGTCAGTGTGTTATCAACATTCTTCTCACACTGAATCTAAAACATAGCACTATACCAGCTACTAGGAAGACAATTAACTCTATCCCAGCTGAAACCAGGACACCAGTGCTGACAGCTAATTTGTTGTTTGAAAGTTTGGCCAAGGAGTCCGCTGCAAAGTGGTACTGAGGTGCCACTGAAGTCATGTTCTTCGTGGCTAGGGTAATAGACTCTGCTTTAAAACTCCTGGGTTCCTCCTCTTGAAAAGGCTTTGTACGTTGGTATTTCAGGCAAATCATTCAGTTCCTCTTTCCCTGCTTCATCCATCAGGAAAATGGATGTCATACTGACATTCTTCATGAGCTATTTTAAGAATAATATAATGACTATAGAGAATACTAAAATATTTTGAGAAAAGGTGTTAGATCTGCAAAGCATTGTTAAAATGTCCCATTCACAGAAATACGCACATTCTGGGAGCTAATGTGTTGCTCAGCTTGAAGAGCTTAGAGGAATACAATGGAGCTATAAGGGGAAATTTTGTCACCTTTTCAGCACTGATAAAGGAGAGGGAATCGTATACTGGGGACAGAAATAATGTGTTTTACTAACTGAATATTGGCAGACACGTCTTTTGCACGAACATCACTCACATTTTCTATAAGCCTCTGAGTTTATGAACTCTTGAGGTTGCACTGAGAATAGGGTGTATTGAGATCATGCCTATAAATTTATCTATTTTAATGTTAAAATATGAATTTATGTATCTAGATACTCTCTGAATGGCATAAATTATTTTAATGCAGGCAGAAATACAATGTGACAGCAAATAATTACGAATATATTCCTGCATTCTGTGGAACTTTACATTGATTACTTGACTATTGTATTCAGGTTTTTCTCACTTCATTATGAGAAAGAGAGGTAATAAAAATGAATAGAGGCACAGGGCGGGGGTTATTCTGATGAAATAATTCAGCAAGTAGGAGTGCTAGTCAGAACAGAAGAAAGTGAATTGAAATGCCCTAGATAATGAGGGCTGCTTTGGAAAAAGTAAGAAGCAGTGAATACCCTTGCTCACTTGATAGTTACACAAGCAGACCTTTGTCCTCAGTGTGACATCTCATATTAAAATATGAAGCAGTTAATAAAGCTAACACTTTCTTTAAGACTAACAAGAATATTAGTTTCCTATGGATTCATTGCTGTAGGAGGATCTTTAAAAAAAGAACAAAAACAAACAGCAAACAAAACACCACAGTTGTTAACCAGGATTTTGAAAGAACTGGCTGTTTAAGGAAAGCAAAAGAGCTGACTTGGCGGGGAAGGCCTGAAGAACAACAAATAGGTACAACCTGTCTGTGACTAGATACAGGCTGGCTGCCAAGGGAAGTGAGCATGAGAATGTAGCTGTCCAGGTTTTATGGCGGACCACAACACATTCCTGAACCAGAGCGCGATGGTCTCAGTGCCCCGGTCATCCAGGGGTTGTATCTAAAAGCAGTGCTGGGACAGCCATGGGGACTGTGGAGACATCAGGTGAGATGGGCATGGGAAGGGAGGAGGCAGGGCTGGGAGTTCAGAGCACCTCTACGGAAAGCAAATATAGGCGCCAGGAAACCTGTGGAAAAGCAAGAAATATGAGGAGCATTGGGAAAAGAGTAGTTTGAAAACCTTGCAGATGAGGTGACAAAGAGGAAGGGGAGGTGTCTCAGGGAACATTTGGGATGCAGGTGATGCTGAAGACTTTTAGGGGCAGAAACAATGGAAGGAGAAGATGCAGAACCAAAATGGATGGGATGTTTATCACTTATGGCAGTTATTTTGCAAGCGGAGAAGGAAGCGTTGAGTATCTGAGAAAGCGTGAGTTGACTCACACTCTTGCACCTCGATAGACCTTACTATTCAAAAATAGAATAAGGAAAATCTCTAAATAAGTTTGTACTCATATATTGTTCTAATCCTAAACAAAACAAAGTATCTCTGTCTCCTGCCTCCCAAATAAGGGTAAGATTGAAAGAAAGTAATAATGTTGATAATTTAACTATACTAGGTTGTTGCAAGAGTGTTGCATTTATTCCTAAGCTAGTATCAACGTCCGTAATATGTTGTTCCAAAACAGTCAGTAATAGTAACAGAAAAATGTTAAATTCATCAGGGTATAACCAGGTCATAAAGTGCTTAGAGTTCAAATTAAATACTAATATCTCAAAATATAGCTTATTTTGGTATCCTAACATTAAAACATGTAGAAACAATCTACATGCATACTGAACGGATTTCTGATTAATGTGAAATATTTTCTTCCCAACAGTGCCTGATTGTTTGGGGAAATTTATTTTGCATTTGCTCTAATAAGAACTGCAATTATAAAAAAAAGCTTTTGCCTATTTACTTCATCTCTCTGTGGAAGATCGTTTACTCAAATAGATCATGACACTTTTTTCACTATAACTGGGAATGTGAACTCTTTGAAGCCTATTTCCATATTACCTTTCAAATCTTGAAATGTGACATTTGTCATGGTATTGGTTTTGATTCTTTATTCAGCAGTGTATTTATGGCATGGCTCAGAGGGCTTTCTATGAATCCTGTTTTCTGAGGAATAACTATGCTTTTAATTGACTGAGAGGGACGAGTTATCTAAATGTAGTAGTAGCAGAGGTAAGCTTTTTTTCTGCAGGCTGAATGAAGAGTCATTCACTGTTGCACATCCAAACAACTACCAAAGTTGAAGGGTAATAGCATATCCTCACTCCCCCCCCCCCCCCCCCCGAATTGTGGGCATGTGCTCTACCCTGTTTCCTCTCCAAATCAAGATGAATAAGGTGGACCATAGTGGAGGCATTTTGTTAGTCTAGTGTATTCACCGATAGGTTTAGAGTTACCGTTTCTGGGCTTTTATCAGTTGTTGCTACTGCTGCTGTTGTTGAAAAAGGACTGGGTTTTGTCTATCAAATTGTTTAGTTAGGTTGTTAGTGTAGACTGAATGCTTTATTATTGTTATTCTGTTTGTAAAAATGTGCCAGTGATGGGAATTGATAACTTCTTGATCATCTTCAGTGTCAGAAAAAATGCCTTGCTAATCTGCTGTCATGCCATATTAACAAACCAATAAATCAAATAAATAGTAGATATGCACTTCCCCCTTTGTGTCTGCAGAGAACCTGATTTAAAGTCACACTGCTGTAAAACTAATATCCATTTATTTGCTTTTTGAGGTAGATGCTCAGTAATCTCTAAAACATAATCTGAGTCTTTGAGTTCCAGTTATGGGGCCCTCTTTGTGTTCTATTTCCAGCTTAAACTATACTGTCTCCAGCTTGGAGGACCCTGTTGCAGATGTCTATAGACACTGAACCATTCATTTTTAACAAAATATTGGAGAAGCAGGTGAATTCCAGAAAAGCAGAGTGCCTATTAATATAATTTCGTAGGTTCTTCAAGCAGCAAAAATAATGAAGCCTCATTTCCTCCTGGCTTCTTTCTATCTGTACTGTAAGAGTAAACACATAAGGTCCTCATAGCCTTCTCACACAGCGTCTCCTACTCCTACCCTGCCCTTAACCATTGCCCTCAAAATATCTCCAGTTTTTCCTCAGATTCCCTGGACTGCCACACTGTACTGTTCTCTCCCGGCCTTGTTCTCAGTTCTCTCTCATGACTTTGGGTTTGGATAGGTAAGAGGCAATATCTGCTGGGGTTAGCTCAAAGTTATATCTATGTGGATTTGCCAGCTGCCAGGAATATATTTATTCACTTACTAATTGGTCTCTGGGTTTTGGAATAAAAATGCCTGAAGGCATAAAAATGCCTAAAATTCAGGCATAAAAATGCCTGAAGTCTGCTTTCCTTTCAGAGGGAACACTTCTTTGGGCCCTTCTCTAGCTGCCATTTTCCCTGAACTTCACAGAACTTAGTATCTTTGAGATTTCTGTGTCAAATTCTGTTGAAATCAGTTAGTCATTCTTAAAAATTACCATGGAGCAAACTGATGTGCAGATGCATAAAGAAACAGATCTACAAATCATAAAAGAAAAGGTGCACAGAGCTAAAAAAAAGTATAGAGTAGCCTGACATTAATTCAGTATAAAATAATAGAAAGGTCAACTGTGTACTCAGGTAAGAAAGAATTAGAAGCTAGGTAGTAGAATTCTGCAAACATTTTTTTACTGAACATCAGGTCTTGTTACCCAGACCTGCTATCTTTCATTGACAAGCTTACAAGTTATAATGATGACAGCAACTATAATGAATAATGTATTAATTTTTTTTTTATAGTTCATGGGAATTAAAATCATATGAGATCTTGAAGTAGGAGTGAGTAGGGCTCACTTTAAGTGAACTGAAATCTGTCTTCTAAATGCATATGAAAATTAGGAAAGAATGAGTGAGGAAATGCTTAGCAGCACCTACCAAACACTTGTCCTTGCTCTCATCTTGTTTGATACCGTTATGAATGATGATACATAATATTTTCTGGATGAGTTTCCAGTGACTGGTTAAGTCTTCCCAGCCTTTGCACAGACATGCGAGGGTAGTTAATAGTGCGTAGGACAGGTTACCACCACAGGTTGATCTGAATCATTTGGTCAAAATTATCACATCCAACTAATACAGAAAAGTGTATTTGGGAATCAGAAACACAGACTACACCCATAGGATAGGAAAATTTCTATCTTAAAAAACAGTAATTCAGAAGATGGCACAGCAGTCAGCAGAGAGAAGAGCTTGTTTGTGAGATCTCAGTGTCAAGTTGTGGCTTCAAGCCTTATTTTTGTTCCATGGGTGTAGAAGGAAAATAGGCAATAGACACATACCACTGTGAACACCACCAATAAGACTGCTGTTAAAAGCCTGTGCCCTGTTCTGTGACTCACACCTCCTGGACGATGGAGCTACTGAAGGAAATTCAAAGGAGGGGAACAAAATGGTCCCAGAAGCCATGAGTCAACCATTTGGATATAAGACTTAAAGGGACTGATCAGCCCAGAAGGTTGAAGAAGTAATTCAATCATCCTCTATGGGTACTTGCACGTGAAAAAAATGTGTGATAGCAGGAGCCAGGGAAGCTTTTTCAATTTTCTAGACAAGCACCAGAAACTGAAATTAATCTTTTTATTAATTAGAATTAAATTTAATCTTGCAATGAGGTGCAATTTTTTGGCACAAACCACATATAAATATTGAAAAACATTTTCAGAGGAAATGTTGAGTCATTATTTTTCTTGGAGTCCTCAAATTGTGCCAGTTTATCTGTCTGTAGGTAGTATATAAATCTAAATATACTGCACATATAAAGTGTAGACAGATACATAATATTTACCTATGTATATCATGTGGAAATATTCTAGATATATCAGAGATAGGTAGAGATACATTTGTAAAGCTTCCTTACTGATAACGAATGGCTTCATAACTAATATTGAAGACAAAGATATAAACATGAGATCTAAAATAATCCAAAACAGCATGAGATAGAACCAGAATTAATCTCCAGACTTCCCAGAATACTCCGAATATTCTTCAGATCGGTTAGTTAGATTTTGCTTCAATTTAAATTATCTGCACAGTAGGTAGAAATATGGATTTTCTTTTGGAAGGGAGGAGAGGAGGTTAGTGATTGCTTTTCCACTAACAGAAAAATAAGTCTCTTTAATGAATTATTGTGAAAATGTATTTGAAGTTTTTCAAAGTGAAAGAAACATAGCAAAGAGTGAAAACTGTAATATTTCAGTTTGATCCAGAGGAAACTTAAATAGCACCATGTACCAGACAAAGCTAACAGCTCCAGTTTTCCCTCTGCTAAGAGGGATTGCACAAATGCTAAATCGATTTCCTTTTCAGAGTGATACTAATTGCCTTTTGTCCCTGAGCACCATGTCAGGCATTATTCTCAGCATCTCTTCAGAGCTGAAAAGCTTAAAGAAGTTTAAAAGGCAAACACAGAAAAATGCTATATATATAAAATATTTCTTAGACAAATTGTGTCAAATAAGGTACTAACTTCAGAATGACTTTAATGTGCAACAGGGAGAAATATCAGTTGCTTAATGGGACTGAAATTTATCCCCTTTCAGAAAGCCAATACAAGCCTATGAACCACTGAAAGCCAATCCTAAACTTATGGCTTAAGGAGATTTAAGGGGAGTAATGGCCCCATGCTATCTTTCTGCACAGAGTCAGTGTTTCACTGCCAGTGACCTGGTCCCATGCTATTGATTTGTAATAAGACTTAGTATAAGGTATTTGGGACATTTTTCATGCCAAAACATGTCTTGGCTTCTAGTCTTCTCTGTGTTGGATGCTGGCCACTGTTAGTGCAATACCTAAAAAAAAAAAAAAAAATCTGGTGTATTTCAAATACTGATTTAGCCCTTCCTCTCCCAAATCCTCAACAGACATTTCTAGAGCCAGTGTGATACTGCTATGTGTATTTTATGATATTCAGTATCTCTTGAAAAAAATACTTAGAAGAGAGAGTTTGGATCCACCTGATACTATTTCTGATACATTCCACCATACTGCGGCCAGTATGGTCATTTCAAGCTGTTTTACTTGTGGGATGGTAGTGGAAAACACTTCAGAAAGCTTGGTTAATAGTGAGAACATATATCTTTCACCAGCTCATTTCAGGCTTAGGAAAATCATCTTCAGATATTTAAATTTTTTTTTAAATTGCTTTGTCCATGCTGTTGACATTTTTGTGGATATTCATTTAGCCACACAGATGATTAAGAGCCTTAGAGCTATCATCAGGAATAATGCTTTAAGCTCTCATTCTGAGGGCTCTATATGATGGGACTTTCAAAGTCCACATCTCCTTCTCTTCCAGCGTTTAGTCTTTACATAACTGGACACACAAATGTTCTATTAATTTAAAAAACTACTTGGAAATACCTCTAACCATCAAGTCTTCTTTGTAGATTAAACCCTGATCTCTATAGTATCATTGCATATTGAGAAGGGAAGGCGACATCCTCCCCCCCAAAACAGAAAGAAAGAAAGAAAGAAAGAAAGAAGAAAGAAAGATAGAAAAACATATCTCTAAGTATGCCCTGACATGATGCTATTTCAAAGATACTGAGGGCTTCTAAGTGAAAAACTGATGTCCTGGAAACCTTTGCTTTTAGAATTCTGAAGGTCCATGAAATGTTATGCTGAAGTTGTTTGAACTCTACAGAACTTCAGCCAAATCACTGGCTGAAAACCAAAGGTAGATTAAGTCAGACTGGGAAAAAAAAAAAAAAAGTGCATTTTTAAAGTAAAGGTAAACGTCCCTTGGAAGGATGTTTTCTCCCTTGTTTGAAACTTTTGAATTCTTATGCACCTGTTTTAACACAAGTATGGGATTCACTCAGTGTTCATGAGGCAAAGCTCTGTGGCTTGTATTGTAAACCTACTGATTGTTACTGTGCTATCTCACTTTAAACATATATCTATATCTATGACACACAATACTGAAGTATCAAATTTTGTGCGTGTTTCACTATTAAAAAAAATTGTAACTTTGTTGTGACTATGTTAAACTAAAACAAACAAAGGTTGATATGTACTTCCTTTTTCCAGAATTTATACTTTTCTCTACAGGCATCGAAAAACTGTTACTGTAGTAACTTTCTAATCCTCCTGGGTATTAGCTGCATTCTGCTCCCACATCCTCTAATTAAATGTCAGGAAATTATATGGCAGCTTTGATATTCTCAGACATCTGTTCTTTGAGGTGGCCAGTGCCTTGTAGGGTCCTGGCAGGTGGCAGAACACCTTTCAGAGGAAGGAGCGTTTAGCGAAGTTTGAGGTATGTTTCCATGTATCCCTGTGCAAGGAAAAAGTCTTTTTCTTGAGTAGTCCTGGAAGGAACAGGTACAGCCTAGCCCCTGAAGCCTGAATGTTGCTTTTTAATGACCGTATGTATGGTTTGTGCATGCAAAAAATATATTGCTGTGAGATGATTAGATGTGGTGGGTTGACCTTGGACTGCAGTCAGATGCCCACCCAGCTGCTCACTTACTCCCCTTCCTCAACAGGGCAGGGGGAGAAAAGAGGATGAAAAACTTTGTAGGTTGGGGTAAAGACAGGGAGATCCCTTACCAGTTAGCATCACAGGCAAAACAGACTCATCTTGTGGAAAATTAATATAATTTATGGCCAGTTAAAATAGATGTGGATAGTGAGGAACAAAGGCAAATTAAAACAACACCTTCCCCCTGTATCCTCTTTCTACCAGCCTCAACTTCACTCCGTCACTCCTGGCCTTTCTACGTCCTCCCGCCACGTGGCGCAGGGTGACGGGGAATGAGGGGTTGCAGCCATTCCATAACAGTTTGTCTCTCCTTCTCCTTCCTCCTCACACTTTTCCTCTGCTGCAGTTTCCTTCAAGAAATATCCATGGGCTGCAGGGTGGATATCTGCTCTACCGTGGTCCCTCACAGGCTGCAGGGAGGGATACCTGCTCCACCATGGTCCTCTCCCACAGGCGCCTGGAGCACCTCTTCCCCCTCCTTCTTCTCTCACCCTGGTGCTTACGCTGCCGTTCTCCCTTTCTTCTTTTTCCTCCACCTCTGCCTATCGGGTGGTTTTGCCCTTTCTTGAATATGTTTTCCCAGAGGCATCACCATCTTGGCTGATAGGCTCAGCTGCGTCCTGCAGTCGCTCAGTCTGGAGCTGGCTGGAAGCAGCTGGAAGGGGCTGTGTCTGGCACAGGGCAGCCCCGCGTGTCCCCCTGCCCACTGCCAGCACCTGGGCACCGACATCCAGTACATTAGAAAACAGTTTTATGCAGAATTGATTAGGAAACCAATACCACCATGTTTTCACTTCAACGGATTTATTTCCAAATCGTGTACCATTTTAGTTCTGGCTTTTGTGTGGATGCTTTGAGAGTTGTTATTCTGAAGTTTTACTTCCTTGCCGTCTTTTGATGTATGGGTTCAGTCCGCACCCGTGGCGGCCCCAAGCCAGCCGCCAGGGTCTGGCAGGCCACTGCCCTGTGAACTGGGAAGGACGGCATACAGACCTTGGGACGGGTGACCACAGTGACTTGGCAAAAGAAACAAATGCTAATGCTAATTTTCTCCCTATTCATGCTCATACACTGTTGTAGACTAAGTACAATGTCTTCTAAAAAAATATATATTTGCATATTCCTAAAGGAAAAATATATTTTGTTTTCATAAAAGACTGAAATCATCTAAATGGCATTTACTGTGTACATCTTTGGGTTTTTTTTTTACTTGATGAATATTTTTCCAATGTGTTTCCAATAAAAGAATTCCAGTTCATCTTGTTAGCAGCCATGGAATGAAAATCTGTGTGGCTGGTTCCTCTGAATCAGTGGAATATACCAAGAGAAACTTTGTCCAGAAGTTGCATAAGCAAACAGAAAAATATTTTATTTTCAACAGAAAAATAAAGGTAAAATCACAGAAATGTGGATCAACAGAAAGGCGTTTCCTCAAAACTTATGTTTTAACAGGATTTTTTATGTGTCTAGTAGACTACGTCTTTTTCTCCTGTTGGGTAGCAGGCAGAAGTGCTACTGCTTGTGCTGTTGACTTTGTACAAGGTGTCCATGTGTGCAGTGCATTGGACCAAGCAGTGCAGGTGGAGCCTTCTCCCATAGATGGTGCCCTATCTTTAGCTTGACATCATGTTATCATGATGTTTCTCCTCAAGAGCTAATGGCAGGGGTTTTGTTCTGCTTGCGGTTGCTGCAGTCTCCAGATAATCCCTTGACTTCTATAAGCTACTTGCAGCAACCTCAAGACATCAAAAGCACTGTTTGCCTAAGAAGAAATGTACAAATCATGGAAATGAGCATGGAGTCAGTGGGTATGTTTATGCTGCACATACTTCACTGGAATATAAAGATACCAAATTACCTAACAGACAAGGAGTCTAGCTGTGAAAGTACAGAAGTCTAAGTTTAGCTTCCTAACAGGCGAAATGATCTCATGCTGTCTTGCCAAGCCTGGCAGCATACAGACTGCATGACATACATGAGCACCTGGCGGTTGTCAGTTGACTTTGGTCCTCTAGAGGCCAAACCACCACTGGAAAAAATTTAGGAGTAGGTAAAATGAGTAAGGTTGAAAGTAACATTTAGTATATATAATGTTTCTAGACTTCCAGGGCAATGGTAAATTGTCGTGGAGAGCCAAATTAAAGAAACAGCTGGAAGTTGTCTCACCAGAAGTGTCTATAGAAAGCAGCTGAAAGGAATCATGGGAGAAATTATTCCTATATATGCTAGCATGTTCTCTAAGCATTACATAACACTTAGGAGAAGTAATATCAGGCATAAATCTGATTTACATTTCAACAAGGAAGAGTTCCTGTCATCCCCTGTGCTGTATTACCCCACCCCAGTACACAGTGGGAGAAAGTGAAGTCAAATGTTGGCAGACAAGCTCATGAAACCATCTATATTGCCTTGAATAACCCTAGTTGTGAATGGAACCTGTGGCAAACACTTGAAGTTTGAACTACTAGAGATTCATCCTCAGACAGTGTCACTCCCATGTTTGTGGGTAGCGAACAGTCAAAGCCTAAAACAATCTAAGTCTAAAACTACAGAAGTGGAATATTTCAGTAAGGTACCATTTCTATTTAGGCACGATCAGATCTAGCGGTACCTAAGAAAGAAGAAAAAAGTCCTTTTCTGACCTCAAGCAGCTTGTTTCAATTGCGCAGAAAGCCTTTGACTATGATTTAGGACAGTTAATATAAGAGAAACTTTGCTGATGTGGGAAAGTAATAGGATTATCTTGGCAATGTGCTTATGGAGAATGACCCTGGACAACAAGGGCACAAACCTTGGAGTACAGAAAGATACATTAAGATCAGTGTACAGCATACTTTAGGGGGTTAGACTTGCCTGCAGACGTTAAGTTAGTGATGCTTCCCTCTTCTGAAAAAAGAAATGTGCTAGCAAAGACTGTGTCAGCAAGGATCATTGTACATGAAGTCTCCCTAACTATGAAACCTGGTGACAGACTCTGAGGGCTGTAAGGATGGATTCCAGTATGGATACTTCAGTACAGTGCTACAGCTTACCCCAGCAGGCTACATCTGCAGTCATCAGGGAAGGAAATAACCCAGGTGAGGGCAAGAGTTTCTATTGTTATCCCTTTAGATAACAGGAAAGCATAAAAAAGTAAGCTTCATCTTCAGGTTTCATCTCACAGTATTGGTCAGGGAATGAGACCCATGAGCATGGAACACATACTGAGAACCTGGACACACGGTCCCTGATACGATCAAAAGCTGCCCCTGAAGCATGCAAAGCGTCCTGTGTACTAAACCATGTGTGGAAGCACAGTATGTATACCAAGTCATACATTGCCATACTAGTATATGGGAATAAAAGAATTAGTGCAGAAACCCATCGACTATTGTCAAGCTGCCTGCAAGGCCTCCATGTGAACGTCAAGCTTGTGTCTATACTTGCAAAGCAGCATGGCAAAAGCTGTGTAAATATGGCAAGGCATTTTCTGAAGCTGGAGGGATGCAGTCATGATATACTGTTTCCTACAGGATTAAGGCCTTAAGGGAGACTATGAATATTAGAGATCCTTGGCTTTGGTTCAGAGAAGCAGCTGGAAGCTTGGATGCATATAATGTCACTTCTCCAGCTGGGTAGGAACATTATAAAAATAGGCTCCCGAAAAAAATGTTTCATAGTCCCAGATCCCAAGCAATGTTGTCATGCCCAGATGTCCTGCTGCATTTGGTATTCCTGCTTTTACATGAATTTACTCCTGGAAATGGTGAGATGAGTACAAGTTTAAAAAGGAGGATGAAGCAGAGAGAGAAGCCTTGGCAGGAGTTTGATTTCTGAAATCAGGTTGAATGTCAAGGAGCACTTTCTCTGATCAGTTCATTCATTTGTAGGGTTTCCAGCTGACCTGAGATGTTCTGTACTTATCCTATATATGATTTATGGACTGATCTGAATAGAAAAAAAGTGGTTTATGGACCTCAATATGCCTTTACTCTCCCGAGTACAAATCAGGAATAAGATAAAATTAGTGTGAGAATAAGACCCATATTTTTTTCAGTTACACCCCAGTCTAAAGATTATATTGCGGGAGTGGGAGAAAAATACAAACTAGTAAATCATATATGCTGCTTAGACATTGAATTGTTTTCCTCAAAGTTAAATAAATTGGGACAACCATAATGCAAAGGCAGAGGTGTCAGCAGGATACAATTAAGTTGTGAATTGTCAAGCAGAGATGTAATATGGAAAACCCTTATCTGTTGTGAGCAATTCTATTTGGATTACTCACGAACTAAACATTTCAGTCAGATTTCTCACAAATACCATTGAGGAGAACTTCATCGACTCTCCTGTAGCTATTTGAGCTTGCTTCCCTAAAATAATATTACATTTGTGAATGTATCCATCTCTGTATAAATCTCTTTTCCCTCGTATATGTTCGCTTTCACCTGTGAAAGTCATTTTCATGGTTTTTTTGTCTGGTCTTTAATAAGCTGTAGCTTATTGCAGTGTATTATGCTTTGTATTTAAAGTACCAATACAGATATGCCACGCTCTATAAAATGCAAGAGCATCTCTTATGTATGGAGAAATGAATCATTTCCAGGGAGAGAAGTTAAAATTATAATTCAATCAAGGCAATTCTGTTCTTTCTTTGTTTTCAGACAGGAAGTGCACTACCTTAAGGACATCTGAAACTCATCTGTGATTACAAAGTTGTCATTCCCTTATACAAATCATATAGCTAAGTAATGCAAACTATTCACAGAATAAAAGAGGTTAAATTGTCTTTTTCACTCAAAACATATTCTAATTAGTTCCTGACAGAAAGTTGTCCTGATACAATGCATTATTGGCTAGTCTCATGATTGAGACTATTGTCGATGGGCTAAGCTACGAAGGCTGGAAGCGGGTAGGTCCACTCCCCACTAATTGCTATTCAGAGTTTTTCAAGTGTCCATTTTACAAACAAACAAAAGCATCATTTGCTTGATGCAATATGTGAAGTGATCTTTTTCCTGTGCAAAGCATGTATTTCTTTCCTCTTCAGGACAGACCTTTAGAGACCAAATCACATACTGTGGAAAAATTTTGAAGGTTCAGCTTTAGAAAAGGAAGAAACAGGAACATGATTTCATGTTTCCCAAGGCTATTTTACAGAATACCTGCTTTCCTAGACTTTTAACAGTCTGTCATGGATAAGCATATAGTTTCTTGAATATATATTCACTGAGAATGACTAGTTAATCTTAATTTCCAAGATCAAGACCCTAAATACAAGACTCTGATATACAAGACTGTCAAATACACCAGACAGCTGCTGCAGCGCCCAAAGAGAGTGCGGAGGCTGCAGCTGAACAAGCGGGAAAGCTGGTTCTTGTTCGTCATGAACAGTGGCTCCACCGATCACAGTCCAATCTTCTCTGCTCATTTCTGAATGGCAAATAAGCCTTCCCAACTGCGGAAGTTAAACCACCCGCATTGGTACAAATTACTTGTTTTCCACTAGGTCTCTAGGACATCCTTTTTTCCTGGTGCCATGTTAGTGTCTTTAAAGTTTTGGTTTGATACTAATAGAAATTTATTTTAGTTCTTCTTTTGAAATAGGGATAGAGGTTTATACAAACACATACTCAGCAAATGCATCAATGTGTTCTAATTAATGAATTATCCATTCAGTGCTACGATAATTTGCTTTATCTCTAACCATTCCCAGTGAATTATTTATATAGTGACATTTATTAGCAAACTGCCATTTGCATCACTTTTACATTACTGTTCTCATTATTAATTATACTTTTAATAATTCTTTAGTGCTTGGTCTAATCAATAAAGAAAAACGGATGGTGCCCATGAAGCGTTTAGCCTTATCTTAATTCTATATCCTTAACGCCATTGCCAATAGCACAAGAGTAGATATGTAATACTTTAACTGGCAGTTCTTTCCTTTTGTACATTCCCTTGTCTCCTCTTCTCTCCTGTATGCCAGTATCCCTGAGCTTGTTCTGTAAAAGCAAAGGATGTTTCCCTATTAATGACTATTTAAATAACAGAATTACTTTGCTATTGTACTTGCTTCTTTCTTTCCCAGACAATGACTATGAATTAATTAGCATTAGAACATTGGAAATTCCTATGAATTTTAACATTTTATTTGGAACATTCTGTGTGCATTATTGAATGATTTTACACCTCCTAATGCAAAACCGATGATATCTCTACAACCCTCTGGGGGAGTGTGTGAGGTCATTAAAGTTAGATTTGCAAAGAAAATACATGGATTTCTCTCACACATTATTCTTTCCTGTGCTGATAATGCTATTTTTGAGCGCTTGTTCAGAGTGGCTCATTTCTATTGAAACATTCTCTTATTCTTTGCCTATTCATCTACCTTTCCAAACTTTTCATTTCATAAGGGAAATGAACTGTGGTTTTTCAATACTGAAAACATTCCCACAGGAAAATGAGAACTTACGTTTTCAGCTGTAGTGTTGAGTCCAGAGATAATGGTCACTGAAAGGCAGCCCGGTGTGAAAAGCAAACGTACATGTCAGAAATGAAAATAACAGTTTATACTACATCTCCTTCATGTCTTCATTGCTGATGATAGTTTATTCTCTCCGTGAAGGAGGATTCCAGAAGTAACATCGGTGTTTTGGCATCCAGGCATCTGTGTGTGAAGAAAAATGATGAAGTTTTATTAAAAATTCTCCCTGGAGTCCTAATTTTGTTCTATATTCCTGCTGATTGTTTTTTATTGGTTTTATTTTTAAAACAAAGGTTTTTTGGATTCATGGGAGCTTATAACATAATTAGCACCCTGCCAGTGACTGAAGGAGAAACACTGGCAAACACAATCCTAATCCCTCTGTACTACTTACTGAGCAAAATCTTAGTGTGTTAAGCCAGGTGGATTGCTTAAATAGGTTTTTTTTCTTCAGAATCAGGTATTATTTCCATAACCTACATCTATCTGTTTTAAAATAAACTTTCTTTTCAAAAGTGAATAGCAACATGTATGTAGGCTTAAATTTACCACTTTGTATTAACAAAATTTGCATAAAATTTATAATATTTAAGTAATATATTCTTGATGGTTAAGTTCTAAAGAAAGCTATTGAACAGGGAAGAAACATATTGCCTATGCATCCAGAACCAAAGGTTGTTGAAATTATTAAACAGCTTTTAACAGCAGATAAAAGAAATGTTTTCTTCATATCAGTTTGATTTACTTCAATAACTAGTTCAAAGTTAAGGATCTGCTTAGAATTAGAGTAAGCTGAAGCATCATTATCTTTAAATGGTCTATGAATAAATTCTCTGTCTGGTATGCTAAGACTTATGAATTCATTCATTAACTGTATATAAAATTTGCTTTGGTAATAAACCAGTTTTAAGTGTAAAAAGTTTGATGCATTTTTCCTCTGTATACAACATATTTATTGCAATTTTATTTAAATAATAAATACACTTGAAAGGCTGGGGTTTTGCATTTCAATTGAATTCCCATTTCCATCCAAAGCAGCTTGATACAAGTCGTAAGTAAATAAAAATTAATCTGCTAGTAAAGAAGAATTATTCATTTCTAACAGAATGCTATGTAAGTGTTAAGCATTTGAATAATTATGCTGAACTATATTACTTCTTAAATGGGAATGTAAGGTATTTTTCTGGTAGTGTATGGAAATAACAGATTAGTTTAAAAATTAGATTCAGTTGCAAAGCAACTTTTTTAAGTTTACCTACTGACAACAATCAAACTCACTTGAGGAAAAAGAATAATACACATTCAAAATAAGCATAGAAGGGTTTTTTAAAAATTTGTTTTATGGTTTTTTGTATTTTCAAATGAATAGGAATTATTTTCACAAAAATAATGTTTGAAAATCTCATGAGAATTAATTTTATATTGAATGCTTTTTTGTGAAAAATATGTGACAGGTTTTCCAGAAATATTATAGTTCAGGGCCTTATAAATAGGCAGTTCTATGATACATGGGAGATAGAATGGCTATATGAACATTAAGTCATAACTCCCAACTCCCTACTTTAGGAGCATCTATACTCAGTATTTTAATTCAGTAGAAATTTCCAACATTTCTAAAATGTATTTGATTTCCAACTGGAAGAAAATAAAGGTTTAACATTTACTACTTATTAAAATTCTGTTTAAAAGTGGTGGAAATATCAAAACAGGCAACAGTTTTCCCTCAGCAAGAGTAAGGCAGTTAGTTTAAATTCTGATGTAACAAGAGTTACATTCATTTATTTAAAAAATGTAGGTTTATGCTCACATTGTTATTGATTTGGTTTATATGTATATGATGCTGGCATTTTAATTAGAAAGACTTAGTTGCTTTATATTAGGCTTCTTTAATGAGTTATCAAAATCAGAAAATTCATATCCTTTCTTTAAAACAATAACCATAGCAGATCCTGTTAAATCACACAGCTGACAGAGACACCTATTCCCAACTTGCTCAAAGCTGTGAATTAATTAACTTGTTTCAAACATAAAATTGCTAGAGAAGCATTTCAGAGTGCAGCTTGATAGCCACTCTTGTTTGTGTGTATCCAGCATGGTACGGGCAATGAAATCTCAGCAGCGGAGGTCCATTTCTCAATGCTGGCTGAGCTAAAGGAGAAGGAAGAGGTTTTTATTATGTCAGTGGTGGAGAACACGTTGAAAGCAGCAAGGATCTCTCCAGTTTCAACCAAGTGCTGATATACTAATTATGCCTTAACTGCATCTCCTGTTTCCTCCTAGGTCTTACTGCTGCAGCATCTCTCGTATCCCTGGCTTGGGCTTTGGCTTCCTACCAAAAGGCCCTCCGTGACTCCCGTGATGACAAGAAACCCATCAGTTACATGGCTGTTATAATCCAGTTTTGCTGGCATTTCTTCACAATTGCAGCAAGGGTCATTACTTTTGCTCTCTTTGCCTCGGTTTTCCAGCTGTACTTCGGGATCTTCATCGTGCTGCACTGGTGCATCATGACTTTCTGGATCGTCCACTGCGAGACAGAGTTTTGCATCACTAAATGGGAGGAGATAGTTTTCGACATGGTTGTTGGGATAATCTATATCTTCAGCTGGTTCAATGTCAAGGAAGGAAGGACACGCTGTAGGCTTTTCATTTACTATTTTGTGATCCTTTTAGAAAACACCGCCTTGAGTGCTCTCTGGTATCTGTACAAGGCCCCACCAATCTCTGATGCATTTGCCATACCAGCACTGTGTGTAGTGTTCAGCAGCTTTTTAACAGGCATTGTTTTTATGCTAATGTACTATGCCTTCTTTCACCCCAACGGACCAAGATTTGGGCAGTCGCCAAGCTGTGCTTGTGAGGACCCTGCCACTGCCTTCACCCTACCCCCAGAAGTGGCCACAAACACCCTACGGTCCATCTCCAACAACCGGAGCGTCACAAGTGAGCGGGATCAAAAATTCGCGGAGAGGGATGGGTGTGTGCCTGTGTTTCAGGTGAGACCCACCGCACCGTCCACACCTTCATCCCGGCCACCAAGGATTGAGGAGTCTGTCATTAAAATCGATCTGTTCAGGAACAGGTACCCAGCGTGGGAGAGACACGTGTTGGACAGAAGCCTGAGGAAGGCGATCTTAGCATTTGAATGTTCCCCTGCTCCTCCACGGCTACAGTATAAAGATGATGCCCTTATCCAGGAGCGCTTGGAATATGAAACCACATTATAAACAAAACAAAAACACAGCTTGAAGAAGCTCCGACATTACAGTCCAAATTAAAGGGTTGACAGTAGGGCTGTAGGAATAACTAAACTGCATACTACAAGTAGAGCAGCAAGCTGTAGTGTTCTTAGTCTGGCTATCATCATGATTATCATTTGATCCACTGTGTGCAGTCCGTCTGCAAGACACTGATACAGCAGCATCACCTGAAAGCCTCAAAAAAACCCAAACGCTGACCCACACGTACAGATCAGTTACTGCAGGTGGGGAAACTCACCCATGACTCCTTGCTGCCATGAAACTCTGACTGCACAGTACTCACAATCAAACCAATAGGAAGGCTCTGACCAGGGCTTTCAACTTTAGCCAGTAGTGCATTTATTTTAGAAATGAATGGTTGATATTTGCATAATCAATGGCAAAAACAAACAAAACCTTTTCAAAAATAACAAAGCTGTAGCACACAGTATTGCTGTTATGAAAACTCTTTTCCGGGGAAAAAAATAGGAGCATAGTAGTCTTCAGCAGGCCCACAGATCAACCATTCAGCTTAGAACAGGTTTGCAAAATAGTTCTTTATTAAAAAGATACATCGTCATGTTTGTAAGGCTGTCAATGGAAAATAAACTAAATTCTGATTAATTAGGCCATAAACATTAGTACTACCAGAACTGTTTGTTTTCTGTGGAATTTCAAAGTCTTTTTAAATGCAATTTAAGTTCTTTATGTTACTTTCAACAGAAATCCTATGCAGCTCACTTCTGGTTTTCAGGAGGAATAAGGAGCTCTAGCACGTAGTGATGTAAATTAAATGATAATCATGATTCAGTTTTCAACTTGCAAAAAAAACAAAATATATATATATGTAAAAGAACAAGGAAGTATAGTTTTCGTATTCTAAACTTTTTGGAGGGCCCCATTCAGATATTTCAGAAGAAACTACAAGATGAACACACTGAAACTTCTCTGTTTCAGGACTGAGAATGCATGATTCAGTGTGTGAATGTATGCAGGGGTGACAAGAGACTGTGACATGCCATACCCTTCTAGTGCCAAACATTGTATAACTGCAAGGTTGATATTGCCTGAGGGACAGATAACAAGTGGCACGAGCCCTACCAGAACAAGAAGCAGGAAAGACCAATCAAGTTCTCAACGTGTAGAGACAGCTCTGATTTTTCCCACCCGAGGTGAAAGTGATGTCTTTTAAAGGCTTTCAGCCACCTCTTAGTAAGTATATTCACCGAAGTATAGTATAAGCAAGTTATGTGGAAGACCCTCTTCTGCTTGTTCAAGACTTGTGTCCAGATACGTCTAAAAATTACGCTGAATCTCTTGTAATAGAGTGCTTTTGCTGCAAGCTTTTGGGTTTTAAATACCTCCCTAAATCTAGTCAATGGTATCCTCCTTTATGTTAAAAGTATCCCCTGATGGTGCTTTCAGATGCATTAAAGGTGCAAGTCAAAATTTGATAGTATTTTTTTTAAAGCTGGTGCAGAGTGAAAAACTCATGAATTATTTCAATATTTTTGTAAAGTAAAAATATGGTATAAAAAGCTTACTTTTTATAAACCTCAAATCTTTTAATACATTTCATTCTCTTTATAGCTTAGATTTTAAGAATTGGTCCATGAACTTTATCAACTGGCTTCTGCAGGTTGATATAAACCTGGTTTTCACACATTATGGGTTTGTTTTGCAGTGTAATGCCATATGAAAGCCTACATGGGTACTTTTAGAATACTCTATAAACCGTGGATCCTGCTTCAAATGTAAGTGGCTTGTAAAGACACCAAGCGATTCCATAAGAAACAATTTGCTATCATTATTTCCATCCATTTTAGGAGAGCGAAGCAGAACTGAAGAGTTACTGTTGTAAATGGCATTGTCAGGATGGAGAAGACCTGATGATTGGGATTGTAATCTTCACTGTCAGGTATATCCAGTGTAGTCACTGCTGTATATGCTGCTGGGTAAATTTCAGTCTTTCCTATTATTAATATTTGTACTATGAAATGGCCAAGGTTACACGCCTGTGTTTATTTGTATGCATTCAATTAGCCATTTTTAATGTTGACTTTTTTTATCAGCAAAATGTTCAATACCTGTTGTTCTTTGCTGGGGCGAGTTCCTCAAAACAAAACATCTGTGAAAGTGCAGGAATCTGCAAGGCAGAGGGAACTTTACACAGATCCACAACTACCCGTGCTTCAAGGGTTTCTTAGGTATTTTCAAATTAAGCAGTGGCCAGCTGCCTCTATAATAATTTTTTAAATAAAATAACTCTTTGATAGTCCAAACCTGAAGCTTTGTACAAAATGATCGCCCTTTCCTCCATGGAGATAATAGCTAATTATTCAGAGAAAACTACTCATATTTTGTCAGAAAATATACCACTGCAAGAACTGCTAAAAAAGATTTTGGGAGCAAGTCCTTTGCCCCATGAAATTCAGTAGAGCCTTCACTCCAGAATCAAACACTAGCTCGCACAAGGAAATTGCTGTTTTTCTTTACAAACAAGGCCAATGACAAGCTTTGTAATCCAAGATGTGATAGTTTCTTTTGGAAACAGTTCGATGGGTTTGCTGCTGCTTTAACAACTCAGAAATTTTAGCATGAGTGAGGCACGGTGGGCAGCGCTCTCGAGCTCTCACCTCCCTCCAGCACCTCCTAGGGAGAGGGCCAGCATCGCGGCTGTCAGAGAGGCTCGTCCTCTTCTAATCTCCCTCTCAACCTGTCTTGCTCTTCCTCGGAGCTGCGAGCCCTTTGGTCAGGGCCTACAGAATTGAAGAAATGTTGCTTCGTACAGAATGTAACGGGTTATGGTCTGGACCGGTGCTTGCATTGCAAGGTTTCCAAAGAAGGTTTGGGGTGAGTTTGTCTGATTTGCTCTTGTTTGGTTTTGGAAGGAAGGACACAGAGGTGTTATTTATCTGTGTGGTTTTTAATATCTAGCATTTACTTTCTTTAGTCTCCCAGCATTTTTAATTTTTTTTAATAATGTTTGTAAAAATGTTTATCTTAAGCAAACTACTGCAGGGTTTGAGTGCACAGCGCCATACATGGCAGTACATATACACAGCTTGTCTTCAGAATTCAATCTGGCTGTTTGAGGAAGGGGGAGAAGTCATTTTACACCATGTCAAAATTTGCTCTCCAAAATCTTGCTCTGTTACGTTCGTAACATCAGTGATACCTGCACTGAGAACAGGGTGGCCACTGAAATCTTAACGCTCAGATGACTGCACGGGCAGTTTCTTAATTTGCATTGCTGTGAATAGTCGCATTAAAAGCTATAAGTATTTTTTATAGAAATTGTCAAGATTAAACATAGTCCATGTTGAAATTCCATGATGGCCTTATGGACAGTTAATCAATATGCACTATTCTTTTTACCACAGACAGTTTTAAAATCAATAAAGTTCAATTAAGACAGCAATAGCAAAAAAAGAATTGCAAAAAAAAATTCACTTCTGCTTTTGAAATAATAAAAAAAACAGGTCCTTTAAATTTCATTCCAGAATACAGGAAAATAAAAATTCATAATTATATTCTGGTAAAGAAAAGCAATCACATCTCTTTGTTAGAAGTAAGAATTACGTAAGCATTCTTCTAATGAACCAAACAAATTTGCCAGCAGATTTAATGGTAACTTACCTGGTTAAAGACTTGGTCCTAAAATTTTGAGAGTTGTGGATTTGTACGCTACAGAAAAGTCAATTTAACTAGTATTCACCACTCCTCTAGATAAAGGAGAGGTAATGCATACCCATGGTCATTCAGAAAACATATAAGAAAATGTGAGATAAACCTTTTGTCTTATTTTAAAAGAGAAGTTATTTGTTCTATAATAGGATAAATTTTTTTAAAAAAATGAATTCTTTGAAAATATGTGCAATACTTTTTTCCTGCAGATTTAATAATGAAAAAAATCATCTCCACTTCTGTTTATATCAATTCAAATATGCTTCTTGTGCTAGAACAATGCTTCTGTGCTTGGGTTATATGGGTTTGAGGTCATTTGCAAATCAACAAATTTTCTATTAATTAATTTCTATATCATTGGAGAAAATTTTCCTTCCAAAATTAAATGCTAGGCCTCAGCTGCCTGATTTTGTAAACTCTTAAGCAGAGGAGGTAAATTAAAATTTTATCTGAGCTGCAATTTTTAATATGTGGTGAATAGCTATTAAACCCAAATTTGTTTAAAACATATGATAGTCTAGCCAATATATCATTATCTCCCCAAAAAAGCAATTAATGAGTGGTACTAAAAGTACAAGTGCTGCGTTATTTGGAAAGGGACTCCTAATCACACAATATATATTCATTTGCTTTTTATTGGCCAGCAAATATTCACAACTAGCCTGTTGGGTTTTTTAGAACCCAAATTAAACAATTTTGAAGTGTTTGTGATTTGATCATACAACTCCTTAAGAGCCTTAAAAGTGGTGTTGTACTGAGCTTTAGTTGGCTCTGCCAGTGATTCAGCTCCCAAAGCCACTGCCCTTTCTCCTCTCTGTCTCTGAAGTCTTGCAATCTGGAGTGACTAAGATGCTGTGATTTACTCTGCACCCCCTGCACTGCCTGCACAATGCCAAGGAAAAGCTTCAGCAGATTGCTGGGGTCCTACTGCTGCCTCTCTTGCTCCTGTGCATGGTGGGAAGCAGAGTAAATTGCATTTGTGCATCCACCTAAACAAGCTTATTTAGGTTAAGTCCCTACAAGATGTGCATGATGAAAATAATCACAACACGTGTCCATGAATTTACAAGCCCAACACTGTAATTACTAATTCTGTAGTATAACAATGCCAAATGTGGGAAGAATTGTCTAAATACACAATAAGCCATTTAATTTTGCTAATTGTAGCAATTAGACTAGCTCGCATGAAGCCCATGCTCTCAGCAGAAAGCCAAATGGAGTAAGTGGCAAACAGCCATTTATATACCAGAGACATTATGTTACAAAATCTTCCCTTGATTGTTTCTAGAACTATGTCTTTTCATTACAGCATTGAATCCATTCCTCTTTATTCTGATAAAACAGATAAAATGCAAAATGAGAACAGATTCTTTTAAACCTGGGAATTAAAAAAACCCACAACAGATTACTGCAGTTCACATATAGTGATTTTTGGAAACAAATTCTGTCGTCATTTTCACTTGACTGCAGATTGCTGAGTGATCTGCTTCTGAGATGATTTCTTACATCTGGTATGAGCAGATTTCATTACAGGAGAGATGGAGATGACCTTGTAAAGCCTTGCTCACACGAGGTTAGGGGAATAGTGTCACTGATCTACAGACCATTTACAAAGCTTTTTTAACACAAGGGGTCCCCTGGGACCATTTGTTTTACCATAGTGACCTCACTGCAGGTCACTGCAGGTGTTTGGTGGGATTTCTTCACAGTTACACGGGTATGAATATGAGAAAGTAGGCTCCTGATCTTGAGTGAATAACTGCATGAATTCAGACCGTAGTAGTGAAAGTCTTCATGTCCTAGCTCCTAACTGAAGTCAGCTGGAGACCTGCTTCGTACCAAATAGCCTGAATGTCACTTGGCTCAACCAGAAATACATACTTTAACCTTAGTGCTAACTCAGCATGAATCAAAACATTTCTTCTTCTTTCCTTTTTAGTTCAAACATTTAAGAATATACCCATTTTGACCAAGTTGCTGTTTTGTGATCCTTTTAAGGAGACTTTGAGAAATGTCTCTGAAACCAGTCATTTCCAGTGATCCTTACAAAAGCCAATTGCTGACGAGCACATTCATTAAAAGGAACTTTTTCTGTACATGTAAGTTTGGCTCCTGTACTTAATGTTTTGTTCTGAATGCTCAGTATTTAATTCTTATGCACAGGATCTTATACACCCATTAGTAAGTCATGTGCCTACTCTGAATCGTGGAGCAAAGAGGACAGATACGCCAGATGCAGAGGAAAAAGTCCTCTTCTGCACATTTATGGGGTAATTTGCGTGAGCTAGAGAGGTAAGAGAGAAGTTTGTGTATAATCACAACAGACTTATAGATACTGTATTCATTGATATTTACAAGAAACAGTGAGATAAGCGGCCAACTAATAGAATGATCAAATCTAAACTTCTACATGCAAGACACTGTAAAATAAAAACAGCCAAGAAACTTTCAAGCGTAACAAAGAATCTCGTTTCCAGGAATGGTTGGGATAAACTTAAAAATGTAACAGATTTGTCAATGTAACTAGATGCTACATTAATAGAAAGACATGAGTGCTATGGATACAAGCATTTTCTGTATCTGTACGTTTCAGCCTCTTATTTCAGATATCTTTGGAAGCAATTGCTTCTGGATCTTACTTCTGGGCATGCTGTAGCCCTAGGCATGCTAGCAGCTTTTCTACACAAGTTCTGTTCTGCTGTAGGAAAGTCCACATCCTTTTAACAAAGTGTTCAGTTTGGGGGTTTTTTGCACTGAACTAAACCTCACAAAAGCATTTCTAGTGTGAAATAGTGTGAAATAGGTGTGTCCACTCAGCCACCTAGTGTGTAAAAGGTACTGCAAAACAGAATTTCACCGGTAGTGATTTCCCTGAGGTAGAAAAGCTGCTAGCTGAATGTCTAGAAGAGCCTTCAGAGACATAAGATAGTGCTAAGGCAAGATGTAGGCTGTGTTTGGGTGCTACAAGTCCGCTCAGGGCAAGGCCTGGTCACAGTCCAGCACTCTCTCCCCCACCTCATGCACCAAAGAGCCCACAGAGAGGAAAATGACGTGCATGGGCTGGACGAAAGCCACGGCACACAGGGACCAGATATCTGGCATGTTGCAGCACACACTCAGAAGTCAGTGCAGGCACATCAGGGGCCTCAGGCTAATACTGTGATCCTCCAAACTGCACGAACCAGGAGCTCCTGAACTTTTTATGCTAGATGTTCAAGCACCTAAAATTTGGCTCCTGGACTTGGTCAGAAACATCTCGGTCTTCATGGCAAAAAGTAGCTCTGCTCCTATCTCCCACCTAAGACTGCCAGGATCCCCTGAGCAGGTATTCTTCTGCCCATCCTACCCGAAGGACTTGGGTCCTCTGGGGTGCTATCAGATGGAGCTTTGCACAGAAATACTCATGACTGCTTTTCCAGCAGTAGATCTGTGGTAAGCAGAGACCAAGGGGAGAGCCAGGCTCAGTTATCTCTTCAGCCAGCAATGATTCATATGTCTAGCTACCATCTCTCAGGGGAAGGCTATAGGGCTGCACGCTACTGAGGAGAAGGCCATGCTCCCTCCCTCTTATTTTGAGGCTGTTCCTCCTCTTTGTGGAAAACATAAAGGTTGTCCTGTGCAATGTAGACATACTTCTATTATTTTGATGTATTCGGTCCCCTTAGTGTTGAGGACTCTGAAGCTGTTGCGCACGTCCAGTGCCATTGCCTGTTCCAGCCAGAGTAATGTCTACAGTAAAAATATGGGGCAGACGCAAAATCACTCTGCTCACCTTCCAACCTGACCAAAAGCTGTATGAACATGGTTAGCACTGTGACGAAGCCTGAATCTCTACACGCTGTCTTGAATCAGGTCTATTAATACACTGTGTGCTACTCTGGCCACGTTCACCTGGTTTCTCGTTGGAGCTCAGGCAGACTTTGTGTGTGCACACCAGAGCTACACCATGTAGCTTATCCGAAGTTCCCTGAGCCCATGGTGCACTCCCTTTGCGATCCCAGTTCTTTTGCTGAACAAAGATCTGTTTGGGCTGAGCAAAGGGCAAACAGGCTCTATGCTGTCTAGTGAAGCATGTGGAGCAGACATGGTTTCTCTGGACAGTACTTTTGAACCACAGTTGTGTGCAAATTGCCCAGGTTATGGCAAATGGAAGAAGTTCAGTGCCCATAGTTTGGAGCATGCTATAAAGAGTACTCTTTATGAAAGTGCTTGTTTTTCTCATAACAAAAATAGTAGGATCATGTCTCCTACTTGGGAGCAAATTTACGGTATCGAATGCATTTCTATATATATGTGTATATGTGTGTGTGTGTGTGTACACATGACAATGAGTCCTGAGATTCTATTAGGATTCAATCTTACAGTTAATTTAAATTCTAAGCCTAAAAGAAAAGCACCAGGAACATCATCATCAAGGGTAATCAAGTGATAACTGCAAAAAGAAAAGAACATTATTGGAAAACACATTCCAGCCATTATTGGAGACAGCTTTGCAATGTATTGTGCCAGTATTGCAATGAAAAGTTGTGGAGGAAATATGTCTAATGCTATATTTCATCATCTTAAATATTTTGATAAAAGAATAGAGTGGAAAGAAAAAAGATTTTTACAAAATAAATAAGGATTTATGACATTTAGTTAATCAAGGGGAAAAAACATACAGGCAAATGGCAAAGGGATCAATTAAACCTTTGTTCCGTTTAATGTTGGTTGTATTTGTTTCACTATCAGTTATCAATGTCCGTAGTTTAGGAAGGAAATAACCTGCAATAGTTAGGATGTTTTACTTGAATTTTGACTGAAGAACACTAAAGAGTGTTTGTTATCCAACACATATGCAGTTGCCTGATACATGCTGTCAGAAGGAAAGATTTGCTAGTTCATGGATTATGTACTGAAGAAAAATTTCAAATGCATGTATTTGAAAACAGTACCCCGTCAATTTAAATGTACCATGAATACACAGTAGCTACTTCTGAAATTTTAATTACTGATGCTTTTTTCAGTATGTGTTCTGCATTGCTATCTGTGTATCCCAGATTGTTTCTTAGACAATGTTTGATAAGAATTAATTTTAAATTTTATGAAGCTGAGGAAAAGATTACTAGCCAGCGAAGGCACTTGCTCCACTGAAGTTCGAGAATATGATACGAGTTCCTGACCTGAGTCACCATTCAGCATTAAGGATGGTGTTTGAAAAATATAGTCACTTTCCAACAGGATCTGATTTATGGACAGATAGATCTAAAATTGTCGCAGTGACTGGGTCAGACAATGGCAGTAGCTACGGAGGGAAAGTTCAAAAGTAGTCACTAATGACTCCCAACGTCGTTCCCTACGTTTCCATTTTGGGACACATGTAGCCTTCCTGTTGGCCAGCATCCGCACATGCTGTGATAGGTCCCGGTGCCGGCACTGCGGGCATTCGCTCTTGCTGAAAGGGAAGACAAAGTAGGCAGCTCGTTTCCAGCCCCAGTTGCCCCTGGGTTATTGGGCTGGCCTGCAGGAGATACTTCACTGAGAACACTTCAGCCATCGGCGAGATTGCCACACCGATCTGGGCAGGATTTAGCCTTTAGACAGCACTGTATGGACAATGAAAAATCTTCCTTTGTCAGCAGAGAGGGCAGCTGCCACTATTTATAGTCACAAAGTGCCAGCATATTGTCATGTATTTGTGGCTGCTATCGATTCCTCCTTTTTTATTTTATTGGAACAGCTTGGAACTTGTCAAGCTTTGCTTAGGTTGATTTGCAGCTAATTAATTCAACAGACGTTTTTAATCTTGCAAATTTGTGACTTGTAATACAGTAATCAAGCTCCCGTGAGCAAACATTAATCAGTTAAGGGGGAAAAAAAAGCTGTTGTTAGCTGTGTTCAGCGTGGTGCCCACACTGGAAAAAGAGATCTAGAAGAAATGCAACATTAGGAAATTCATCCTAGCTAAGCTTTCATCATTCATCTTATGAATCATTCATCCATTTGATTTGTTTTGTACATGCAAGGAGTTGTATTTTAAAGAGCATTGCTGGGATTGAGACAGCTCTAGTTACTGTCAGTGGGGAACTGGCCAAATTTCCTTCTGGTCATCTATTTCCTTATCAACCAAAAAGTCATTCTACCCAGCAGCAGTGCAATTTCATTTCTGAGATGACTGTGCTGGTTGTGGAACAGTTTATCCTGGAGAAAGGACTGTAACAAAACACATACTGCATTTAGCAACAGCACTAAGAACTGGGCGAATGACTGGAGAAAATATTTTATTCATTGCTTTTAACATACAGGTGGATTTTAGCTACTTTGACATGAAGCAGAAGGGCAAAAAAAAAAATAACGTTGCCTAAACTGAACCTGATCTTTCAATAAAGAAAGGTTTGTGATCAGCAAAGCATTTAAGTCCTTTCATAAGCAGGAAGGATGAAGGTTGGTACACTTGCAGTTTATAAAAATCAGTAGGAATGAGCGGGTGGTTTAATATTTAAACTAACTCTGGTGCTTGGAGGAACACAGTTACAGCAACATGGGACTCAGCAAGAGCTCACAGCTTGGCTGTACCCCCTCCTGGTACAGAGTTTTCAAGCAGGGTGCTGTCACAGTCCTCTCGGTCCGTCTGCCCAGGGTGCATGTGTATGTACATCAATGAGTAATCTGTACCTACGTTCTATTGTGGAAGCATCTCCACTGGTAACCTTACCAAGGAGGCCAGAGATCAAAAAGACATGAAAGCAAAGAAATGATTCCTCTAGTCGGGATTAAGATGTTTGTGAAACACTGTGGAAAAGCTGCCCCTGCTGTTTCAGTGGGTAAATGGAGGAGCAGAGTCTTTTAACAGCAAAAAAACCCAACCCAAAAAACCTTAATGCCAAAATACTATTTATGGTGCAATTACTCTCTCCTCTAGGAAAGGTGTTGACTGAAAAATTCTAGGTACATTACAAACTAACTGGAACATACAGGGAGACAGTGAAAGATACTTCTTAGATATAATTTCATTGCTATTGACAGGAGTTGTTTATTAGCAATAAGATACAAAGGTGTCTCAAACTAAGGCCTGGGAGACAAGGATTTTGTATGGCTGTTATGCCAGTGGTTGTTAAATTTAGAAATCCTAGATCATTAATTATAGGTCAAAGAATTTTTTTTTTTATTTTTTTTTTTTACAGAGGATAAACCTCAGATGGCTTCCACAAAAAACATAATGTTTAAAATAGGCTTAGAAGATGGGCTTTTCTGTATATGGAATATTATAGGCTTGCTGTTGTTTGAGTGCTTGTGCATTTTCTCATGCTCTCAGTTTCTCATGCAGTATGTCCATAAGCAAATAGTGGATTTGCAGGTGCATGTTCCTTTAGTGCTAATAGTCTTCACATCAACTTGTTCGTGCAGCTGAGGAGCACATACATGGGGAGGTGTGCACTTGTAAAGGTGTAAAGCAGGAAAAAAATAGAGAAGATGGAGATCAGTAGATGATGTGGTAGAAGCCTTATTATAATTAGGGAACAGCTGTGAGTCTTTAGAGTAGGTGAGCCCTCATGGTATTTGTTCATGCTCAGGTATTCTGTCACTCAGCTCATCATGGAAATTACTGCTGAAGGACTTTCGACTATATCAGAAGTTACCATCAATTCTTGCTTGTTTAGAAACAGGAACAGTATGATCCTGATTTCAGCAGAAAGCACTGTGGAGGCATCTATAGCCTCATGCATGATCTGTAAGTGTAGCATGTCATGACAGGTCTGTTTTCTTCAAAGATTTGCTCAAACAAGTTTGCAAAATTTACTAGATACTGTTTTGATATTTTTCCTTGCTTCAGTTTTCCTCCTGTGCTTATGAGTCTCATATGCAAACTCCACCAATGAGAGAAGACAACGCTCAGGTTATCTAACAGACTTTCTTTTTCTCACGTCGTAGTACAAAACTCAAAAATTCCTTTGCGTAACACCTGGCTATTGAGATAACCTCTATAGTTAGAGAAGGAGAAGCAAGTTAAAGATGAAAATACTGAAGTAATTTTATCAAGTGCAAAGCAGGAACATTTTTAAAGATGGCTGTCATATTTTGCAGCTCAACTGATCTTACTTCATCATTCTAAAGCCTTGGTATATGCCCATAGCAACCTAGAAGTAAATATCTTTTGTTTCTGAGATCATTTCTGACTCACAGAACAGCCACTAACTGGGGATCATGTTGGACTAGCAAGCAAAGATCTGCCATCCCACTGCAGTTCTTCTTTAACAGGACTGCAGTTCCTTTAAATCAATTCCCATTGATTCTCAAGGGCAAAAACTGTCCCCTGAATAATTTGTTCTACCTGATGGGACAGATATTTTGCTGCCTATTCTTTGAGTTGTGTATTATTAGCAAGCTAATGTTTATTCTAACCAATGAGCATCACTGTATTTTCCTGCAGCTGCCATTCTGTGTATAAGGCTGTCTTAACAATGGAAGCTGGCTCTATTTGTCTTCCCATGCTTGCTTACCTGCCTCTTTAATCAAATGCTAACTTAACAATTGTTATTTCTCATGCTGCAGAGCCATACAAAACCCAGTTTGACTTCTGGATTTGACCCGTGGCATTAGCAAATGGGAGAGTCATCTCCTCACTCTAAGCCGAGTGCATTGGAAATGGTACCCACTGGGATGCAATAAACACGGTTCCTTACCATGCTGATTTTATAGTAATTTTCCAGAGTACAGCTGTGGTTTAAAACTTTATGCAGATCTCTGTAATCTTCTTGTATTAAAAAAAAAAACAAAACCCACACCAAACAAACCAAAAACAAACAACTGACTTTAATTGTTCTTCCTCAGTATACATTGTTCTCTTGAAATTTGCGATGTGCCAGGAGCATGCCAGTTAATTCACATTGGATGCTTCAAATGGACTCCTACCAAAACTATTAATAAACCCAGTAGTAATTAAAAAGAGCATATTCTCCAGTCATTACAGCAAAATGTATACTCAGACAAGGCTAACTAATTTGTGCGTGCTTCCACCCTTCATCTCTTAAGATACAGAACTCAAAAGTTTGTTTGCAGATTGACTGGTGAATGTGATTTGTTTTGGGGAAATGTGTGCAAAAGTGTTTCTAGGCTATTAGTAAAACAGGTGAGCCTTCCAAAGCAATTTCATGTGAGGCAAACGATCCTAAAAGACAGACTTGGTAACAGTTGTGCTTACAAAACCTTCCTGAATGATCTACAGCTAAGCAAAAAAAACCAAACCAAAAGACACTCTTAAAGGACTGATAGAGAAATTCTGCCTGGTGAACATGTCAATAAGTCATACTTACACCAGCATTCTGGACAGGAGTGTTTATTATACTGGGATTTGCTTTGATTACAAGCAGTTTATAATCATAAAGGGCTTCCCTGAAGGTCCACTGTAGCAAATGGATTACTTTCTTTTGACTTTAATAGAGTCCAATAAGTCCCAGGAGTAAGCACGTGGGCATTTTGCTTTTACATTTCACAATGCCTCTGTAAGTAAAATTTATTTTTGAGGAGTCTCTTTAATAACTATTTTACAGCTCACTTGAACTTTACTATCAAGTGAAACTGTCAGTCATTGTGCAGCCAATACTGATTAGGCTAAGTCAATGAAAATGTCTGGGGAAGGAATATCAGGCTTTGTATTAAAAAACAGTCCACTGGAAATAATACTAAAGCATTTCTAGGTCTTCCAATTCTGTTAGTCACTGGATGAGGCCAAGATACCTGGCTGGATTCCAGGATAAATTAAAATAGGTGTTTAAATTTTCAGATGGTTTATTAATATTAATTATATTTTAATATTTTCTGTGAGAAAGTATCCATTAAGCTATACATTTCAATTTCAAGAAAAATCCATATCTCTCTATAAAGCCTAAGTCACTGAGCTCCAGGGCAGCGGGGGAAAAACTGGACAAGTTGGGAAGTGAAATTTTATCCTAAGCTCAGGCAAGAGTCCTCCTGCTTTCCCCACCAGCCTGCCACCCTAGCCCTCCACGGTACTCACCTGTCATTCTCTGCCACTGGAACCCCTGGAAATGGATCTAGGATTTGGATCCTGACAAACCTCATCTCAGTCTTTAGTGCTGGGTCACACAGGAAGGGGACAGAGGCACCTCGATGGCACGAGGGTAGGATCAGGCAGGTGCAGGTACATCCTCTTTTCTTCCAGTTTCTCCAGTGGCTACCACTGACACAGCTGAACTGGTGATGGGGAGAGGGACTGCTTCTTCTTGGGGCAGATGTTGTCTGTGAGTACTGAGACTTGGCAATATTATTTGTAGCACATTTCCTCTGTGAAACAGAAAGGTGGCAGGTAAAAGTTATGATGCAGTGAAGAGGATGCCAAATACCCACAGTGCCAAAACACTGAAACATCAAGCTGGATGCCTAGGCTGTAGAGGTTGGTGCTATGAACACAATAAGCTGGTGCAATGCAGTCCTCAAAGATGCAGTTTGTGGTTTTCTGTCCTTTGCAAACTGATATGCATAGGGAAAAACAAAGGTTTGCCTTTACTGTTGTTTCACGTGAAGAAAAAGGTTTTTACATCCGTTTCAAAGGTGTGCCTTTTAGCATCTTTGTGTTTTATGAAATAAGGCCTGAAAAAATACTTCTCTCCCCTTCAAAATCAGTATATCTTTTTCTGCTTAGGTTTACATAAAACTATAAAGCCTTGACTTCTCTGAGGAACTGAGATTCTCACAGCCCCACTCCCTCCCCCCCTCGAAAAATCTGAGCAACTGAGCAGGAACTCCGGACAAATATTTTGGGGAAAGCTACAATACCACGCCACGCCAAGAAATCTCACACTCCAATTTTCTATTTTTCCACTTAGTTCTGTGGCAAGAGCAGGAAAAATTAAATGCCACGATGTGCAGGATGTGCAAGTGTAATTGGCAATTACCAGTGGCTCTGCCACCGTAGTACATAGGTTCAGCACACTGTGAACCTCAGTGACTCCTCCTTTTGGGCTGCCAGAGATGAAGCTGGTCAAAATCACAGATCACTTTTGAAAATCAGAATCAAACTACAGGGAGCTCAGAAAGGTAAAATTAAGGGGAAAAAAAAAGGAGTTTCAGGATTTCCTTGTTTAACAGAAAACAAAAACGAAAGAAGGCATGAATACATTTTTCTCTTTCATAAGTTATATGTAAACCATATGCACATACTTGAGAAGTACAAACCCTATGTTTTTACAGGCCAATCAAAAAAAAAAATCAACACCAAAACTATTTCAGTTTGTGATGCTCCTCGCTGTGATTTCTTCAAGCCAGGTGCACAGTGCAGAATTCATGATACCAAATTGCGTGTACCCGTGTTGTGACCATCAGCAAGTGGGATCTAACAGTAGGGCTAAGAAGAGCCAGCACATTGCACATTCAGTAATGGGATGTATTAGGTTGTTGCCGCTGAAGATAGGAACACACCTCCAAATTTGTCTGTCTCCTAGAAGTAGGCTTTTTTTGTGAAATTCATTCCCAGAGCCTGAAGTCTTTTCTTGCACCTGCACGCTCAAGTTGTGTATTTTGGTAGAGAAAACTGCCTGCTCCTCTTGCTAGGCAGGAATGGAAGGGAAGGCTGGGGCTGCCTCTGTGCCAAGGGCTGTAAGCTGGGATCATGATGCGAGCCCAAATCCCTGCTCATCCTGAGTGGACTCAAGCCAACGCTTTCTTGGAGACTGTCCTGTCTGCAAGTGGGGGAACACCGTCCCTCTCTCCAGATGAGAATAAGTCACCCTGAGGGCTGAAATGCAATAGCGCTGGGCACGGGCCTAAGAGGAGCTGTGGCTCTGTGGTCCAAGGTGGAGGTTGATCCTCTCTTTGGGGACTGCTCGGTGCGTGGGGCCGCTGCCTGGGCTGCATGTGTACACACAGGCTCTGCGGGAACATCACGTGGGGGATCCCCACCACATGGGCACATCCTGCGTGGCTCCAGACGTGTGGGTACACCCCAGGCAGGCTCCCAGGACACCTCTCCAATCAGTCCCTGGGAAACGTAGGCATGGGACCCCTGGCCCTGTGACTCTCAGGTGGCCTCGGTGGAGGATGGGTGTGTAGAAGTTCACCCAAGCTGAGATGGGGGTGCCTCCAGGCACACATGGTGGCACATCTTCAGGCACTCGCAGTGTATTTCTGCCTTCCAGGAGCTGCAGTCCCAGAAGTAGACCAGATCTCATGTGATGCCTGATAAAAAGTAAATGACTTCTTAATACTATAAAAAGCCTGTAAAAGAATGCACATGCAAATAGACTCAAATACTTGAAATTCAAATTCCAATAGTATACTCTGTGTTCATTCCTATGTTATTATTACTCAAATTTTTTTTTTTTTTTCAGAAATCATAAAGTTTCTTGCTTTAAGTTGTTGCATGATATAAAATTAATTCCAAATGAGTGGATTTTTACTGTATATGTCCTGGGTTTAGTTTTTCAGTTATTTTTCATAAATACATTTTACATCTAACTACCTCAGCTGCCTTTTGTTTTGTTTTGGTGCATATGAAGTCATGCACTTTCTATATTTGGGGATTTGGGGGGAGGAGTTCTTTCCATTTTGAATAACCAGGTTCAAAGCCATGTTGATCAATTTATAGAGGAGATCAATTTAACAAGACATAATTATTGACA
The DNA here is from genome assembly GCF_026419915.1 of Harpia harpyja. Taxonomy (NCBI): domain Eukaryota; kingdom Metazoa; phylum Chordata; class Aves; order Accipitriformes; family Accipitridae; genus Harpia; species Harpia harpyja. Next base: position 36,607,780 of record NC_068944.1, read on the forward strand.
GTTGCAGAACATACGTTTTATTTTTAGGTTCTGTTGGGGTATAGTTTAAGAAAAAACACCATAAGCTGCTTATTAATTTGCCTTAAAAAATGTGTGCTCTTTCCTATTCAAGTTGTATTATTTAACTCTTCTCTTGTACACAATTTACATGACAAAGACTAACGTAACAGTTGGCAGATAAACAGCAAATTGAACAGAATGGACCAATAGTTTCTCAGTTCTCTGTTGTAAACTGTTGCATTATACACTGATTGTGCTAAAATAATTGTTACTGTGCTTATACTCCTTAGTCACCGTTGCGGAAATAAAGTGATGGAAGATCACATTTGTGTTTATGGAACAGTGTAGATATCCCCCCAGTACAAGCACAGTGACTTGAGGTGAATGATAATCATTGCAGAACTTGTGCTTTGACTTGTAAACATTGTAAAAATGTATTTGGTATTTTATTTGAAATGAAGAATCAAAATAGTTATTAAAAAAAAAGAAGAAATCCTCCTGTAAATATATATATTCTGAATCCATGTATACAAACATTCCTTTAGAGTTCAGATTGTGAAGAGTGTCTTTATTGGCTAGAGACCACTGCCTCCCGTGGCAGAGGTTACATGTGCTATAGTAAAGAACACAGTGTGTGAAGTATTTGATGTACTGCAGTACCATAGTTCTTTTGGTCTGTTAAGTAAGTTGCAATTTGTGATGAAATGAAGTTGAAAGTAGTGCTTCATACTAACAAATTTCCTTGGTTACAACTTGATTTTTCTTGTAAAACTTAAAAGGAAAACTTGAAAATTTTATATATTTGGATTTTGTAGATTTTTTTTATTTTATTGCAACACAAGGTACCAAAATCATTAAATAAAGTACACTGTGGTCATTTTACCATGGCTCTAGAGTCTTTTTTAAAACTCTTTTATCCTGGTGGATCAGCAAAAGGATGCTAACTTTTGAGCTTCTGAAATTATTACCAAACAAGACAAAAGTTGGCCCAGGTTGGACCACAGTTTGGGACAGTCAGTCTCCAGAAATCCTTTCCACCATTAATTACTCTATGACTCTAGGCAGTATTATCCCAGGAGCTCCCATCGCTGAGCACGAGAGTGATCCAAGTGGCTCCCAGGCTACCTCTGGGACTGTGACAAGACTTGACCTGGGACTTGGACAACCTTACAGGTGTTATCCCAGCAGGGACCCCCAGGAAACCACCAGATACCCCAGCAGGCACCTCACCCAGAGCAGCAGAACAAGTTGCTCTGGCCACTCTGGCTGAGGCCCTGAATGCTGTTCTTGAAGGGAGACCTCCAAAAAAGCTGCCCTTGCCCAGGGAGCAGGCCAGCAGGTCCTCCCCACTCCTTGGCCCCTCAGAGCCAAAGTCCTTCTGATGCGGGGCCACACTCCCCAGCTGCCTCCCCGGCCGCTCCACGGTACCAAGGAGGGGAGAAGCAAGAGGAGCCTGACCCTGCCACCAGAAAGGGGGATTTCAGGGCTCTGCTCTCAGGGCTGTCATGGGAGTGCAGAAACCCGGGACCTCTCCATCACCTGAGAAGGGCCCTGCTTACAGGAGACAGAAGAAGGTGCTTTGTTGCTTTTATTCCCCCTTCAGGCTCCTGAAAGCATCACCATTCAGTGATCCCCATTGAGTAGTGGGGGAGGGAGAGCTGAGCCTCACCCCAATCTTGTCCTGAGCCCAATAATTGGGAAAACGTCCAGGGAAGATGCAGCTGCTTCCTTGATCTTACCGTGTCCAAACCCCTTCTGGTTGAGGAGGGGTTAGTTTCTTCTACTTCTGCCTCCTGGGCAAGTGCTTTAATCGTTAAACTATGACACAAGTTGTTGCTGTCTTTGGCAGCACCTCCAATGGCCTTAAGGGTCCTTTTGGACTTCGTTGCCACATTTGTGTGTGCAGTGTCACCCCAAGCAGCCCCAAACCCAAAGTTTGTGCAATGAAGGCCGGTGCCCATATCTCTCACGCTTTCTGTCCAGTAGCCATGCTCCCTCTCCTTCTTAGATGCTGCTTCTTGGCCTCCCTCAGGTGACCAAGAAAGGGAGACAAGGAGAAAACAACCCACCAAACAACTAAATAATTAGCATGAGTTCAAAGAGAGGAAAGAATATATACATATATATCTCGGGTAAGTGAATTTGACTGCAAGTAGGGATGATATGTGACTGATAGATTCTTCAAAGTTTTGTTTTCCACGTGTTTCTTGTTGTTTGGCTAAGGTTATGAAAGGAGTAGCTTGTTATTGCAGCTTGGCAAAGTGTAATGGAGGGAGGAACAGCCCAGCAACACCACTGGTAGCTTGGGCACTACTGACCGCTTGGGTAGCCTTTCCAGAGCCAGGAGTCTCCACCTAAAGATCTTGTCCTTGCATTTAGGTGTCTCTGAAAGGAGCTGAAGATCTCTAACATGGCTTCCGACTCCTCTCCCTGAATGTGGGGCTGCATGGGACACTAACTGGGTGAGCAGCTGCCACTGTGTGATACTAGTTAGCTTGGGGTAGAAGCGATTTACTTTGCATGGTTTTAGGCAAATTATTAACCTCTGGGGCAATAGCTTTCTTCAGGGGGCTTTTAATGAAAACCTGCTGCATGAAAGAAGCAAAGTAGTTTCTTTTTAGGCTGAACAAAGGTAGTAGACAGTTTAATTAGATTCTTAACAACGGAATGAGAGAAAATTTTTGCAAGTTGCTTGAAAAGTGCTGAGTCAGAGTACTTCTTGTCTTTCCTGCTTAAAAGAAGACAGAAATACCTATAGTGCCAGTAAAAAAATATGCTGAAAAACTAAATACAGGAACTGGGTAATAAAAGCCCCAAGTGTCTTGGCAAAATTATTCAAGCAGGGGTTTTCTCCTACTTAGCTTGGGAGCTAGTAAGAGGCTTGACTTAATACAGCTAATAATGCACTTAGAGAGCTGTGTGCATGGGAAGGAGCAGTGTCTTCCTACCACAGCAATAGGAAACTTGGAAAGGGAGATTAGAGGCAAGAAATTATTCTTTTTCTCCTGAATGTTGCATAGGTATAAAATGCATTTGTTCAGTGACTTCAGAAATGAAGCTGGAAAGTAAGTACTGATATTGTGTAGTATTTTTGCTGTGGGAGCATTTCAGACCCATGGTCAAGCACAGAACCACAGGTGAATTTGATGCGAAGATGGGTTGGAAACCCACTCTCTGGCTTGTTTTGGGGCTGAGTGAACTCTAAAGTACACTACACTCTAAAGTATGTTGTCCACACAATAATGCATATTTTAACTACGTTACATTAGTGTTATTCTCATGTGCTCCTCTGTGCTTCTTTTCACTGGGCAAGGGGAAGAGAGCTCAATTTGCTGACGAAAAGTGTAGCTCCAGAGGATGTAGAGCCAGACTGATGGGAGGGGTGGCTTTAGCTGCGGTTGCTGTCACCTAGCACACTGGGCCATGCATATCATAGGCTTCACATCTGTTCTTAAGCGGTAGGTTTTTACAAGATGGAGAGATTTCTTATTCACAGGAGGCTACGCAAAAAAAACCTGAGGACAAAGGCATGCTCATACTTACTGTGTCTTCCAGTAACCAAGTTGTTTATTTTTAATTGGGCTCTTGTTAACTGCTGTGAGCATAAACTGTACTGCCATGATCACACCCAAGATACATGTGGTATTTCCCACTGCTATGTGACTGCTACGTGTGTTCATAGGACTTACATTATTAACCAAGTAGATCAGTTTATGGAAGGCAAGATCACTGATAATGTCCCAAAACATGGAAGGATAAGCTTAAGTGCATTACCATTATAAATATTGGAATTGAGCTAATGGATTATTGCTGATATTGTGGGCAGTTGCAGTTCATCTCCAAACTATCTCATAGTTTTAAGCAAGATAATCTTATATTAATTTTAAATTTCCTGTGCCTGTAAAGACTATAGCAGTCCAAATCTGAAATTTGATCAATTCATTAAACTCCAAAGGTCATTTAGATACTGACCTAACTTCATTTTTAACATCCATGACTAGTGGGGCTTTGGCAGTAGTCACTGTTAGTAGTTCCTTTATATCTTCATTAGCATTGGCCCTACTTTATTCCATCTGTTAGCTTTGTGCACTCTTCTGCTGTGCCAATGGATCCACCATTAGAGTGAAAGAAATGTAGTTTCTCTTCCCTAGGCCGGTGTGAGACATGATGTACCATGACCAGACTCAACTTAGCCACCCTCTGCAAACCAGCTATTTCACAACTTGTAGTTACATGAGAGTGAGAGGGAACACCTGGAGGCTCCTTCAGACTAAGCAAGCAGCTTTAAGCAACTCAGCCCTTCCATGTTGCACATTTGTCCCTACTGATCTTTTTTCTCATCTGGTGATTTTGTAACTCTTCCAAGATTCTCCCTTTAAGGCATTTTCTTTTTGTGTTTGTTTGTTCGTTTATTTTAAATGCCCGTTTGTCTCTGATATTTTTTTGTGTGTTTTCTTTTGGGGATTTGCTTTTGCTTTGGGCTGTGCTTGCCATCTGTGATGTTTGAGGCTACATTTCAAATGCTGTCACCTTTTCTTGCCGATTTTGATTCCAGACAGCCGTGTTGGTGCAGCAGTGGGAGAGGATCTGTGTGGTTACTTTGCAGGTGTGTGGCTTTTTGTCAGAGGTCTGATGTCCTAACAATGTCCTGATAAGAGCAGGAAAATTAACCCATCCTTCAACTTCTCTAACTGGTCAGTGTTTTGTTAGGTACCCTGTGCCATCTTCTGCCTACAGTTTCACCCCAGGATCTGTTGTGCTATATGTATATGTGCCCATACTTTAAAATCTAAAAAGAAATAAAAATAAAAGATAAGGAGGCCATGCCTTAGTAGGGCCATAATATCCCAGAGCACTCACCATTTCCAAGGAATGCAAATAATTGCCATGTGCTTAAACTCTGCTATAGAATAAAGTGTATAGTGTGCCTTAATGATTTCGCTTAATGAACATCTCCAAATATCATACCCATGTGAGCAGCATACACAGTATTCTGTGTTTGTAAAGGAAAATTGAGGTTGAAGCTTAAATTCCATGTTACGCTACAAAGGCGGAAATGGGCTGGTTTACCTCCTGTGAGAAGCACTGGTGGTAACCCAGGGGTTGCAGCTCTCCGCTCTCTGCCCCAACCAATAGCAGGCAGGACATTGTTGGCAATTAAGAATAAATATGCCTCACGGTTATATCTTTCTTTAAAGTGACATGAACTCTGTCCTGGTTTTGGCTGAGACAGAGTTAATTTTCTTTCTAGTAGCTGGTATAGTGTTATGTTTTGGGTTCAGTAGGAGAAGAAAGTTGATAACACACTGATGTTTTCAGTTGTTGCTAAAAGTAGTGTTTAGTCTAAAGTCAAGGATTTTTCAGCTTCTCATGCCCAGCCAGCAAGAAGGCTGGAGGGGCACAAGAAGTTGGGAAGGGACACAGGCAGGGCAGCTGACCCAAACTGGCCAAAGGGGTATTCCATACCATGTGACATCATGCCCAGTATATAAACTGGGGGGAGTGAGGCTGGGAGGGATCGCCGCTCAGGAACTAACTGGGCATCAGTGGGTGAGCGGTGAGCAATTGCATTGTGCATCACTCCATTTGTAAATTCCAATTCTTTTATTATTATTGTCATTTTATTATTGTTATTATTATCATTTTCTTCCTTTCTATTCTATTAAACTGTCTTTATCTCAACCCACAAGTTTTACTTGGTTTTTTCCAGTTTTCTCCCCCATCCCACTGGCTGGGGGGGCAGTGAGTGAGCGGCTGCATGGTGCTTAGTTGCTGACCAGGGTTAAACCACGACAAACTCCTACGTGCGACTTGTAACTAATAATGAATCAAGTTTAGTCTTTAGATGGGCTTTTGCTTCTATATCTGATCCATCTGATCTTTAAAGTTGTAATTATCCAACTCTATTCTATTTATGTAGTTAGCAGTTTTTTACATTTGGGCACATCACCTTATCCCAAACTGTTACTCTGTGCTGGTAAGACATGAGATTTCAGTGATAATGATCTCTTAAACACCCTAATGGGACAGGCTTTCATTAAAGTGGTGTATTATCTAGCATATAAAATTAATTTACCTTGCCTGTAGAGCACCTCTGTGAGGTTTTGTTGCAGAAAGAATTACAGAGTTAAACTTCTGTCTTTGATTTCCACGTATGGATTGCTAGAATCAGACATCTTCAGAAAATATGCAATTAAATGCGAAATGTGCTTGGAAATTTGGGGATCCAAAGAGCGTGGTCCTCGGGACTCCTTCTCAGTGCTCAGTTAGACCTCTGACACACCGTTTGCTTTTCCTTATCATAGTGAGACCTTAAAACGCAGGCTGGGGAGCAGGGAACCAAAAGGACCATTTCTGCTCCTGCCCGATCCCGTTACCCAGCCACCTACATGATGTCACCTGTGGCTTCTGTCCATTTAAAAGGTTCTTGTGCCTCCTGCTCAGCACAGGGGCATTGCTGCTTGGTCTGGATTCATCTCACCTGCCGTGCAGCCCTATGGAATTGCACAAGGGCCAGCTGTCTGGCAGAATTTGCAGTCCTCACCAGTGCATGCCTTGGTTTAGATGGCGATACGGGCTAATGATCTGACACAGTATGGCACATCCCCTACCCGAGTGGTGGCTGTGAAGTCACTGCACTGTATTTCCAATCAGGTATGCTATTCCGCTGGTAGTGCATCCAAGTAGGACATGAGAAACCTCAATTTTAAATTTAACTTCTTTCAATGTTGTTTTGAATACAGATCTCATAAAACCTTTTATTTAATTAACTTTTCTTGCATAGGTAATTCATTTTCGTCAGCAGCCTATGCCACAGGATGCTTCTGATTGTGCATAGCGATAATATACTCTCTTTCTATTTCTGCCTGAAGGAGAATTAAAATAGGAAGGGAAGTGTTTGGTTGCACTTTTATTGTTTGGAGTACTTTTTCTTGTGTGCACATGTGCAACATCTTTTGAGATCATAGCTCTCATATTTCCTAAAGGAAGAGGAAATAAAAACAGGGTGACCTTAGAGAAAAACAAAAAATCTTGGAAGAACATAAAAGTCTTCTGCTCATTACAGTTTGCCTTGAAGACTTTATCTGACATTTCTCTGAAACCTGAGTTATCAGAAGCAGTAATTTGCTCTGCATTATCTACTACCTCGATTCAAAAGAAGTACTAAAGAGATGCCATTCAAATTCATACAGGAAGCCATACAGCCTCTTATTGAAGGTAGCTGGTGTAAGGGAAGAAAGCAGAGAAGCTTCCTCTGAGCAGAGGGCTCAGGATCTCTCTGCTATTTATCTTGCAACTGCCTGGGACAAATATACAAAGGCTCTGTGCCTAGGTGTCAAGGTGTAAGTGTAGAGATCAGATCATGTAGCAGGAGCAGGCAGAGCCAGCAAGGAGATACAGCCAGGCAGATGTGGTAGGGAGGGTGAGTAATGGAGCCAGGCACCATCACCTGCCACCTTGCCAGAGCTGAGCTTTTATCCATGGCAGGGTAGCACTCCATGTCCTGGCACTTTCCAGGTCCCACACGTCTGTTTTTTAAGCAGAAGCTGCAAAGAGGACTTTTTCATACTGGCTTTTTCAGACCGCATTGGGCTGCATGAATAACTCACTCCCTATGTACCAGCTTGCATTGCTGCTGTCTTAGATGGTACAGAGCGCCGAGCTGAGCTCTTCCTGTAAGCTGTCAGGATGTGGATGCAGGATTTGGTGTGAGAGCTCAGAGATGCTCAGCTGAAGTGTTCAGAGGAACAACCTCTGCTTCAGCAATGTGGATTTCCACTTGTGCCAAGGCAGCAATGCTTTTAAATTGCCCATGCCGTTACTGTTTCTGACATCAGAAACACTGGCTACAATCTTCCAGCTGATATGCCTGGGGGAAAAAAATGTAAAAACACGGGCCAAAATGTTAGCAAACCATCCCTTTTCACGCTGTAAACTTCCCCGTGCAAAGATCCTTCCTTCACTTGCCCTCAGATGCCAGCAGAGGCAATGCAATATTTGGGTTTTTCCATGCTATGTGTTATGGCATTTGTAAGTGTGAAACGAGCAGACCTAACTCCAAGAGGTGGGCAGGCAGGGCTGCTTTCCGGCTGGCCAGGGCAAATGTCTTTAGGGATCAAGCATATAAAAAAAGATTTCCTTTCTTCTTAAAAAGGGGAATAACTGCACTACCTGAGCCATGCTGAGCCATCTTGCACTTTGACAGCTTTTCTAACTTAAGACAACCTGCCTTGCTAAATCTTAACCCATCTCTCTGCTGGTGGCAGCTAAAATTAGTGATTTTTTATTAGGATGGTTGTAATGGGGCAGCACTGCTCACTAAACAAAGGGGCAAAATGTACGTAATGGAAAAGGAAAAAAAAGAAAACAGCCCAGCACCCTGTGCAGGATCAAACATTTCCATTCCAGATGGGCTGTTGTAAAACAAGTGGAATCTTGGGAGAAATAAACCTTCAGTTTTTCTACTGAAATATAAGGTAAACCCAGCATACACACAAAGCAGTATGGGATGCCAGGAAGGGAAACTTGGGTCATGGGCATATGAATTACCTGGAGTCAGTCATATTTTCATTTTATTCATTTATTTCAAGCAGCTGCCAACACTTGCTGCACCTCTTAAAATTGACTTTGCCCCACCCTGGCAGCAGCACATTTATATCGGGATGAATCACCACCACCTTTTCCCTATACAGCCTGCCTGTGCTCAGCCAAACATCTTTTCCTCTCCGCTGTTGCAAAATAGTAGCTGTCCCCAGCAGCTGACTATTAAATCTGATTAAATTTGATGGAAGCAGGTCCTCATTCTGTCCCGAAAGAGCTGATACTACAGGGTCGCATGTTTTCTTTCGACTGCCTGTCTCCACTGCCATCTCTTGCCTAGCGCGCTACCTGGAAAGGTGGAGGGGCTGTCAAAACAGGACAGCATGCCAAAGAAATAAAGCTCCTTCTGAAGGAGAGCCCCGATAAAAAAATTTCAGGTTTTTTTAGGAGGTGCCCCCTCTACAGGTGAAATTGCACCTTCATATTTGAGTGTATCAGTTTCCCTCATCAAACCTGCTAGTCCTTTGTGTTTTACTCCAGAGCTTGGGAATGTCGGTATTGCAAATATTTGTTGAGGTGGCAACGCTATTCTGGAACCTGAGTGTTTCTGGGTTTATTTGCCCTGATGTGAGCATGCTGCTAACATGGATGCTGTCTCCTATTTTAGACATTGGAAATGGGGCCCAAATCCTCAGAGACAGGCAAATTCCTTATCAATGAAAACATTCCTATAGACTTAGTTCCTACACTTACAGAAATCTGCATTAAAATCAGGAGCTTGGGCTCCAAAAATCATTACTTGCTGTCCATGTTTTGCTGCATGGTTTGAAGAGACGATCTGTTAGAAATCAGCACATCTACAGAAACTACCTGGTTCACCAGCTAATAAAAAATAATTAAGCATAATAATGACAAAGAAAGCATGAACGATATCATCTTGACATTTGCAAAGCTCAGGTGGATTGAATAATAATGGTCTTCTATTTGCCTTGCGACAGCAGCTGAAGTAGGTTCCATGCTCCTGTTTATACCAAAGAAACAGGGCATCGCACATACCCTGTGTACACATACCTATGCTGCCATGTAAATAACAAAGTCAGATAGTATCTGGTCCCATAGCCATTAATGGTCAGAAGATGTTAAGAGTTAAGAAACTAAAGAAAGACAGATTAATGCATTCCAACGGCTGAGATTTTCTGGCTGCCTTTTTAGGTCAGTTCTCTACTCCCGTTGCTTCTTGAAGTGTGTTTTTGGGCACTCATGGGTGCTTAGCCACCCACACGCTGAGTTTTCCTGACTCACCTTGCTGCAGACAGCAACAAAAGCCACCCTCCAATTTTAAATGCCTGTCAAAATGTACATCCACTGGCTCATGAGGAGAGCTTTGCAAATGAGGCACTGGGAATGGAGTAACCAAAGCAACTTGAAAGTGGGGTTTTCAGCACAGCTTCAGATCTACGCATGACCCGGTTGCTGCACCAGAAGGGTGGAATAAATTGCATAGTATACAAGTGTCTGTTGGTTCATTTATTAAAGCTGCTATACAGAAGGCTTATTGCCTCCCAGAAATGGTATTTGTGGATACTGTACGTATGACAGAAAAATACCAGAGGCTCTTTATAAAAAACTTTCTCACCTGTTAGAACAGCAGTCTTCCCTTATAAGGTGTCACAGTTTAACCCCAGCCAGCAACTAAGCATCACGCAGCTGCTGACCCACTTCTCCCCCACCCGGTGGGATGGGGAGAAAATTGGGAAAAAAAAAGTAAAATTCAGGGTTTGAGATACGAACAGTTTAATAGAACAGAAAGGAAGAAAATAGTAATGATAATAATAACAATAATAAAATGACAATAATAATAATAATAAAAGAATTGGAATATACAAACCAAGCTATGTGCAATGCAATTACTCACCAACCAATGCCCAGTTAGTTCCCGAGCAGCAATCCAGACCCCCCCAGCCTCACTCCCCCCAGTTTATATACTGGGCATGACGTCACATGGTATGGAATATCCCTTTGGCCAGTTTGGGTCAGCTGCCCTGCCTGTGTCCCCTCCCAACTTCTTGTGCCCCTCCAGCCTTCTTGCTGGCTGGGCATGAGAAGCTGAAAAATCCTTGACTTAGTCTAAACACTACTTTTAGCAACAACTGAAAACATCAGTGTGTTATCAACTTTCTCCTCCTACTGAACCCAAAACATAACACTATACCAGCTACTAGAAGGAAAATTAACTCCATCCCAGCCAAAGCTAGGACATAAGGTCTGCTCTCTATGGGGATCTTAAAGATGGTGGTGGGACGTGCCCAAAGACCAGAACTTAACCACCTTAGCTCCTCAGCTGTAACTTTTTGTGTCTGTTTGGCCACACCTGAGCTAGCCCTGGGCTGAACAAGGTATTTCAGGGCACTTGAGGCACTGAAAACAGGGTGGCTGGGCCAGCCTGGCTGCTACCCCTTCCTCTGAGTGCTCTCCAAAGGCAGCCCTGCCGCAGCGCAGCACCATGCACTGTCCCTGCTGCAAGGTGAACTCAGCGCTGTGTCTGCGGGTGCTTGAGCTTGCTTCACTCCCCTGCAAAGGCAAAGCTTTAGGGTGATTCAAGCCTTGTCCTGAACGATCCTGAGCATCATCATGGGGAGCAGGGGAGTCTGCAGGAAAGAATACAGACCAAGACTAGCGATGGAGAGAAGAACTGGGTAGCAAGCACGACCGCTAGCTTGCTTTTGAGTGGAAATAGCAACCCTTGATGTGCTGCTACCTGATGAGCAAGTCTAATACAGTGTTGACTACTAGATACCTTCCACTAGAGTCTACTGGCTCATAGTTTTTTCCAGAGAGGCCCTGAGGGCTGCAGAGGTCTTCTCCTGAGGCTGCTCCTCCCAGATGAGTGCCCCCGCCACTGCTCAACTCAGATGGCAACTTTGGTCCTGGAAACACCATCAGTGCTGCTAGGCTTCTGCGCTGGTGCCAGGTTTTGCAAGGAGAAGTAGCCAGGAAGTTTTGTTTCTATAAACGTGACTCAAGATTGTCCAGAACTAGGATTCCAAAACTAGTTTGGGGTTTGGGTGTGCTTGTTTCACTTGTGGGGCTTGGTTTATATTTTCATTAACACCTTGACGGACTGAGCCAAGTTGCAGTCAGTCTTCTGCAAGCTTGTTCTCACAAAGCACTATCAAGATACCTGGAATGTGGAATGTCTGTCTGGAATGTGGAAATCTACAGGAAAAAACATTAACCAAGCAAGCCTGCAACTGCTGTGCCCACTAGTTAAGAAAAGTAATCCACTGCATGATGGGCAAAAGAAAATTAATCCATTTCTGAATGGACAGGACACTTCAAAAGCTTTGGTGGATCTGTCAGGAGAGTGGGGTTTATATGGTAAGGAGAAATCTGATCATTAAAGAAGTGTCTGGAGAGCTGGCAGCTCCATCATAGCAGCTGAAATAGGAGCTCAGAAATGTTTCTAGGTACCTTTGGTAGGCTTCAAATAGATCAAAAAGAGAACTAACAAATGTTCATTAGGGTCTCCATTTCTGTTCCCACTTAAGAAGTAACTGAAGGAAGACTGGAGCTGCTCTGAGCACAGCATAGACCTGACCATAAGAAAACACTATTGGAAGAAAAAGAAAAACAATCCCCAGTCTGGAATATATGAAGATCAGCCACAACTGCAACAGGACTCATCCCAATTCATCTACCACAAATTCCCTGTAAAGATGACACAAAATTGTAAATTCCTACCCTCCCTGATGTTTGGCACATTATGTTTCCCATTAAAAGGAATTAGGTAAAAATGGTTCCATTTCTTGCCATTTCTTTTTTTTTTTTTTTTTTTAAGATCTTCTCTGAATAATACAATACTCCCTTCTGCACTCTGTTAGAACTTTGGCATCTCATGTTCCCAGAGCATGCAGTGGTTTTAGCCAGAAAACAGGAGCCAAAGCTGATTTGAAGAATTATGCTGTGCTCTCTTGTTATCGTAATTAGTATGGACAGCAGGGAGCGGTGGGCTTTCACTCGTGATGGCTGCAGCACAAGGCCTGGTGGAATGGGAGCTGCTCTACAACAGCCAACTCACCTCCACGGTGGGGAAAAAAATACTGGGTCTGCCTTATATATGCAGCCTGATGTTAATTCCAAATGGCATCTTACCTTCTCGTAATGTTTCAGACAAACACACACACACACACAAAAGAGAGAAGTGTGAGCAAACACTTTTTAAAAACATTCTCCCTACAGTTCAAAAGTTTATTACACTTTTGTGACCAATTTTCTGACATGAAGAGATCATTATAACCATTTTAAAATGTTTCAGGAAGCAACATATGGTATGCATTCAGTGTATGCTCTGGCAATATTCAGGGTACTAAGTGGTAAATTTGCAACTGACTGTGCAAAACAAAATTACTCAAAAAAAGCAGAGAAGCAAATACTGCAAATAACCCATGATGAGAAAAGTATCATAGAATCACAGAATGGTTTGGGTTGGAAGGGACCTTAAAGATCCTCTAGTTCCAACCCCCCTGCCATGGGCAGGGACACCTTCCACTAGACCAGATTGCTCAAAGCCCCATCCAACCTGGCCTTGAACAATTCCAGGGATGGGGTATCCACAACCTCTCTGGACAACCTGTTCCAGTACCTCACCACCCTCACAGTGAAGAATTTTTTCCTAATATCTAATTTAAATCTCCCCTCTTTCAGTCTAAAGCCATTACCCCTTGTCCTATCACTACATGCCCTTGCAGAAAGTCCCTCTCCGGCTTTCTTGTAGGCCCCTTTAGATGCTGGAAGGCTGCCATAAGGTCTCCGTGGAACCTTCTCTTCTCCAGGCTGAACAACCCCAACTCTCTCAGCCTGCCTTCATAGGCGAGGTGCTCCAGCCCTCTGATCATCTTCGTAATTTGTGTTGAGACTACCATTCATTTTGGCTAGTTCTGAATTAAAAAAAATATATATACAAAAAGGCATTAGCATCACTGATCTGTACCATAGAAACACATTATCTTTGTTGCTAGCAAGGACTTTCATAGACATGAAGTGAATAGAACTGAGAAAGTAAGTGATCAGATTGTCTCATGAAGTGCAGACATGTTTTGGAGGATTATCTTACTTAACATGTATTTTCTGGGCTACTACACTCATGTAGCAATTCCACACACTTCCATGTTTACTTTTGGTACGGTAATTTTTTTGTCCAAAAATAACATGGAAAAAAAGCAGTCTTTCGTCTATGATAGGCTTAATAGATATTAAGCACTGTAGAGCTAACCCATTGTCACCATAGCTGTATCTTTCTCTACAGAGTAAAAGGATGAAGCAACATAATGGTATACTTGTACAGCAAATCCAATACTGGATGAACCACACAGTTGTGTTGACAATGCTGATTAAGTGCTCTACCTTGCATTTACAGTGATTAATTTCATATGAAAGCTTCCTAATAATAGATGTTCAGACTGAGCTCTGCTATTACACAACAGGACAGTAAATTGGCCAGCAGGAGATTTGGGTCTTGCTGAGAGATAACGACAAATACCTGTCAGTACAGCAGTCAGTCTATTTCTACTTCCAAACAACCTGAAAATACATATTCTGGTTATGCTGTTCACATGGAGAAACCTGGAACGTCTTCAGCATTTCCAGAGACTAACCAGGCAATCAGCAGTCTAGTCTAATGCTGCTAAAATCTCCTTTAAATACTTCTGCCTGATGCACAGTAAACCAAATCAGCTAAAAGGAAGCCGGGTCTATTACCTTCCTTGTAAGAGTCTCTCTGCAGGTCTGCCCCATTTTTCAATGAAATAAAGTAGGTAATCATTCACACACCAAGTATGTATAAATAAACCTTACTAGTCCGTATTTATAACATATTTTCTGTTGTGGAATCTTAAATGTAACTAAAGTGGTATTGCAGTGCCTGTTAAGGCCTCTTCCAGCACTAATAACAACTATTAAAAGTCAGACCTTATTGTTTATGTGAATTTTGTCCTTTATTCCACTGTTGTCTGAATGATTTTCCCTTTAATTCATTCCTTCTGGGGCTTTGATCCTTCCACCCCTATTCAGACACTAGGCAAGAAGAGCTTCTGAAGGGTATTACACGCCATTCAAAACCACTGAAGGTTCAGCAGGGCAGGCCATGTATAATTTCATTTAGTTCAAACACAACACAAAACTTCAGAAGCCTGTTCCAGTTATCAATTTTATTCGAAAGGTGTCTTCTATACATTTTTTATATATAGAAATAAATATGAAAGGCCTATACAAATATGAGCACTTAAAGAGTACCAATACTGCCCTTCATTTTTTATACTCATCTTTCAATACTTAAAGGGACAAAACTGCATCAAACAGCCCACATACTTAGTAAAATAAATTTTACAAAATCTCAGTTCACAAATGTCTGTTCATGTCTAACAGAACCTTTTAGACTGAGTTTTCTTTTACATATACGCAACCTCAACACGAAATACGTGCAGCTGCCTTTCAGAATTTCACAATATAGACTGATTACATTTTCCTCAAGATGGACAGTAAAAACAAAGTCATACTTAAGTTATACTCCAATGTAGGAATTTGCATTATCACTTTTAATGACATACTGTGTTAACATAATATTTTTTTAAAAACATTCCGACAAATTAAAAAGAACACAATCTTGCCTTCAAATAAAACCCAAGTCATTTAAAAAACTTCAGAATGGGCATTTGCTTTTACATAATGTGATTCTTCCCCAAACTTTAAAAAATTTAATTCAACACCACATAAAATGCTTTTGATGTAAAATAACATCATAAAATAAGTAAGCTTTTTGCTTTTTGTAAACCATAGTTTATAGACTTTCCCATAAAGTGATATTTTTCTAACATAGGGCATCATCCACATGCATTTATGTAATCTCACTAATTTACACATTTATGAGAGTATAAAGCAAAGCATGTGCTTAAATGGTGGGAGGAATGGATACCAAACTGAATTCAATTGCTCTTTCAAAAGTTGGGGTTTGTTTTTTGGTTTTCTTGTTTGTTGGTTTTGGTTTTTTTTTTTTAAGAAAAGGTCAAACCCCAACAATACTGAAAGGAAACCACATAATATAGCAAAACCCTCTTTTGTCTTTCCTTGAGGAATTTGTCCTCTATCCCAAAACTAAGGAGTTCCCAGATGCTAATTTAAGAACTGTAGCTCAAACTTGCTGGGAATCAGAAGAAATATTTCAGATATTTCCTATTTGGACAATAAAACCGTACGCTTTAGTTCAGAAAAAATATAATAATATAATTTACTGTAAGTGCACAAAAGCCCAATCCTGCAACTCTTTCCTGTTCATTCAATTGTTTTCACTTAAGGAAAGTGTATACGATTTCCCTCCCAACCCTGGTTTAATAACTTATGTAAATAACTGTGAAGAATATGGATGTTTAACAGTTTACAAATACACTAGATTTAAAGGGTATTTGGGAATGTCTATCCTGTTTTTCAAAAGAACTACTACTTTTAAAAGAAGTGTTGTACTAATATTTTCTTTCCTTCAAAATAAAGCTTTATGAGCTCATGTTACTAAACAGTACTCTCATTTCCACTTAAAGTTTAAATGCTTGGCTCATTCTTTCAAAGGAGAATTTGCAGATTCATTGAGAAGTATACACAACAACTCTCTACTCAAGGGCAAATATCCAATATGGCTCGGCTTGGAATAGCAGCTGTGCCGTAGGGTTCTCATTCACAGCATCAGAGTAGTTTCCGTAACAAACTTCCCTGGTTCACTGCAGTTCTCTAATCAATTTTCACTCCTCCAAACTCTTTCTGAGCTCACCCAGTAAAACTAACCACTTTCCACCATAGGTTTTGCAGGCATAGCTAGAGGTTCTGCAAGCCACAAAAGGTTGACTGTTTTCCAGCAACACAAGAGTAACGACCTAAAGAAAGTTTTCATAAATGCTGTACGGCATTAACCTGGCCTGCAAAACCTAGTTACAGTGATGGTGATCAAGACAGTAACACTCTAGCGACTCTAGCTCTACAGCAGGTCTAACATTCAGGTTAAAGAGCAACCATAGGCGGGGAGAAAAAAAAAACACACAAAAAAAAAGACAAGTGACAATGTACATAAAGACTTGCAGTGTCATTTTTGAAAAAAAATGCTTTCAAGGTAGGAATGCATTTATCAAAGACTAAGCTTTGCCCCATTACGAATGATTTGAAGTTTGGGTTCCTGAGCTTGATACTGGACAGGGGGAAGGGCAAGGGAAAGTGTCTTATATCTTAAATTATACAGCAGTATCATAAGGACAGTATTTAAAACCTATTATTAGAAGAATGAATAAGTTACTATAACTAAATAGTAGTTTATTCAGAAGACCTTAATCTTCCTTCTTTTGTGTTTGAAATCGTTCCATTAAAGCCCTAAATATATTTCCTGGTATTTTCTGATGTTTTTCTATTAGAGCTTGGAGTGCTGCTTTTGTCTGTAAGGAAAGAGAAACGGTTTTGGTCAGATTAAGTCATCTTTATATTGTTCATACGTTAACACAATTTCTAGGCTCTTTTCATCCTTTCAGATGTCACAGAACTACTGCAAGTTCAAAATACTATTTTTCCATATTTAAGCCCACAGGATGTGTTTGTGGGATCACTGCCAAGAAACAGATCAACAAACTAGTATATTTATCTCTGGTAGCTGTGTTCACAAGCTCTATTAGTGATACGCAATACTAAAATGATGATGGAGTAAATTAATGAAGAGACCTAGATCTATAAAGCATGTCAGTGCCTGTGTGCTGTACTGCAATTCAGAAACTTCTGCCTATGCCCAGGTTTGCATCAGTAACACTCTTCCAGTATGCGGGAACTTTGCTTCTACACATGCTCAGAAGCAGCACTGGAAACACAGTTGCGTCTCAGCACATTTGGCTTGTACAAAGGAATTATCCCTGCACCCAAGTACCCTAAAGGAGCTGGTCCTGTAAAGCGCACTTGGACCACACCTAAAATACTGCATAGGACAGCAGCATTCACTTTCACTCAAAAACATAGCAGGCCAAAAAGTTAATAGCAGCCATTCTTACCATGTAAAAGCTCTATGAGGAACATTCAAAACCAGGGCAGTATGCAAAAGCTATGGTGAGGACATGCCGTAACCTTCCTATTCTGCCTAGTGAAGCACAGACTACTGAATTCTTAAGGTCAGAGACAGAACAGAGAACTATTTGCCTTTGTAAACCAGTGGTCAGCAAGGGGAAAACTGATTCTTGGTACAAGCTCCCACTGTTTACACGAAGTATGTGATCAACTGTTAAGTCCTGGGAGAAGGTTCCTGCCCACATCTCTTTATAGAGATGGTGCTAAGTGTCTCTGCAAATCTAAAATTTCTATTAGGCAAATAATTCGAGCTTAATTTTTTCTATATATAATGGGAAAATGCATACTGTGCCACAGCCTGAAACATGACATACAATTTTAAAATCACTCTAACTAGGATCCTAGGGGATTCACATTCTAGGGCCCTTATCGAGCAGAATTTGCACTTAATTCAGAAGCAAATGAGGGTTGGCACAAACATAAGATGCCAAAGCACATTTGAAAGTCACTTAAACACACATTCTCTCCTGAAAGCCAACAGTTCTAAAGCCCTGTCAGACTAAACCCCCAAAAGAAAGAATCAGTTTTCCATAACCAGGGCATAAGATAATGCAGATAAACATGTTAAGATGTCATTTTGCAGAGATCTAATCAGATGGTAAACAGGAGAGACAACTGAACTGACACCTGCACGGTCAAGAAGAAAAATCTCTTTCTCTCAAGTGAAGAGAGTGTGAGAGTCTCAGAATGCTAGAAGTGACCATCTGTGGAGCTTCCAAAAATGGCTATTCCAGCCCCCTCCGACTGCTCCATCACTTAGGTTTTATGCTTCTGTAGTGTGAAGCCTATTAATAAAATGAATGAACATGAGAACCTGAGAATCCTTTTTATAAACCACCTAAATCTGAATTATGGGAATGTTCAAAAGTTAATTTGTTGGGCAAGAAGTTGGAGGAAATATAAATGGAAACACACTGTACAAAGCAGTGAAATGATTTACCTTAAATTTTTTTATTGTATGGAATTGAAACAGTTTGTGGCCACAGATTTGCTATATTTGAGAGGTTTCATTAGTACCTTTCTGAAAAGGCCAAGAACCAGAACACTTTCTCTGGGTGAAGTACTTATGACTTTCTCAACTCAGAGCAGTCTTATCTGACTGAACTTCAGTCCCTAAAGCAAGTTGTTTCTCGAAGCAAATACAAGGTACAGTATTGACTTCAAAAGGCCTAGAACATCTGCAAGGTATAGGAATAAAAAGATAGTGTTTAAGAAGGACATTCAGAGTTAAGCAAGTCCAAAGCTTACCATGATTCCACCAACTTCTATATCTAGCTCCAAGGCAGAAATCACTATCTTGACAAGAATATTCCAGTGTTTTCTATCAGAACAGTCAGTATTTTAAATATATATATGCATATCTGTCTTACCTTTGCAGTTAGTTCCTCAGCAGTTACATTTGGTTCATATGGAATGGGTTCTCCGATAAATGTACGAAGCTTGACTGGAAACCCACCGTACACAGGAACTAGTGGCAATCTAATACGTTCATATAGTGACCTAAATATTTCTAATGTGAAAAAATTTAGGGGGAAGGGAGAAAGCAGGAGAAGAAGAAGGGAGAGGGGTGGAGATGGGGAGGGGGAGACAGACAGACAGACTGCGATTATTCTGTAGTTTTTTTCCCAGTATGTCTTAAAACCAGCTTGTCAAGTAATCCAGCCCCTGACCCAGATTCTCGAACAATGTGTCATCTCAAGTGCTATTCTACCCTTGACTGTCATTTCCGAAAAGCTGCGTTAATGCTAATGTCAGACTTGTTTCCACCCTAACTTCGTGTGATATCTCTCCTTCAAAGAGCAGCTGCAAAGAGAAGGAAGAAGAGGAGAAAAATCCAGTAGCTGCCTCTCTGGAAAAGAAGGGAATGCTACACAATACAGGTGTTCACCAATTCAGTTCACCTAATTTTACAGGTTAGCATAAGAAACTAGTATTGGAAGACTGTTCTGTTCAGTCCCACTGAGGTCTAGAGGATCAGAAATAGTCTTATCTGTCTAAAGGCCAGTCATGCTAAAACGCTGAATTGCCCTTTCAGATCACACACTGGTTGCAGTGAAACAATATAAAAAGAGAGAAAAACCAGTTATTTCTATATCCGCTCTAAGCAGACACATCTTCTACCCCACATGCCACCTTCTAAGCATCTAGCCCAAATGCAACCAGAACAGCTTCCTCGCAGAATGGGTGCTAATACTCTTTCTCTCAATTTTAGACAAGAAATTCCTTTAACTGAGGTGTTGGCATAAGAAAATCCTTACTGACCAAGATGTGGAATTTTCTGCACACAACCTATAAGAACAAAGAATATTCCAAAACTATTGAAACTGGAGTAATGCCTCCAGTGATCAACAGAATCCACTTCCTCTAGCACCCCTGCTGTAGAATATAAGTAGCATGAATGATTTTGGCTTAAATTTCTGCTTGTTTGGAAGGATTCTCCTGAACACAGCCAACAATTAATTGCTGTTTATTTTTGTACAACCTAACAAAAGTGTGAATTATTCTGCACGTCTACATCAGATGCCTTGGCTTTCTCCGTGTAATATATAGCTTTTAATTAGAGGGGGAGAGACACAGAATTGTTTTGCCCTGCAGTCCTCTGATGAAGATGATGATGCCATACTTGAGGCAGAACATGTGGCATGGAGGAGACTGTTCAGGCCCTTCCTGCTAGATGGTAAGTTGGAGAATACAAAAAAAGGGGTGTTAACACTAGCAGATCAGCAGAGATGTGGGCATCTAATCATCCCAGAGGTGGACCCTTCAGACATACACCCATCTATTCATGTGCTGGCTCAAAGTCCCCATAGAGGTGAGGAAAGAGAGCAGGCAAATACAAAGTTTTGTGAGGAACCACAGGTTTAGTGCTGAACAGTAGACCAACTACAGATTAAATATATTTCAAACCATTTGAAGTTTAGGTACAGGTAGAGGTGTAAGCAGAGAGCTTTAAGAGAACATTTAAAGAAAGTACATGTCAGTTGCAAACCCCTGTTTGCTTTGCTTCTTAACAGACAGCAGAAAACCTAGAGCTGGCCTAGCAGATATAAGTAGAGAAAAAAAGTGCTCTAAATCTATTTGCCTTTTTCTGGCTCCTTTTTCCTTTCTTCTGCTGCTTCTGTGAAGGCATACTGTTACGTGGAGAGTAACTTAGATGAGCCAATACCACATCTAGTGCTGATATTAAATCCTAATAACATCTCTGAACTCTACTGGAGAGCAAACCTCCAGAAACAAGGCTGTGTCAAATCTCAAATTTATATGGGGATTATTTCTACAGAGATAGGCTAAACACATATGGAAAAATAAACTACAAAAAAATAGAAAATATCTTACTTATTCCTCCTAATGTCCTAACGCCTTCTCGAACATTTTGTGTAAACATAGGAATGATGGGCTAGGAGGGAAAAAAAATAATTAAGAATTTAATGAAGATAGCACTATCTAAAAACTTCTACCTCACTTAAATCCAACAAGCAAATTAATTTCAGAAGTGTTTCTCAGACAAGGACACAGAGAGAGCAAAACAAAGTTCTTCTGCGACCATCTGCCATGAGGTTTCAAGCTGGAGAATACCATGAGATTTCAGTGAGTCACTCTTTCAGCAAGTCCATTTTCTCAAAGCAGCCCAGAATTTCAGAACCTATGGAGCATTTAGGCATCTGCTCGTCTAGCAGTGTTTGCACAGTTGTGACTTAAGTGGTTAAACCTGTTGCTTAATTTGTAGTTATGCTCAAAGGGAAGAATTCAGAGGATTGGGACCCCAAACTTGTCTGATTCATCTCTGCTATGCTGATTGTATTGCTTCCCATACGATATGTCATATTCAATACATGTCCATGATTTACTTCTGCTGATGAATATAATGGTGTTGAATATTTCAAGTTTTTATTGCTGTTTTTGAACTTGAAAACAGCTGTCAAGATTTACAAGAACCAGGAGGGGGTCCACTACTGCATGAAGTTTTTTATTATCATTTTATAGTATGTACTCACTGTACATAGCATCATCAGAAATACAGACTCTTTATGTGATTTTCAAACATTCAGATTCTTTCAAACTTTTTTAAACAAGCATGGAGATGAGCTAGTAAATGAAAGTTTTCAGACAGGTATCATGTCGGGTTTTTTTGGGGGGAGGGGGAAAGTCTGTAAATAATCCAATGCCAACTATAGAGAATAAAAAGAAGTGCAGTTGCCTAAACTGAATGGTAAGAAACTTCTTTATTCTAGAACCATCTTATTTGGAACATCTTACTTTTGACACAGAGGTAGTGATTTTTGTATGTACCAAGTTGGTTTATGTGACAAAAATTCTTGCAAACAAACTGCTGAAATGAAACAACTTCAAGAAGTTGAAGGTCCCAGTTTTAGACACATTTTTCTGATCTTTTAGACACATTTTTCTTTCCATGAGGAGCTATGCTCACAATTAAAGGTGACTTAAAGTTCATCTTTAATCTAAATAAAGATATTTTCCCCACTTTCAGCCTGCCTCTGAAACTATTCCTATTCTACTGCATCTCTCAGGGTTTTTTTTAGGGGGCGGGGGTGAAGGTGCAAGACCTTTGTGAGGGCATAAAGGGAACTGAACACAAATTCAATAAAATAAATATAACTAATACAACCATAGCTGAATCCCAAGTACAGCCTTTCATATGCTATTACAATACATTAGTAAAATCTAAGTCTGTTGAAAATATCCTGCTTAAACAGTGTTATTTTCCTCCTGAGAAAAGTTATGCACACTTAAAATTGGGTCTTAAAAGTATTCTATTTCTGTATAAAATCCAGAGATTTAACTAGTCTCTCTTTGACAGTACCTAAATATAAAACTCTTGGTTTTATATTTAGACTTGGTGTGAGACTTACTTTCAAATTAGGCATATGCAGACCTACGGTCATATGCACAGATCTTTCAAGTACAAATATAGAACAAGAGGGACTCTGAAATTATTATTAAAATAGTTACAATTCAAATATATCATACACTTATGTGCTTTTCACAGTTGGTCCCATATGAAGGATTATCTGCCTGCTGACCAAGCACAATGCTATATATTAGACCTGAAGAGACAGTTCACACTAGTGAGCAGCATCTCCTGCTGCCGCTGTATGCCCTAGACATCTCTTACTACCACAAAATGCCAATACAGTACGTAATGCCAGCAAGTCTATACTGTGCTGGGTCACAGTATACTTCAGTGGTAGGGAAAACAGAAATGTTGATGCATGGTTGCTTCCCAACCATTCTGGTCAGGGTTGAGCTATCACAATCCTGACCAGGTATGGTAAAACAGCACAAGCTTGTAATGTAGAAACTGTCCTGGATTTCATCTCTCATTCTTTTAAACTCTGGATTTCCTGACCACGCTATTCCTTGTTGACTCCAAAGCCTTCTTATCAAAAGCAACAAAAAGAGTCTTGAAATGTAGTTATGAGAGCAAGTAGATCATATCCATGACACTCAGCAATATAACATCAACTATATGATAAATAAAACAGCTTTTCCTGGAAGAAAGTACTAATAAGTTAGCATTCTTTGCTTCTCTTTTGTGATCTGTCATACTTACCACTTTTGCATCAATGGCCACCTGAGCAAAGCCCTTCCGATTACCCCAGATAATAGTATACATTTCATCACTGAAGAGTGCTTCCCGAACTCCACCTGGAGCAATGGCTATCAGACAGCCCTTCTTCAGAGCACTGACACATTCTTCTTTTGGTCCATGCATAACTCCATGTACATCAAGCAATATTTTAAAACCTGTAGGGTAAGATAATATTAATTAAGAAAATGTTAATACATGCTACCATTGAGTACAGATTCCCAGCACAGAACACAATGGCTAAAACTTACTTGTCTAATAACCTGTAACCCCAAATGAAAGATGTTTCTAGAGGGACTGAAGCATTAAGTCCTGCTTATAAATTTTGGTGTAAAAAGTTGAAGATTTAGGGGTTTCAGTGGCTTTTTGTCATAGTAAAGTCAGGTGCTACCTCACAATCAGGACTAAACTGGAAAAAACTGGCAAGCACTGTGTGACATCTTTCATGTGTTCTTCAAAGGAGTTGTCAAGTCAGCTCCAGGGCACTGGTTCCTTGCCCAAGCTCTACTTTTCAAACGTAGCACAGTCCTAATAAAATGCAACAAGAGAAAATACCAGCAAATTATTGTGGTTTTTTTGTTTTGTTAACTTTGGCAAACAAAGAGCAGTCTGTGCACAAGAAGGGGAATGATAAAGAAAATGCAGTGCTCTCTGCGTTGCAGATCACTGCAGGAATTGACTCCCTGGTTCAGTCCGTGAGTACTCGGATGGCCTTTCACACAAAGAGGCATCTGGCAAGCCTGGGTTGGGTATATTCGTCTTAAGTTAAGATTTTTCATTTACTGAAGTGTTCAACTGTAAAGTTACATAAACGCCTTATATCATCTTGAATTTGAAATGTCATACTGACCCTACTCTTCAAGAAACAGCAGAACATCAAAAATTTGCTTACAAGCATCAAATGGGCACAGGCTTCACCAATTTAGACAGCTAGTCTAATGTGAAAGAACATAGCTAGCATAAACCTCTGTTTGCAGGAAATCAATCATGTTCACTTGGTTCAATAAATTTTTAATTTATACGGTATTTATAAGTACTGCATACCAAAATGGGAACTTTAGATGACCGAGCAGTATGGGAAAGATTTCTTCTCTTTCTTCAAGCTTCCCACTGAGGCAAACAACCTTATCAGCCATAGACAAGGACACAGAACTGACCTAGTAGAGTTTGCCCCTCAATAACAGATCTTCATTTTTTAACCTCAGGTTAACAAATGAATAGTTGTTACTATGAACATACATTTGTTACATACAGATTCACTGAGAAAGAGTCCAAATATAGTTAAGAAGACAGAGCTGTCTTCTCTTACAGACCGCATAAACTAAGGGCTTGGGAAGGAAAGCATGAGGCAGCATATCATTAGTTTATTCTTAACTAAACTCTGATCTCTAACCAGTCTTTGTAGTTGGTGTGAGTATAATTACTGATTTATATCTATACACAACTGGGATCTGTTCGTAAACATGACAACAGAACACAAACTCTATTACACCTGTCTCATATTCTGCTGTGCCTGCCTCGCACACTGCTGATGACACTAGCAGTCTTCATCTAGGAGCATTTGCACAGAAGACATGTGAAATAGAGTTTTCCTGAAGTAATTTAATTTCTCTCAGCTGCTTTGTTTGTGGGATCTTAAATAGCTGGTTTTTTACAATGTTTTATATTTCCAAACTAATTAAAGCTCTCCGGAATGTACCTGGTGCTAGGAAGCTGTCTGTGTCTAAGCCCTTTCTGTCAGTGAATTCAGGAGAGAGATGAAACAGTAATGAGAAGTGTTGAGCTGAGCATGAAAAGAGACTCCAAGGAAGGAGAAGCTGTGAAGATAGTTTTCCCTTCTGCATTGGACATGCTGGGAAAGGGAGGGGGGGACTGTGACAGAGCAAGACCATGAGTCTGTCTAGTTCATAGGTCAGAAAAAAAAAAGAACAGAATATGGACAGAATACAGGCAAAAATTTGTAATACAGAATAGTGGTGGGGTGGGGTTTCAAGTCTTCATAAAATTTCTCAGCCGTATTTCCCCCCTTGACATTTAGTATAAACCTCATATTCTGAGCTGTACCTCATAGCCTAGCCAGCAGATCATACATTACTATCAACATCTCTGCTCCAGTAGCAAAGAGGAAGAACCTGGCTCTGTTAGAGCAGCAGAGAGACAGGAACTAGTGCAGTGGCCCTGAAGGGACAGCCAGGGTACTCTGTGCCGAAGGTAAAGGTCATCATGGAGTCAGAAGAAACACTGGCATAGTAACTGGCTGTTGCATGAAAGTGACCAAGAATCTCTTTTTCCACTTTAAACAACAAAACAACTCTCAAAATTATCTAAACACAGTTTTTCAGCCTTCCAGAGCATGAAGGGATGCTAATTTTTCCAAATACCAAGAAGTCCAAAATTAATTTTATTCTGCAGTTCAACCTGGACTCTGCCTTTTGCCCCAGCACACCCTTCTCCTGTTTTCCACAACAGTGTGTCTGCACCAATGTTTGAAAACCCTTTGGAGAGTACCCAGTAATGCATTTAACACTCATCTCAATAAGTGCACTATATAAATTTCTCTAACTTAGCCCCAGTGGCTGTAACATAGGGACTGTCAGCTACCTGGTAGAAAAATGGCAAGGATGTCATCATTTTTCTATGGTTGACCCTCAGGACCACAGAGAGAGAGGAATCATTTAGGCCACTGAATCCAACCATCCACAATTGTAGGTAACCACACCTGTGTATCTGCAGAACATCTAGTCCACAAGACACTTTGCAACACCTTGTGTATGTAACAGACAAGAAGCCACAGCTCCTTTCCTCTGGGACATTACAGGAGAGGGACTGTCTTAGATCCCTAAAATAGCAGGCAACCTTTTAAAGAGGGCTCCCAGATGACTCTAGGAAGCAGACATGGCCCATACTATAGGAGAGGGTGATAGAGAACACAAGTGACATCTCTGTCCTCACTGCACTCTTTGGAAAAAGATTTTCTCTTAACTCAACTTTAGAGAAATCAATGTATTCCTGAGCATTATACAGCTAAGAATCTAAAAGAACCAGAAACCATTGGAATGTTTTTTTTCTGTGACTAACCTCCAGTATTTAAAAGGAAAAAAAAGAAACCACAGGACCATATTTCATATCCTTCTGCCCCAAAACGCAAGCAACAGAAGCATACATAGTACTGATACAGCATAAATTGAGACAATTAATAATTTCCTTTTGCATCGATGTGAAAGAAAGACGCATTAGGCAATGTTCAATAGGAATCTCCAGGTATTTATAGGAAGCCTCCTATTAGGTTAGATTCCCTTCCACAAGTTATCAAGCTGTATCTTTCAAGACTAAGCAGTAGGGAGAGGCATGTTTGACCCCTTGCAGGTTCATGCATCCCTTAGGAGGCAGAGCAGCATTTTACAAACACACTCCAGTTAATTGCAGTTAATTCAGGACAGCAGTGCCCAATGCAGAGGATGCAATGAGACTGCAAACTGGCAATTGCATACTGGCATGTACCCGAGATTCAGATTCACGGGACAACCCATTCCTCACAGCTATCATAGTAGATTCTATAATCATAAAAACAGAAGGATCATTAAACCAGCTAATCCAAGTGTGTCTAACAGCCTACAGACCCTCCAAACGCACCCCCTATCCCACGTCCCCCATTTCTCCTGCACTGAGCATAATAACTTTTGGTTAACTAAAACATCTTCTGAAAAGGCATCCAATTTAATCTGAAGACTTAATCAAGATCAGGCAGTCTTAGTACTAGGATAAAATTATGGCAGTCTTTCTGGTTTGATTCACAAGAGAAGCACCATCTATCTGAGTTGCCAGTCATAGATTATTCTGCAGATTTTGAGACACAGTCCAGAACCTTATCTGGGCTCTTTGGGCTCATCTTCCCTAAACAGCCTTAATTCATTCACAGAACCAAAGAATTATGTAGGTTGGAAGGGACCTCTGAAGGTCATCTAGTCCAACCTCCCACTCAAAGCGGGTCCAACTAGATCAGGCTGCTCAGGGCCTCACCCAGCAGAGTTTTGAAAGTCTCCAGGGATGTAGATTCCCCAACTTGTCTAGGCAATCTGTTCAGGTGGCTGATCACCCTCACAGTAAAATACCTTCCCACACATCTAATAAAAATTTCCTGTGTTGCAACTTGCCTCTGTTGCTTCTCATTCTATCACTGTGCACCTGTCAGAAGAGTCTGACTCCCTCTTCCCTGCACCCTCCCGTTAGGTTGCTGAAGACAGCGATAATATCTTCCCCCATCTTTATCTGGTACAGGCCAAAAAAACCCAGTTCTCAGCCTCTCCTCATACATTGTGTGCTCCAGCCCCCCATCATCCACTGAACATGCTCTAGTGTGTCAACATCTGTCTTGTCCTGGGGAGTCCAAAACAGGACACCATATTGTGAGATGTGCTTGCACAGGTGCCAAGCCAAGGGAAAAAACCTCTTCACTCAGCCTGCTGGCCACACTCCTGCTAAAAAAAGCTCAGTGTGCAGTTCATCTTTGCTGCAAGGGCACGCTGCTGACTCACGTTCACCTTGTTGTCCACTACAATGCCACAGTCCTTTCCTGCAAAGCCACCTTCTGCCCAGGGTACTGCCATATGGGATTGCTCCACCCCAGATGCACAACTTCATATTTGCTTTTGCTGAACTTTGTGATGTTTCAGCCAGTTCATTTCTGTGAAGGCACTCTGAATACCACCTCTAACCCCCAGTGTATTGACTGCTTCCCCAGTTTGGTATCATCAGTGAACTTCCTGCAAGCACGCTGTAACCCCTCATCCAGGTGTGCAATAAAAACATTAAGCAGCGCTGGTTCCAGTATCAGTCCCTGAGGAATGCCTTTAGAAACCAGATGTTAGCTAGATGTTATACTGCTGAACCCGATTCTTGAAGACCAGCCATTCAGCCAGATGTCTCTGTGATGCTACTAAATGACATTTGGGGGACTCAAAAGTATGCTCACACTTAGAACCTTATTTTAAAGCAGAAATGAAGAAAAACAACATTCTCTCCCACTTGATAAACAACTGTGCATAAGTATTGATACAACAGATACAATATGGAGCCAAATCTAAATTACAAAATAGGTTATGTTAGTCAGCTGTATGCAAAAGATTTGATAATCAACTGACAAATCCTAGCCTGTTGGCAAAAGCAGTTGTAAAGGCAAAGCCATGCTGTTACCAGTATGAAAAAAGTTCAGTTTTCAGGGATTAAGGCTGAGCTAAAACTATACTGACAAAAGGACAGTTTTCTGATATGAGTTGTTTCCACTAAAAGCATCAGTACACTACAGAACACTCCTGTAAATTCACAAAAAGAATTAAAAGATTTTTAGTCACAAACTGAACTTGGGAAAAGAACTGGGTACTACTGTATTTCACATACACAAAAACCAGACCCCTCACGTAATTAGTTTCACCAATCAGCAGTGTTTTTCACTAGGCTGTCCAGCCAAAATCTTGCCCTAAACATATTTTTCATTTTCTTCATGCTTCACCTCATGTTTCACACAAACTTGTTGGACGCTTCTACAGCTTTCCTCCAAAAAAGATTCTACTTGGAACAGTCTTCTTGGGGACAGGTTCCACTGCCCTCCATACTCTCAACTGAGTGGGATACGAAAATACATCCGTCTCCCCAGATTAATACTATCAACTTTAAGAGCATTGCTTCCAAACAGTTTATTTCATCAGGTTATTGCATGGGCCAGTCTCATAAACTCATTCTTGTTTGTAAAGAACGTGTTAGAGACAGCTGTACCCCAGCACTTTCACTAAATTTGTCTGAATGTCTGTTCTGAGAGCTGTGTTCCTGTGGCACAACTTTTATTAACTACACCATAAAAAAAATAAAAAATAAATTAGAGTTCTCAAACCAATTGTTGACAATGAAGTATGTTACCTGGTAATCTAAAGACGAAATGATCAGCTACTATGTGGCAGTATCTCTTCTTTTGTATAAGAAGTCTAGCCATGAAATAGATACAGTCAGCAGGAGTAGCTCCATGATAGAACACAATAAGCCCTGGTCCTTCAGGAATATTTTCGGCACCATGAAGCTCATAACCTGTTAGGTGTTAAAGCATAACAGATGTCAAAGTCTGACACAATTCTATCCCAAAGAAACTCCGGCACATTGGCAAACTGAAACCGATAGCTATTAAGCAGTGGTAAGAGCAAAGTGACTGCTAAAAAGTCAAGAGATTACTTGCAGCATTTACTAAGTTGCTTTCACAGGAAATACAAGTTTAATTTAAAGCAGAAGAGCCACATTTAAAGAAAGAACAACAACAAAAAAAACTGAAAACAAAACACCCAGCCTCACTGTCTTGAACTGTATAATTTTTCCTTACTTTTTCAGTTCACTGTCTTCAAGGCTGCAGAGTCCTCTTAATCAACCATTCAAGAGAAATCAAAATAAGGATTGGAGTGGTAAAACACAACTATTTCAAGCTACTATTTAAATGAAGTTCATTGCCACCAGTAACTGTTTAAGAAGATTTGACATGACAACATCCATTTACATGTCACCTTTTACTCCAGAGTATGAAGCTTATCTTTGTTACTTCTCTCAGAATTATACTTGCTCCGTTTTTCTGTCACTAAGTACTAAAAGCTAATTGGGGCTTTATATGCTTAATTGAAGCACACATAAACACACACAAGTTTCTTACTGAACTTACATTTCTAATTAAGTGCAGAATATATTCAGTTAACACAAAATATCAGAATGCATCAGTATAGAACATATTCAGTTAATATTGAGCAGTATTGTTACAGTATCTTGTCTGTGGTCTTTTTTTTTTAAAAAAAAAAAAAACAAACAAACTAAAAAACCCCCAACAACAAAAAAAAAAGCCCCAAACCCTGTCACTTCTTCCAAAGTTAATCAGGTCTGCAATTCCCATTCCATTGTTTTGGGGTTTTTTTTTTAATTCTGAAGGTACTCTTGACTCTTCTCCCTCTATTTTACTTTCTATACCTGTGGAGCTGCAACATATTGCAAGCATATCATCTGTACCATCCCAACTGACCACTAACTGTGCTCCATGCCAGCCAATCATAATCAGAATGATACCTACATCTAGCATTTGCATAATATATGTAAAGTTCCAGGTATCACACACCAGTTTGGGGTTTGGGGCTTTTTGGTTGTGGGGTTGTTTTGGGGGGGGGTGGGGGTGGTCCCAATGCTGTGAGATTTCAGGATGAAAAGTTCTTCCTACAATATATTGATTAATCAAGCAGGGGAAAAATACAATTGCGAAACATTTCATTCTTTAGCAAGAGAAGTGTATAGAGAACATGGAAGCAGCTGGCAGGGCAGAAAAAAGTCACCACTGTCAGTAAGGGACTGGATAAGAATCTTGCCTGCGCAAATAAAAAGTTAGACCTTATAAAAAGAAAAAGTTACTAAGGATGAAAAGAGCCAAAGCCTTAAAAAAATAATTTTCTTCTGAAAAAAAGTAAATAGCTTTTTATTGTGAAGTGAGCATTTTAAGCTCTTTGATGTAGCTGTTGATTTTGATCTAGTGTACTTTCCTAGATTTGAAAGTTACATCTTAGTCTTACAAAGCCTATCTGATACAGCCGCTGCACCATCTGGTTATCAATGCCTTGAAAACCCGCTTCCCTTTGACTAGAGAACAAATAGAGATGATTTTCAAGAAGGATTTGTTCTTTATGTAAATTGCTCTTAAACATCTCTTTCTCCTTTGGCTGCATCTAGACTGAATGGTTCTGAAAGAGGCTTATGATTTCCTTAGAAAGAAAAGCCAAATCATTTATTAAGTCTGTCTTTACAAAAGAAATAACAGTAGAAGGACAAGGAATAGAGCCCTTAGTTTTGACATTCTAGTAGAGAACGCAGTTGTCAAATACACAGACAAAAAATAAAAAAATTAGGGTTCTGTAACAGTTTGGGGCTCTAAAGTCAATTCGAAGCAACTAGTGAGCGAACTGACACTAAGTGCTCCTTTAAGCCATCATTTGGCGTTGTATGTAAAAGACTGGTTAAGTACAATTAAATTATGCTAACGTGCTGGCATACTAGCTGTCAGGGAACTGGCATTTAAATATAGTTAATTGATCTAATTTTTAACATAGCAAACATTTCATGACCTCCTGGAATGAGGAAATCCAGGAGTAGTTATAAAAAGTAAAAAAGAAAAAAAATTAAACAATTTTTAAAAATTGCTTATATATTCAACTGGATGAAAGATCTTATTTTGTAGCAGCAAAGAAATAAATGCATAAGACAAAAAATTCGACATCCAAAAAAGTCTCAATGGCTTTTTTTTCCTCCCAAGCACCACTGGCAGTCATTGATAAAAAAAGAAAAAAAAAATTGGCCTGAATTTTAGATTTCATGCAACAGCAGCAACAATCAGATATATATTGATAATCCTGAAAGGTAAACCAGGAATAAGAGCTTCAGCAGTTTTTAATGAAAAGTCAGATCTTGCTTACCATGCCATATTCTTCCATGTCCATCCCATAGGGTAGCCAACATCTGTTTTGCACCACCCCAAAAATCATTGGAATAAGCTTCCTTTAGTTCATTCTTCCTTTTATAAATATGAAGAAGGAGAATGGAAGTGTAGAAGAGGATGATGAGAACCCCTGGAAGTAGTAAAACTACTGCGAGTGGAAAAAGCACCCATGAAAGGTAGACTGCATAACTCAGATAATCTTCAATATGCTCCACGCCAGTCCATTCTCCCAGAATGTAAGTCAGGCAGGTTAAGTAGGACATAGGTATCGGTCCTGCAGTACAGGACTCATTTCCACCTATCATCTCCTGTTTAATTTAAAAAAAAAAAAAAAAAAAAAAAAAAGGCAGATGAATAAATCCTCAAAAAAGACTATACTGCCTATATAGTCTATAGTATATAGTATATACAGTATACTGCCTATACTGTTTAATCATACAAAAAACCTGACACATTTACTCATACACCATTTATCCCACATCCCAGCAGCACATATTAGAAACATAATGGTTCATACAGCAAAACCTTTACTTGATTTTTTTTTTTCAGTCCTTTCCTTTTGTGTAGTGGAAATGCTGACAATTCTAATTGACAGAGATAGTGCAATTGCTTAATCTCAGGCTAAGATTTTATCTCATTAAAAACTGTTCAACTTACGCAGATCCAGAACATTTGTATTGTTACCAGTACCAATTTATACTGTATTTTTGGTTTTCAGAAAGCTGTATTGATTAGTGTAATTTATCGTTCTAATACACAATACACTCAAAACCTTCTCCCAAGCACTTACTACAACAGGAAACAGCACAATCTGAAACTCAGTGCTATAAAAAAAACCTGCTGAACACTTCCACTGTCCACAAGCATACAATGACTCAGGAAGAGGATGGTCTCTAACAAGCAAGTGTCACTCCTGTAGAGACCTTTAACTATATCTGGAAACTTACAGATAGTGAAATGCAAAGTCCAGGAGCACAACACAGACAGGCTGCAGAAAGGACAAGGAGAAAAAGATCACAAAAAGTCCTCTAGAAGTTTTAACTGCTCTGGCTTTACTCTGTCTATGTGTAAGAATCTCTCTTCTCCGCCAGCTCCTAAGAAGTTTCAGGGCTAGACCTCTCTGGGCTGATATTTCAGGTTTTCTATAATTCTGGAGCAACACTTTTTTCTTAGCTTTGTACTATTTAGGGGAAAACTTGCTATTCGCTTCATCTTACAAACATGAGACAACCTGTACACTTGGCTATCTTAGCTACAGTTCTAGAACAACATAAATAATACCTTGGGGAAAAAAAGTTATCCTAATCTAGAAAAGTTTTGGTCAAGACTTGAAGTAACTGTTACTCAGGACCAAGAAGAGAAACATTTTGCAACTGTAATGTAGGCTTGTAGAGGGAAACAGATTAAGAGCAATAATTTCTAAAAGAATCTAAGGTTGGGGTGGTTGTGTTTTGTTTTTGTATTAAAATGTGACTTACATCATGAATGATTGCAAAGTTCCTATGCCTGGATAGACAAGTATCTATCACTCCTTTACTCTTGCTCTGTTTTTGCAAGCAACAAGTGACTGAAATTCAGAAGATAATTTTGCTAATACTATCATAACCCCAATGACAACAAAAACTACAAAGCAGATCAGTTTTGCTCCACATTTGCTATGAGATGTTGAAACATGTACTAGAGCAGAACTCATCTCACTTATTTCCCGGTCTCAATTTTTCCTCCCGTTCTGATAGACCAAGGATGTTCCTTTTCCTTCTGTTTTGAAATTGGCCTCTAACCACATTGCTCAAGATAACTCCTGTTAATGAGAAGAAAGCTGATCTCGTGACAAGGACTTTGCTCCCACGATCCATGCCTGTTCCACTAATTCAGGCTTACAACATTTTGCTCCTCAGCATGTTCTTGAGGACAATGGGATGAGCAGCATCTTCAGCGATGTATAAGCACGTAGCATTAGTGACATGCACTTCACTGATTTCATGCACGTGTGTTGGGGGGGGGTGTTAGGAAAAAGGACAGGAGAGAGCGAGCATGTGGAAAAGCAAGAGAAAGCTCCTTCTCATTCCAGTTGCCAGAGCCGAACTTCAGAACCTGTCAGGCAGCAAACACCCACAGCAAGTACAAGAAAAGTGACTTGTGAGACCAAGCAACATTTAGGAGTAGCATTCAACACCACAATATTCATCAGATTGTTATGCCTGGACTTCTCCAGTGGTTCCACCTACTAGCTAGAGAACAATATGGAGCACGGGTTATGGCACAGAAACATTTTTCAAAACTCAGAGGTGATTATACAGCTTTAAAGATTACTTAAATTATACTCTCCTGCCTATTATATTTTTAATTCTTTATGGCTTTCTCCAAACACAAAATCCTCACCAAGTAAATTTAAAGTCCTGTCCACGTGTCAGCCTTGCAAAATATTACTTGTCCTTTTGCCTATAATGTTAGATGCAATACCTTAAATGCAATCATAGCAGTTTTATAAGTTTACTTGCATATCTATGCACTAACCTGTAACACAAATTAAAATCCGACATCTTTGCTGCCAACCACAGAGGTAACATCTAAAGTACTGCCTTCCATTACAGACAGTCAACTCTGAACAACACTGTTTCCTCATCTTGAAGAGATTCATAGAATAATTTATATTGGAAAGGCTCATTGAACAGCACTTGTCCAACCTCTTGCTAACTAAGAAGTTAGATAAGGTTGCTCAGGGCCACGTCCAGTCCAGTTTGTAATATTTCTAGGGATGGAGATCCCACTGCTTCTCTGGGCCCCTAATCTAGTGCTTGACCACCCTCATGGTAAAAATTATTTTCCTTATTCTAGTTAGAATTCCCCTTAGTGCAATTTGTGCCTGTTGCCTCCTGTCCCTTTGCTGAAAAGAGCTTAACTCCCCCCTCTCTATAACCACTCATTAAGAGCAGTGGTAAGATCCTCTTTAAGGCCTCTCTTCTTCAGGCTAAACACACACAGCTCCCTCCGCCTCTCCACAGACACCATGTGCTCCAGCCACCTAACAATGTCGGTGGCCCTCATCTGCACCCCTTCCAGTTTGGCGGCATCTTTCTTGTGAGGCTCTAAACTGGACTTGAGGTCTCAAAAGTGCTGAAAAGAGGGTAATAAATACTTCCTCGATCTAACGGCTACGGCCTTGCTAAAGTAGCCCAAAATGTAGATAGCCATCCTCACTCATATTTGATTTACCATCCACCAGATAAAGGCCTCCTCCAGGTCTTTTATCTCCTGTAATTTTGCTCCCCCCATAACAAGTCCGGCATTCATTCTGATCACGCAGGGTACATCCACAAAAATACTCCATATCCAAGCCCAAGTGTGATTTACGTTACTGCCACACTGGACACCCTACCAAAGGCAATGGCAGTGAAGAAGCAAAGACAGATTCTATCTCCATGATCAAAAAAAGCACAGGATGCTCCACACTGAATAAAGGTCCCATATAGTTCATCTACGCCACTAACAGATAGTGTCATTTTGGTCTGTTCCAACTTTACAGCTGTCTACTCTATGACTGCCCAGAGCAGTTAAAATTACAAGATAAAGCACACTGTCTTCTAGAAACACCAGCAATGTCACTCTGATTAGGACCTCATTTAAGCAAAGAGAGGCTATCCTGCCCTCCTTGTCAGAGGTTTTCTGACATCTGCCACCATCCAAATCTAAAACCTACAATGGGGTGCAGTACTACTACGTCTCACCCTTAGCCAACTTAGAGGCAGAATCCCTCTGTAACACAAGCAAACCCTTAAAGGACTTCTTATTTTAACTGACATCAGTAACACATTTCCTGCTGTGCAGTTCAAACCAAATATTTGTAGTTTGGGTTCTAGCTTCCTCACAGACCAGCTTATATGTATTTTCACTAGACGAAAAAGATGCAATTTCTCATTTGACTAATGACAGTGCACGCTGACTTAAGCTTTACTTAGGGCTTTACGTTGACGGTGAAATGGAAACAAGGCTAACATGGAATTCCTTTCACTGATGTCTAGCATATGACCCAGAAAAGTCCTTAACTAAACTACAACGGTGGTCTTCAGCTGCAGTCAGCAGATGCTGTGTTACCTGAGACCCTATAGCTCACGCTAGAAGAAGCAATTATGGAAAGCAACATATACTGCTGTAAACCACACACAGTGTGATTTCAGCATGTGTATGAACGTGTAAGTGGAACCTCTGGAGAACATTCCAGTCTCTCCAAACTAGAAAGATGCTGCAAAGCAACAGCTATGACAGGCCCCTGCCAACGGAAATACACTGCTTTCCACTGTGTCAGCCAGCTACGGGGAGTATTTCTACTAGAATTAGCAACGCCACCATAAAGGCAAGAAGAACAGAAGACCCCGACAATCCTGCTAATGGCATCCGTGGCTGGAGAGACCCTAGAAGTCAGAGGGTGGTTTCATCCTTGCTTTGAAAGAAGGATCGGCCTGCTTCTTGCTGCTGTGACGGCAGGGCAGTGGTTCCTTCTGCAGCAGGCTGGCGGGGTCGGCGTTTCTTTTTTCTGACAAGAAGGACGCAGCCCCAGCCCGGCTGCCCCAGCGAAGCGGCCCCCGCCCCGTCCCGCACCGCGCTGCGGCCGCAGCCCCCGTCCCGGCGCCAATTAAGGCAGGGCCCCAGGCTCGGCGGTAGCCAACACAAGCCACCTCCCGCCCGGGGACCTGCGGGGCCGCAGCGGGGGCCAGGTCCCGGACGGGGAACCCCCCGGGCAGCGCCCGCTTACCTTCCCCTGGCAGCGGCGGCTCCGGCTTCAGCCCCGCGTCCCTGCCGGGGCCTGGTTTTACTTCTCCGCCCGCCGCCCCCGCGGAGGCCGGGTGCCCGCGGGGCGGCCAGGCTAGGGCGGCTCCCCGCGGCGGGACGGAGGCGGGAGGGCACCGTGCCGCCGGCGGGCGGGAGGGGGGTCGCGGAGAGAACGAGGGCGGCGGAGGGGACGGGACGGGACGGGAAGAGACGAGAACTCCGCGCCGCCGGGGGCGCGGGAGCCGCCCGGACCGCGTCCGGCACGCACCGCCCGGCGCTTCCGGCGGGAGAGGAGCGGGCGCCGCCAGGGGGCGCGCGTTTCCCGCGAGCGGGGCGGGGCGGGGCGGGGCGGGGCGCGGCGATTCCGTTGAGAGAGCCCAGGCGCGGCTCCAGACGGACAGGCGCACGTGGCGGTCCCACCGGCGCGAGCGGCCGGCAGCATCGCCGCGCGCCCTGCCCTCGGCTGTCGGCGACGGCGACCGCGACAGCGCTGGCTGCAGGCTCTGTCAGGGCTTTGCCCCTCGTGTTTTTCTGCCTGGCCGTCTTTTACGTGTGCGTCACCTGCCCGCTCGGCTCTTGTGGTTGTTCGGTTCTGCTTTCGTGTGACGGTATTTGCGCTGTTGTCCAATTAATCTATTTTTCTGGTGTCACCAGTAGGGTATTTTCCCCCAATGCAAAATCTTGTAGTTCGAGCTGGATACGGTTTACATATGAAAAGTTAAGAAAGAGGATTTCCTCGCGTTGTTGGTGCGCAAACTATACACCAAAAGAGTCATAAATACTGCTTATGTTTTGAGGCAGGCACGGGTCATTTGCATTTGCTGGGTTTCGTTTCTTTTTTGCTGTATGATGGAGTGGCTAGAAAATACGTGTAGCAGGGGAGTGATTGGATCCCCAATTACAATTCTATTTGTATGAAAAGAAACTAGTTTCTGTAATACCAGTTTCTAGTTCTAGTTTCTATAATACTGCTCTAAAAAGAGTCAAAATTTAGAGGGGGCCTCTAAAATAGTATTATAGTAACTGCTCTTTATTACAGCAGTATTATAATGTTTCTGCAATAAATAGTTTAAAATTTTTTTATTACTTATATTTATTACTTACAAAAATCACTTACATGTCATTCAAAACCACTCACATCTCTCAATCATAGTTTTGTCTATCACATTGAGACCCCAGAAAATACTCTTAAGACAACTGCAACAGAAGACAACTAATAGAAATTAATTTTTACTCCAGCTCACTTCAGCTAAGCTGCAGATAATACAGGGATGCTGCTGCAAGATGAAATAGCCCAGGAAAGACTTGAACTTTGTTAGCAAACTGTTAACAGCTGTCTGAGATACAGAAGATTTAGGCTGAGGTTCCTGCTTTGAAAGACAATCAGTGCTCTGATTACATACGCCCTGTCCAAGGCTAGTGCTCTGTTCTGAGTTGCAGCACGGCCCCCAGCATCAGGTATCAGAGGACATGGAGTTTGAAAGGTTGTGCAAATTCAGGTGACTAAAGTGTTTTAATTGATCATAGAATCACAGAACCACGGAATCATTTAGGTTGGAAAAGACCTTTAAGATCATCGAGTCCAACCGTAAACCCGACACTGCCAAGTCCACCACTAAACCATGTCCCTAAGCACCACGTCTACACGTCTTTTAAATACCTCCAGGGATGGTGACTCCACCACTTCCCTGGGCAGCCTGTTCCAGTGCTTGACAACCCTTTCAGTGAAGAAATTTTTCCTAATATCCAATCTAAACCGTCCCTGGAGCAACTTGAGACCATTTCCTCTTGTCCTGTCACTTGGGAGAAGAGAACACCACCCACCTCCCTCCAACGTCCTTTCAGGTAGTTGTAGAGAGTGATAAGGTCTCACCTCAGCCTCCTTTTCTCCAGGGTAAACAACCCCAGTTCCCTCAGCCGCTCCTTGTAAGACTTGTTCTCTAGACCCTTCACCAGCTTCATTGGTCTTTTTTTGGACACGCTCCATGCTGATGCTAATGTACTTGAAAAATAGGATAGTCAGAGAATGATGCCATCTAGTCCTTCTGCATAGTTTTTGTGATACAAGGAATGCTTTCAGATTCTGGTTACTCTTAATTCCTGTTGCTTCTTCATCTGTGTCCATTTTAGTATTCGATAGCCCTTTCTTTTAGTTCCTTTTCTCACTCAACTTAAGCTCAGGCTTTGAATTTTAGCTTATATTGTTGGAGTGCACTATGTAAGACTTCATGGTTTGAATTCCTGTTCATGTCCAGGCATATCAGTCAGCATCTTGATTTGCTTTAGTTTATGCTGGGAGAAAAATCTTTCTGCCTGTATACAGCAATTATAGTTAAGGTGTTCAAGTAAACAGTTCTATGTCTTAGGACAGATTT
Organism: Harpia harpyja; assembly: GCF_026419915.1. Lineage (NCBI taxonomy): Eukaryota > Metazoa > Chordata > Aves > Accipitriformes > Accipitridae > Harpia > Harpia harpyja. The sequence goes on from NC_068944.1 coordinate 36,646,718, forward strand.
GAGATTTTTTTTTTTTTTCAGGAAAGGATTCTTGTCTTTTTGCTCCAGGGAAATAACTTACCTGTCTATCCTGCTCCCTTCTTAAGATGTGCAAGAAATATTTGTGGAGAAGCAGCATGGGAACAGGAAGAATTTATTTTAATCCAAAGAGTAGATGTAGTTTTCTAGTGAAAATGGGCAAATATTGTATATATTTTCTTAGACGCTACATAAAGTTTTAGGATGTTGAAGGGAAAGATTATATAGGTATTAGAAGTACAAGAAGGAAAAAACAAGGCACAAAAAATACCTTGCTTGGTGTTTGAAGTTAACAGACTTGGTTGCATTTAATGGCATATTGGATAGATTACACAAAGCTCTCCCACTCTCACCAGTAACAACATCCCACTGCTTGTAAAAACACATTCTGCTTGCTGTAGCAAGTTTCAGTATTCTGCAAGTTGTATTAGGAAGACCACGCTGCCTCTATCAACCTTTCCAAACAGATATTTAGGCTCAATCCATATGGGGACAGCAGTGTTGCAGTACTGCATTTTTAGGCAAACTACCAGTGATGATAAGCCTCAGGGTTGCATTACCTAAGTAAGCTCCCCCCACCCACCCCATCCCCCCCTCCACCCACTCCCCCACCGCCCCGAGCCCACTCCCTGCTCATCGGGAGATTTGGGCCATACCGCACATCTGTACTGCCAACACATTACAATGCAGGGATTCTCAGGCTGGGGGCAGCCTCATCCACTAAACCGGTATTGTATGGTGCAATAGTGTAGGAATGTACCAGCTCAGACTTGAAACTACTTCTTACATATATTTGCATAGTGCTACACTTAAAGCTTTTTTCTCTCTTTGAGAGACTTTTCTTTTTTCTGTCAGGGCAAAGTCTTGGATGTAGCATTCCTACTTTCCAGGGTAATGAACCACTAAGCTCATGTGTTTGTAGGAGTCTACCTGATTTAATGGGATTATTTATCTTTGTATAGTCTCTCTAGAAAAATGGCCTAAACAGTAGATCATTAGCTAAAGCAAGACAGTTTCTCTTCTGACACTGTCTTTTGTGGCATCCAACAGAGAAGGTGCCCACCAAGGGGTGGACTCTGGTGGGACAACAACGACTCTGAGGTTATGCTCTGAGACTGGACCGTGAACCGCTCGAAACATAAAACCACAGATCCAGACAAAACTTCTGAGGCTCTCAGATGTATGTACATACTTGTTTTGGGAACCAGGCAAATCCTGGCTACATGATTTCCTTTGGGGGAATTTAGCTGTTGCATTGCTATTATACGTAAGTTTTCTTCTTCAGTCTTTCTGACTTCAGAATATCCTCAAAGACACAGGGGAACCTTCAAGAGGTTGATTGTTGTCTTCTGTCGAATCTGTAGAAACTTGTAAATTAAACTGTTTGAACACCAATTATTAGTCATCAGTGCCGTAGGACATTGATTTTTACTGTATGCTGTAAAAACAATGAAATAAACATAAACATTCTAATCACTTTTACAACGTTTATCAAATCGCTCCAGTAAAGCCTTCCATATGCTGCCTGGGATTGTTTGGTGCTTGCTTATGAGAGTCTGGATGGCAGTCTTTGTCTGAAAAGAGAAGAGAAAATTGCCTTTACAGACCTGCTTATGCAAGGAAGAACAGTATAATCACTGACTTCTTCTCAGAGGTTCAAGAGGTATTGGGAAATTCACACAGAAGATCTGCTTTAAGAAGAAAGTTGTCTTTTATATTAGCTAGTTGTCCTAATGACACTTTCCTTGGAAAGGAAAGGAATAAAAACATTGATTGCAGTTTGGATAGGCTCAAATTATTGAGATTTATCAAGCCTGAGCATTACTAAGTCAATGTAGCCTTTAACACATGCAAACATTAAGTCTGTGCAATCCCCATCCCTGAAGGTTTTCATCAAAAGCGCTGGATAAAGCCTGACTAACCTCATGTGATCTCACAGCTGACCTTGCTGGGACCAGGAATTTGGAGTAGGGACCTCCATCTGCCCTTCCCAACATGAATTCTTCCGTAATTGTATCATACACAGCATGCACATAATAAGAGAATTCATATCTAAGTTCTGTTCATTTTTACTCTACATGAGATTCAAATGCAGATTTGTGAAGAGAATGCATAAAAAATTCTGTATTTCTACTAGGGATAAGAAATAATCTCCCTTAGTTTTTCCTCATGTATTTAAACTTGAAAAAGAGTAGGTACATACTCCGGTGATTTACCCCAGAGTGATGGTAGAATGTCACTGGGAATATAAGAAAACAGTAGCCAAACCTTTCCTGACAGATTCATGTCCTGACTCCTTTCCAGGGCAGGATCAGATAGAAGTCAGCCAGGCCACTGCTCATCTCAAACTCCATTTAAGTTAGGGGTTTTTTTAACTAATATGAGCCACAGAAGACCTAACCATACTCCCACTGAAGTGGGTGATCAAAGGCTTGACTTAGTAAAGCAAATCAACGTCATGGGAAATTTCAGTTTCAGTTTTGCAAGTACACAAAATACTGTTCCCCCAAAATACAAGAACATGGAAAACCATAAGGGCAGTCTTAGCACTAATACTGCTTCCAGCCTCCTAAACCTGCTAAGACCAAACTCCACAGCTTGCTGGGGCAGTTCCCTTGTAACAGACCAAACCTGTCTTTCTGGTTTCACCGCTGTGAAGCCCAGAACAATCTGCAGTAGATCCTTAAAAAAAAGGAAAAAAAAAAAAGAAAGAAAAGCTAGCCTTCTTCCATCTTTTTGGGGGGCAGCAAGGTTTTTTTTCATCAGTGATTCCTAACAAGTGTTTTGATCTGTGTATTCCTAGGCCATAGCAGATTTTTTTTGCATAAAGCCCTCCTTTCATCTTCTATGAAAAATTTTTAAAAGTGTGTTTTCTGTATAGATTAGTACTTTGAAAAATGTCTAAACCCTGGGTCTATAAACATTTTTATCCTCCTGGGCACCACTGATTTCACCAAGCTGTAGGTACTCAAAATATTTTTATATTTTGAATGCAAATTATTTTTTTAACATTTTCCTTTTGACACTGAGACTGAAGCTCTTGTGAAACTTTGTTTCTAGAGCCCTATGTTATTTGGAGAAGATTCTCAAAGGTATTTGTTATACATGAAATTTATTTTCCTAGCTGCTGAAAACTGAACTCAAAACATAGCATACATAATTTCAGTTATCAAATTATCAGAGGCACGGGAGAAACAAAGTTAGCATGCCAAGAAGACAGAGCTCACACATTCTGAAAGGATGAGCGCATCCCAATCAACTATTACTATGTCAATACTTACTAGTAGGTATCCGTACATAAAACCTGGAGCTCAACTGCCCATTGCTTTAACAAGCTAGTAAAAGGGTATTTGTCTTTATTCAAGCATACAAAAATTTAGTTTCAAGTGCATATAATAGACGGCAAAGTACGTAGTTCAGTATTGCAAGGAGACCTAACTTACCTTTTCAACTAATTCCTCTGTAGTTATATTGGGATCATAAGGGATTGGCTCCCCAATGTATGTGCGAAATTTAACTGGAAGTCCTCCGTACGGAGGAGTAAACGGCAATCGAGTACTTTCATACAACTGTCTAAAAAACCCTGAAAGAGTTTAAGGGAGGAAAAAGTGAGATTATAGTCAAGAAAACACAATCCAAACTTGAAATCTGATTAATATGGAAGACTTCTTAAAAATGCATGCTTTATCTGACAGTCAAGAAGAAATTACAGGATTTAGGTAACTGTCCACCAAAACGAAGCTCGATAGACTTCATAGATCACTCAAATAAGACTGCATTAAAGAACCAAATCACAAAGTACAAGCCAGTTATACACAAGCTATTTCCATATTTGAGATACCTCTGACCCACAGCAAGCGTGTTAGAGAATCCAAAGTAAGCAGAAGTCTGAAAAGCAAAATCTAAGAGAAAAGTGAGAGAAATCTGAGAGAAAAGTGGAGAAAACATTCCAAATACTTAAAATATATTTTAAAGTTCTTACTTCTTTCTTTAAACATCCTATATCCTTCCCGGACATTTTGAGTATACATTGGAATGATGGGCTAAGGAATTGCAAAAAAACCAAAAAGGTGGAAGTGTTATACCAGGTTTGAATTTATGTTTTAGTGCCTGTTAATGCAGCTAAGAAAATCACTTGAATACAGAGGATGATTATCAGTCAGTTACATAGCAAACAAGGAATCTTGTTATAAAAAATAAACTCCAGAATAGAAATAAAATTCTATTTCTTAGCTCCCACAAACATTGCTGTTTTAAAGTCACCACCTGTAAGGAAAATGACTGACATTGTATTAGAGGTTTATACCTTTCATTTTGAATGTACATTATAAAAGTTAACTGAGATTCTAAAAAAAATAACTTGTATGTTATATATTTATTGCAGTATCGCTGACTGAAACATAAAATGAAGTTTTGCAGTTTCTCTGTCTAAAGCTTACATCATATGTGGTGAATAGGAAACTATTCCCTTCGTGAAGTCTTGCAGAAAGCAAGTAGACATTCATGTTTGGCTCATCTCATTTGCTTCTCAAAGTAAGGTCTCACTGAAGCAGTAATGTTTGGATAATACCCCACTGTAAAAAACTTCTGCAGATCCCTTGGACAGACAAGGCAATCGTATGTCCTCATTGACCTGGATTACATGCCTTCTGGAGGGCAGATCCTTAGGCAGTTACAGAACAAGTTCACTTCATTATTGAGACTAAAAAGACAGACACTTGACACACCTGAACTTGAAACAGTCATATCTTACAGCCTGAGGTAAGATTTCATAGTTTGTAGACAAACTTAACAGTGATTGTATCCATATGTACAATGACTTTTTTTTCCCTCTATTGTCCCTTTTCATTTTTTTGAAACTGTATTTTGAGCATGTTGTTGCAATTACTTGTCCAGAAGGTAATGAAAGAACACCTTTATGCTGTTAAGAATCACTATCAGAGAACAGAAACCACAGGATGAGAAAAAAACAAGCAAGAAAAAGACCTAACTAGAGCCTAACAAAGAACTCAAAGTGATGGAAACCATTTAAAGGAAAAAAACCTTGACACACAACAAAAATATCAAACATACATAAAGTTGTATTAGTAACCCCTTCAGAATGAGAAATTACGGGAAATTATTAGAAATAAACCCTTAAAAATAATCAATAATGTCTTTTAAAAGCATATAACTACTGGACACTAAAAATATCACACTTAGCTTCAGCTATTGATTGAATACTGTATGTCTAACATTTAAAATGTTTGAAACCCACCTATCATACAGACACAACACTTTAAATTTTAGGAATAGTGCAAGAGAAACATATCTTAAGCTATAAAGAAATCTGGCAACTTTGAAAGTCACTTGCATACAACGATCCGCCAATGAAGTACAGAGTGGGTAGCAGCATTCAGTCCCTAAGCTGATAAAAACGGTTACACACATAAAAGCTTGCACCTGTAAAGCAGCACAATCAGATCTGCAGTAACCCACAGATTTAGATCTGCTATGTTGGAATTGAGCTGGATCACACCCGGCCAGCTTGAAAATCACAGAATCGCACAGGATAGTTAAGGTTGGAAGGGACCTCTGGACATCATGTAGTCCAAACCCCTTGCACATACATAAGAATTTTATAAACCATAGTCCCTGTTGATCTTTTACCTAACTAGACTTGAACCCATTTTTTTGGCACATATAAAATGCAGGGATCTTCAGAAACAATGATTCCTTCCATTAGCTTGTCAAACTCCAGCCATAGGCAGAGTGTTTCTGAAGCTCAGGCCCCTGGCATAGATAAATTTGACTGAGACAAATATATGTCCCAGAAGTTCATTGAGTCATAACATTAAATAGGAACACTCTCCTTCTCTGACCCAAGTAAGCAGAGTAGTTATATAAGATGAAGTGGAAACTGAATGTGGAAACCTATAGGCAAGGACTGAGGCTAAAACTATGTTCCTTGTTTGCTTTTCTTCAACTTTTTCAGTGGAAGAACTGTTGAACTTCTGTAACATTATAAGAAGAATGGGAATGTCTATTCATATATAAAGTTGGTTTTGTCTTGAAATCCCCATTCAAGTCATCTGCGGCTGGTTATGAACCACCATGTAGTCATTCTGAATAGTGTAAAGTGAGTGTGGTTCTTTGATTGATGGCTACACTGTAGGTAGAATAAATTCAAAAAGACACTTACAGTTCTATCTTGCCTTCATCCAGGGTCCGAATACATATTAGCAAAACATACATAATTGCCACATTATAGAGCAAGTTCTGATAGTTTAGATGAGTCTATCCCTAGTCTTCAGTCAGCCTACAAGACTGGTTTGGCCAGTATTGAAAAGCATGCAGCAAGAACAAACAAACAAACTCCAAATTTGTCAAAAGATGGAATCCAGTTACTACTATGGGCCTAACTTTATAGAAGAAATGGTATATAAGGTTAATATTGCCCCCCCTACTGTTAAATGCACAGCACTAGGGGTTTTTTAAGTGTTTAGTTATCTAAGGTGTGTATGACCACAGACTTCCAGAGAAATATGAAAGATGCCCAAAATTCAGTGGAGTCTGCAAGCTAATTACAGTGGTGCCCACCATACTGGGATCTGGTCAGACTTCCTGGTCGTAAAAAAACCCAAAACTGAATGAGTGCAATAATAAGTGATAAAAGAGCCAGCAGCACTGTAAAGGTGAGCTGAGGCTAGTAGGTATCAAAAGGAGAAAATACTCTCTCTGTCCTCCAGGTAACAGATAATCCTACGTAGTGTCTGTTTTACAAAACATGTTGTACAAATGACCACAAGAACCTTTCACACTGCAAGAACCTTATCCTCAATGAATACTCAATTCATTAAATAAAAAAAAAAAACACAAACCCTCTCAACAGAAAATGTTAGCAATTTTAGATACTACTATTCAGCTATTTCCATGTGCTTCTAAATTATGGAAGACTGGAAGGATTAAGAGGATTACTAGCAAGGATTTTTGTGATGTGTTTTGATCAGGGTGACGTCCTATATTAAGGGCACTCAGAGTTTTTTATTCAATTTTTATTAAAAAAAAAAACTTATTACATTATAGAATTACACTATAAGGTTCCAAGTGGAGTGAAAACATCTGGGAAAAGATTGTTCAAATGTTTGAAGTAGCTTGGAAGACAGATATGAAAGCAAAATGATTAGAAATCACTCAAGTTGTGACACCTCTTTCTGACTGTTTGAGTATATTATTAAATTAATATGTAAGAAGAAAGACTATAAGGGAATTCAGAATGCCCATATGAATTTGACTGGGTTTATCCTATTCACATTCTGTTATTTTCCTAGTAGTGGTGGTGTACAGGCCCACACAATATATGAAGTATCGTGACTAACATTTACCAGCCCACACTTTTGAGAAAAAGGACAGGAGAGGGAACAGAAGCACATAAAACATTACTTTTAAAAGGCCACTTAACAAGACAAAAAAGAGGTAGAAATAGGACTCCCAGCCTAAAATTACTTTATCCATTTGGTAAATGCCCCTGAATTTATTCTAGTGTTTAGTTATCTCCCCACAAGATTTCAGACATAAAGTTATGAAGAAACATTAACCCAAAGCATGCATTTTGCAACCCTAGATACTTTGTAGTAGGAGCTATAGCACAAGAGATCAAAGCAAAATCTGAGAAGCAACAAATTGGATGGGGCGAGAAAGAGATGTAACTGCACAAAAACACCTGAAAGGGGTGGTAAGAAATTCAAGTTTCATGGGAAGAACTCAACTCCCTGTACAGATTCTCCTATATAGACAGAAAAGGACGATGTTTACGTGGAAGGCCAAAGAAGAGCACTGCAATTGATGAGATATTAAGAAGAATGTAAAGAGAAATTATGGTTGTGCAATTAATGAGAAAGCAGCAGAAAGCTCATGGCAGAACAGGTGAAGACTGGATGTCTACCAGTATTGTCAGACACAGAGCGCTAGGTATGCTAAGTCTAAATTAAGACAGAAAACTCATCTCTAGTGGTGATCACGATGAGAAGTGACAGTTAGGAGAAAGACAGGGTTGCTGTTCTTTCAGCTGTATGCCATCCCAAATAAAATTATTTCCCAGAGACTATACCAGAGAAACAGTCTCACATGTGGAGTTAGATGGAAGAAGTCAGAGCCAGTGGTAGAAGTTTGTATTTGTAGATCATCATCCGTATGGAAAATATAACTGAAACCGTGGCCATGTGTACATTAGTGCAGTGCAAACCAATAGAAGCACATCTCTAGAGGATGCTAAGGATCTGACATCAACACTGAACAGTGTTATGTTTTTATGTAGAACTAATTCTCGTCTGGTACCACTGACTGAATGCCCATTTGCAACTGGAGAGTATTAGGTCCCACTTATGGTTTAGTTTCAGCCAAATGGAATGCAGCTTAGGTATTTTAACATGTTCCATGATGTGAATGAAAGCATGGTAAGTGAGGGAGATGGAAAAACTGCTTCAGAGGTACACACATGGTTCAAGCTCAGACACTGATGAAGACAAACCTTGGGTTAGTTGATGCAATCTTTCACAAACATGAAGAAAGGTAAGGGTGAGAACAAAACCCTGGACCCTCCCAGAATAAATGAGAAGGAAGAAAGATAAGGATAATACATTAAAGACCCATAAGAAAATGACTGGGTATGTAGAAGCAAGATAAAGATGCAAGTCTAGTAGGATGAGAAAAAAGAATGAAATCTTACAGAAATATGGAAATGGACCACTGAAGATTCCTGAAATACAGTCAAGACAAGAAATTGGATGCCTACATGATGGAACTGGAACTTCAGAGATGGATGCCTTGCAACAGTCAAGAAAAAGCTACACAGTTCCATAAAACCCTTGCTCCCTACAGATTAATGTGCTTGAGGAAAGTAGTGGGAAATGGAAAAGAAATCTTTACTCCCCAACCTTTTCTTCTGTCTGGAAGATTTTCCAACAAACACTCCTAAGCTGCATTTTATAATGAAGCATGAATACAATAAGCATGAAGTAGGATTGGTAACATGTAATACTCACCACTTTTGCATCTAGAGCGACCTGAGCAAAGCCTTTTCGATTTCCCCACATGAGTCGATAACTTTCATCACTGAATAGTGCTTCTCTAACTCCACCTGGTGAGATGGATACCAAGTGTCCATTCTTCAGTGCAATGAGACACTCCTCCCTTGTACCTAGCATAATACCCGTCACTTCCAATAATAATTTAAGTCCTGCAATAAATAAGTAGCAAATACATACTATTATAACAATATATCACAAATACTGCTTGCAGGTAGGAACAAGATTACAGCTAAATGAAAATCTAATAGCTATATATTTAGACTAAGGCAAATTTGTACAGAGGAAGTAAAACACCTACAGAGAAACTATTGGCAAAATGACAAATATGTGACAGTGTTTTTGCCCAAATGTTATGAAGATGAAGGAGCTTATCAGGGGCATCTCAATAAACTAATGCCTCCACATGCTATTTTCCATAATTATCAAAACACCAGCTATGCAACCAGAACTTATGCATCATAGCTAGAAATCTGAAAATAAACATCTATTCCTCCCTCCTTCTTTTAAATATTTTAATACAGAAAAAAGATACAAAATTTCGGTACAATGAAGATTACTACAAAAATAAATATGTGACAAGCAACATTTTAAATGTTGAGGTTTTGAGTTGTTAAACTGAGTATTTTGTTGTTAAATTGCAAACTACATGGATCAAGTTGGACTGCTGTACGACTCTTAAGATGCATGAATGGCAGAAGTTAGCAGGGCAGTTTCAGCACTGCATGAACAGTTCGATGAATCTCCTTCGTTTCGATAACCAGGATTTCTCCAAAGGCCAGACTGAGAACCATAGAAGCATTCTATGTTTTCTTACATCATCTTCACATTTTAAATCAATCAGTTTGGAACTCCCATAGAGAGGTTCAGCAGACGAGAGTTTCCCCAATCTTCAAATTCACTGTTCCAACAGCATGGTTTGAAAAGAAATTGTTTATATTAATAAATGTCAACAACAACTATGGCCTGCCAGAACCTGGTGGCTAGCACTGCAACTTTGACAAAGGTCTGCAACGGAAACTTTGGAAGACAGTGGAAAACGCAGTGCTGCATCTTGTAATTGAATTGTATTTAAACTTACTCAAGGCATCGTGTTTGATAGATCTTTCTGTCAAAGACAGATGTTGACTATGTTTAATCCCTTTGTGAGCTCATATGTATTCCTGTTTTATCCTGCAGCCAGGAATGCCATATCCTTATTAAGTGAATAGGTACTTCCTTTGCTTGGCTTTAAAACTTGCCTGTTAAGAATTATGATGTATCACATGAACATACTATCACTTCTTCCCCTTTTCCAGGTCACACAGAATTTTATATCCTTCAGTCATGCAAGACTTCTGTCCTATGTACTAGCTCTTCAAAGCAAGCCATGCCAGACCTCTGATTATCCTTGTCCTTTTTCGTATCTTTATTACTTTGAGGCTTTTCTGAGATGGAGAGACCAGAGATGGCGAGACAAGAATTCCATGCAGTCCTCAAGATGTGGGCACAATATGCATTTTGAGCAGATAATGGTATTTTCTGTTTCTTCTTTTTCATGATAAACCTATAATTCTCTTTGCCTTTTGGCAATTGCTGAGACTTAAGCTGACATATTCCTAAAGTCATGTAGAAAATTGAAAGCCTAATTACATGTTTATGTGTTTAGACTTGTTTTTCTTTCCTTGTGGACTGCATTATAACTAATACTGAGTTTCATCTGCCATTTAATCAGCCAGTGATTCAGTATTGGTAGATAACCGTACTCCCTGTGTGGGCTTTTACTGCCTTGAAAAAAAATGGACAGTGTAAAGCTTTGTCACCTCACTACTGATCTAGATTATGATTATTTTGAACAATATAGGTGCCAGCACTGATCTTCATCTGTATACCTGGTGAATTCTATCTGTATACCTGGTGAATTCTGCTTCTTTGTGAAAATGAGCTATTTATTTCTACCCTTTATTTCCTACCTTTTAGCCAGTTATTCATTCACAAGAAGACTTCTCCCATAACTGTAATTAATCCAACAGACTGAGGTTCAGCATATGCTTATGAGCATTCTTTAAAGAACCAATCTGTGAAGTACAACATTTGTCTGCAAAAAGCAGGTATGATGGAGCAAGGGAAGGTTAGGGAGAAGTTTCACTCAGTCTATTACCTTCAGCCACATTTTCTACTAATGCAGCAAGTGGGGAGGCCTAATCTCCATTATTTGTGGTCTTTTTTACCAGATGCCTTTTTGGTAGCCTTTTTATAGGTTGACACCGTATTTGCCACCTTCTGTTCCTCTAGCATGAACATAATTCAAGCAATATGTTATGTACACATCAGTAGTCTGGAAATTGCACAGCTGAGAGTGTTGCTTGGTCCTGACGATAGTTTACTATATATTTGTAATAAAAATCTGTGCTATGGACACTTCAATTTGAAACAGTACCCTCTTACTTATCCCTTAAAAAAGAAGTCACCTTTGTAACATTCTAAGCTTTATCTTCCTTTAGGGGTCCTCTTAAAAGCCAATCATCTCTTGATGGCTTCATGCTTCTGATGCGTTTAGTACTACACAGTATTTACTAAGTACGCCTTTAGCAAATTCTTCATCATCTTTCTAGGGGTGCCTTAGTATGTTCTTGCATCAAACTTGCTTGAGTTTATGCTCTTTGTTTTCAGTGTTTGGACACAACTTCCTTTTCTGAAAAATGTCCTTCTACTTTTAAATAGCTTCCTTTACTCTTTATTATTATAATAATTTTTAATATAAGTGGTATAAAGGTGCCTTTAAACAATCTCCCTGCTATTCCTTCTGGGTGTTCCTTCTTTATGCCTTGTTTCTCTAAAAATAAATGCGGTTTGCTTTTCTGTATCTTCTCCTTTTCACAACGGAATTACTTATTTCTTTCTCAGTCTACCATGTGTTGAATGTATTGTGGCAGTCAGTATTACAGAGCTCTCTTCAACAGTAAAATCTTCAAAGAAGTTGTGTGTCCTGCTCCAGGCTTTGATCAAAAGATAGATTTGATGTCACACCCCACTGCAATGGCTACCCAGTGTAGAGAGCAAGTAGGTAATAATTCATGTCCTACCATTTACTGGGCTCTTCTGCACACATAGCCCATTGCTGACCAGCCAGCACTAGGTCAATAATATAGTCCTATCCTACACTTTCTACTGAGGCATGACTTTTCATCCCAAAGGGATTAGATAATGTCTATTTGTTGGCTTTGGAAGGTCTAGTAGTGTTTTTATGACCTTCCACTTGAAAGACAGGATATTCTACCCTGTTTGCCCTTCTGCATCTACCAGCTTTTAGTTTAAAAGTCTAAAAGCAGTCTTTTAGTTTAAAAGCTGTCTTGAAAGTCTAATAAATGTAAATTTCACCAAAACCAGCAACAGGTTGAGTGAATCCAGGGTGCTTAAATACAAGAGAACATGTTCTTACCTGGTAAACGAAAGACAAAATGATCAGCTACTGACAGACAAAGTCTTTTCTTCCAGAGAAAGAGCCTAGACAAAAAGTAAAGGTAGTCTATAGGAATAGCTCCATGGTAATACACAAGAATGCCCGGTCCTTCTGGTAGGTTTTCCACACCGTGAAGCTCATAACCTGTTTAGGATGGAAAGCAATACACTGACTATGATAGCTGGAAATCATCTGGCAATTTAAAGAAAACTGTTTACTATCCTTTGTTAAATGACTTTCAGAAAGTTCTGAAAGCCTCTGCAGTAGCTTTTAAAAGAATTAAGTTCTGGATGGAACTTTTGGTCAATAGCAAAGAGAAAGCCCCTCAAACACCACAGGTTATCGGTGGACTAATTTGTTGGTCAGTTTAATCACTAGACAAGACCTGAACCTGACATCTTCCCCAGTGAGGGGACTAAATTAATTATTTCCCATTAGGAACTTTTCCCAGTCCAAAGCACAATAATTAAAAAAAAATTACTATACTGACTGGTGTGAAACCGCTTCATCAGCAGAATGAGAGGCAAACAAGCAGTCAGGATGCTTTCCTGAAATACAGAAGCATGAATCTCCATTCTGTGTCAGACAGAATGAAAAGTTTGGGATTTTACACAATAAAAAGCTTCTCTGGTTGAGATGTTTAAGTCCAAACCAGAATCTGTAAGAATCCCAAAGAGAGGTTCTCTCCACAAGAGTTAAATGTATTCACTGCACAGTGGAAGGGAATTTCCTCACAGACATGGACTTCTGTAAATCCCTCTCCTGACTCTTCCTACGTTTGATTTAGGTTTTAGGTGGAGCCAGACTAGGAGGCTAGTGTATAAAAAAGCTTGGGAAAGCCACAGCTTCTACCAACTAAGAGCTCTGTTCCACCTTGCCTGCCTTCATCACCATCCCTGCTACAGCTCCTATCATGAGCCGTTCGGGGGGAAGGATGGGGATGGAGCAGGCAGAGTCCTAGGAAGAGGTGGAGAAAGTTTTACACTGCAGGATGTTCAAAGATTAAGGGAAAAAGCTGTGAGGAAGGATAGCAACATAGATAACAACCTGTTATTCTTCATCCTTAGGGCAGCAAAGTTAAGTCTTGCTGATAGCCTTAAACTACATCTTTGGGAAGAACAAGAGCCTAGCATGTGGCTGCCTATCCACTTGAGAAATTTACCCTATATAAACTAATTTCTCCCTTTCATGCTGCTTATTCTGTATTGCAATCAGTGTTTGAGGCAGAAACTTCTGGGTTAGGTGCCATACGAACTATAATAAACAAATTTCTTTGCATCCATTTGGAATAAATTAAAAAAAAAAAAACCTAAAACTTATGTGTATTTACTATTTATTGTAATTCAAAGCTTCAGACAAGTCATGTCATACTTACCATGCCATATTCTTGCATATATATCCCAAAAGCTTGCTATTGTTTTCCTTGCACTATCCCAAACATCACTCAAGGGATCTGCTTTTACCTCACCGTTCTTCTGATATATTAAAAGCAAAATATTAGTAAGGTAAATGAAAAAGAGGATTGTTAAAGGAACTATAAAAAAAACTAATATTGCACTTATTGTCAGTGAGACGATGACCACATGAAAAAGGTGTTTCTTCAGGTACTCCACAACAGTCCATTCTTCCAGTACATAGGCAAGGCAGCTTAGGTCGGTCATCAGTATCTGTGGTGAAGCGCAGGATTCCTTTCTACCTATCACGTACTTCATGGAGGAGAGAAAACAAAAACAAAAACAGCAGCTCTGATTTCATGGAAATCATGGAATATTCTCAATTTAGGAAAAAAGTTTTCTGTAGATACACCTGATGCCTATTTTGGTATAGCACAGAGTCAAACATTTTGTCTGTCTCTGTCATGCTAAGATAGCTGCTGGCAATTGCCATCCACTACTCACTGTAAAGGGTGATGAGATTATCCTATGTATTTATGGGGGTTTTTTATACAGCTGGATAATAGGGGCTAAAAGGACAAGGGCTGAAGTCTACGGAAGCCTCAGGATCCATGCAACATGGCTGATCAGATGATTTCTCTGTATCAGCATGGCTTTTTAGAAGCTCAAAAGAGGGTAAGTGATAAGTATTTTCAGCAGCATTAGCCAAGAAGACTGCTACCAGCGGTCCAGGCTCTCTCAGTCCTCTGCAGACAGTCCAGCCTGGGCTTCTGGTCCCTCTCAGTTTGGCAGCAGCCAGCAGCGAGGGGAACAAACAGCAGAGTGAGCAGCTGAAGAGCTGGCAAGCAAAACCTGGGCAGCCGCGGCTCCTTCCCAAGGCCTGGAGGTGCCTGGGACAGCGTTTGGGACTGCGGATAGCACTGGGAAGAGCAGCTCTTTGCCCCTCATCCACATAGCCATGCCAACACGCCCCAGCAAAGGCCAGGTGGGCTCCACGGCCCTGGTGATATGTTTGCCACATGCAGCTCCCTAGTTAAGTCTGTTCCTACAGCTGACCCTGCCGGCCTGGCAGCAGGTAGGGGTTTCTCTGGAACGCAAGAGCACTCCAGCATCGCTGGCTGATTTTAAGATTCTTGAGCTTAGCCAGAGATTTAAACATTGCAATCAGGTTCAGTAATCCCTAACTGAATACAGTTTTTATTTGCTTCAATCAGGTTACTGCTTGTTTAACAAGTAAATTTTTCTGCTCCAATACCAGAACAAGTACCTACAAGAAACAAATTGTAATTGCCGCAGTCAGTTCCAAGATCATAAAGTATAGCAAGTCCAGACTTTTCTGACTTTATGTCTTGAGCTGCTTACTTATATGAGCAAACCTGTGTATCAGGTCTGGCTGAGATGGAGTTAATTCTCCCCATAGCAGCCCTCGTAGTGCTGTGCTCTGCATTGGTAGCTAGAAAGGTGTTGATAACACACCAGTGTTTTGGCTACTGCTGAGCAGTGCTGGCACAGCATCAAGGCTGGCTCTCCAACATTTTTGCCCCCCTCAATGGCAGGCTAGGGCTGGGCAAGATCTTGGGAGGGGACATAACCAGCACAGCTGACCTAAACTAACCAAACAGATATTCCATACCATATGACGTCAGCTCAGATATAAAAGCTAAGTAAAGGGAGACAGAAGGGGGGCATTTTTGTCTTCTGGAGCAACCACTACGCATACTGAAGCCCTGCTTCCCGGGAAGTGGCTAGACATCGCCTGCTGATGGGAAGTGGAGAATAACATCATTTGTTTTTCTTTGCTTTCGCGCACGACCTTTGCTTTCACTTTATTAAACTGTCCTTATCTTGACCCACGAGCCTTTTGTTATATTTTCTCCCCCCTGTCCAGCTGAGGAGGGGGAGTGATAGAACGGCTTTGGTGGGCACCTGGCGCCCAGCCAGGGTCAACCCACCACAACCTGTTATACACTACTCACTCCACTTTTTTCTTCTTTGAAGCCCTGGGTAGAATATAGGGGTGGACTGGTGTAAAGCACAGCTCTGTTCAGAATTATGGATGACAAGGAGTACAGCAAACAGCTACAGCAAAAAGCGGCCACGATCATGCACTAGACTGTAATATGCAGTAAGGCAAGCAGGCCCTGTGGCAAGCCCTGCCAATGAGTAGCTGTAATAGCTATAAATTTGGTCTCGCACACTCCAGTTGAATCTGTCCTTATCTCAAACTCTTCAAACTCCACGTTGGGCACCAAAAAGGACTGTCATGGTTTAATCCCAGTAGGCAGCTGAGCACCACACAGCCACTCGCTCACTCCCCCCCTGCAGTGGGACGGGGGAGAGAACTGGAGGGGTAAAAGTGCAAAAACTTGTGGGTTTAGATAAAGACGGTTTCATAGGTAGAGCACAAGCTGGAAGGATAGTAAACTAGGAGCTCAAAGGAAGCAAGCACTGTATTAAATGATGCTCAGCATGGCACAAACAAACAAAACCAACGTGATAAAGAATGTCTTGAGAATTAATATAGAAATGTTTATATCCTGATGACTGGTGCCTGACTAAGATACAGGAAGATCTGGAAATTGTCACTGAAGAGAGATTTTACTGATAACATGAAAGAAATAAAAGGAATAGTCTGCACGATTCAGATATTAAAATCTCTGCTTAGAAGGTGTTTAAGGATAAAGCTGATGGTGTAGTGCTATTCTGTAGTAAAGAAGTTATTAATTGTTTAAAGTTGCTGATTAAGAGCAAGGACTACAAATTCTCAATGCCTGCGAAGGATGCTGTGCTGACAGAGCCCAGGACAAGGCCATGTTAAGGGCCTTCCTCAGGCCACTCAATCAGAAATACTGAGCAGTACTTGGAATAACTCATTCAGCCTGCAACATAGGATGAAAGAACCAAGTAGATTTTGCATCGTTATGGGGGCTTCAGACTGGGAACACAGACTACTATAGCCAGTAGCAAAACTGGCTTAAAATTGCAGATAAAATGCCCATACCTATAGTAAATGTGCCAATAATAACCCCTATATGATATGGGGATTAATTTGGATATATTGATTGCTGACAGGAACCTGGTGACCAAGAGATCATGTAATGTACCAACATTTTAACATTAATAAGTCCAGGTATCTTCTTGTACCTACCATTCTTTTAAAAACCACCTGAAATGCCCTCTGGCCTCCTGATACTCATTTTAGTAACTCTTGGAAGACTAGGGAAAATCCAAAGGACTGAAAGAGATTTAAGATTATTCCAAAGTCCCCAAACACAAGTAACTGCAGACTCAGCAGCCAGATAAATCACTGGCAAGATTAGTGAAAAGCTGGCATGTGACGAAGATAACATGCCACTCATTATAATTTTGTGGGAAACAGACCTTGTAAACAAATGCACCTCCGTTCTTTGAGGAAATCAGAGGTTTAATAGCTTGAGCAGGTGTCATGCACATACAGTTTTACTAGGAGCTTGTCAGAGTCACTTCAAGCCACACGTGAGCTGCTACTTGGAACTCACCCTTCCACCAGCCCCTCACCGTGTGTTCTCACCACCAGCCTGGTCTCCCAAAAGGATCAGCTGGCTCCCTGCTAACAGGAGGACTGTGAAAATGCTGGCACAAGCAAAACCACTCTTGGGAACAGGCCAAACTTAAGTTGGCCAACAGGATTTATGAAAGTATATTACCAATGCCACTTGACATTTTGATTAAAAAAAAAAAGCTCCTTAAAATACAGCACATATGAAATGAATGATGTCATCAACTGACATGACAAAAAAGTATCCATCAGATGGGAATTGAGCCTATGATGTCCTACATTATTCAGCATTTTCAGAATTTTCTCCTAATATTAATAGGATGTTTACATTGATCAGTGTAACATCCCACTGATTCCTCTTCCTCCATCTTAATTTTTATGTAACAGAAAATTACTTGCTGGCTGGAAGACCACTACATTTAACTGTGTTTGCTCACAGACTACAGTATAAATGAACATAGTAACTTACTCATTTCTGATTTTAAGTTCAACGTAGACACTAAAAAAAAGTTTAAGAAAGAAATTAAAATACTTAAATGTGCAAAAGTATTTTTTTTTAAACCTACAAAACAGGTATTAACAGTACAGCTTTAACTGTGGACATATGAAAGTAGCTGGGTACACAGGGAGTGAGTTCACTTTACACCAGCTAGCTGGGTGGGTGGGATACAAACTAATTCAACATCATTCCAGCTGAATCCAAGCCAGAGTGAAGAAAGAATAAATGGCTGATCAACTGAGGAAAAACTAGAAGCAGCACAGCTTTTCCTGGAAGTTGGGTGCTCAACCAGGTTTCAGTTCCTGCTCCCACAGTTCAATTGTACACTACCTCCAACATTTCATAAGGAAAGAATGAACCCTGATCACTGAACCCTGGTCGGTATGCGGGAGTCCAACGTGGTAAATGCATCCCTCTGTACTGCCAGTATAACATCAAAGGACTACAACAGGACAGAACTTCTATTTTTGCCACGTTCTACTGGCTGTCTCTCACCAGCCCCTTGCTGAGACCACAAACAAAATTTTGAAGCATCCTGTCTATCAAACACCATATAGAAAATTACTACATAACTACTTGAGTGCCTATTGCAAGGCTACTACTAAAGACCTGCTTGGCTTGATTATGCACTGGAAGACAATGCAAGAGTGTTATTGCAACGTGTGTACTCGTAACTGGTTTGGTTTGCCCCAAGTCTCAAAATTTAAGAAAGAAATTTCTCTTCAGCTTTTATCAAACCTGAGCCAAGAGCAGCTCCCATGTTCTTCAATACTGAATATCCCATAAAAGGTAAACAAGTGGGTATAGAGTTTTGTGAACAAACATTTTTTTTTAATTGTCTACATTTTTCTCATTTCACCTAGTGATGGACTTGAAGAGTTACTGTTCTGAGTGATTTCATTGTTCTTCTAGAGAACAACATCTGTGTTGACACGCGAGATGTTTGTTTGGGCTCCACCTATAAAGCATATGGAATTCCAGAGTAATAGCTGTATCTACAATGTAAAATTACAGGTGCTGTCAGAGGGAGACAGAACTATGTCTCCCTATTTAAAGGGGAGCTCCCCTTCCAACAGAAGCCTCCTGTACTACAAGTCACTCAGATCCCAAGCTCTTACTGAAGCATCATTTCTTGATAATCTTATCAACACTATAATCCCAGGGAATGGAAGTGCAAGAACGAAACCGTCAGAAGAGACCTATGGCATCAAAATTAAAACCTTGTAGTTGGCTTTCAACCCTGACTGAAGAGTGGATTGTCTTGGCCTTGCTGCTCACCAGTTTGTTCTCAGCAGTAGGTTTAGCAGAGCACAGTGGGAAGATGGGTGTAAAGTAGCTGGAGACTCTTCCACAGAGAATTTTTTGACACCTGCTTTCTGGTGGCAGGCTCCTACTTTCTCTTCTGTGACACTCAACTGCTCTGTTTCACAAGAGGAGTATTTTAACAGTTACAACTCTGCATCTTGCCTTTCAGCGTAAATTAAATTCCAATTTTACGTTTCCCAGATTTTTTGTGGCAGTTCCACAGAAAATAACTCTCTCGCTGGTCTCACACTGTCGCCATCCACTTGATTTGCCTCCATAAATCCTCCCATCTTGTGGGCTGCTATGTTTCTACAGCTTTCCCTACCTTCATGGATTACCAGCACATCTACCCCAAAACTGAAGGGTCTATCCCCCCAAAACACAAACTATCAGCAATTACAGCCTCAGAGAATGCGATTAACTCAATTCCCACTCGGGTTTGATTCACCACGCAGAAACGTGGAACTGTCCCTGGCCGGACACCGGCGCTCCGCTCAGTTCCCAGGGATGTGGCAGGTGAGAGCTGGAAGAGGGTGTACGGTGCGGAGAGCAGGATCTGCCTTCAGTGGTCGCACCCGTCGCGCTCAGGCGCAAGTAAGGTACAGCAAGTGCCAGCCACCTACATTTACCCCTTTTCCTCACCGGGAAACGTCACCAGCGTTTTCAAACGTCATTGCCGCGAAAACTCGGGGGGTTTTCCTCCATGTCTGGTGCCAAGGGGCCCTCAGGAAGGACGGTTGCTCAAGCGCACGGGTACCGCAACGGCGCCGTACCCTCGCCCGGCGCCGGTCCCCCGCGGGGGAAAGGGCCTCCCACTCCCACCCCTGCCCCGGCTCCCCGCCGCCGGCGTGACGCCACGGCCGCCCTCCGTCCCACCCCCGCCTCGCGCCCCCGCGGCTGCCGGCGCTCCGCGGCCCCCGGCCCCGCTCACCTGCCCGCGGCGGCGGCGGCAGCGGCCTGTCACACGGACGCCGCGGACGCGGCCCCGTCCCGGGATAAGCGCGCCGCCGCCCCCGCGGCCAGGCCCGAGGAGGCGGGGCGGGGCCTAGCAGCCCCAGCGGGTTCCGCGCCCACAGCTGCGTTTTTACTTCTTCAACCCTAAAAATTGCCGGGAGGGGCGCCGGTGGCCCCGCCCGGGCGCCGCGGGAGGGAGGCGCCGCTCCCCACCGCGAGGGGACGGGGATGGGGGACGCGCGGAGCCTTCGGCGGCATCGCATCCCCAGCGCCCTCGGCCCCCCCGGCTCTCCTCAGCCCCGCCGCGGCGGGGCGCGGGTGAGGGGCCGCTCCCGCCCCGAGGCCTCGCCGCCCGCGGCCGGGAGGCCCCTTCCCACTTGCTCGTGGGTGGCGGGGGAAGAGGTGCCCACGGAGGAGCTTCGGCACGGGAATACTGGGCCTAAGGGCGCGCTGCCTGCCTCGGCTGTGGCTGCAGACGGGGGTGAAAGTCTGCGGCTTCGCCTGAAGCAGTGTTTCCTATCCAGCTACGTCGAAATTACAGGCGGATCAGTCAATATATCCTACGGCTGGATGGGATTTAAAACAGCTGTGGGTAGTGGATTTTGGTATTTGCGCGGCTTTCCACACGGACTCCATCACCGGTCATGAGGCAGGAGTACCTGCTCTCTGCTTGGAAGAAAGAAGCCTCCCCGGGACGTGCCTCCAGCCGGTTCCAGCGTACCTTGATTACGGAAACTTTCAGACAGTGGCATTGACTACTGAGTTGAGAATGTCCAATGGGTTTGCAAAGGAAAGAATCCCTTCAAAAAGCTTAGGAGAACTGGGTGTCACACAGACTTGGGGCATAATTAAATAGACTTGCTATTATGGCTAAATTCAGGAAACCTGAAACGTAATACCCTTATGTTGTGCTGTTGTTCACACTGGCTAATATGACAGAGGTCATATTTAGATTGATAAGGCCAAGAGCTACCAATGTTTATGTTCAGAAAAGGATTAATCTGACCTGTTTGAGACAGGTGATAGAACTTCATTGATTTGATTTGATACAGAACAAGAAACTGAGGAATAACAGCGATTTACAAATGAAGAGGAGAGGAACCTAGAAGCTGGTTTCCCAGGTAAACACCAGAAAAAATGTATATATGATTAGAGTCAACTTCTTAAGAATGAAGAGATGTTGGAGTTTGTCTCTTCCAGGATGCGGCGTACTGATTCAGGACTGAAACGTGTTCTGAAGGAAGGCAGAATTGTGCATCAACAGCTGTTCACGGCGTGACACTGCTTTAAGAAAGATTCACCCAAATTTGAAAATGCTCGGAGGACTAAGTGAGCGTATTCAATAACGCTGTAAAGGGGATTTGCAATGATTGTCCAGTAGGATTTATTCCCAAATAGGATTCTTCAACAGCTAGACTCCCTCCAAACTTCTGAGAGTCTTGATTCAGCTGACACAAGCAGACTGGCTTGCCGCCTGCCTTCAGAAGATGCAGAGGATAGCAATCAGTGCTCCCAATCTGAGCACCTCCTCTTATATCCACATTCATCCCACCTGCAGCCCTTGCATGTCTCCCATGACAAAAAGTGCATGGCTGCATTACATATCTTCCTGCACATACCTTGTGCTGTAGCTGCGGTTCAGGGGAAGCAGTCACAAACCTGCAAAAAAGCATCCACCAGTGATGCTTTTTGGCTGGCTTCTGGCTTTTATGGCTCAAGGCAGACTTGTCCAACAACAGCTTTTCTCGTGAGGGAACACATTTAGGAAAAACTTGATATTCCTTGCCTAGCATGAAGCAGCAAAATCATTGGAAAAGTGGTTTTGCTAATAGAGAGGCCAATAGAATGCAGATATAAAGTCTTTAAGTGGCAAAAGTACATTTAGATGATCAGTGCAGATAGAAAAACTGTTGTACATAATGCTTACTGGCCAACACCAAATCTAGCGGAAATAAAATATTTTGGTTTGTTTGCATGTGTTTTGTTTCCTTTTGTTTGCATGATGGTGTACTATTGTGCAAAGAATGTGGATAGAAATGAATGAACTAAAACTGCTATTGAAGAACAGAACTATAATGAAATAATCATGATAACATGGATATTGAAAAATGCATTGGAATAAAGTACTGAATAGCATTGTATGATAAAAAAAGAATTACATTGCTATCTTTGCTTTTCCTTCTCAATTTTTTTCTTCAGATTCATCTTGAAGAAGAGTGGTTTGAGGCTTTTTCAGAGTATTTTTAGGAATCTGGAATGGGCCTCCAGCAGCAGATTTGGATATGAAGGGAGATTTCTAATGATGCATAAAGCTACTCTGAGGAATTCATGTCATTACATGAAATCAGAATTTAGGCATTTGAATCTCAGGGAGTGGGAAAAGATATTAAAGAGATGCAAGATTTCAACAGTCTGGAATTTTTAGATGAAATAATGGATAAAAATTTTAGAAAGAAGGTTCCAAAATAATTGTACAAATACCCAGTGTACAATGTGTATTATCATCAATATAAAGATTCTATAAGAAATGGAGCAAAAGGAACTGATTGGTATAATAAACTGTGTCTTGTGAATCAGGAGCATGTGTTAAACAGGGAGGGGAGCAGTCAAGATTTTCTACCTTCAGATAAAAGTAGCAAGGTGAGATAGAAGGTGAGGTAGAAATAAAAAATTAATAGGGCTGAAAAAGTACTTTGCTCTAATTTTGAATAAAAGCAATGAGATGGAGCATTGGCAGATTGATAATAAAGATGAAGGAGCAGAAATTACAAAGTTGGAATGTAAAATCAAGGTTCGGAAATTGTAAGGATAGAACCAGTTAGTTTTCTCAACCTATACAAGAACAATGTCTAGCAGATGTAATTGCAGGCCAGTAGTAAGGATTTTTAGTAGCTTCATGAAGTTAAGAATACCAGATAACTGAAGAACAGCAAATTTAGCAGCTATATTTCAGAAAGTAAGAACAATTAGGAGTCTTCTGTATTCTGCACTGCACAGTGTGTTTCACACAAATACGTGTTAAGAAAATAGTAGTTCCAAGATGTGCAGAAATGGTACACTCATGTTTCATTTTCTAACTGTAAATCCTGCCAGGCAATCCTGCCAATGGGATGAAGCTATGGAAGAGGAAGTATAACCTTAGGGTTTATCTGGCCAGAGTTCCTGGTAGGATTACTGAAGTGTTACAGCCAGCGTAGAAGGCATAACTGAGATCATCTTTGAAACATTGTATTTACTTCTATTTTCTTCTTGTTTATACAGATTAATTTAGATTGAAACAAGAACAGAAAAGAGTCCAAAGGAAGACAGAGATGCAGAAGCTTGTTTTAGGAGAGTAAGACAGAGGCATGTGGCTTTTTTTTAACCTAGCAAAATGAAATTTCAAATGGGATATAACTGTTGCTGTTAAATAATTTTGGGGGTAAGAAGGGAGATGTTTGACTGAGTTAAACGTCAGTCAAAGTACAGAATAAATGAGTGTTAATGGCCAGTCTATGACTTTAGCACGTTTTATATTCAGATAAGATTTCTAGCAAGAAAAAAGATGTTCTGAATCTGTTTACAATAGAAGTAATAGAGTTTCTACTGCTATTTGGAAGTTGAAATAAATAGGTTGCAGAAAGTTGGTGGTCCCAGTCTGGTGTTGCTTGCATGACACTGCAGATGAGTTGCTCTCGGAGCTGGCTCCCTTTTGCTGAGGGCGGTTCCAGCAGAACATGGAATGATTGATCCAGTTGGTGGCTGGTCCCAAGCGGTGTTCCTCAGGGCTCAGTATTGGGGCCAGTTCTGTTTAATATCTTTATCAATGTTCTGGACAAGGGGATCAAGTGCACCCTCAGTAAGTTTGCAGGTGACACCAAGTTGGGCAGGAGTGTTGATCTGCTTGAGGGTAGGAAGGCTTTACAGAGGGATCTGGACAACCTGGATTGATGGGCCGAGGCCAGTTGTATGAGGTTCAACAAGGCCAAGTGCCAGGTCCTGCACTTCGGTCACAGCAACCCCATGCAGCGCTACAGGCTTGGGGAAGAGTGGCTGGAAAGCTGCCCGGTAGAAAAGGACCTGGGGGTGCTGGTGGACAGCCGGCTGAATATGAGCCAGCAGTGTGCCCAGGTGGCCAAGAAGGCCAACAGCATCCTGGCCTGTATCAGAAATAGTGTGGCCAGCAGGAGCAGGGGAGTGATCGTCCTCCTGTACCTGGCACTGGTGAGGCCGCACCTCGAGTACTGTGTTCGGTTTTGGGCCCCTCACTACAGGAAAGACATTGAGGTGCTGGAGTGTGTCCAGAGAAGGGCAACGAAGCTGTGAAGGGCCTGGAGGACAAGTCTTATGAGGAGCGGCTGAGGGAACTGGGGCTGCTTAGCCTGGAGAAAAGGAGGCTGAGGGGAGACCTTATCGCTCTCTACAACTCCCTGAAAGGAGGTTGTAGCCAGGTGGGTGTCAGTCTCTTCTCCCAAGTAACAAGAGATAGGACAAGAGGAAATAGCCTAAAGCTGTGGCAGGGGAGGTTTACTGGATATTAGGAAAAATTTCTTCACTGAAAGGGTTGTCAGGCATTGGAACAGGCTGCCCAGGGAAGTGGTGGAGTCCCCATTCCTGGAGGTATTTAAAAGACATGTAGATGTGGTGCTTAGGGACATGGTTTAGTGGTGGACTTGGCAGTGCTAGGTTTACAGTTAGACTTGATGATCTTAAAGGTCTTTTCCAACCTAAATGATTCTATGATTCTATGCTTAACATAAAATGATCATTTGGGTTTGGAGTCTGGGAAGTTTCTTAGCTAAAAGAACCTGATTTGTTTCATATCCTCAATTTTGTTATTCTTCCCTTTCACAGTTGTCAGTGTAGGCCAGCTGGTTCCACATTCCATGTCTAACTACTGGCAGGGACGGTGGTTCTCAACCCGCAACGCTGGAGACCTAACAACTGCAGCTGGAGTTTGCCACTTCACAGAAGTGTAACCCTTCACTGTACAATAGGTTTTCATCCTGCCTTCTTGTCATGCATACTTCATTAATGGTTTTCAGCCGCTCATTTTCTGATAGCAGAGATGTGACAAGTCATCAGGAATTTTTGGCTCTCTTCCAGTTTATAAAGAAACATAGTCTCTAGCAGGTATTGTTCTCTGTCTTTTCTCTATGCCTTAATATTTTGCAAGTGTCCTCTGCATTCTATTCCAGTGTATCTCCACTCTACTGACGTTCATATAATTTTCCTTTCCTCCCTACCTTTCTTATCTAATCTCAGTCTGCATTATTCTTACTCCCTATTCTTTTTTCCCCAGCACTAGTTCTTAGGCATTCTAGTTCTAGAATCTCTAGGCTGAGATTCTCTCTCTCCTTTCCACATCTCTCTCTTTCTGTTCTCAACATTAATCCACCTCACTTGAACAACCCCCACCTTGTCTTCATCACCTTGGTTCCTAGTTTCTTTGCCCAGTTTATCACAATGTCACCAATGAAAGCTTGCCTCTCTGATTAGGTGCACCCTTCCCAGCATCCCTTCACTGACCCCAAACCCTATTGACTCTCCCCAGCCTTACTATCTGGAAATGCCACTGTCCATTCTCAGCTCTTTTACACACCATGGGTCCTTTTAAAAAAAGACTGCTCCCCAGCCTTCTTACCCACCTTCATATCTGTAAAACTCCACTGATGTCTCACAACCCCTGCCCCCGCCATATCCTTCCCACAACCTCCACTACTCCCTCGCACTTCTCCCTCCCTCCAGTCTCCTGGAATTCTGCAGTTGCCATAAAATTGCATTGCCTGCACTGGTAGCCTTGAGCTAGTTTTTTGTCTAGAGGTAGGGGAAATAATAGGATGAGTTTTTCTGCTTAGCTGTAGTTTGATCAATGCTATATATTGTGAGAAATTACAGTATACAAAGAGGACAGAGTCTTTGCAGATATTTAGATATTAAAAGGTGACACTCTTTTTGAACATAAGCACACTGCATTTTTTACATCTCATAGTAGGTCAGCCTAGATGCAGGTCAGAAATATATCTGGTGATTTCCTTCCTTCACTCCAGCTTCACAGTGGACTGTTTAGCCTTTGTATCAATGGCTGGGAGTTCAATAAGCAGTTGGTAAACTCAACCAAGAGCTTCATATAGCTCATAGGATAGAAATACTTAAATTTTGCCTCTAGACCGTGACAATCATGTCACAACCTGCTGTCAGAAAGCTCAGAGAAGTGGGAGGAAAAAACGATTAATCCCAAGTATACACAGAGGCTCAGAAACATTTGCAGTAGTTACACAGTTTTGTGGGTTGCAACACTGTTGTGGTACCTCAGCAAAAACACACATGCATAGTTTCTCTGATAAGTCAGAGTCATTCTGGACAGAATGAACCAAGCCCAGTGCTGGTGTGAGCAGTCAAAATACTGGTGATGACCATAAGTGTCTATCTTTTAGCAGCACTGAAGTGTATTTAATGTACTTACCCTGTGGTGATGTTACTGACAGACACATATGCAAATTACATAGCTATTAACTATTATGTGTACCTGAATACATGGTTATTTTCTAAACTCATGTATGTATAGACACAGTAAAATACAGCCTTATGTTGTTAGACACTCTCCTTTACATAGGGTTGTACAGCTTGTACTGTGGCTGGACTATAGTCAGGACTGAGGTCTCCACTTCAGAGCAGTCTAATTGATGGTCCCGTTGCTCCTGGACAATTTTGCACCACTTCAAGCATTATAAACTGTATTCACCATCGAATCCCAAAATAAACATTGTAATATAATTCAGGTCCTGATTGTTAAGAGGTTAGGCAGCCTTGCTCTAGTTATTACTTCACTTAAATACTGTAATAATAGCATTCTTTGTATTGCAAGCAGTTGAGTGGGTGTGTATGTAGCAATTGCCTAAGTGGGTAGAATTTGCACAGATGAAAATGAAGTAGATGACCTGTAATATCAAGTGTGGGTGACATGCCTCCTTTATACACCCTTTCAGCTTGCCCACGCAGGATGTACACACCAAACAAGGCAGCCTTCTGAAGGGCTGAAGGGTCATAAAACCTTAGAGAAGCATGGGTTTTACTGAATGGATCTGTCTAGGATGCTTTATGCTTCAGGAATTTAAAAGAAAAGTGCTTAATAAGACATTTGGTTTTGTGGAGGTTTTTTTCCTAACACCTTCTCGTGTACTGTCAAGTAATTTTCATTTGGCCATTTATGAAACTGTAACTTCAAATACTCTGCCTAAAATGAAAATTTTATAAATGTTTTCTTCTGCATCATTAAGAAAAGGCTATATGAATTATAATCTTGACTAAACCGCAGCAGATAGAAAAGGTTAAAGCCTGTTTAAGTTTTTTGAGAATCTGAACATTAGAGGACACACTTCTTTTCACAGGGGAATGTATTTAAAGACAAATGAGAAAATATTGTAACTTCATTTCAGGTGGCAGGAGTGTTGCTGATGAGAAGTCAGAAGCTGTAGTCAAGTTTCTTACTTGGGCAGTTTTTCTTATGATATAAAGTACAACAGATTAATGCCTGCATAACATGCTTGGTTCAGTGTCACTAAGACATTTGAACCATTTGTTCAGTAAGCCACTCTTTCACACAGATAATGACAAAACATTTGGACTATTTTATATTTCCATGTATTTGAGACCAGGTTTTACCATCACTGGTAGGCCAGACTTTTCTGTCTCTAGTCCTGGTAACATGAAGAACTGAATTCAACCACACCTGATAGACCTAACCATAGAAGGGCAGTGACAATGATCTCTGGCATCACTCCATGGACAAAAATGTTGCCCAATTCTTCTATTCAAGGAAGTAGAGGGGCAACCGTCTATGGCCAGAGTAGGACTGGAAGGGATCAGGTCACCTCAAGAGGTGATCAGGTCCATCCCCTTGCTTGAG
The DNA here is from genome assembly GCF_026419915.1 of Harpia harpyja. Taxonomy (NCBI): domain Eukaryota; kingdom Metazoa; phylum Chordata; class Aves; order Accipitriformes; family Accipitridae; genus Harpia; species Harpia harpyja. The sequence continues at coordinate 36,674,821 of NC_068944.1, forward strand.
GCAGTGCCTCCTGTGTCTGTGTCTTCATAGATGTTTGTCTGTATCAGTCTAAAAAAAAATCTAGCGATAGAGATTACCCCACAACACTACAAGATGATGATGATGATGATGATGATTATTTTGTTATGATTCTTCTGTAAAGCACTTGAATATTCCATTAAAATTAGTAGTATTCACAGATATACATCCATTTTCTTTGCTGCAATTTTAGATGTTCAATTCCTAGCACATGAAAAAATTCTAGGAGCTCTTCAGGAGTATGTTAAATGAAGTAATTTTTGCAATGAAAAAAATAATAAATCATGATTTCAAGTAATTTTGCAAAAGCAATCCTATTAACTGAAAGGAACCTGAAAAATGGGGGGAAAGATTAAGCTTGTATTTTAGTAATAAGAAAGTGAATCTGAACCATGATACTTTCTTAATTAGACTGCTTTAAACCATTTTTCTCCCCTGTATGTCTTTCAATGCCCTTTTCCTTTCAGAAAAAACACCAAACTGCTTCTTGAATTTAGGGTTGGTTTTTTTCCTAGATTTCAATTTCTAGATTTTCAGTGATCAGCCATACTTTGTACCTGATCAAACTAGGATTTTTCAAGACCTCGCTGACAAGTAAGGAATTAAATTGCTGATTTACAACACAGTGACTTTATTCTATCTTAGATTTACTGGTATCTAAGGTTACATTTATAGCTGCAATGGCTACTAATAAAAACTTTTTTATTAAAAAATTAACTCAACATGTTTCTAAAATAGAACCATCCATGAAGGAAAAAGTACAATCTTTTGCACAGTCATGTTTCAGAACAGTCTGAATTTAGTAGACGTGTTGCAATGTGTTAAACTGCATTCATTTTACTTCACTCTGTAAGTGTGCCACACTCACTGTGCCACAGATCTTTCTAATAACACTGCTGATTCAACAGAGCAGGATCCTTGGTTCTTATCCACATTTGAGCTCATTTTACACTGCTCTAGCAGTTTGAGGACACCTGAAAAGCTGCTTACTATTCATAAATCTCTAGGGCTTCTTCAGATTCTTACAGATGGGTCTAAAATAAGGATTTGCTAAAAAGACGCAGTTCATATTTAAAATGCACTTCATGTAATGCAAATGTAATTCATTTAAAATGCAGTTCATTTTTAAAATATGTATTGTATTTTCACACATATTCATTCCCATGCCCACCATGTGAATGTGCCTATGCTCAGCCATCTGGGATCAAATAACTTGAATCACAAAAATCATTCTTCTCATATTTTCTTCTGAGGGCATTCTGTAATAAGTACTGCTTCCACCTGTTTGAGGATTGAACTCATTTCCTTCTCCTGTCTGGATAACTAGAGTTTTTCTCCAGAGTTCGTGAAGTGATTTCCTGGAAGATATTTCTGGATAAGGAGTCTAAGCCACAGAACAGTCTATTCAAGTCATTGACCAACAGGAGCTAAGATGGTTAAGGCTGCTAGCTTTGATCTGGACAAAGCATTTTGATGTAGTTCTGTTTCTTTTGTCCTTGGTTACAGGAAGTTAGATAGAAGGTAACAAGTACTGGCCAGAGATATTCTCATCACTGATTGCCAGCTTTGCCTTTGAGAAAATTATGGAATCTTGGTCAATCCGATATGTTCTTGCATGTCAAGATTAGAATCGTACTTGATCATTTAGCATGCATATTCCCAGAGATTTTATTCTGGATGAAACAGAAAGAAGTGAAATTTCACTGTTTTTTTCAGAGAGAAATCCCAGGAGTTTGCCTTTTTCTTCCCAAATTACTAGCACAGAACTCTGTGGTGCTCTTCCATCGCAACCCATGGATGCCTGACATAATGGCTCAAATGGCTGCTCATCTGCATTTGTAGAATGCTTGTTCTTTCCTTCTGAAAGAAGTGCTCACTACTATAAAAATGGATCCATGAAACTTACTTGACAAAATGTACCAGCTTATCAGTCTAATTTGTTCTTGGACCTTTCTATCTGCTCAAATTTTTTTTAATATCTTGAACTCTCAGTTAGAATTGAAGGAGTCTACCATTTTTTTAGGTCAGTCAAGAACTATATCACCTGGTAGCTCATCTGGTAGTTAACTTAGGCCACTGTGTGGCATTTCTGTATTTCAATATTTCCAGAAATATATATATTTCAATATTTTCATATCTAATTATACACAACTTTTTTAAGGGATTGGCCAACTTGTTCCCATTCATAGAAGACTGTCACTTAGTAAGGCCTGGTGTCAGTATTCGCAGCTTTCCTGGATCCACCTTGCGAACCCCTGGAAATTTATTCATCATTACATGTATTCAGGAAGGTGTTTTTCCCAATGATAACAGCTGCCATGAGGTTGGAGGAGATCAAGACCGCTGTGGCTGCTTCTTCAAATGTAGTATTGTTTTTTGGTTGGGTACCTCTGCGACAATTTTTTCCCAGATGTTAAAATTTAATCAGAGAATTAAATTACCTGTGCTCTGTCCTAAACCTTGCAACTCTGAGGCTGAGGTGTATGCTGCAGATACCAGGAAGGCCATCTCTTTTTTCCTCCTCAACATTATTTTTTTTTGGATGGCCTGGGAAGCTGATCACATTAGCAGCCAAGAAATCCAGAGGTACGGTCGCCTCCACACCAAGAAAGCATAACTACAGAGCAGATAGCATCAAGGCTCGTTATGACATGCTAAGGTAGATGGAAGCGTCCTCTGTCATCACAGCCCATGCCACCAGAGTTCAAGCTGTATCTGTGGCCTCAGTCTACTGAGGATGTCTACTGCCATTCTCACATTGCCCATGTCCTGTCTGTAACTGCATCCATACTGCTTCTGACCACCCTGCCATTACTGAGCCCTCCAGACAGACTTCCACCAGTAATAAAGGCTTCCACATTTCTTATCTGCCTCAGAGATTATGAAACCCATCACTCAGTAACTGTGAGGAGCTCCTGAAGGTCTCCCATGAAGTTAACATGCATATAAACAGCCACTTGAAAGTAAAAAAGAAAGTGACTTCCCTCAGCTGTGGGCCTTTGAAATGTATTGCCTTTATGGATATTTACTTCTTGCCATTCTTCCTTTCTCTTCCAGAATCTGTTAAGAACAGGGATTCTGGGACTTTGGCATCAGGAAAGAGTCTGGCTGATGCCAGACCTTTTCCATCTCACGTACTCATACGGTGGGCATGAAGGGAGCCGGAGGGATCATGACCTCCATATTCACTCTAAGACTGAAAGCTCTTCAAGCTCTGAAGAGCAGACACATCAGCGTGCAAACCTGCACAAGGATAGCACACCTTCAAGACTCCAGTTACTTTGCTGCTGAGAATACCTAACAGTTGGCATAATCTGGCTAGTTTTTAACACAGTAGCAGCTTTGATACAGGATACAGGCTCAGGACTGTCTCATGTCAGAAAGTCCTAGCTTACTGACCTTTGACAGACAAGTAAAAGTTTGTTAATCCCTAAGGAGTGAAATAATTCTGGTGGAAGATTATAAAAATATCTAGATGTTTTTAAATGCTCTGATATTACCTGTAATTGTTAGGTAAAAGATGAGTCCTACAGAGTGCACTCCCTGATGATTTGGTCGTAGTATTAGAGATTTCACCTTGAATTAATGTCCTTTTTCAGCTGCTGCCCTAGGCCTTGTGACTGCCTGTCTGCTCCGTGACTCAGTCCCACAGCTGAGATTATTCTTGTTTCCAGCCATCAAGGGTACTGGTTGTCCATATAACGCCAAACCTAACAACTGAAATTGCAAACAAAATACAATTGCTGCTGGTAGGATGTCTTTACTCCTGTCATCCTCAGGTAGGAAGTTACTGAAATTTTTACCATTTATATGTGAGAACACATAGTTGAATTAATGAATCAAAGAGTACCTGAAAAAAATGTCCTTTTTAATTCCCTGAATTGGGACATAGACACTAAAAATACATTTTTTATGTTCTTTTCATTTTCTTTTATTCTTATTCATTTTTTTTATATTCTTAAAATACATTTCTTAAGGTACTCTCAAAAATAGAGGACACTTGCTGACAAGTGTCTACAGTTAAATGCAGCTGTCATTACACTGATGTTTTCTACATCATGAACTATAGGTAGATTGCTAGATAGCCTGCTCAGTTAACAGGGACTTCAGAAGTTCTGCTTTATAGTAATACAGTCCAAAGACCCTAACAAAACACTTGTCTCCTATACCCTCTAGGGTTATGAGAACAGTGTCTTTGTCTGAATCATTCACCCAACAAGACAGGTTTGCTAAATGTGCAGCTGAAAGTAGCTGATAGGAAGAACAAAAGAGTTGAGTAGACTTTTATTTTCTTAGTTTTCTTGCCTCAGTGGTGTGCCTCCGTGTGATGATGCCTCAGTGAAAAAGCATCTCTTGACCATCACAAATATGGCCAGTATGAGAAGCTGTTTAAAGTCAGGGACTTCAAGATTCAAGGTCCTTTTGTATCCTGGTCAGAACTTACCAGAATCATTAAAGTAAACGTGAGAGAACAAACCATTAATTGATTTCACATCTGTAGGTCAAGACCATCTTTGAAACCAATAGGAGTGTTATTTACCTAGACACTGTAAGTCATAGAGCTGATATTAGTGTCATACTTCGTAAACAGCTCAATCAAAGTTACCACAAATAATTAATTCTTCCATTAACACCACCCAGATGTGGAAATAATCTTATTAATCATCCTGGGTAGAGCAGTGCCTGTAAATAATGTTGCATAACAGTTGACATTATATAGAGACTTTCTGCATCAATATTTTTATTTATATATTTTATATATGTCTAGATACAGACTGAGCTATTGGGTTTTGTTCTTTTTCTAAAAAGAGTTTCATAAAAAACCGTGTTTAATAATAAGTTTTTAGAATAACAACAGTGATGTTAAAAACAAAAGGATTTTTAGTACCTTTAGTGCCTTGATGCATCTGCACCCACTTGCACAAACTAATATTTGCATCCTATGAGAGGAAAATTATGCCATGTTCATCTACAAAAGAGATCAGCTAACATTGCAGTAGTGAGCCTATGACTGGCAATTTGTGACTTTACATTAGCAATGTCCTTTCTATTTAGTGCTTGTTTGTATAAATTATTTGTAAATGATACAAAACCAGATTAAAAAGTCCTAAGTGCTTTACATGCATTACAGATGTATTTCCCTTCACGTAATAGTCGGAGTTGCACTGTCTGTTCAAATAATCTGTTGAAATTCCACAGGACTAGATGTATTTTAATGCAAGGTTACCACTTCATATTCCACTCCTTCTGTTTGTTAGTGAAGATTTTCTTTTCCTCATCTTACACAACATTATTCCTAATCATTTAAAAAGGACATTAATTGCTTAGAGTTAAAGGCCTGACACCAGATTCAGAATGGGTAGACTGCCTTATGTTTAAAGCTGGAGAAAGCTAGTAAGATGGTTACTCCCAGCATAAATGGAGACTTTGAGGGAGGTTAGAGGCAGTTTCTGACAAAATTCATTGGAGTACAACAGCTGGACGTCTGGTACGTTAGAAACTCCTGTTCTATTGACATGTTACTGCATAAAGTTTAAAGAAGTCCCTCAGGCATTTCTAAAAATTATGCGTATGATGATAACTGCCACTTTTCCCAATTGGTTATGAAAAGAAATCTTAGGTTTGGAAGGTAAAATGTCTTTTTCATCTCTGATGTTGTATGCCACATGGCCACAAAAAGATCATCAAGATTTTGAAAAAAGCCAGGTATTGCAACAGTGGTCTGAAACATTCAAAAGCATTGGCTGCTGAGACTTGTAGCGTCCTGATCTCAGAATATCCACCCTATTATCGTCCTCCCAAATTACCACACCATATCCAAATTCTAAGCAGGTTCACATAAAATTCAGTGGAATTCCTGTGAAAAAAAACTGAGACAGAGTGTAAAATTACAAATATACAATGCAGAGACCCTGAGAGGTCATCTTGTCCATCCCTACTCTAAAGGAAGTTCAGCCATCTCTGATTATCTCTGACTGACAGTCATTTCACATTTTAAATGAGAAAGCGGGCAGCTTTGCAGTCCGGAGGGATCAGGATTCAATCCCATGACTTCCCCCTGTAAGACTTAGGGTCTGCCACTAGAACCCTTTAACTGGGAGTGTTTCCCTATTAACGGATTTCCCATCCTTCTTATTTTCTTGCTTGCGGGAAAGCGTTCGTAGTTCTTCAGACAATCTCAGCACCTTGGCTGGCAAAATCTTCCCTGTCTAAATATGTCTAGGCTTGAATTAGTAAAAGTGCATTTTTAAAGTTGCTCTTTGACCACCACTTGTGTGATGGGTTCACAGATTTTTCTGACAAGTGAATTTAAATATATCTGTAATTTCCTGATTAATTGCGTAGCCATAATACGCAGAGTTGTTTTGCTTCCTTCTCTTCCCCAAAATGTGTCTTACTGATTTCTGGTTTTGGGGATTTTTTTTTAAGTCTTCTTTGCATTTTATAACTGTGTTTTTCCTAAGTTATTTCAAATAGATAGCATTCAGTTCTTGTCATATGTGTTCATGCAGGCATCATGGCTGCCTTCATGGACCTTCATGCAGGTCCACTAAATGACAATACACTGGTCTCAGTCCTCGTATTCCTAGAAAGTAATAATTACTCCAGAAGGTCAGTGGCATTAGCCTCTATGAAAGGGATGACATATACCCTCAAAGAGTATAGAACTCCAAATATATTTTGTGGAAGGCTATATTATTACATTTCATTCATGATTGCTTAAAGGATTTTTGAGTTTGGGTTTTTTTGGTCATCCTGAGATCATGGTAGTTTCTCAAGCAAGGCTTTTTATCAAGAGCAACTGATGGACTGATCTTACACCTCTCTTGATATATCAGTAGAAGAGAAACCAAGTGAATGGTCCCATTTTGCACGGATATTTCTTCTCCAACATGTACTTTGTTATCAGAAGTGTGAACATAGTTCCCTCAGTTTTCACAAGCTAAATCTGGATTGCATTGTTAACTGTTTTTGATAAAAAGCAATTCTAGAACTTTTTTTTTAAATCTTCTATAAATTCACATCCTCACTTCTCACACTATTATTTTTCTTTAGCAGTTGTGATCAGGAAGAAGATTAATTTCTATTGGAAATACCTTTTAAGTTCTGTAATCATAATTTCAATATTGGTGCAACGTGAGGTTTTTGTACATAGCTCCACTTTCTTTTGCTTTCCTGCTTGAAGAACAGTGTTTTGATTTGTAAATTCTCTCTTCCTTGTAATTCAATGATAATGAACTTAATGGTAAGTATTTTTTATTGTCTTTTTTCTTCTTAGTAAATAGCATTAAAAATTAATTGCTCGGTAAAAGCAAACACAGACAACTTAATCAGGAGTACAGATAAGAGCCAATTCATTTGCCGTATGAACAAACCACATCAGAGTTTTGAACAAATAAAGCCAACAGAAAAAAGCAACAAGCAATCATTTTCTTTTTAAAAACATGGGATTTTTAACATTTAGCAAAAAGTTTGATCTGGTTGATAATTTTTTCTGCTCAAAGAAGATATGTAAGCTGAGTTGTGCTTCCTCAGTGGTTTTTATATTTTTCCTTGGCCTGCAGAGAAACTGCAAGAGACATGAGGCTGCCTGATTCCTCAGAACTGCTTCAAAGTCCAATGTCTCCTCTCCATGGGAGACCTACAGTCACCCTTGCCAGGGAGAATGAAGACCCTGAAGTACAGCTAGTGATTTTCTTTACCCAAGCAAGAAGAGTAATGTCTCTGATGGAAAGCTTTTATCCCATCCAGTCTTATTCAGACGAGAGAAAAAATTTGCAGCTAGTCCAGAGTGGATATCTCTTTGATAGGCCCAAACCTTAGCACTATAACATTCTCTATTCAACCTCCAAATTTTAGCCAAACCGCATAAACCTTATTGAAAAGCCACCAGAATTTTCTCTGTATTGAACAATTTAAAAACTACGGGGATTAAATATGTACCACAGTAACACACTGTAACTTCATCTCTCCTTCTCTTTCTCCTTAAAATATGCCACTTCATTCAACCTCCTTTTAAAATATATCTGTTTCTGGCTACCCACTGAATTAACTACTCCTCTCCTAATTCTGTTTTCAGATATCTCCCTTTTGATTGTCCAAGTCTTTTGAGGGATTCAGAATAGTAGTTCACAGCCTTTTGGATTCTGGTAGCTAATTCAAGCAGATGAGTCAGTAACCAACCGTAATTAGTTCACTAGGTGACATCCTTCTTGAGAAAAGCAAGATGTCCAAAAGGTAGTCTATATGTCCAAATCAAACTTCCTTTGTTGGAACATCTTTTTTTCAAACCTTCCCACTCATTAAGTTTCCTCAGTCTGTTTTATCAGGGAGAGCTGGTTCAAACAAATCTAAGCATGTAAAATTAGGTGGCATAAACATTGTTGTCTTTCTGTTTCATTTCCACTGTGTTCAGCAGAGATGAAATTTGTACTTGCCAGGAAAATAAACAAGCCTTCAGTGTGAAGAAAAACCCTAATAGGAACAGGCTATTCAACTCCCATTTGTAATATAAAAACACAGAACTGAAAAGAATAATAGGGGCAAATCCAGTCTCCAGAAATCTCAGGTACAGGCAGATGGCTACTGAATAATCCCACAGAGCATCTACTCCTCTTGTGCTGACACATGATGCTTCCACATCACCAAGCTTAAGAATTCTAATAACAGGTCAAGAGCCCTAGCAATTAAGTGTCACAGGACAAGAACAGGACAGATTAAGGGAGTTGTCAATGACAGTTATCTGCAACAAGAAGGAATTTTTTGAAGAAAACTCCCAGATGGTGGGAAAAACCTGTTGTCCTTGCAAAACTGACTTAGGTGGAAATTCTCTGTTGACTGCAATTCTGGCAAAACAGATCAATGCTGAGCACATAAGCAGTATACACCACAAACACACCTTGGCAGTTTTAATGTCAGTAGAAACACAAAGAGATTTTGTCCTGCGAGCCCAATGTTAGGAAAGAAAGGGAAGGTTTAGGAAGGGGGGTAAGAGCCTTCTGCCCTGCTCCAAAGACAAGCAGCAGAAGCCAACACATGAGATCAATATAATGTTCGCATTCTGTTACACAAATGTAAATAAAAGTCTCCTTTCCTTGCCCTTTTGGAGGTAGTAATACATGCAATATATAAGAACTTAATTTTGTCTCCAAGGATCTTCTATATAATCTTTCAAAAAATGTTTCAAACTGAGTTTTAAAACCATTTAGGTTTTTCACACTCAGGACTCTATTTAGGACATTATTCCAGAACTTGGTCTTCAGATATGGTTTCCAGTTTACATGTATTTATTACCAAGATAAGCATTTTATCTTGTGCCAATATTGTCCCTTAACTTAAACAGATCTCCTGCATGTTTATATGTGGGGGTTTATGTTCCTTTATTTAATTTAGGTCAAAAGGTCATAACTTTAAGCAGATGAAATTCAATTCCTCACCCTTCCTTCTGTTTCATCCCGGCCTCTCTGATGATAACCGATGTATTGCAACTGGCTGCAACATTCAGCTTCAACCTGCATGTTGCTAGTAGATTTTTGTTATAGAATCATAGAATGGTTTGGGTTGGAAGGGACCTTAAAGATCCTCTAGTTCCAACCCCCCTGCCACGGGCAGGGACACCTTCCACTAGACCAGGTTGCTCAAAGCCCCATCCAACCTGGCCTTGAACACTTCCAAGGACGGGGCATCCACAACCTCTCTGGGCAACCTGTTCCAGTGCCTCACCACCCTCACAGTAAAGAACTTCTTCCTTACATCTAATCTAAATCTCCCCTCTTTCAGTTTAAAGCCATTACTCTTGTCCTATCACTACACGCCCTTGTAAAAAGTCCCTCTCCAGCTTTCTTGTAGGCCCCTTTAGGTACTGGAAGGCTGCTATAAGGTGTCCCCGGAGCCTTCTCTTCTCCAGGCTGAACAACCCCGACTCTCTCAGCCTGTCCTCATAGGAGAGGTGCTCCAGCCCTCTGATCATCTTCGTGGCCCTCCTCTGGACTCACTCCAACAGGTCCATGTCTTTCTTATGTTGGGGGCCCCAGAGCTGGATGCAGTACTGCAGGTGGGGTCTCACAAGAGCGGAGTAGAGGGGGAGAATCACCTCCCTCGACCTGCTGGTTACACTTCTCTTGATCCAGCCTGTATATCTTGGGGCAGATACTGGGGGAACTTGGTCTATATTTGGTTAGAATATTTTTCTTGAAAGCAAGATGAAATCTCATCTGATCCATTTCCAGCACTTCTCCACTCATATCTGATGCTATTCACCCGTGGTGTGTTCTACGCTACCTCTCCCTCTTTTCTCTCTTCTTCACAGCCTGTTTTACCCTTGGTGTAAAACCTAAATAACATCTAAAAGCACAGGACTGAGAACCCAGTTATGCTAAGCACCAGATAAATACAAAAAGGTCTGCACCTGATCCAGAGATCAAGTGGAAGGCATTCTCAAAGAAAGCAGCAGGGGAAGTAATAACAGTAATAGACCTTTTAGTAGGCCAAATTACACATTATATATTAAGCTTCTATCCAAGTTAGGTCACAAGGCAATGTTAAAGTAGAGAAAAGCAAAGGAAGTGGCTGTAAGCAAGAACTGTGGAAATAGTGGACTTCTCACCTCTGGCAGAACGGATGACTGGTTTAGATAACCACAGAGTAACAAAATTAAGTTAAAGTGAGATCTGATTGCCAAGATAGGATACGACCAGTTGTGTATATCTACTTCCTCTACTTTTAATGCAGTTTCATCTTAGTAGTAAGATTATAAAGGAAGGGCTTGTCCTCAAGGCACAGCTCTCGTATTTGTCCTGTTACTCCTGAGCCTGTGTTTATCCTAGTACTCCCAGCTGGAGGTGCAATGAGACCTTCGCTATCTTGAAGTTTAGGCAATGTTTATCCCTAAGAGACCAGCCTCCTGTATATTTTTCTTAAGGACTTAGAATACATAAATTTTCAGTGTTAAGACTCCTATCTGCCAATTAAATTTTGAAATATTATTAGGGAGATACTTTCTGGTAACATTTGTACTGTTTTAATTTATTCCCTGTATTAAGTGATCAATATTTTCAAAAAAAGTAGTTCAAAATCAGTTCTAGAGCCAGTTCCTTGAATAATTCACAGAGCTTAAGTAACCACACAGCTCATTTTACTGATAAATTACAATGATTGAAAGCTGTTTGTTTGTGATTAGTTGCAGAGTGCTTTTTGAAGAAAGTTACATTTGAGTCACAACTCAAAAAAGAGATCCTGGCATTATCATTGATGGTTGTTTGAAATTATTAGTTGAATATTTAGTGGCAATCAAAAAACAAGACAGAGGGTGTAATTTTGTGACCACACAAAAATATCGTGCACCCAAATCTTGAGTAATTTGTGTATTTTGGGTAGCCATATCTCACAAGGGCATGGTCAAGTTAGAAAGGGTATAGAGAAAGGCAACTAAAATGATGAAAAGAATGAAACAGCTGTCTTTTGAGGAGAAACAAAAACCTGAGAGTCCTCAGTTTCCAGAGGAGAAGGCTGAGAGGAACGTGGTTGGGGTTTATCCTGTCATGAAGGCAGCAGGAAAGGTGAACAGAGAACTGTTCATCACCTGCCACAGCACTAGAACTAAGGCACACTCAATGAAACTAGTAGGAGATTGGTTTAAAGAAAGATAAAAGGAAATACTTGATTACACAGCAGACAGTGGACTCCTGGAATTTGCTACCAATGAAGCTCATAAAGGCAGAGGGTGTCAAGAGGTTCGAAAAGGGTTCAGACAAAGTCATGAATAACTGGTCCTTAAAGAGGTGCAAAAAAGGACAGGCAGAAATGTACCCTCTAACACTCCTAATACATTTCTGCATGCTGCAGAAATACACAGGTAAAAGACTGCAGAAAATGGCCTGGCTCCCGTGGTCTTCCTGAAGCATCTCCTATTGCCTCTCTCAGAGCATATTGGGCTAACTGAAATCACTGGTCTGTTGTAATACAGTGTGCCTTACATTCTTAAGAAAAAATATTTTGTTTGTGTCCTGTTCTAGATGCACCTCCTTGATGTAAATAAATACAATTCCCGTTCACGGTATTAAAGAACATCTTTGTGTTTAAGGTAATATAAATTCATTGGTCTACTTTTTACCAATATGTACCAAAACTGAGTGAATCTATAATATATTATATAAGTATATGATCTTAATGGCTATATACTATAAGCATAATATATTAAATTACTTAAGATGTATTCATAGAAGAATGGATAAAGAAGGAATAAAGACTCAAATAAAAACAGGTCCTAGGGCAGTACTGTAGAAATGATGGATGTGACAGTTATAATAAACCAAGATGAAGATGCACAGAAAATTAATTATTACTAGATTACCTATGCCTCATCCTGAAATAGCAATACAATCATATATCTGATAAGCAGACTGACAGAAGAATCAAACATACAAAATATATGCAGATTAGAAGCATGGTGCCAAACATGTGCAATTTGAACTTGGTTCACCTGAAAAAATAAAAAAGTCCCTGTAATTCTACAGAAAAGTAGGATCACAGGATCTTAAACCCACAGGTTATTTCATGGATAAGCAGGGCATGTTTCTAAGCTGGCACTTGTTTGCAAAAGGCAAATATATATATCATACAGACATATGCTCATGCTGTAAGAGAGAAGTCTGTTTTGCTCTCTCAAGGATTCACAAGGCAGAAGGCAGAACCCACGCAGCTTTCTAACTGATTCAGCAACTTTGATGGATGACAGACTGTCTCATATACATATAGCAGATTATAGAGAGGCCCTCAATAACTCTCATTTTACAGGTTTGGTCATATTTCATCTTTCACAGAGAGATTTTACAAGCAGTATACACACAGCTCAAGAGTACTCAACAATTATTTATTGGCTAACTCAAAGGATAAATAGCTGGGACTAACATGCAACTAAGCTAAGCATTAACATGCTCACCATTGTCTTCCAATTCTTTTTTTTTTCTTACTATTTTCTCTCCTTCAGTTACTAGTGATTACCACCTCAATAATTACACTTTGCCTGTGTTTTTATTTTTCTTATCTCTCATGGCTATAGCTCAAGCACTGTCTTGCAGCTCAAAAACAATCTTCTCGAAGCTCAAGCCATAGATGTGCTGCACCAAACTGGACTGTAAGTCACAGTGAGCTGAATCTGAATCCTTGGGCTGAATTACATCTCCTGTCTGGGTCATTCTTTGAGTAAGTTGGCTTTGGACTTTTCTTGCTTCTGCCAAAGTTATACTGTCCCCTTTTTCTTTTGCACAGTTCTTTGAAACCTGTATTTGCCTTTTCTACTTGTACACAGCAGTGTGGCATGATTTACTTACTATATATAAAATCCATTTGTTATGCTGATGTAAAAGGTATTCAGAGAGAAGAAGAACCATTTAAAATGGTTCATACTTTTGCTTACAACTCTGACATCAAATGACTGTAAAAATAATTAAGTAATTAATTCTTCCAGCTGACAGTAGCTGGGCCTGAACCAAGCATAAGTGAAATACTGAACAGAAAAATGGAAAATCCATTCTGTATAGTGTGGTATGGAGGCTGGTGTCTGAATTTAGATTACAAATTTAGGCTCTAAACATCTTATTTACCACAGAAGTATTTACCTGGTATCCTGCTGATAAAGTGATTAGTTGCTGAGTGGCAGAGCCAGCCTGTGTTAATGCACAAATCAACTGTAATCTATAAGAACAGCATCGTGGTAATAAGCAATAAGCAAAGGTCCTTCCAGTGTGGTTTCTGCATCATGCTGTTCATAAACAGCCAGGTGCTCAGAATGCAATACATCCAGTAATAGCTTCAGGCAAGGCATCCTACAGTGTAACTCCTTACAACACGCTGAGGACACAGTAATGAAAGTACACATTAGTCAATATTCAGTGGGCAGTCAAGGATTAAATATTTCAGCAATTATCATTGAGTCTTGGCAGTCCACCATTTCAGAATGCCAGTATGGTCAAAATGCTGTGAGGACAAACCAAGAGCGTAGCATATGGCATGCTTTGCCTGTGTAGTGTTCATTTTATTACAGAGGTCTAAAATTTGTTGATTTTATTGCTTCTATGACACTTGTGTAATTATTACAAGCCAATTTAATAACAGCTTTTTTAGCACCAGTTTGTATAACTTATGAATATATGTACCATGTTATCATTTGGAATTCAAATTCACACATAAAAACAACACCAAAATAAGTAAGTACATGAAGGAAGTAAGAACAATTCTGAAGTTAGAAAATTGACAAGATGAATAGAAATCATCACACAGCTGAGCACAACAGATTGCCCTAGTGATAAAAAGTCACCCATTTTTGTGATCAAACTTTTCAGTACACTTTGCAAAGAAGCTGCTTAAGAAATCTGCACCTGAGATTTTATTTTTCTCTTGGTCTATGTACAACATGGTATTTGTGCATACAATACAATCAAGAAGAGGTAGCTACTTCCTGTTAGAGATATTAAAATTCATATTTTACTTCTCTGGTCATCGTGATTAAAAAGAAGCAAGCATTGCACATCCATGTCCAAAGAGGAAGGTAATCAAAGAAATTTACGTTTAATTCAGAAATGTGGAAGCAGAAAAAGACTCCTAATAAAAAGGGCAGTTCTAAAAGCAAAACACACACACACAGAGCTTCAAAATTCTTTTTTTAAAAAAGCAAAATTGGTGAAGAAAGGCAATCTATCTATGGACAGTCCTTTTGTTTGTTTTCTAGGCAGCACTGGGACTTTGATTTCCTGCAGTCTGAAAGCCTCATGTGAGATTACACTTCCATTTTCAGCTCAAAAATCAAGAATTCTCACAGACTTCCTGCAGCATCTGCTGAAGTGTACAAAGAAGAAGTCTGAACAGTTACAGGCTTTACATTCCTTGGATTTGGTGACATTTTAGCAATATTCAGCAAATGCAGAGGCTTCTGCCAGCTCAAAGAAATCTCTTTTCCAGAATAATACCTAGTATATGTTTTCCTTGGAAGGAGATATAAGAACTAGATGATACTGGACAGTCCCTTTTGTACCAAAAATCTGTTGCCAGAGAACATCTCTTCATACCTAATTCCTAACAAAAACCTACAATAAAGATCAGGAAATATTTTTATTGTTAAATAAACAGAGCTATTTTAAAAGAAGTTGTAGTCACTTATTACATATTGCTTCCCATTTTAAATAGAGGTGATTTGAAAGAACATTTCCAATGTTGTTCTTCAGAAAATGCAGGTTCTGAAAGACAAGAGTATTCTCTTGGGAATTTGAGAGAATTTTAGAAGAAATCTTCCTTGTCTCCTAGATTCCAGCAAACCTTTTTTATTTCTTCTTTTTTTTTTTTTTTTTTTTTTGACACACTGCTAGACAAGCTTTTCATTAATCTGGGCTGCTAGAGAGTTCAGAAATATATTTGACTTTGGTCTTTTGTCTTGATTTGATTTTGGTCTATTTGAGTTTTTGAAATGACATACCATGGACTTCCCTTTCAGCAAAAGACTGTAAATGTTTAAATGTTTGTCCCCAAATCAGGAGAAAAAAAAAATATATAAAATAAAAATTACATTTAAAATAAATGTTAAAAATTAAAGCCTATTTTCTGACCAGCTGTGGTTTAAAGTAAGTAGCAAAATACGTATGTCAGTATAAACCTGCAGTAACATTCATTTGGAAATTTCGAGTCAAAATTACTTTAAAAGCATTCTACTAGCAAAACCAAAGGGATGTTCTGAAGCAGCTTCTCATAGCAGGAGGTTACAGCCCAGTGCACTGTAAGCTAGCTGTTTGTTTTTAGCTTCTGAACACCAAGTTCAAAGCTGCACAGTTCTCCTGCAAGTGCTTTTCCAAAATGAGTGAGGCCAAAAGTAGCCTGGGAAGGAGCCCAGGACTGCTAACAGAGATGACAAATAAGAATGTCATTAATAAATAGCAGGATTTACTATGCTAAGGAGCAGGGATGAAGACATGTTAGAGGAAAAAAGAAAGCAAGAGGTAGTAGAAGAACATGGCTAAGGCTTTGACAGGTAAAAGGAGCTGGGGTAAATGAATCCCACTGGGAACAGACAAGCAGCAGAAACTATAATAATTTCCCTGCAGTCACTGTCATAACACCTGATATTATGCTGCTATCAGCAAAGACCTTTGAAAGCCCTTGGCAAAACACCTCCTGCTTGCAGAGACTCAGGAGCTACCCATGCTGTGGTACGAACAACCCTAATCCCACTGACAACAGCAAGGGAGTTGAGTGAACTCCACAGTGAAAAATCACTTACTAGGATTTTTCTTTAAGTGCTGAAAGTGAAGCACCTGTATGCACAGAACTGCTTTGAAAGGAAAAATAAATTCAAGAACTGCTATGCTGTGTATCTGATGTCTGGCTTTATGTCTCTCTTACTCTGGTCTGAATACTACAGGACTTCTTGCAAAATCCATTGAAATGCCATAAGGATGGTGTTTCCAGGATAGTCTGCTCATGTCTGAATTATTTTCATTTTAAAAATCAGTTTGGTAGTCTAATCTCCCATCACTTACATACGAATCCCTAAAGATTAGCAGGATGTCACTTGCAGGCTTTTATATCAGCTATTGCACAGCCGACATTTCCCGGATTCATAAAGATGTCACTTGCTTTATCTGATACCATAGATTCAAATTATACCTTGCCCAGAGCATCCCATGGTACTTGCACATTGTGTGAAAGACCCTGCTTTCATCTCAGACCTTTCCTCTCCTTTAAAGTCCCTTATTTATGCCTTTGAAGCCATCTGTGGTGTGCCCAAGTGCCATGGCTCCTCTTTTTTCCACCCTCTGCCCCAACTGCTTCCTTTCTGCTCAGCCTACAGAAAATCCCCCCACGCTCGTCACTGTGTCAGAGCCCTCTCGTACCCTCAAACCGAGCCTCTGAAGGGCGGGAGAGGCCAAGAGGCCAGCTCTCAGGCAGGAAAGCTGGTCCCCCTTCAAGGCTGGTATTACCCCGCGCCGAGGGTGTTTCTGCTCGGATCCTTCCAGCCTCCACTCTGGCCTCTTCCACCATCAGCCCCAAAGCTCAGGGGAACAGCTTCACGTGAAGCACCACCAGGGAGCCCGCCGGGACCTCCCTGCCCAGCCGGTCTCCCTGGGCGTGGCCTGGTTTCTGCTCCAGCACAGCCACCTCTCTCCTGGCCCTGGGTTTCACGCTATCGACCTTCCTCTCGCAGGAGTAGACCTGCAGACTGACATCTAATGCCACCCGAGCGACATGCTGAATGGGTGCCATCAGCAGCTTAGTGTGGTCAGAAAGGGCTCTAAAGGAGAGGCAGGAGGGAGCAAGGTCCGGGCAGCTGGCTGTGCCCATCTTCTTATCCAGCTCTGCTTCGTCATCGTCCCTCCCACTGTCCTAACTGTTCTTCCTCATCAGCACTACCTTATTGCACTTCTATCTGGTTCCTTCAGCTCGTGCTCCTCAGCCAGGGGGCTGAAGAAGTGGCAAGGGGAGGTACTGAGCTACCTAGACCATCCTTTTAATGGTCCTGCAGAAACCCACCCGTTTTTGAAATGAAGATTACACTGGACTAAAAGCCACTGTATGGGTCATCAGCGTGTATTCCCGCACAGCTCTTCTCCAGAACCTACGGTGCCATCAAAAGTCCCCAACACTCAATGCTACTGGATTCACATTCGAAGTGTGAACTGAACGACATCCTGAGCCCCAGCCAGCCTTCCTTCCCCAAACACGACGCCTGCTCTGAAGACTCCAAACAATTTACGTGGCAGTTCACTGCTCCCAGGGGAAATGTCAGGTGGGTGGAAAGCTCAGACTGTTTGCTCTAACAGGCAGCGGCTGCGATCGAACCATTGCCACAGCACCTTCCACAAGGCAGGCTGGACTGAAATGCCTGGCTCTGGTAGCATGCTGGACTTCCTGCAAGACCTACCTTCCCAGAATGCCTGTGGCTGAGCCAAGTGAGAGGACCGATTTCTGACGTCTCATGTAGTTTTATAGTTACATTACCAGTTTTTTGCTGTGCCTAGCACTGGATAAAGTGAAACCAATAGCCAATTTTAACAAAATTCATTGTGAAACGATGAAAAGAAGTGCAGCGCTCACAATGCACTTCCTTTTGCTTTCAGTGGCATGTGGACTGTGCTCAAAGAAACACATTTTCTGTTTGCATCATCTCTGGTGTTCTGAGCTATGAAAAGCAGCCTGCCGGGGGGGTCAGTACTGACTTGGTATGTTAGTTACTCGATGAACCATCACTTCATTCAGTTAAAGAGCCTCTCATATTAGGACAAATATTGTCTCCTGTTCTTAACTAAACTCCTCTACCACTATTTTGTTTCCTTCATGGCCACACGCTGAAACCACAGTGCAGCCAGCTAATTTCCTTTCATTTTCAGTGCCCTGATGGGGAGTGCTTCTGATCATCCAAAAGTGTGCCATCCACACATCCTTTTATTTTCCACAATCACCTTGCCTAAATATGGAAAGAATAAGCAAAAGAAAGGGACATTTATTTTTCAACTGAGTTGTTTAAGATGTTGTTCACAAATTAATCTAAAAGTAGGAGGTCTGTAGTTTCTTGCTTAATTTCATAATTCTGTATTTAGTATCACTGTCCTGGTTTTGGCTGGGATAGAGTTAATTTCTTTCT
This sequence comes from Harpia harpyja, assembly GCF_026419915.1. Taxonomy (NCBI): domain Eukaryota; kingdom Metazoa; phylum Chordata; class Aves; order Accipitriformes; family Accipitridae; genus Harpia; species Harpia harpyja. Next base: position 36,693,467 of record NC_068944.1, read on the forward strand.
GGTAGCTGATATAGTGTTATGTTTTGGATTCAGTATGAGAAGAAAGTTGATAACACACTGATGTTTTCAGTTGTTACTAAGTAGTGTTTAGACTAAAGTCAAGGACTTTTCAGCTTCTCATGCTCAGCCAGCAAGAAGGCTGGAGGGGCACAAGAAGCTGGGAGGGGACACAGCCAGGGCAGCTCACCCCAACTGGCCAAAGGGGTATTCCATACCATGTGATGTCATGCTCAGTATATAAAATGGGGGGAGTTGTCCGGGGGGGGGGGGTGGGGGGTGGCTCACTGCTTGGGGACTAATATTCAAATTCTTTTTTTATTATTAGTATCAAATTATTATTACTATTATTGTTGTTGTTGTTATTGTTATTGTTGTTGTTATTATTTCCTTCCTTTTTGTCCTATTAAACTGTTTTTTTCTCAACCCATGAGCTTTTTTTCTTTTTTTGCTGATTCTCTCCCCCATCCCACTGGGTGGGGGGGGGAAGTGAGTGAGAGGCTGCGTGGTGCTTAGTTGCTGGCTGGGATTAAACCACGACAATCACCTACTCATAAACTCTCCTGATCACCCAAGGAATGACTTGAAATGACTCTGAAAATTACTCTCATGCTTTCTTAGTTCCTTTAAAAGCTGTTTTTACATCATACATCTCTACAGGAATAAGTTGTTCTATTATTTAAACATAATTTATCATTCTGTGTTCTACTCTTGAGGTTCCAGAATAATTAAATACTTCAGCTTAAACAGAGTACCCCTTCTCCTCTTTCCTAAAAAATCCCCATAATATTTTTTCTTGTACTTCCCTTTTCTCTAGTCTGACAAAAACTGTAATGTCTGTTTCTCCCTTTTATGTATCTGTATCTCCACACATATTTGATATCTATATCCACTGGTGTCTTATTCCTCCTGGGTGGTATATCACTCTGTTATGTGCTTGTATTTTCTCTGTCTTGTAAACGTGCTCTGACCTCTCTTCTGAGTTTCTGTCTGCTTGTCAGGTTTGGTTTTATTTTGTGTTTTGCTTTACTGCAGTGTTTGGAGTTTTTCTGCTTTAACTTAATTCATTATGTATTTTGCTTTCTAAACATCCTGAGAATTGTGCCTGTGCATGGAACAGGCAGCCCAGAGTAAAGGAGAACAGGCTCCTACCTCCTACACCACCCCGGCAGGCAGGGTGTCCCACGGTGGAGGTGACACCAGGACCTTCCAAAGGAGTGGAGCTGCCCCGGGCACACCATGCACGGCTGCAGGGTGGTATTTCTGGGAGCCCCTATCAAAGTGATGCACATCGTCTTGGGGCCCTGAACTTCAGGCTGAAACTTGGGCATTTAATACAGACAGGATAAAATCTCTGTAGTTAGGCTTACATCTTCTTTATTTGGGGGCTGGTATTATCCACAGTTGCTACCCACAGAGGTGTCAGCATGACAACAGAGACTGGTTGAATACGTGTGATTCACCATTATGCTACTTTCTGTATCCTTATCACATCAGAGGTACAAAACCGATTTGTTTACATTGTCATTGCAAACCATCACTAAATTGATTTATGTTCTACTTTCCTTTTTAATGAGTTTTCTTCCAGAGCTTTCTTCTGATATTTCTTCCCAAACATGAACCAAGGCAGAAGTTTCAGATATATGTCTCTTCTGATCTGTGACTGTCACCTCCAGACATCATGTAATAAAATAAGGATTTTATTTCATGCATTAAACCACTTCATTTTTCTATATTTATGTTTTATTATCAGGAATAGTCTTCTTGGTTGACTGCAAATTCTTTTCTTTTTGCTAACTGTGCTACCTCTAGTTATTATTTATTGGTCTCTATTCCTCTTTCTTAGGTTCTAATTGCTCTAACAAACAAGGGCTTCACCTTGTAAGTAAAAAAACTAATTCATACTTACAACTTGTACTTTTTCATTTTTAAATCAGTGGGTTTTTCTTCATAGGTTTTAGTGAGCCCATAGCAAATACCTGTGAACTTCACACATATATGTATACGAATATATACAAAACATACACACACACATGTGGAATTGTCATATTGATTTCAGTAAGACATCTAAGGGTTCTCCATTATGTGTGAGATTAGGATACAGACTGGCACACTGGAAATTGAAGCTTTTTTTTTCTTTTCAAGCTACACAACATGCTCAACAAATACAGTGGCAGCACAAGCTTCCCTATAGTGGTACTTCAACATTGATCTGTAGGATCCACTTCAAGGGCCACATAATTCAGTCTCCCTGCTTGTACCTACATTAGCGAATCAAACAGGACAAGGGCTGTTCCTTGGCCTTGAGGAGAAGGGATCCTTATATCCATGGGACTGAACTCCTTTCTCCTCCCTCCCTGATGGGAACAGTCAGGGGCTAATGCTGTCCCCCAGACTGTGCCCAGGAACTGTCTGGGAGGCTGCTAGATGGTTTGTAGTTGCAGGCAAAAAGCAGTTAGAGGCTGTTTCCCAGCATGAACAGTCTGATGCACATCAGACCATAACAGAATATCTGTTTATTGATAATAAAATTTTTTCCTTTGACTGTATAAATGAAAAAAATGTGATTTTCATCAAATATTTCACCTCTACATCTTTGCTGGCTTTGTACTGAAAGCAAGAGGTCTTGCAGAACGGGAAACTAGATCCTTCATAGTTTATACTTTTAAACATTCAGGGCAAGTATTTTATTGTGCTGAACACAAGTGATTTTTTTGAAGGCTTTCCTGCATCCCAAGGGCCCAAAGGAAAACCTTCTGCCCCAGCAGCTGCTGCTGTCTTTCTGCCAGAAGCCACTGCTCTCGCAGCCTGGCCAGTGAAACAGCTCGTGTGGATGCTCCTGGCCTGTTTTGAACTAAATCAGCCTGTTTGGTTCACCCTACCGATTCACATATTAGACTAACCCAGCTCATTTTGTCTCTGGTGAACCGAACAGTCACAAATGCTGTCCCTCCTAAGTAGACCTGTGGGGATGGCAGTTCCCAGCAGGGGAGCATCGCTAAACCAGCGAGCACAGTAACATCCTTCACTGCCTCATCCCCTTGCTAAGTCATCACCTGGCCACAACTAGAAGTGTTTTACGTTAGAGCTTGAGAGTCAAGAATAAAACCAATTTAACAATACATTATTTAACTTATGTTATTTCTAGGATGTCATCCAACATCATGTTTTCTCTGGTGGCAAACCAGGTTTTAGTAAGTCTCCAGCCCTTGCTCCCATGTCTCTGTCAGAGGCCTGTTCACGTTTGGCAGTCCTTAAAAGAAACTGTGCTAGAACTGGATCAGGGAACCAGTATTTCAAAAGCACTGAAAAATTGAGGTGCATGGAAAGAGGATGGAAAGGAAATTTCTTGGATATACCTTAGATAATATGTAATGTTAATAAAAGAGACGCGGACCAGGAGAAAGGGCACTGCTATGCTTTATGTTAATAATGCTGTATTAATGGCTTCAGGAAAGCTATGCTCCACTAGCAATTGTGAGCAATAGGACACCACAGATTTCCTAAGACATGAGAAGTTACACCACTTCTGTAGAGTGCAAGAGCCACTCAGGAAAGAGATCCAAAACTTTTAGTAGATATTTCTGTGAAAACATTATTCCTCAGTCCCATGCTCGATTATGGTCAACATCAAATCAAATGCTGGCAATTACAAGAAAATAAATAGAAAACAAAACAGAACATATGTAATCCAAATTTATCTGGGGAACTACCATAGCATACATGGCTTATTCTTATTCTTTTTCCTTAGCCTTGCTTAGCTATGGTTGGCCACAGCTGAAGAGACTGGGATAAGAGTCCCTTTGGTTTGTCTCTTTATGTTACTCTTTTCTTACAAGAATTACTGTAGGTACATATTTATCTGTGAGTTTCATCAAAATATTTTAATTTAAAATATTTCTTACTTAGCATTCTCTCATACAATGAGAATATTTCCCTGGCATTTTAAATGTGAAATGACCAGCTATGAAGTGGCAGAGCCTGTGCCTCTGGCTGGATAAGCCGGCAATGAAGTACAAGGAGTCAGCAGGGATGGCTCCATGGTGAGTGATGGACCATCTGGTGTTTCTTCCACACCCCAAAGCTCCTCGCCTGTCAAGAATATGAGATGTTATAATAGTAATTTTACACCAGCCGAGTTTTGAGGTAACAAAACCTCCTGATGGACCTGGTAACATGGCCTGGATAGTAACCGGTGGTATGGCAGGAGTGTGAGTGGAAACACCCAAAACTGCCTGGTCTGAGAGGAGGTTACCCCAAAACAGAATGAAAGGAGGAAACGAATAATGACAACGCTTGTTTACAACAGGCATCCATTGGATTAAGCAGCAGCCAGGGGATTACCAAGAGGCTTTTGAGAAAAGAGTCAGCTTGAGGACAAGTACAAAAGATGGAAGGAAACTCGTGACTGTGGGGTGAGACGTGGGAGCGGGAAGGCGCTCAGCGCAGCAGTCGGACCCCGGCCTCAGATGCTGCCAGGAGTCACCCCGCTGCCATCACGCCCCCGCCTCAGCCTGACGCAGCATCCTCCCCGTCCCACGCAGAGAGCAGGGCTGACAGCACGGGGTGCAGCAGCAGAAGGACCCACGGCTCGCGCTGCGTGTGTCTTCTTGCCAGCAGACGGACTGGCAGGCGGCAGGGAGCTGCACTGGTACGCACAAAGACAGAGCAAGCCTGGCTCCAGCAGGAGAACATGCATGGCCAAAAGAGGGGGATGAGCTTTTCACCCCCTGTCCGGTAAGAGAGGGGTGTGCACATGTGAGCGTGCTCCTGTGGGATTAGAAATGGTGGGGATTAGAGTGTTTAGAAACTTGTGGGTACTTTTTAACATCTTGCAAGTGTTTTGTGCTCTGGTTTATCTGTTGGCCTGCTGATATTGATCCAGAATGTGAAGTTCACTGACTGCTGGCTAATTACCTGTCATTAATAAATCCTTTGATCCTGATTTAAGTTAAACCACGTAAGTCAAGCAAGTCTTCCCTGCCACACTCCCTTGTGTTAAAAAAAGTCAAATGCTATTAAAAAAACAGTAAGCAATTAGCTTAAGTACCCCTGAATCACACTTAAGTTACAATAGCTCTTTAACTCAGATGATCGACTATTTCATTTCCTAGCATAAATGTAGTTAGAAACTAACAAGCTTCTTCTTGATCCTCTAATTATATCACTCTACATCTCAAGGAAGTTGCTGGTTTGGTGCATTCCTGTGCTGTTCCTCTCTATATGTGGTCACGTAAGCTTGTAACAGTGTCAGGTTTCAGCTGGAATAAAGTTAATTTTCTTCTTAGTAGCTGGTATAGTGCTGTGGTTTGGATTTAGCATGAGAAGAATGCTGATAACGCACTGATATTTTAGTTGTTGCTAAGCAGTGTCTCTACTAAGTCAAGGACTTTCCAGCTTTTCATACTGCCCTGCCGGCGGAGGCTGGGAGTGCACAAGAAACTGGGAGGGGACACAGCAGTGACAGCTGACCCCAACTGGCCAAAGGGATGTTCCAGACCATATTACATTATGCCCAGTATGTAAACTGGGGGGAGTTGGCCAGGGAGCACCACGGCTCGAGGATTGGCTGGCCATTGGTCAGTGGGTAGTGAGCAATTGCATTGTGCGTCACTTGTTTTGTATATTCTAGTAGTAGTAGTAGTAGTAGTAGTAGTAGTGGTAGTATTTTCCCTTCCTCTTCTGTCGTATTAAACTGTCTTTATCTCAACCCATGAGTTTGGGGTTTTTTTGCCGATTGTCTCCCCCATCCCACTGGGTGGAGGGGAGTGACTGAGTGGCTGTGTGGTGCTTAATTGCTGGTTGGGGTTAAACCACAACAAACAGAGAAAGGAAATTTCTTGTTTGTAAATTATATTTCAGTAGGCAGTCTCTCCTCACATACATCAGTGTTATTTGCAGCCGAACCACTGAATTTGAGGAAATGCCTCCCAGATGAACAAACTGTCTATAGTTTCTCATAGTCATATGCTATAACTAAGGAAATTAAAAATACTTCATGGGCTAAGAGAGTGCAGAAAGAGCAGAATGAAATAAAAATTTCCCATTCAGCTAAAACATTGAAAAGAAAAATGCAGTTAAAGCTTTTGGATCCTCAAATATGGACTGGGAAACAAGACAGTTCAATGATTAGTTCCACAGAAACAACGTATCCCCTAGAATTTTACGGAAAATACTAATAATGAAGCACAGCAAATAAATTTAAAACATATAATACAAATGTACCATGAAAGAAATACACATACAATTGCTATGAATTTAACAGAAAGAAAATAATAAAGTTACTGGTCACTTGACGTTTTAACATAAAAAGAAGCTCTAGCAAGTGGCCAGCCTATTACTGCTAGAGCTTGTCCTGACTTCAGACATTAAGTTGCAAGTGAGGGCATCCTTGCATTGGCAGATCAGGACCTCAGCAGGAACAAGTTCAATGTCCGAGGAAAACCCCTGTATGTAAGACCTCCTTTTTATTATGGAAGCACTAACATTAAACTGCTTTACTGCAGATAGGCAAGGGCACATCCCTAATTTGCCACCCTGCTTCTTGGGAGGCTAGATCTGTTAGATTAGTTTTGTTACCCTGCAGTTACTTAAACCAGTAGGATCTTGTTTTGCGGTCAGTGGTGGCTGTTGAGGTGAAAAATTAATTGCTTCTATAAGCTCTTGCCTATGGCCATGTCCTTTGATTTGTCTTTCTTTGACATCACTTTTTGGCCCGAAAGCATAAAAAGTCTTGCATTCTTTATGCAAAGTTGCTACCTGCTCTTTAGATTAGAAACAATCTTTTCACTCAGTATGTACATACTGTTTAGTACAATGAGTGTATGATTAGGGCTTCTATACAATGCCAAAAAGTCCACAAACTTGCAAGTCAAAATTAATAAGCAACAGAGAAACATAAAGTTATTATTTTCAGAGCTACATTGGAAAACAGAGCTGTAATAAAGCACTATTAAACCTCCTTATAGGAATAGTCACAGAAGGCTGCACCTATAAAAACTAACCCAATCCAAAGAGAAATACACTTTATGGTAAAGAAGAATTAAGGCTACTCATCTTCAAACTGATTTTTTAAGATGTCCCCGATGTGTTCACAGTCTTAGGATGTGGTCTCCTCTGGCTTAAATGACATGAGCAGCACTTCCAAAGGTGCAAATGAATAGTGACCACTTGTAAAATAAACGGTCCGGCCCATTGTCTAGGATTATGTAACTGGATACGATTTAACTGCATGTACTACAGTACAAAAAAAGGAATATAAAAAGCTAAACCAAAGACTAGAATGGGCAGAAACAGAAGTATTAGGTTAACAGTGTCTGATAACTGGCAAGACCAAACAGGGACTGTTCCAATTAATTATGGTTCCCATGGGATTCAAAGGTGCTTTCAAGACAGCAGGTGCTGACGGTATTCATTTGGGCTGTGAAGACATATGAAACCAGGGACAATCAAATCCATGGTACAAGCATTATAAAAGTTATCTGTTATCTTTCTAGTCTTTCTGGCTTTTGCCTCCAAGTGTGAGCTAGAAGATTCTTTATGTAGGAATTAAAGGTACCAGCAGTAACCAACAGGACTCCCCAGTGCTGCAACAAACCAGTTATCTATTCTGTGGCAATTTCGCCACTCTGGTGAAGTGTCACATATGCTTATTTGGCCTGGTTTATACAGAAAAAGAAACAGAAAAGACACCACCACCAAAAAAAAAAAAAATCAAAAACAAACCACAAAAACACACACACACAAAACCAAACCAAAAGAAAATAAAACAACAAAAAAACCCAGCGCCCTTTACTGTATAAAAATAAGAGCAATTAAAATTCGTATTCTGTCCTGGAATCAAAGGACATGGAGCTGTGACCAAAGCACCCTTTATTTCTTGTTTTCCAATAGACTTTCTCTTAAACACTTTTGGTTTGTTTCTGTGAAAGCAAAGTAATTACTGTTTAACAGCGTTGTTGCTTCACCGTAATTGCAAATGACAAACAAACCATAACAGCTAAGGCAACCACAATGATTACAAGAACCTGCATCTCCCGCAGATTTGTCTAATGACACAATCTGAGTACACCTACAGCATAATTAGAGGATTCTGCCCATTACTAGAAGGCTGAGACTTGTCTTTAAGAAGGCAATTAGAGGATCAAAAATGCAACATATAGTAAGTAACAGACCTAAATAACATGCCTGGATACCATGTTTGCTTTGTGTCCTTTTAAACACTTGTTTGGCTCATCAACCATTTAAAGAAAATACTGATCTAGCTGGGATGGCTTCATGTATTTCAAAATAAAAGCAAAAAATTGTTATGTGCTGAACAAGAATTAGGAGTGCAAGGTTTGGGGGACTATAAGAGTTTAATTCTCACTGAGACAATGTTGCCACATAGAATTACTTTTTCATGTGCCAGATCACTCATATCTAACACAGAAAAAAAAAATCTTCTCTCACAGATGGTCACAAAACCATATGTCAAACTACCTTGACCTTATGATTTGCATTTGCTTAGTGAACTCTGGCCTTTACAAAAAAAGTGGAAAGGAGATAATACTGAGAGACCTCTAGTTCTGCAGGTCATGAATAATATTTGAGTATCTGGTCATTTATACGCTGGCAAATACCTTGTTAGAGGACTGGAGGTCTCTGAAGCTTAAGCCAATTGTACATCCTTCTGTGTACATCTGCAACTAGACAAGTGACATTTCCTCCAGTTCCTCCTCTTTATTAGAGACTATTTTCAAGCTAAAAGAAAAAACCCTCACTTACCATGCCATAATTTTCCATACAAGTTCCACAGATATGTCACCATTTGCTGCCTTCTGTCTCACAGTTCGTTGGAATAATGTCCCTTCAAGCCATCCTTTCTCTTGTAAATGTGAAGCAAAAGACTGAAAGGGTACAGAACACCAGGCAGAAAAACCTCAGGTACAAAGAGCATTATAACTGGCATTTGGATCAGCCAGAACCAGGGCACACATTGCAGAAAGTCATCCAGATACTTCAGCTGACTCAATTCTTCCGATACATAAATTGCAGAAATTAGAGATTCTCATGTATGGCATTCAGGTCTACATATCCCTTCCTGCTACGAGAGAATACAGTACACTGAGTTAAAAACTCACAAGTATTTCTCTCAGCTTATCCACTACAGAAAAATGATAGAATTATTTGGTTTTTGTAACATGTAACTTAGAAAATTTTACTGTTTAAATACTGTTCTTAATCATATCATCTGCTTATAAATGAAGACATTGATAAATGACTTGGTTTTTTATTATATTCAGATACCTTTATAATCCTATAATTTCCTCCAAGAAAACAGTGAAGATTCTTCTCTCTAAGTTCTTACATAAACATATAATAAACCTCAGCTTGACTCAGAAATATTTGCCTTATTTCTCCAGCACTTCTCATACATGGTAAGGGAAATGTGCATGTAAGCTGGAGCTCAGAATTACATGAGCAAGTAAGAGAATATCTTCTATTTTACACACATTGCATAAAATCATGTCTGCTAAAAAATCACACTCCAACAAGTGCGCTGCCCTCCCTAGGTCAGACCTATCAGCGCAGTTGTAGTCCAAAGGGGATACTGCTGCTATGGTATAGTACAACTAGAAAAAGGTCAGAAAAGAGTAAGGAGGAAAACCAGAGGTATAGACTTGCTCCCAGGGAAGACACATTGAATATGCCAGGGCTTGTCAACTTGGAAAAGAGAGAGATTATAAGGATTATAAGCTATAAAATCCAGCAGCACAGCAGCTGAGTATGGATCGATTGCTCACTTACTCTTCCAATAAGGGAAGCATCACTTGAAGCTGGGAGAAGCCACATTCAAAATGAAAAAGGTGACTTCTCATGCAACAGCTGATAGACCTGTGCAATTCACTGCTAGATGATGGGTCCAGGGGAAAACTGGACAAGTATGATGAGGAGAAATCTACTGTCTTACCAAACAGGCAGAAACCATATGCCATCAGCTGCAGATGACTAGGGAATGGAGGAGTATTAGGAGGCATTCCCACATATGCCTAGCTGTACCTGCTGGTGGCTGCTCCTGGGGGCTGCAGGGTATCAGGCTTGGATTTTACAAAAGAACAGCCATCTTGTTCTTCTACAAAAGCATTCTCTGCATTTCACTTGAACTGTAGTATTGTTTCCTTAAGAGGAGGAGTAAAATAATTCTCAAAATATTTTGCAATTCACAGTTCAACTTTCATACACTCAGCATTTGGCTGTTGTTAAACAATTTGTGTTGAAAGATTTTTATTTTATTGCATTTTCAGTTTCAAAATATGAAGGTGATGTAGCATCCTAATTGCAGATGCAGTTATACCCCTACGAGTGCTAGAACTAGTGTAATTTTTCCCTGTATTTCTCAAGTATTTAATTACTGTAGCGATAGATATATACAAGTCCTGACTAATGGTGGCATTTAATATTTTTTGTTATATCAGACGTAAGATGGTGCATGATTCAGGATACAATTAATTTTTAAAATTTTTTTTGTAAGTGGATGGAATTTGTTGTTGGATGGTAGTTGTGCTACTGTCACCTGAACAGTCAGTCCTTCTGCCTCCAAACTCCCCTTTGCATATTTCCTACCTGAAACTTCTTAAAAATCCTGAGGACATCTTGCATCCTCATGAGGCTGTATAGCCTTGTTGCCCAAAATGTATTGATGCAAACGGAATGAGACAGCACAGCAGACAAACTGCACAGCACATCAGGTGTTGAATGCAGCTAACGTAAAGCCCGGTATCCCAGCTTGTCAGAAGCAAACACCTTGCAGAGGGCCTAAAAGCAGGGCAGGCATGTACGATGCACTTCTTTCTAATACTCTCCCAGTGTCCAGTAGGCAGGCTCGCAGGTAAGAAGAGATCACAAAGTCCATAATTATTATCTGAGAAATCCTGTCCCAGTGATGTCTAGGAAGGCTTTGTAATGGTCTTCGGAGAGACCTGGACTTCATGCATTTTACAGATAAGCTGTGAATAACCTAACTAGAGCTGAATAGTCCATCGCTCCGTGTTTTACATAGGAAATCTCTCAAACCATGTGCAACACTATGCAAAGTCTCTGCAATAGAGGCTAAGGATAAAGTCTGATTCTACAGGGCAGCATCCCGTGCTCTGCTCAGCGTTGTACCTTCCCTCCCCTCCTACTACCAACCTCCTACTCTAAACGCCCTCCAACTCTCACAACGGGTCAGCAGCTCTCCCAAATAAAACCGTCTCTTGCACTCCACGAGGATGTTTCCCCAGGCTATACCTGATCCCGTGCCTGAAGCAGGACTCCACGGGGAAGAAGTCTGCGAGCAAAACACAGTTACCCGTCTCACTGTCCCGCACCACTCGCTGCTGCTTCCCAAGGCCGTCCCCGCTCCCTGCCCCCAGCCGTCCTCCCGAGCCTGCCGCCTCGCCCTGCCTTCGCCCAGGCCCCTCTGCTCACCAGGCTGTGTTTTCATTTCGACTCCCTCTGCCCGCCCTGCCCCCCGTTCTCTCCTCATGTTAAGCTCTCCTGTTACTTCTGCTCCAGACGCTGCTCCAAACGCTTTGCTCGGGCTTTCCGCTCCTGTTTCCCACTCAGATTTCCGCTGCAGTATCTTTCGTTGCAGATTTTTGTCGCGGTGTCCTTTCCCCCCCTCTTTTTTCTCCCCGCTCTGACCACCACCGAGATGCAACTATTCCTCGCCGGGAGTCACTAAAAGCACCAGCAGTCCTGTAACTACGGCTGCATTTACACAGGCACCCCCAAACTCAGCTCTCAAAAGCCCAGCTACTCCGCAGCTGGGCAGCCTGGGACGCCGACAGGCAAAGTGGGGTGCTGAAAGCCGAAGCCCCGTTTGGGCTGCGGAGGCTGCGGAGACCCCGCCACCCCCGCGGCGGCCGCCCGCTCCCGGGCGGCGCGGCTCGGCTCGCCTCGGCGCGGCTGGGCTCGGCTCAGGCCGCCCCCTGGGCCGCAGCCGGGCGGGCTCGGGGCGGGCCCAGCGCTGCCGGCAGTTCCGGCGGAAGGCGGCGGCGGGTCGGTGCCGCGGCGTGGGTCTTCCCGCGGGGATGGTGGAGGACCCGCGGGGGCGGCTGGTGGCCGAGCTGCTGCTGCGGGCGGGGGCGGCCGGCGGCATCCTCTGCCTCTGCTCCCGCGCCTTCGTCGAGTGAGTAGCGGCCTCGCCGCCGACAGCGGGCGGGCCCCGCGTGTCCGCGTCCCGGAGAGGTTTCCTCTGGGGAGGTGCGGGGAAGGGCCGTGCTGCTGCGGCCGTGGCGGCTGCAAGCAGGGGGAGGTGCACAAAAGGGTCCCTGTAGGTCGTGTTTACCAAACCATACCAGCTAGGGGAGGGGGGGGCGGGGAAAGCCCACCCAAACGCCGGCTCCCGCGGGGGGCCCTTGCCGGGGTGGGCACGGCCTGGCGGGCAGCAGCCGTCCCGCCGGTCGGAGCCCGCTCCCTCCCGGGGGGCGCGGACCGCGCTGCCCTGTCCGCGGCTGGGGCGGCGGCTGCGCGGGGCTCGGCCCGCAGCGCCCCCCCCCCCCCCTTCCGCGGCCGGGGCTCCGGCGGGCGCCCCCGGTCCCCTTCTCCCGTCCCCAAACGGGCGCGGGGGGACCTGGAGCCTCCCCCAGCCAGAGGGGAGCAGCGGGTTTCTCAAAGCGGGGCGGGGGGGATGAAGGGAGATGCCGCAGACGGGTGGCTTGGGAGGCGAGGACATGGCCGTGGCCGTTACCGGAGCTTTTGATGTTGAACACGCTCCGTGTTTGGCTGAGGCACTTGCAGAAGTGAGGTGCCTTCAGCGTCGGGTAGTGGCTGAAATATCCGCAGTTTCGCACGGAAGGCGCTAAATTCTACCCGCTTAAGCAGAATGTTTTGTGGGCCAAAAATTGAATTCCCAGGTGTTCTGCGTAGCAGCAACGTTTTCTGAACGTACCTCGTGTCGGCTTTTCACGTCAGGCTTTAAAGTGCTGCCTTTTTCGTATTTTTCTTTGCTTCCTGTGTTTAGAATCGCAGAGCAGCCCCGGGTGGGAAGGGACCACAAAAAGATCATCTGGGCCAGCGTTGCGTGGGAAAGGGGGCCTAGGTGAGGTCATCTAGCACCCTGCCCAGCCGCATCTTGAAACTTCCAGCGAGGGGGACTCTACCGTCTTCCTGGGGAGGTTGTTCCACTGACTGATTATTTCTACTGTAGAAAAAATTCATTTTAATAATGAGCTTCTGCGTCAATGTCTCTTTGTTTTTACAGAGATCGAAAATTATATAAACTGGGATTAAAAGGATTTTACATCAAAGATGACAATGGCAGTACAGGTAAGGTAATAAAATGTACTGTGCAATATGATGTGCAGGTAAAGTGAGTTATATGTGGTTATTTAAGGTACAGTAGGACTGTATAACTGCTAACCCATAGTTTTGTTCTTATTTCTGCCTTGTTTTTCAGTACTTTTGTTATGGGGATTGATGTGAATAATAGCTTAGCACTAGCATAACTTTCAAGTTACTATAATCTTGACGTGGAAGTTTGTGTCAAACCGGGTGCGATGCTTATTCCGGCTTGCACAGATTTACCAGCTCACATAATCTCCACCTGGTGCACAGAGCAGATTAGCTCACAAGTGTCTGACCTGCTCTCAAATCGTAACTACAACTTCCCTAGCTCAAAATCAATTTTATAACGGAGGGTCTGCAAATCCTAGATGTTTGCCTGGGAGTAATACTGTCCTGCTGCCTCTACCCCAGCCTAGGACATTAGTTGTTGCTGATTAATCTGCTGGGCCAGAAGTAGAGAAGCAGTAGCCCTGATGGGGGAAATCACGATTTGCATGTACATGAGGAATCATATGAGGAGGACCGGAGGAGTAAGTCTCTCCCTACTTGCTCGTATTTTAGGAATAATCATGGTGCATGCTCTGGCAAATTCAACATCAGTCCCTTGCTCCATCCTCACGAATTCCCCACACATGCCTATCTGAACATAATTCCTTTGGTATCTGATTTTTCCATTGCTGTCTTGCTAGCTCCAGCTTCATATAATAGCTTGATTTGAAAGGAAAGAGTCTGAACAGAAAGGAGTGTCCATAGAAGCTGAGAATGAATAGCACAGGTCAGATGGAGGCAGTGTGAATGGAGTGAAGGAGGAGAATGTAAACCATGTTTTTGTGCATATATGACTGAATTGTGGTGAGAGTAATCAGTTAAAAACAGAAGAGTCTTGTGCTATGTGATAATTTGGCAGTAAATATATCCTGACCAAAAAAAAAATCTTAATTTTTTCAGTTTTATCAACTGTGTCAAGAGCTTTTGTATTTCATTAAGTTTCATCAATATACAGTTCTTACTTTCTCAGTGGTATTTGTCATGTTATATACATATGATGTTGCTTAAAAATTTGATAGATGTGGAAGCAGTGTTTCGATAGTTGATCAGTTATTTCTGAGATAATTATGTTCTGTAGTTCACACGTTACACTTTTGTAAAATTGTATTATCTTTGTTAGTGTGTTTTGGAAAGATTTGTAACAAACCCAGCAGTTCCTAGTATTTTAAGCTTGCTCTGATACATGTCAAACGAGCCTCTGTAAAGAATTTTCTTTTCCTAATACTAATTTTGTTGTTGTTTGCTGGGCGTTATTGCAGTTTGCTCTGCAAGTTATTGAGGTGAACGTTTGTGGTGGGTCAACCCCAAGCACCCACACTTGCTACCCTAGTTTTTATTGCTGAGCATCACGTTATACAGTATCGACTATCCCTTCAGCCAGTTTGGGTCAGCAGTCCCAGCTGTGTCCCCTCCTGATCTCTTGCCCACTCCAGCATGTTCACTGGGGAAGGCAGAGTGGGGAAAAGAGAAAGTTATGATGCTGTGCAAGCGCTGCTCAGCCATAGCCAAAACATTGGTGTCTTATCCGCACAGTTTTAGCCACAGATCCAAAACACAGCACCATACGGGCTGATGTGAGGAAAGTTAACTCCATCCCAGCCAGACCCAGTGCAGTGTTTTGGCTGTCGAAGTTACATTTCACTTTCTGCTGATAGTTATGTGGAAAATAAGATGCTTACAATGAAAATTTTAAATGGGAAAGGAAGCTTAAGAGGCAGTTCTGCTATTTTTTGTAGGCCGTGCTGTTGTCTTGAGGTATCACAACCAGATTATATTCACTTAATATAATTTGTTAACAGGGGAGGAACAAGCGTCTGAGGAGGAAAACCATTGTCCCAATGTGACATTAAAGGTGGATACTAATCATGCTCTCGACCTGGAAGAAGTTGAACTAGACTCGGAGGCTGAGCTTATGAAGAGTATGGGATTGCCTCTTCAGTTTGGTGGGCAGTCAGCCCATAGGGACTTTGTGGTAAATCTCTATTTGCTTTATTTGTTCTGTTTGCTTTGTGTTTCCAGACCTAGGGGCATGTCTGCTCCTCAGTTATTTTTGAGATTGCAGTTCGTGGAAACGTATCTGAGCTGGCTTTAAGCTGGCTGCCTCGCATACTTGTAACAACATACAGCACCATAACGTGCGCAGTTTGTAAGATCCACCTGCCAATTTGACTAAACAGGGTCAGGCTGTGCTTTATGCTTCCATATCTATGTTCCTCTTGCTACTAGAGAGTGCTAGTTTAAAACAGCCATGGTAATGTTGATGCTCTGCATCAGGACAACTAGTACAGTCCAATCTGAGCATGTGTGTTCACGCAGTCTGCTTTAACTGTTTAGCTTTAGATACTAATGTAAAAAGCTAGTTTCTCAGATGCCCCTTGCAGCTCATGAAGCCAGGCTGTTCCAAAGGGCAGGAGTGAGGCTTGGGTGCTCTGCTTCCCATAGGGAGCATTTGGGCTTTAGAGGAAGCCTAAAGTTGTTCACAGATGAGAAAAAGACAGTAGGATATCCACATTGTCCACTTTATGCAATACAGACCTCCTTGGCAGTGAGAGAGTACTTTTGTGCAGAGCACTCCATGGTTCTGACCTGATTAATTTGTAAATAAATAGGAGAAACTTGTACATGATTTTAATTGATGGCATGTAAATAGACCTTACAGGTATCCAACTTCAAAGTTGGATACATGCAATTTTTGTTGCTACATAGTAATACTGCAGATAAGTTGAATGAGAAAATATTGTGTGGTTCTACTAGATTACTACTAAGCATTGTGCTTTGCACCGTGTGTATTAACATGACCTTATGAGGGATGTGGATGAAAAAGATTGATGGCAGTTCTCTGAACCTAACTTCTTTATGGTCCACCTTACACATTTGTGAATGCACAAAACCTAGAGATTGCAGCTGCTGGGGCATTTGGAGTAATATCTGTACATTTGCAGTCTTTGCCCATGTGAGTTGTAGTCCCTCATCACTGCCGCCTTTTTACCTGCCAAACTTAATTTTGCAGTTTATGAAAAAAATTGGTAGATTTATCTGATAGACAAACTTGCTTTTCTTGGATGTTTTTATGTTGTTTATATCTGTAAGCACTGAAACAAGTGGAGTTGTATTTGATGAAACCAACAAGTTATCTTAGTGTTTCCTTTCAGTTTCAGGTTTCTGCCTTTTGTTCTACTAGAGTTGAGTTTGTTGTAGACAAGTGAAATGGTTGTATTGCACAAATGAAAGGTCCACCTGTTCGGAGAGGAGGCTCTTTCCTTGTGTTTCTGTTAGCCAGCTTGGAGATCAGTATGGGATGGGAAGAACATTACACCCCTCTTTTGGGTCAGTGTCTTCAGACATACAGAGATTCAGCTGCAGGATTTAGAGATCTTATGAGTATAAAGCAATGCTTTTTTGTTTAAAGCACCCAAAGATAGCAAGGATTGAACATTCTGTTAGGTTGAGCATTACATGTTCACTACCCTAGTAAGACACCTGAACAGTGCTTGCTGGCCAGGCAGATACCAGGCAACAGTAAGGGTCAGGCTCCATGGCCCCCTAAAACAGGTCCTTGATGTTACTGAGATACTGTTTTACTGTTGGGCTCAACCCAGTGACCCCTCAATTCCTGACCAGCCTCTCTTTAGGATTTTATAGTGTTTCATGTTGATATCTTTCCTTCTGAATCCTTGAGCTAATGCTGACCTCTCGGCAGCCCCACTTCTGTCTGTAATTCTGCCTTTTTTTGTGTGTCTTTCTATAGACTTTCTCACAGCTCTTCCTCACAACTTCCTCAGAAATGTCAGCCAAGGTTATGCAGCAGGGCCTTATCAGACCCATAAACCCTACAACCTTTTGTGGGGAGAAAGCTAACAGCAGGGTTGCAGTGAGAGGAAGGGTTACAACAGAAACAGAGATGTGCTTGGAGAGAGAACAAGAAAAGGCTGCATATATGTTGTAGACTTCTAAGTATGTTTTTCTATTATATTTTAGGCAACAGAAAATTATAAGAAGAGAAGTAACATGAAGATTATGAAAAAGAAAAAGAAGAAAAAGGAGTTAGAGCAAAAACATGAGGATAAAATGGGGCAGAAATGCCAGGATCGAGCTTGTGGTGGTCGTATGCAGTCCGTTTCTGGTGAGCTGGCCCTAGCTACAGAGCAATGTGAGAAGAGCAGCAAACCTCAGGTTTTAAGTGAAGGGAACTGTGAAAGTTCAGGTATTCTTACAAATGAGACTTTACCCAGCAAACTTAAAGAAAAATGGGAGAAGTACTGGAGCGAGTACGGAGAGGGCCTTCTTTGGCAGAGTTGGCTGGAGAAGCATCAAGGGCTCTTATCGTCTGAGGCCACCACAGCCTCTGAGCCTTGGAATAATGCGGACACCAGGGAAGAGTGGGAGCAGCATTATAGCGAACTGTACTGGTATTACTGGGAAGAGTTTCAGTACTGGACAAGTAAAGGATGGACTACTGAGAGCTCACATGGTGACAACGTGGAAGCTAATGGGGTTACCCAGGAGACAGGTCTTTCGGGAAATATGGACTTGGTTAGCCCAGGGGCTGAACGCAGTGAAGTGCTGAGCTTGGAGCTGTCTCCCTCTAATACCAGAAGTGTGGAAAGGCTCCCTTCAAGTGTTGAGCCCCACAGTGAAATAATCTCTGGGATTTGTAATTTAAATCTGAATTCGGAGGAAGTGGAGCAGAGCAGTGCAGCTCTAACAGTGGCCCACCAAGGTCTTCAAGAGTGTAGTTCATCTGACAGGGAAAGCCAGAAGGAGCCCTGTGATGGAGGAACCAGGAAAAGGAGTGCATCTTGTGAAAATAAAAGTATTAACCAGTCAGGTAATACCAAATCAGCTAAAATTAATTCTATCAGAATTTCTCTAGGTGGTTATATATAAGAAACAAGGGCATGTCTGTATTATGCCATTTTAAAAAAGTCAATCAAATATTTAGTAGAATGACTGCATACTTGATTTCTTTTTCTTCCCTCTGCTTCTCTGGATGATCTCTCTCCTCTCTAACCTGTATATTGAATGTGTTCTTCAGCCAGAATTGATTTTAACAGAACATGTGCTTCATAAATCTTCAAATGTACTACAGAAAGGGATGAGAGAGCACTGTTAGTGCATATTTGTTTATTTATCTCAGTATTGGTATTGCAGGTCTGTCATTCAGCTGATGAGTCTTTTCTCACTGATAGTCTAAAATGAATGAAAACTCAGGTTGATGTTCCCATGAATTTTAAGAACAGCTTTTTGAGGAAAAAAAAATAGTTCTGCAGTTCCGGGGTTGGGTTTTTTTTGCCTTCTGTCTAAAAATGCCATACTTGAAAATAAACACTTGTTTTATTGTACTGTGTTACTGTGGACCAGATGTCTTCCAGAGGTCCTTTCCAGCATTAAGTTATCAATTAGGCAGTGACCTGCAGTCATCTTTACAACCCCAAATTCATACGTTCACAGCTAACGCTAACAAGTGAAAGTGCCAGGTAATGTAGTAGTATAGTGAAAGCCAGTGGCTGTGCCTTACGCTACTGGGAGAGCTTCTGTGCAGAGGTACAAGGCTGGGCTGGAGATGTTTTTGCCACCCAGTTCAGCGTGCAGAGAAAGGAGAGAGCCATCTTGTTTGCCTGCCAGTTCTTCCTGGCAGCGTTTGCTGTAAGCAGCAGTGTAACATCCTTCCTGACTGTTGTATGGTTTCTCCTGCCGAAGAGGAGGGATGAAACAAGTGAGTTAAGTGTCAGCAGCTTGGGACTTCAGTTTGGTGGGACACCTCTGAGTCAGCTGCTAGTGACTTTCTAAGGAAGGAAGAAGCAGGCGTGGTTCCATCTTGATCCTACAGTAGAGTTGGAACGGGAGAGGTGAAAGGAAAATCTCCTTTCCAAGAAGAAATGAGAGGAGTGTTGGAATCCTCTGTTATTAAATGTATGTGAATATCTTTGCGTAGCTAATGGAATAGAAACAAAATTTACGCACAAGGAAGAAACTGGTTTGAATTTGTACCTTGTAGGCATTTTATTTTTCTTGGACACCTGAGATAATTTGAAGTTGGTCCTGCTTAAGATTATTAACTCTAATACTGGAAGCTCATATTGGTATGTTGTCCCTCAAAGACGGGTAAAGATATGTGCGTGTGACACTTGTGCCTTATTGGTCAGATTCAGGTACGTACAACAACCTAACCGTAGCTGCAGATGTACTTTGGGGACAAGAAGATAAGGAATTAATTTATGCAGAAGGAAGATATGATCTCATCTATCTTTTTTAGGTTCACAGGGGTCATGTAGCTCGAATTTAAATGAAAAAGAACAGTTGCTGCTTCATAACCGAGATGAAGATGAGGATGAAGAGCCTCCTGAATACAGACATGCCAAAGTCAAGAGAAGGCAAGTCATGAAATTTAGACTAGCTTTTTTCTCAAGAAGCCCAGGTCCAGAAGCCTCCTGATTTATAGTAACTATTTGTTTGATTAAGATTGTGAGTTAGAACTTCAGTACAAAGCCACATATTCTTCTATCACCGCTTATCACTTTACCTGGCAACAAGCGGTGGATATTTCTTCTCTTCCGTTGCTTTATGAAAACAATGTATGGCTTTGATGACTGTGCAAGGTGATGGTACTATTCTTGCGCCACTGAAGTATACAAGTTTGTTAAATTGGATAGGACGACTTGCTCATCTAGGTCTAATTAGTGTAGATGATACAAGAATGATAGTAAATAATTTGTATTGTTTAACTGAATTGTTTGCTGCCAGTAAAGTGCTCAGTGCTATGGCAATCATAAAATAGCTAATCTCTGCCTTGTTAAATTCTTCTTCTTTCTTCTCTAAAAATTTATAGTGTCAAAGATGGTGAGATGGCTCTTCCTCTCTAATAAGTTTACAAACTCAAAGGTGAAGGGATGAATGGAATTATTATCTGCTAATCATGTAGCTTTGGTTTTGTTCTAGTATTTTGTTGTTGCCATAGCATTAATAATAGATAATAATATAGATAACATAATGGATGATGAAGGTAATTTGGAAATAGGGTGAACAAACACTGTCTTCATCAGTGCCACGTAGAGCTTGATATTAAATATTTTAAGAGATCGTTTGGAATAGTTGGAATATTGTAACCCTTTCATTCATCCCTTGAATTGGGTAAAAAAAAAAAAAAGGTTTGTGTTCATGCATATGAATAGGCTGGTGTTATCCGCCTTGCTTGGTTTCAGCAGTGTGTGGAAGAATTTACAAAGCACACATTTAAATATTTTAAATACATGAGTTTCTTAATGGTATTATCTGTAAAATAAGAGTGTTTTTTTACAGTAAGTAACACTGTCATCTGTGTTTTTTCCTAGCCATGAACTGGATGTGGATGAGAACCCAGTGGAAGATCCTGAGGAAACCTGCTCTGTTTTGGGTTTCAAGTGTGGCACAGGACAAAAGTAATTGCTTATGAGGAACTTGGGGTATCTTTATTGCAAGTCAGCTCTCTTGTTATTATTCAAATAGACCATTCATCTCCATTCCCATTTTGTTAAACTTTTGAAGATGATTCCCAAAGTTAGTCTCTGCTCTTAATAAAACTGTCATCCTTTGGCTAGAGAGGGAGAGAGAGAGAGACATGCAAAGTTACAGAGACTAATTAAAGAACAATAAAAGCACTTTGAAACAGAAGTGTAACTTGTAAGGTACTTGCACTTGTGTAAATGTTAAATGGCTGGTCAGCTACTTAAATTAGAGCTTAAAGGCTCTGACAATGAATGGTCCTCCGAGTTTGGAGTCCTGTGAGCTTAGATCATAGTTTATAGCTGTTTTGTATTGGAATGAGGTTGCCTTATGCTAGTAAAATGTTGCTATACTAATAAAGTGTTGCCAGGGTGTTGACCAGTGAAATTTCATTTTTGGTGGTATGACCTAAAGATATGGTGGTCAGTGCTGTAGAGTTAACCTCACAGGGCACAGGTGAACTGTAGTTTAGGTCTAGCGCTTCTGCAAGTAGCTGTTTTGGAGGTTCTTTACAGCCACCAAAAAGATGTTTTATTCTGCTAATCAAGATAGTTTTTCAATGCCTGTTCTTCAGGCTGGTCTGGGAAATTGTTTCCGCCTAAAGTTATAGACCTATTAGAAAAAAAATTAAAAAAGAAAATCTAAAACCAATTCAGGTAAACAGTTTCAAATAAAAATATTTAAAAGTTTTCATGAAGGTACGTTGTTTTGCGGCTACATCTAGTGACATGTATTTTAAGAGTGGAGCAAATGTCTCGTAAAGAAATAATTTAGTCTAAATAATTTCCTGTAGACATCAACATTCATGTTAAAGCTTCCAGATTGGAAGTGAACCAACTAAGTCCTTATTTGTCCTTATTTCTTTCTTTTTTTTTTTTTTTTTCAATTTCAGATATGGTGGAATTCCAGATTTCACCCACCGAAGTGTGCAGTACTTGGAGAAAAAAGCAAAACTCAAGTCCAAATTCTTGGATATGCGTAAACCAAGGAAGAGCAAAAACACACACATCTTCTTTACAGAGGAATCTGAAACATCTTGCAAGAAAAATAAAACTTTGAAGAAGGTAGGTTTGTTAGTGTTGCTGTAATTCATAGATTTATCTGCTCCCTTAGCTGATGTTGAATTATGAAAATGAAAAACAAAAAAAAAACTTACTGCCCAGAGTACGTGGCATTTTTGAAGTGTCAGTCCACTACTTTTTTTTTTTTCTTTTTTCTTTTTTTTTTTCCTTGCTTAGTTGAGGAGTAGTGAGGTTAGGGTGGATATGGAAAGGCATTGTTGGACTCCTGGCAATCTGTCAAGAGGAATGCGAGCTTAATGGTGAAGTTATGTGAAAGTCATTCCTAACATCTGGGTGCATCATTCCTTTAGAGGTGTGTGTAGGTTTCTGTAGTTACTAAAAGAATCTCTGATTTTGAAATACATGTGAAAGCATTTGTTAGTGCTGGCATTTCAGCAGTGAAAGAAAAATGTTTGTGTAGGTTAGTGCATTTCGTGTAACTACGTGTTCTTAGTAACTTGTATCAACATTTTTGCTTACACCTCCACCTGCATTTATTTTCACCTATAACTTATGCTAATTTTTTTTTAACTCAGAAATTAGTAATGAGTAGAAAAACTTGTTCATTGTAGATTTTTCTTAGTTGAGTCTCTGATTTAAAATCTGTTACCTCAGATTTTCAATGTTAGTTTGCCACCTTCTGGGATGCTTGGCATTCCCTAACACCCAAGTGCAAAACACTGTTCTCTGGTGACAGCACATACTGTATTGAACTCCAGTCCCATTGCTATAATTTTAGATCAAAGCCTTGACCATTGCCATCTTGTACCTGAGGCCAGTGTAGTTTGAGGGCAACTTTAATTATGTGAAGAAAAAAAAGTTATAAATTTCCTCAGACTTTCTGGTAAGGAACTGCCCCAGGCCTAGTGCCACTCAGAGCAACCTTAACATAAAAGTGAGCATCTGCATATGCCTTTGAAGAGTTTGGACTAGCGTCTGCACATTGGTTAGGATGTAATGTTGAGCTCTCTATGGTGCAGCAGAAGCCTTTAGCACGTGCACCGTTTGGTACATCTTGGAGATGACACAACTAATGTATGAAGGTAATTTTACCTGTTTAATGCTAACCTGAAAGGCAGAGTACAGCTTCTCTGAATGCAGATCCGAGAAAAGATAGTTAATTAAAAAGTAGTAGTTTTGGTCACCTGAGCTGTGGCAAGGCTGACTATTTATATTTCAGATATTACTTGAGAATGATTTACTGTATTTATCGGTCGATTTTATGGAGTTTTGCTTTTGCAACCAGCTGGTATCTAGTTCCCAAAGACAACTTGTTTCCAAATGTTGTAAAAAGGGAGCTGTGGTGGGTTGACCCTGGCTGAACACCAGGTGCCCACCAAAGTCGTTCTATCACTCCCCCCGCCTCAGCTGGACAGGGGAGAGAAAAATATAACAAAGGGCTCGTGTGTTGAGATAAGGACAGGAGACATCACTCACCAATTACTGTCACGGGTGAAACAGACTCAACTTGGGGAAAATTAACTCAATTTATTACCAATCGACCAGAGTAGGGTAATGAGAAATAAAACCAAATCTCAGAACATCTTCCCTCCACCCCTCCCTTCTTCCTGGGCACAGCTTCACTCCCGGATTCTCTACCTACCCCCTGCAGCGGCGCAGGGGGATGGGGAATGGGGTTTACGGTCGGTTCATCACACGTTGTCTCTGCCACTTCATCCTCCTCAGGGGCAGGACTCCTCACACTCTTCCCCTGCTCCAGCATGGGGTGCCTCCCATGGGAGACAGTCCTCCACGAACTTCTCCAATGTGGGTCCTTCCCACAGGGTGCAGTCCTTCAGGAGCACACTGCTCCAGCGTGGGTCCCCCACAGGGTCACAAGCCCTGCCAGAAAACCTGCTCCAGTGTGGGCTCCTCTCTCCACAGATCTGCGGGTCCTGCCAGGAGCCTGCTCCAGCATGGGCTTCCCACGGGGTCACAGCCTCCTTCAGACACCCACCTGCTCTGGCGTGGGGTCCTCCCTGGGCTGCAGGTGGATATCTGCTCCACTGTGGACCTCCATGGGCTGCAGGGGGACAGCCTGCCTCACCATGGTCTTCCCCACGGGCTGCAGGGGAATCTCTGCTCCGGCGTCTGGAGCACCTCCTCCCCCTCCTTCTTCACTGACCTGGGGGTCTGCAGGGTTGTTTCTCTCACATGTTCTCACTCCTGTCTCCAGCTGCCGTTTCTGTGCCCCCTGCAACTTTTTTTTCCCTTCTTAAATCTGTTATCCCAGAGGCACTACCACTATCGCTGATGGGCTCGGCCTTGGCCAGCAGCAGGTCTGTCTTAGAGCTGGCTGGTACTGGCTCTGTCGGACACAGGGGAAGCTTCCAGCAGCTTCTCACAGAAGCCACCCCTGTAACGACCCTCCCCACCCCAGCTACCAAAACCTTGCCACACAAAGCCAATACAGGAGCACAGTTAAGGACTTCCTGAATGTTTTGACTCGGGATAGTTTACTTGTTTCAAAATACATGTGGCAGAGAGTGCGTGCATGGCAGGTGCTTTTGAGCTGTAAGGCTTTTAAACTGTGCTCTTGGTAGCTGGTTAACAGCACCATCTAATTGTCTGTGATATTGGACAATTTGCAGGTGGAAGAGTTCCTAAAGCGGGTTAATACACCTGGGGAGGAAGGCACATCCCAGCCAGCCTCCCTTCAGGGTGAAGCGGAGGCATTGCCCGCGAGCAGTGACTCGGAGGATCAGGAGAGCATTGCTGCCGTGCAGACTGTGATGCTGAACGCCGAAAACGAAAAGCCACTGTCTTCCAGCACGGCCTTCGCGGAACCTGGAGGGAGTGACCGTGAGGAGGGAGCGCAGGACACGGCAGCGAGCGGCTCTGATGGCCAGGGTGCGGGCAGGCAGGAGCATGGCTGCGGGCGGCAGCTGATCTCTCTGGATATTCCCGATTATCTCCGGGCAGAGGCAGAGGACGTCAGCCAAGGTACATCAGTTTCCCACAAACTGGGGATGAATTGGCAGCGCCCTCCCAAATTACAGCGTTGTGCGGTATTCGTTTATTCAAAGAGGTCCAAGGGGTAATGAGGCCGACTGAGGGCTGTGCTAGTGGAAGTAGCTTATTCCTGGAGCGCCAGAATCCCAGGTCTTGTCTTTAATATTAGCAGTATTTCTTTTTATATAAGCAGTCATTGTTGATCCTAGATGTGATCTAACAGGTCTCCAATTCACACCCTTTTTCCCTGGTAAGGATGAGGGTGATTAACTTGAGGTAGATGCACAGACTGTCGGGTTTTGGGTTCTCACATGCACATTGCTGAGCTTTGGGGAGCATGTGTTGTTAAAATTATTTTCTAGGGGAAAAAAAAAAATCTATATTACAAACTTTTCTGTTTAACACTGTAAACAAAGGAAAACAGGATTATTCAGGGTTCTACATATAGTTTAATCCTTCCTACAGTAATTCAGTTATGTTAGATTTCTACTGTAAAAATCTTGTCTAGATTGATTCTTATGCCTTATTTATATAAGGGCATTAAATTAGTCTCTGATCCACTTGTTTGCTGACTATGTAGTTTATTGTTACCAGTTGAAATGACGGCTAGCCTGTTAAGGCTCTTAAGTAATGGGTGAAGTGTTACAATTTTTAAGACTGTGACTGATACCTGTCAGGTAACGCTATTCCCTTGATATACAGGATGCTCTTTTTTAGCTTAAACCACTCATCTGCATACTCTGGCAAACAGTAATAAAGGACGTTTAGCAGTGTTGTTAAACGTAAGCCTCTTACATCTTAACTCTCACCTACCTACCAATTACATTCCTAGCCTATGAGAACAGTGATTGTTAACTTTTGCAGTGTCTTCCAGCTGTAGATGAAAAAATTACTGCAAAGAAGAAGGTGAAAAAAAGGAGGAAAAGGAATAAAATTGCGCTGGGAGCTATACCTGCCGAGATTGCTGCTGATCCAGAGCTGGCCAAGTACTGGGCACAACGCTACCGGCTGTTCTCTCGGTTTGACGAGGGAATTAAACTAGACAGAGGTATGTTTAGCACAAAGTGCACTGACTTGGTGGTATAAGACGTATCCAAACCTGTGGCCCTTCTCACAGTTCATTACTGATTTTCTTATAAGAGGAGCGTTACTGAGTGTGTGTTTGCACCTCTGGATAAATTCCATCCCCCAGCAGGCAGGCGAACAGAAGTCTTGGACTTCAGTAGAGCCTCTAGCATGGGACCACCCCTGTTTGCATTAGTCCTGATGTTTGCCAAAGATCATACTGTACCCAAATTATGCTTCGTCAGGACTTTTTCAGAAACTCGATGGCATTTTTCTATTTCTATATTTTATAAAATAATTTTGTGAAACTTCCAAATATGCTGATGGATCTAGTTTTATTCTGTTTTGTTCTGACTTTCAGCAATCACTTCAAAGTTAATTTTTTTCCATGTTTACATGGAAACTGCTTCCAAATCATAAATTTATAGGTAAAGGAGGAATCAGGATTACTGGATTTTTTGTATCCTGGGTTTGTTGGTTTTTTAAGCCTTTCACTTCTAATGCTTTCCCACATAAACATGTAGATTATTTGGCAGACCGGACATTGCTGTAAAGAAAATAACATGTTGGACAAGAGAGAATATATTTCTGGTTTTATTTGTTACAGAGCATAATTGTGATGTATAAAGTTTTTTCGTAGATGTCTCAGTGGACATGTCCTTGATAAGCCAGAATCCTCAGCACCGAGTTCGACATTTACCGAGATTCAGGCGTATCTGTTTGCTTCAGTGAGACTTTTGTTTGCTTAGCAAATTGCTGGACTGACCAGAGCTTATCATCTTCAAAGCCTATATTTCCTGGTCGAATGCTCTAAGCCAAAATTGCTGGGATTAACGCTAAACCTTCAGTTGGGGGCGGGGAGATTGGTTGTTTGTTTTTAATTTAGGTGACCTTGAAATAAGAGGCAAAAATGCACTTCTTCTCTTTCCTTTGCAGAGGGTTGGTTTTCTGTTACGCCTGAGAAAATAGCTGAGCATATTGCCATCCGCGTTAGTCAGTCATTCAGCTGCGATATCATAGTGGATGCGTTCTGTGGGGTTGGAGGAAACGCTATTCAGTTTGCGTTGACCTCAAAAAGAGGTAAGCAGGTGTTGTATATAGTGCATTATTTTGTTATTAAATTTCAATCTTTTTCCCTAAAAATTTGGGTATGCACTTTGTTCACTAATTTTTATTTTCAGTGCTTTTGAAGCAACACAAGCTTTTTTGCTTCAGACTCGCAATATGAGCTTTCTGTTTTTAAAAAGGACCTATAAAACTGCTTTTCTATTTTAAGTCAGAGTTGGATTTGTGTTGTACTAGTCAAAGTTATTTTTACGTGGCATAGTAACTAGTCTATTGGATGCTCTGAAGATTGCTGGCAAAGGTTGAGTTCTGCTTGCAGTGCCAACCTGCAGAGATGCCACAAAGCTGCTGCTTTCCCCAATTGTTACACCAAGTCTGTGTACTCAAAAGCAGGATACCTGCGAATAGTACTTAAAACACTTGAATGGGATCACCTGCAGGCACAGCAGAACCAAATACAGAAAAGTGATGGTAACTTAATATTAGTCTAAGTTCCTGTTGCCAGCTAATGAAATTGCAGTGAAACATTGAGAGTGCTTTCTGTAAAAACATTGACTACTTGATGTTCTTCTACTCATCAAACACTCTGGTAAAACACCAGCTCATCTAACGCTTCTGAGTAATTTCTGAGCAAGACAAATGGTAGTTTCTACTGCATTAAATTTGGTAGTCTATGGTCTATTCTAGAAATACTTTCTAAATTTCACTTAGGTCTTTGTATTTCCTGGCTAAATTTTTATTTCTATGATTATGTACTGCCCTTGTTTCATCTCTCTTGTGCTGTGTTTGGTGGTTTTTTTAAACTCAATTTTCAGTACAATGTGATCAGCCACAGATAAATGTTTGTCTTTAACAAAGGAGAGTAGCAGGTTCATAACTGACACCGTTTAAGCTGTCAGACTCCTGTCAAGATTGAAGCAAGGAGGACTTCCACTCTTAGGCAGACAGCCTTACCTGCCCACTACTTCAGCTGAGATGGAGGATTGTCATGGTAGTAGATGCATGACTGCCAAAAGCTAAAGCTTCTCAGCTTTGCAACAACAGCAGCTGAGCCTCCCCAGTCTCAGCTGCGTGGCTTCCCTTGCTGGTTTGTAAATGCAGCGGTTCTGCTCTTGGTGGAACCTCTGCTCCGGCCACGCAAGGGCAGGTCCTTCCCCTCTGAGGAACTGTAGCTTCATGTCTACTGTGACCTACAAAACTGAAGTAGTAACTCACAGCACAACAGTATAGGTGTGACTTGTATCTGGTGGCCGCAGAAGAACACCGTCCTTCTGAAATGTCCTTTTGATGGTCAGGTGGCATTCGCAGTTCACGCTAACCTCTGCATTTGCGCTCTCTTTCGTTTGCAGTGATCGCTATTGATATCGATCCTGAGAAACTCAGCCTTGCACGCAACAACGCTGAGGTGTACGGCGTGGCAGATCAGATAGAATTTGTGTGCGGAGACTTCATGGTGCTGGCTGCCGACCTGCAAGCAGATGTTGTGTTCCTCAGCCCGCCCTGGGGGGGGCCCGACTATGCCACTGCCGAAATCTTCGATATCCAAACTATGATTTGCCCAGATGGATATCCTTTCAAAGTTAAGCATTGTTGTGATTTTTAGTCGCTTATGAGTGGTTTTCTCTCTTTCTTCTCCTCCCTCTCTTGACATGGGCTTTGTGTGCCCCGTTGGCTGACTGGGGATGATATGACCAGCAGCTGAAGTCCCAGATGTGCCGCATTTGTGTAGTTCTCCTCCCCCAACCTCAGCTATATGACTTTGACCACCTAAAATTAAATGTTTTTATTATTTTTTATTTAAAAAAAAAAAAGTCATGAAGAGTTATTCTTCAAAGTAAAAAATCCTTTAGAGAACTGTAGTAGCTTCTTAACTTAAAGCATTAATTCAGCAGTTTTAACTCCTTTATACTATTTTATTAAAATACCCTGAAGTAATCAAATAGCCATGTGGTGTATATAGGTAATAATTAATTATGAGAGCTATGACTTTGTCATTAATTCCACTTTTTAATTGATTTATAAAAGGTGTATCTTACTCAGACTGTTCTCAGTCATAGCACCTGCCTATGACTTGGGAAACCACAGAAGAGTGCAAGCAAAATATTAACCCTTTCAATTAATGTATAAAATTCCATACTAACTTATTAACAGGGGTATTGAGCACTCATTCATCTGGGAAGGTATTAGCATAATAGTTTCATAAAATATGAAGTGTGGTGGGTTTTTTCCCCCAAAATAATCTCAGTTGTTTCCTTTTTGGCTAAAATGTAGCCATATTTGTAAGAGTAAGGAAATCTTTGTATGCACGTGTGAGAGAGATTCCATGAAATGGATTAGAAAACAAATATCAAACCAATGTACTAGCTATAAACTACATTCAAATTTCTCAAATACTTCTCTGTAGTTCAGTTAAATTTTCCTAAAAAGTGAGAGTTTAAGGGGGGGGTGGTTTCTACTTTTTAGGGCAATAATGGTGAAATAGAGTTTCTGCATTTAGACAATACTAATTTCTGCATTTCAGAAGAGTATCTAACTCACACACCCAGAAGACTAACTATAATTTAACTGTATAATAACTGAATTTGGGACATACTTTCAAAATAAATGAATATGAAGCAACTTCTCCTTCCCTATTCTTGTTTTTTCCTTTACTGGCTTCTACATTTGAAATTTTCAGGCTCTCCAAGAAGATCACCAACAATATTGTGTATTTTCTACCTCGGAATGCTGACATTGACCAGGTGTGTTACTGGATAAATACACAATTTGTTTCACTGGTGTGGGATTTTTTGTACTAGAGGGTTTTGTTAGAATTTTTTTTTAAGTAATTAGATGACTAACAATTCCCCTGAGTGTCTGGTTTAGTTTCCTGTGTGTATTTTCTATGTTAATTATGTCTTGTAGCTTTTTGCAGAGAAGGGAGCAGTGAGATGGTCTTCTCACCTGCAACATGCTGCAGAACTTCCCAGGATTATTTCCTGCTTTTCCAAAACCTGTGTCTGACTTAGAGCAGGCAAGGTCTCAAGCCACATGGTGGCTTGCAGAATTGTTGGTGGCAAGCAGCTGTCTTGAGAAACAGGCTGAAATTCACATGGCCTGAGTATTAGCACACTATGAGCCCGCGCTATGCACAGCACCATTTGCATGGCAGGTGATGATTCAGCTGCGTTTTGCATTTCAGGCTGGCGAAATGTCAAAGTGGCTTATGAATCTTTGAACAGGGACCTTAATTTTAGGCAGAGTTTCTCTAATTTCAACTTCTAACCACTGCATTTTATCAAATGTTTCATTCCCACAATGAAGAATGACCTTACCAGGTTTCTACTCTGCTCATGAGCATTTTTTACTGGATGCATAAATAGGCAAAGGCATATACATTTCACTTGCATTCCCAGGAAACCATCTAAGAGTACTATCCACAGTCCTTTACCTATTTCTACAGAAGAGCTCGGCATCTCTATGTGGTTGGGTTAGGTGTCTTTCCACCTCCCCATCTTGGTCCGATTGGCTCTGAATGTTGTTGATGTGCTCTCAGGGTTCCTTGATGTACATCCACAGGTTTGCCTTTACACAAATGGCTGAGGAGTAACTGCTGTTGCTCAAAAACATCGCTTTGTGGTCACAGCTTAGTTGTTAAAAGCATGTGGCTGGAGGCCTGGGTTCAGTTCAGTCATCCAGGCTACAGGCTACCCTCGGGAAGAGAAATCAGCTCTTCATGCCTTTCTCTAGAGATTGTGTCAGTATAAGAAAAAAACCCCTAAAGATTGGTGATCTGAGAGCAGGGAAATAGAACGTGAATCTAGCCCACTGTTTAGAGAAAGGTAGTCTTAATCCTGTGTGGACATAGCTGTGTCAAACATGACCATCCCGAACGTGACCTTAGTGGATACTCTGGTCCATCTGAGCCTGGTTATGGGTTTGGCTGCCATCATCTCTGGCTGTATTTAAGAATGAAGTTTCTGAATTTATTGCCAGTACACTTCCAGGGCTGCAAATCTCCAGAAAAAAAGAAGATTTATCATTGAAGTTCCTTAATGGTTAGTGTAGACAGTTGTCTTCTCAGTTTGCTCATGGTTTTCCCCACAGTTCTCATCCATCTTACTTTTCTCATGGACCAGATAGGGCGGCTTATGCTGCAACAACTGCCTTGGCAAGGGCTTGTGGACACCATTGCTAAGGTGTAGTGATGTAGCTTGGCTTGTGAATGTAGTCCATAAACTCTAGGGGCCTATAAAAGCTTGATGAAGTAAATCTCAAACATTTTTTGCAGGAGATTAATACCTGAAAACCAGGTAACTTGGATAAGGCAATATTTGCTGAACAGATTATCTGATGCCTTAGATCTGAATGGAAACTTAAAAACCTAAGTTTGATTTGTGATAACATTGCTCAGGCATGTAAGATTTGCCTCTTCTGTGTCCTCAAAAATTAACTCTGTATGCTCATACACATATGTAAGGCTTTCAGAGATTACTTAGCTCCTAGAATAGGAGAATGGTCTAACATGCTTAACATGCAAGGTGGCAGTTATTAAGTACTCTGCCTCATCTCTCGTTGACTGGCTTGAATCTACAAGTGAGGTGTGCTTTGTCAATTAAAGTTGATTTAGAAGCTGACTTAATTGCCATTGCAAACCTCCATGAAGGTGTTTATACTGACTGTAAGCCAGTGTATCAGTGCAAGTTTGCTTGTTTGACAGTGGATCTCAAGCAGAAATGGAAATAAATGCCCAGCAGTTAGAAGCAACCTTACAATAAAAATACTGTTTAACCTTTAGTTAAGGTGGTGCAAATTTAGTGAAAAATATGTGCTTATTATTACAATTAGCCATCTAACATAGAATAGGGATCCTGCTGCTGGTGTGAAAGCAGGTGGTAGCTGACCTTGACTTAGTTGTGTCCGAGGACTTGGTGTTCATTGCCTTATTGGTAGACAAGACATCCAGCCTTGTTCCACATGATTTTATTGCAAAAACAGTGCTTATTTTGTCTGCAGGCACAGCCTTTTCTGTGTAGAGTTTGTCTTGTAGAGAGAGATGGGAGTCTTTGAATTCCCTTATAAAATACGCTAAGTTTAGATGGAAAAGGAGAAGCGAACTTCTATGCTTCTGCCTCGAGAGGGAGCAGCGAACCAGTGGAATATGGTTGGTGCATTTACAAGAAATGTGAAACATTTCCCCTAATTGCGTCAAATCTCCTTGTTTCCAAGCATGTGCTTGTTACAAAATTTGTAATGTATACAGGTCCATTTTTAGGTCGAATCAATTTTTCAAAATATTCTTTCTAGTGAAGGAATAATCAGGAATTATTATGTCTATGTGTGTGCACATACATAAAAAATACATGGTTTTATTAATAGTCCCTGTTATGTAGCACGTGTGACACCCTTGTTGATACCCATCTCTTTGCAGCATCTTTACATCTGAGTCTCTCTTTACGTTTTTTTCAGATCCCTTTCAAAAAAAAAAAAAAAAAAAGAGGGGGAGTTGTAGAAACTACCAGTCAGAGGCATATTAATACCGCTTCAGTTCTGGGGGGCTAAACTTGTATTTGGCTGCCAGTGGTGTTTTTGAAAAGCAAAACAAAAAGTTTGACCTACTTAGAATTCCCACAAAGTAGGAAAGAGAAATCACTGTTTCAAATAGGTTTGCATATTTAAATCAAAATTATAGCCCAGCAAAATTCAAGTGAAAACACTTGATAAATACTTGGGTAGTTGAAAACTGTTCTTGCCTTCCGTGAGAAGAATTAATGGTACTAATTTAAGCTGATATTATTAAAAAAAAGGGGGGGGAGGGAGAAAGTGAATATGCATGCCTTGGCAAAATTTGGATGAAAATAAATTTCTTCCCTTTGTTCTGCTACTGATTGACCCTACTGGCAGCAGGGAACCTGCAGTCAAGTAATGCTCAACCTTCCCCAGCATCCTTCCCCTTCTTGGCTGGTCCATTTCTTCAAGGAGAAGAAAGGTGATATCTGCAGGAGATCCTACATTTAGGTCTTAATACTCCAGCAAAATGTAACGGAGACCTCCACAAGTGACTTGAGAAGCAAGCTTGTTGAGGCAGAACGATTAAATGTTGTTTATGAAGCGTTTAGCAAGCTGTGCTCTGCCTCATTGTGCAGAGTGGGAAGTGTGTACTCACCTCAGGAACCACAACTCATCCCAAATAGCCCAATCTCTTGCACAGACTGTTTTCTGTACCAGATAATACTTCTGTATCTTAATATTTGCAGCAAAGGAGGAGGAACCTGGCATTTGTTGCTGTAGGATCTTCTTCCTAATGGTAGGATAGCTTCTTTTCACCTCATTGTAGAAGGCATACTCAGCAACATAAGATACCAAAACATACCCTCCCAAGTGTTCACGTACTAACATAGAGATGCCCTTGACTCTTGTAAGCTGTATGAGTGCTGCTGTTGAGGTATTGTTCTCTCACTGTGGTCAGAATGGAGTCAGGCTGCATGATGGCTCCCCCCAATAAACTGATGAGCCTAAAATGTTGGTGACCTGGTATGTTGTGAGACAAACGACCACATCAGCATCTTTACCAGCCTAGCCAAGTTTGAGAGATGGAGTACTGAGGAATCGGGAGTTTATTACTTATCCTGACCATGGGTGGTTAACTGCTCAGATACTGTATTGTGCCTTAGTGATTATCTTAAACTTCTTCACTGTTCTTTGAAGACAGTCATATTGTACAGATTTACAAATGGTGATTTAATTCAGAAACAGATTTTTCTTTTAGCAAAAAGACAATCTTATACATACGTCTATTCGCCATGGGATTATCTTTAAGTCTTACTGATTTTTAGCTGCTGGAAATGTTGCATGTTTAACATCCTGAGCATACAGTAGTGTAAGTTTTAATTTTGGGTCGCATGTTAGTATGTCAAAACAGCAGGATAATTGAGGCTAATTTTCAGATAACATTTCAATCTTTATGACCCTTCTAGCAGAGCAAGCAAATCTATTGGAATAATATTGGTCTACTCTTAAGAGAGAACACGAGTGAGTTTGCTAATTGAAGATGATTCTGAGAGTATAATGCCTGATAATTATTCAACTGGAGAGCTATCTTTCTGAGTTAGAAAAGTTTGGTCTATCCAAGATCCAGCCTGTGACAAAAGAAAAAACAATGCAGTTTGAGAAAGATTTGCCAGTGTTCAGAAGCCTTTCTGTCTATGTAGGTGAGTTGAAGCTTAAACATAGATCCCAAGGAGGGATATGGCACTGTGGCTCTGCCACACAGTTATAGACACCATGTTGTGAAGTCATATCATGGACCTTATTAACTTGATCTACAGTTTTTGCACTAGCAGGCTTCTTGGTGGTATGGGGTATGAGAAGAGATCTAATTAAAATAAAAAAAATCAAAAGTGTCAAGAACTTTTCAGAAGTGGAATGACTGAAAAAGCAGCTCCTCCTCAAAATTTGAGTTTACTTCACAATCCAATGTTAATATAGTTCCAGTTTCAAAAACAGGACCTATTTTATTTATTGAAAATAATGCCTTTTCCTCCTGTTAGCGTTGCTATTAAACTTCTGCAAAATGTCCCCTTTTTCAGCCAGCTAATTTTGGCCCTTATAAATAATAGTGTAGTTTTATTCACTGTAACAGAAGGAGAGGAGCAATGCTGCTTTTTGAGTAATATATGTCAAATAATAATATTCTTCTTTCTTTTAACCATTTTTGAGTAGTATTTCTTCATCAAACCTTATATGAAATTTTACACTTCATAAAGTATTAGAGTAAATTCCTAATAAACTTTATGGGTAAGAGAACTGTTAATTGTTGATTGCTGTCCATGTCAACCATAATTCTGTAAATTTGACAGACCAAACAAGATACTCATGTTTAAAATTATGAGCAGAAAGGCAAAATATTGTCAGGTTGATGGGGTTTTTTTAGATGGCTGCAGGTTACTGCCTGCTCAGTGTCTGCAGGAGGAGTTTTTCCATGTCCTTAAAACTTCAGAGAGCACCTCAAGGGTTTTAACTTAAGCCTGTGCAAAGGAACATCCGGTTCTGTCTTTCAGTCAAGACTCTTTTTTTTCAAACATTAGTCAAGACTGTAGCACTGCAGCCTACGTTCTCCATGAACGCATCACTCTGATGGATGAAAGTTTTCAAATATGTCTGTATTCTTTGAACCTTGCTGAGAGGGGGAGCTGATCCAGCTTTTGAGGAGCATGGGTCCACTGGAGGAGCACAGGACAGCGGGTGTACTACTTGATGCAACAGCAGCGGCATTGGGAGGATGTGCTGCATGAAAGCAGCTGGGTGGTGGACATGGTACGACGTTTCACAAATGTGTGGGAGAGCCAGTGGGAAGTGATAAATGCTGTGGACTAGCAAGGTGTTCACAGGCATATGCTCTTCTATCTATTTATGGTATTCTCCCCTGTGATTCCTACTGGTTGACTGGAACTATATAAACTGGGATTGTAATGCAAATTGGCAGCCTCTCTCCACTTAATCTAGCTAGTGATTTATTTGTTACTAGCCAGTTGTAGTTCCATCCGTCATGAGCTGACTTACCGGCAGCCTGCTTGGTGTTGTATAGGTTTGTAACACAGTCCCCACTAGGAAGATCTTAAGGGCTGCTTTTATTCACTCAAGATACTATGGTTTTAAAAACTGAAGCAGGCTGAGAGGCAGGGAAAGTTTTACGTTAGTCTTTATGCACTGTTGATAATTTTGGTTTGTGTTTTTGGTTTTTTTTTTTTTCTACCCAGTCACTTTTCAGACCTCTTCCTGTTTCTGCATTGAAAACTTTGTCTGCATCTTTACTATTTGAAGATTTGATGACTGGTGTAAA
The DNA here is from genome assembly GCF_026419915.1 of Harpia harpyja. Lineage (NCBI taxonomy): Eukaryota > Metazoa > Chordata > Aves > Accipitriformes > Accipitridae > Harpia > Harpia harpyja. Next base: position 36,729,269 of record NC_068944.1, read on the forward strand.
ACTTTATAAATTGGGTAGATTCCTGGGTTTGGGGTTTTGGGGTTTTGGAGGCGAATTGTTTGGGTTTTTGTTGTTTGTGATAGCTATGCCTAATTTAGAGAAACTTCACTGTTGTTGGAGCTTTTGCTGTCCTAAATGTTGGTGTCTCAGACCTGGTTTATATTCCAAATGCTGCTGGAAGATACAAATTGCCTTTTGTTCCTTGTCTAGTGTGTAGAGCGATTCCCTGAGCCCAGAATTAAGCAAAGTGCTCTTGACCCTGATAGTCATAGAAAGAATATGCATCATGCAGGTACTTTTCTTTTTTTCTTGCCTTTGTTCCCACGTCGTCATCCACTTTGAGAGAATCTAGAGTTAGACACTGAAGCCTTGTTCTGTCTCCAAGTCTAGTGCCTGGATGGGAAGATGTTTGCTGTGTTTCTGGTTTTGAAAGTCCAGTTGTTACAAATGACTGGTCAATGAAGGGAGTCTAAAGATGGGTAAAACTCATTTATTTTATTTATTTTTATTCTGTCTGGTGACATTCAGAGAACAGAAAATCATACCAGAGAGATCAGTTTAATAAAAGAATATATGGTAACCTCTGTGAATTAAGAAATTTGATGGGAGGCTGACTAGTAAAACTACGGCTGGCCCCCTTCATTTAGCTGTGATTTTAGGCTGGAGACCTAGCCAAATGGGACCTGCCAAGCAACATCATGTTTATTTAGGAGTGAATATAACAATGAGCAAAGCAGGGAGTGAGAGGCCAGGAGATGAACTCGAATCAAGATTAATTTGATTGTATTTTTAAGACGCTTGGGTATAAGGGGAGTTGGCAGGTAAAGGACTATGGGTTGATGTGTTTTGCAGGCTGATCATTCTAAGTGAACGTAATTGTGTACACTTCAGTTGTGACTATCATGTTAGTAATGGCAACTTTTAAGCAGCGCACTTTAAACTCACATCTGTTCTCTGTCCTTGATAAAAAATAAAGTCAGAAGATACCCCCAGCATACACCAAGCCAGAGTGGCACTTCTGGACTTCAGTCTTCCTAAAGCTTGTAGCATTTGAATACTGAGTTGTAGTTTGCCCACCTCCAGTTTAAAACAAACAAACAAACAAACAAAACCCCTCTAGTCTGTCAAAGGGTGGCAGCACCACCGTGGCAGTGGCATAATTCACCTGCAGATGTGTACATTTTGAAAAATGCTGCCTGACAGCATTTTGTTTTATTATGTTCAGTGTAAAGAATATCATTGCCTTTTTTTTCTAGTGGGTTGGAATTTTTTTTTTCCCCTAGCCTTTAGGGTAGTTGGGGGTGTCCTCTTTTTACTAGTGTTCTATGAAATGAAATTAATCACAGTGTCCTTGTGTGACTGCCTATTAAGCCAAAAAGCTTATATTTCTCATACCCTAGAAAAGTTTCTTGGAGGAGGGAAAAAATGACGATAGAGCTTTTTATCCCCAGTGACTGTAGTTGGTGGCTGGAACAGATAGAGAGTTACTTTACTAAAGGAATTTCAGTCTGATTAAAAACAACCCTGCAAGGCCAGCAGGAAAACCTTTGAGTTCAAAAATACACCTTAACGGTATAAAGCAAGTTTGCACCTTAAGCCGCTTGTGCCCTTGATGTAATCTTCCATGTTTGTTTCCCTTTTCATATTTCTTTTCTTATGTCTCCTATTTTAAACTTGAGACTAAACCTGCTGGCTACTTTTTTAATGCTCCGTGGCTGTGTCTGTAGCCGTGGCCTATTTCCATCAGCAGTCGCTGAACAGAAGGATGAAGCATCCAGGTGAGAGGGATGCAGGGAGGCGTTAACTGAAGCTGCATCCTTTGCCTCTGCCCAGGGAGGCGTGTGGCATGTGCAGAATTACTCAGTGCAGCAAAGGAGGCAATATCTGCCCCCCCGAGTACGTGGGTTTGGGCTAAAGAACAAACCAGGATGAGGAGAGTTGCCAGCAGGGAATCGTTGTATTTGCACAGGAAAATGCAAAATAAATTTTGGACTAGTCCAATTTTTAAAAGAAATTAAGAAGCCTTTCTGTACTCACTATTGTAGTTCACTGCAAAAACAGGAGGTGCAAGTTGGTATTTCTAAAAATAGGTGAGCACCTTTGTTTTTCTCAAAGCATCATTCCTCAGTCTGCTGTTATTTTTAGAGGGCGTCCCTCCGCCAAGCTGGCACCTTTCTGAAGCTTGGTGTGTGGCAGCTTTCCCTCGTTACGCCGTCAGGGTTGACTGAGCCCTTCTGAAGAAAACTTGGCAATGCCTACGTAATTAAATTTGCAACCTCCAGCAATTCACAAATAAGCATCGTCACAGAGGATTTGTGTTTCTCTCCCCTGAATATCAGGGCGGATCGAGGAGCGTGCGGTGCCGGATCTGTCCCTGCGGAGCTTACGCCCATGTGCTTATTTGGATTTTTGTCACCTTTGGGTTTATCAAATACTTTCAGCAGTCATTTGAAATTAGTCTTAGTTATCCTGCATTTAACACTTAGAGGCTAGACACACAGCGTATGTGACTTCTCAGGTGGACACCACCCCTCAGCAGAGGAGCAGCATTTGCCTGTGTTACCAATGAAGCATTTTGCTTTACTTGGTCTTCTAAGAGAAAGATTTAGTAAACACTTATGTTTATTATCAATGCATTAGTCATACTTAGATATGCTAGTGACACAAATTGTGCCCTGAAAGTGGGAGTACGTAACCTCGAGACAATAATTTCAATATTCTTGTATTAAGTTGAGTAATCTAATTAATATTTTAGAATACTTAAACGACATTAGCTATAAAGTGCAAAGCCTCTAATGCTTTTTGGAAGGGACATTCCAGCTTTTGTTCGTAATAAATTAGAAGTACAAACTTAACGTCTTCCTAGAAGAAAAAAACGTGGATCGCCCCACAATGTTAACTGCTTTTAGGATTTCAAGTAAGAAAAGATAAGTTGTGAAATTAACATTCCTGATCACTTGCCAATTTCAGATTCTTGTGCTATTTATAAGTCAGCCAGCTTCTGCTTTTTTACTTGTGGCAGGTTCCTCTTTGACAAGAACGTGGAGATTTTTTTCCTATTACCATTAAACTGAAGGATGAAGAAACCACTTGCGCTTTTGTTTTTGTCTGCAGAAACAAAAAAAATGAAAAGAGAGGGGGGAAAAAAAAAACCAACACCAGAATAAGTTTGGTAATTTTCTGGGCAAGTCAATAAAGTTTCAAAGTATAATTTAGATTAATCTGTTATTTCCTCTTGATAGTGGGCTGGTCTTTTTACTTACAGTAAAAAAGAGGAAGTTCAGCATGTTTATATTTAAACCTGTGCTACAGGGTCAAGTCTCAAAGGAGTCTAGAAGTGTTAATAATGCAACCTGAACTTTAAGTTTCAGCTGCTAACATCACAGGCTTCTTGGTTTAAAGATCAGTTAAAATCTGCTGCAGGCTTGTAGACCTTGATTACTTTATGTCTGCCTGGGAAGTTTCCCTGCATAGGGAACTATAGAAATAGTTTTCCTGCAGCAGGCAGGGAAAACAGCAGCAACAGAGCAGAACTGGCTGTGGAGCAGGGACCCCCGCCGCAGCACAGGTCCTCAGGGCCCACGGTGGGCGGTGGGGAAAGCAGTCAACGCTCAGTTTTGGTGTTCTTCTCTTCCGTCTGTGCAGTCTGTCCTGGTGAGAAATCATTAGCCTGTATGGCTGTTGCCCATCAAAGGGGTCATACTAGGCATCATGAGTAGGAACAGGAGAGGAGAGAGTATTGCGTGCTGCAGTCCAAAATGCAGAGTCCGCTGCAAAATGTTGTCTGTCTGTAATCATTAAGCATTAAAGGTGTGCACCGGCCTCAGTCAACAGAGCGTGAACGGTGAAATTCTCACTCCAGTGATCGTAAACAGGAGAGCTGGGACCAGCGCTGCCTGACGGGCTCTCCCTGCCTGCAGTTACTTAGCTGCCCGCAGCCTTACCCTCAACACTGCCTGAGACTCCAGTGCACACAACGGCATTTTTTTTGGTTGCAATAACAACAACAAAATAACTAATTTTTGTGAGCTTCTCTGCCTGTTTGAGGTTTTGGGCTTGGTTTTGTTTGGGTTGTTCCCCCCTCTGCCCACCCCCACCCCCCCCTTCAGTGCAACCTTTATGCTTCCTAATTCCAGGATTGGGTTTTAGTCTTCCCCCAAAACTTGGGATTTTGACACCTTCAAAACACAGTTTACAGCTTGCTTTTTGCCACAACTGGGTGTCTCAAATGTCAAGTACCCTGCAAACCAGAGTCTAGCATCTCTCGCCTCAGCACAGCATGGGAAACAATGACTATTTATCTCTAGTTCTGAAGTCCTCTTATTTTCATGGCTTGGGGCGAGGGGAATTTTTCAGTCACAAGAAAGCCACAAACCACTTCTGTGAGTAAAAGGAGACACTGAAAGAGGAGCAGAGGCATTAGGTGACAAGGAATATTGTCACAGGTGTTAACAGAGCCAAAGATGTGTTTTACGTGATATTTCATGTGAATAAAAGCATTGGGGTCTTGCCTCTTTTCCTGTGCATTGATTGATTTGCTTTTTGTTCTTTTTTTTTCAGGTGGCTTCCTTAGCAGGGCCAGGAGGAAAAGTTGAAATAGAACAAAATTTTCTCAATAACAAACTGAAGACAATAACAGCTTATTTTGGTGATCTAATAAGGAATGACATCTGAACTCTGTGTGGATTCTTCCAAACTCAACCTCCCTGACTGCTGCTTTGCTTAAGCTTTTGTACAGCTGGCTGGTCAAAAATGACTTAAAGCCATTTTCCGCTTTAATTTCTGTTTACAGAAATTTGTTCTGTTTATTGCTACTGTCAATAAATGTTTTATAATAATTTTGACAAAATTGTAAATGCAGAGGAGCTGTGAATGTAGGAAAAAAGTTCTTTATAAAATGCAGTCTCGCAAGGTTCAAGTCCAACCTGTTGAAAGGGAGTTCAGGATTTCTTTGCAATTCTCACATGTGCTACTTCTGTACGTGCTCCAGTTTTGAGCATTCAGAGGGTCAAAACGAATAGCCTGAAAGCCGTCATGTGTCAAGAACTGCTGTCTGTGCTTGAGAAACAAAAGCATCTGAACATCAGGTGGAACAAGAAGGTCAGGTACACCACCAGAGGTTAACTGCAGTTCACCTCTCTGGCTCGGTGCTCACTGGGAAACCTTTTCACTTTTTCTTTGTAGGACGAAGGTCCACACATTTCTTACAGGGAGTACTCTGGCTTGTTGCAGCACAGGGAGAGAGCAGGGCTCTACCCCCTGGGTTTTGTTACTTATTTTATTTTTCTCCTCCTTGCTAGCCTCTTTGTAACAAAAATATTTTGAAGAAACCTTCTGACTGGAGGTTTGTCTCGGTAACCAGAGGAGTATGTGTCGCCCCTCTTTTGAGGCCTTTTGGATCCTTGCGCAAGCTTTGGGGAGGGCAGAGGGACCCCAGCTCTCCCTGGTGAGGGCTCTCTGCTCCCACTCGGGGTTTAGGGGGTAAGAGTGGCTTTTGGTACTTCTTTCTCCAAGCAGAAATGGAGGCAGGTGAGAAGCATCTAGGGTATGGATATGGCACTCTCACTGAAATGCGCTTACAGTAAGTACCCAAGATCAATTTTGAGCCTGTTTTCAAGGTAAGAGTGTAGGAATATAGTTTCTAAGACAGTAAATTAGTGCTGCTTTTCCTCTGCTTGGAGTGCAGCAGGATGCTGAAGGCAGCAGAGATTAAGCACTAAACCATGCATTAGTGCTGACAGACAAAACTCTATAGAATAACTGTGTAGAATAACCAAATAAGAGGATTTTTTTTGCCCCCATAAGGAATGAAATCCAACTCTTCAAATCAGTTAGGAGACCAAAGTGTTTGTGTGTGTATGGGATGTTAAAAAACACATACAGTCTGACTCAGTGCAAGTTTGTAGTGCAGTAAAATAGCACTTGGGAAATTATTTCTTTCTAGCTTTACTGTCCATCCAGTACCAGACGAGTGCTGAACTGTTAATGACTGTTACATTCATGTAAGGTATTTTAGATTACTTTGAAGATAATTTGACTGATTTGCATCACTGCATTTTGCCACTGTATTACAGCAAGAAGTGCTGTGATAGTGCCGGCCTCTGTGTCAATATTTAAAGGGAATTGTAAAGGAAAGAAATTATCTGCTCTTCAATATTCCTTAGAAGTTTGCTACTAGGAGGCAGGGGAGGTTGGCAAGAGTGCTAGTATTACAGGAGGTCCAAACCTATTGTAGCAGTAGCACGTGTATGTAATGATGTTGTTAAATTTTCACTACAAGCTACAAAAAAAATCCAAGGAAGAGTCATGAGGCCAAATGAAGAATAATTTATGCTGTGTATGTCACAGTATTCTGTACACTAAAATTTTACTATATTTGGCTTATTGTTGCTTACAGAAATACTGCTTACTCTTTAGTCCTCTTTTCCTCCCTAAAGTTAAAGAGTAGCTTTAGAAGCATTTTGAGATCTTGCTGATGCTGCTCCTGTAAAAGGAAGCTCTATGGGGGAAATACCAGTGAATTTACTTTTACCTTCAGGAAAGCAGTCAGATTTTGTTCCGTGTCCAAGCATGCAAGATGTGGAAGCTGAAATATGACATAAAAGTTACAACATTTACTGTTTTAATGTTTACTTCCAATATAATGAACTTACTGGTAAAAAGAAACAATTTATCAAAGGTCTCTGCTGAGCTTTGAAAGCACATGAAGCACCAGAAGTGGAAAAATATCCTTGTTCATGGCTGTTGCTCTCTGTAACCAACAAGTACAAAAGGTCTTTTTTTATTTTTATTTTTTTAAATACAACTTGAAGTCAGAATACACTCTGCTGGGTTGTGATAAATGTTTGCCCTCAGCTTTCCACTCGGACAGAACAGGTGAGGTTCCCCAGGATTGTGAATCAGTCAATGTGTTAAGCCTAAAATACATCTACGAGTATTTTTACCTCATTGTTAGTAATATCAACCAACAAACACTTCATGGGGGACAGCTTCATTCATGATGTGAGTTTCTGTAAAATGTTACTCTGCTTTATATTGTAGAAAAAAACTTAACATGGTCTGAGACATAGTTAAATTTCTGGACATCTCATGCCCAGAGTTTTAATACCCTTTGGGGATTCGAGTAGTATTTTGCATATGCTATATTAGGCTACAAAGAAGTTATGTTGCTACTGTAAAGTAAATACTCATAGAGGTTTGGTCTTTTACCAATTTTAAGCCACAAAATAAACTGTAGGAAAAAATGCAGATTTTTTTTTTTTTTTTGGAAGTTTACTAATATTTGGACTAAATGCAATAAATAGATACTGTTTTACACTTTCCACTATGCTCTTGCGCTCCTAATCTTTTAGGTTTATCTTAATTAAATCCAATATTAAACCAAGCCCATCAGTTTCTTTTTCTGGTGCATGGTATGAGAAGAAGCAATGGAACATACAGTTAAAACAAGCGTGTTACAAAGCTGAAGCCTAATTGCGGATTCAGGGGGACCAGAGCAGAGCATCAGCAGGGCTGAGCAACCGTCTCTTCATGGTAGGACAGTTACTGTTGTGCCCTTCTCTGAAGGAGGGCCCGTTAGTGTTATGGTAAAAAATCACTGTTCCATGAAGTTTTAATGTACGGTTTTAGAAAATCTTCCCCAAGTGTAGTGGTTCTGAAATAACATCTGGGTCTATATGTGCAACTCAGGGGTTACATAAACAAATTAATGTTACAGCACAGTGACTGTGGTAACATTTAGAAGAGGGAAACCCCATAAATAGCAGAACAAGAAAATTACTTGCAGTAACTCATTGAACAAATCAGTAGAAAATTGGGTCATTTTCACTTGGTTTACTCTCTCTGCTTTCATATGCCTCATATTCACCGTTTGCTTTAACTGTCCTCCCCTCACACGCAAATCCTCCCACCTCCAAATACCAAGGAAGGAGGGTAATCTTAACACGTAGTGCGAGCTAATTTACCATTGCTGGTATAGCCTTTCCAACACAGGTATCTTAGTATTCCTGCCACTGGAATACCTTGGTGCGGTCCAGAGTACTTAAGTTGATTTTCGGCGGCGAGGAAGTTTTAGATTTCTGTATGAAAACAGAACAGAGATATTTTTTGCAAGTGTGTGGTGCAGTGGCGAAGGACTAAATGCTCTAAAACAAGGCTTGAAATCGATTCAGACCCTCTCCTGTTTCAGCTGTCAGATGGTGAAGCTGTCAAGCAGTCCAGCCTGCTCCATCAGGGCAGAGTATTATCCATATACACACTCTGGGGAAGTACTTGTAAGAGTGATGCTGTGTTGATTCAGTTAAGTCAAGTCCCCCAAAAGCCCAAAATAATTCACACCAAAAAAAAAAAAAACCCTGCGTGTTACTCGGGCGGCTGCAGAAGTCATCGCTAGCTGAAAGGAAGCAAGAGGAATGGCTAAAACCAGCTGGAATGATTGACTCTAGTGAGGCTGGAGATCTACCCAAGCAGTGAAAATCCTAGCTGCAGCCATGCAGGGAGGAGGCAGGAGAAAAGGCTGAATCTGCAAACAAGGCTTGTCCGCCTCAGGGTTTGGTTTCCACCTCTACTCAGCGTGGTCCTGTGGTGTCTCTTAAAGATGCCTGAGGCTTTGGTAGTGCCTGAGGGATGCTGCTGCGAGCAGGGCTGTTGCCTGGGGCAGAGGTGGGGAGGGCAGCAGCCCGCCTGGGAGCCCTGACAGCTCTGGGCTCTGCTCAAGGGTTTCCCTGCACAGGGGAATTCCCCAGCTGGGCTGCCACACAGCTCTGCAAAGCACCCTCTGCAATGTCCCTGCAGCCTAAGAATCAGCCCCGGATTTCTCCATATAAAGACCCAAGGATCAGTGTCTTTTTAGCACGTCATGACAGGGGTGTCTGGGTGTTGGGGAGCATGGTTTTGCCATCAGCCCCTTGTGCACCCTTCCTCAGGTCTCATGCAAATGTGTTTTCTGAGCTCTTCCTTTTGGCACATCTCAGAGGTCTTGGCCTGTCACCTCAAGACGTTCCAAAACTGGAGCGAGTTTCAAAGCGCTTCCCAGCAGCATGGGCTTCACTGAAAACCCAAAATGTCGCTCCGGTTTTCTGGGCTCTCAGACCAGTGAGGGGAAAAAAGTGCTGTTGGAGGCAGTCTGGATTTGATGACAGTGCGATCCTTCCTGTCTCTGTGGCTCAACTCATTTTCTTCCTTTTTCTCAAGGCTGCGCTGCAACCTTCTTGTGAAACCCCTGTGGTTTATTAGAGGAATGCAATGGCATCACCAGAGCTTTAGCAATGCATAAACATAACAGAGGCTCACAGTGTGCCTTTGGTGTATTGGGAGTAATGAAATACCTTTCCCCAGTCTTTATCCTAAAATTGTGGCCAAAGAATGGGCATCAGAGAGGATGGTCCTCTGCGTAGTTATTGCAGGTTGATGCAGGTTGAATAAATACATTCATCCTATCAGTGCACTGCTACCTAGAGCTCTGGGGGTTCTTCACATTGTTACAGTGTCAGACACAGCGATGGTAACAGTGGCAAGAACTTTTGTGAAAGGTGGTATTGTGATCTGACAGCAAAACCTGTCCTAAGGTATTCATTAAATTGTTCCAGGTGCCAGGACAGCCTATGATTATGTCAAACAGGGGAGCAAATTGTACGCTCTGCTTTCCTGGTATACGTGAACTTAATCTAAAACTCTGCCTAGGAAGGTTAAACATGGACAGCTTTGCTCACGAGAACTCCAAACTGGCAGAGCCCATTGCCCCAGAGGGTTACTGGGGGGGACTGCCCATGCCAAACGTCCATGCTGGTGTGGGAATGATTTCCGTGGATGCAGGTTGCAGCTGGGCTTATCCAAGGGGTTCCCTCGGACGTCAGAGCGTTTGGATGTTCCCAACAGACACAATGTTAACTGCAGCTCAGGCTCAGATCTGTACTTCTGGAAAGCGACTGTCCCCAAACGGGAAGCTGGAGTTCCCCAGGAAGCGGCTCTGTGGGGAACCCAGGGCTGCGGCTCCTGCTGTGGGAGAAACCACACTCCGGGAAGTGCTTTTAGTGCTGGGTTTTGACACCAAAAAGCCCAGTTCTTCCAAGAAATGCAAGTCTCGTGGAGGTTCTTCACCTAATACAGAAATTACCAGCCAGGGTTTTCATTAACCCTATCTAGACAAGGTTCTGTTAAGAATCAGGTTTGAGAACAACCTTTGTGGTCATGTAATGTAGAGTGGGACATCTTCTACAAGCAAGGGCTCCTGATGGCTCAGGAATGAGCCAAGTACTGGGAGCAGGACAGATCCCAGGGCCAACGGAGCCACATTCAGGCCGCAGAGCTGAATGCCATGGTGCCTGAATTGTAGCTTCTGCAAGAGACACTGTTTGTGTCCACTTTTGTTTCTTGTTGCCAAGTTTTGTGACTTTACTGGCAGTCTTTTGATTTTTTTCTGCAGCTTGTAAAGAGCATTGTCTGGAAAAAGAACAAGCTTTCATCCAAAAATAAATCTGTAGTCCTTGCAGTTAAAAAAAAAATAGAAACAGCTGACACAGAAACAAGACCTGGATGCATTATAATAGTTCAGAAATCAGATAAGAATGTCCGAAATGTACCTATTTTGCAATTGCTTCATAGGCAGGTCCGCCTCATGTTTTGGCCTGAGGCACAGAAATGGAGAGAGGCTGACATGATTTTTCAGCATTTGGGATTGACTATGCTGCTTGTCTCTGCTGCTGCTCTGATTTGTCAACTTTGTTTAAAGAACTGGGGGAAATTATTATAAGAAGTAAGTTAAAGTGGGAAACAGTCTGACTTCCTGCATGTTTATTTTCTCTGTTAATGAGAAGAATGACCTAATCCAAAGTTCTTATCACTTGTTATAAAAATTCAAAAAGTGGAGAAATCAATTAATCTCTTCGCAAGTAGAAAACCAGTTTGCAAAGGGATGTGGAGGCTGAAGAATCAAGGCCTTCCAAGAAGAAATCCAATTTGGCCCATTTGGCAAAATTAACACTGTCCAGTTAGCTAAAAAAATGAGCTATGCCGGCACAGAAGACTCAAAAAACTCTAGAAGATTCATGATCTCAACTCATCGCAAAGGAAGAACCAGTGATGAGCAGCTGTTTGACAGCTATGAACCATGACAGAAGTGAACCTGAGTATTTGGCCAGCTCAGAGCATGTGGACAGACATGATAAGCGGTGGGGATTAGGGACCTGGGAAAACTGCCAGGAGAAGAAATTCCAAGGAGCAGTGTGTCTCAGCTTGGAAGTCAACTGCTTGGGTGAGAAATATAAAGAGCCAGAATTTATAGATCACAGTTTATTGGTATTTGCTCTTGCAGAAAGTTCATGAGTTTTAAGAGAGAAAGAAAAAGCAGATCATCATGCCCAGGCTAGTGCAGGTGTTGAGGGAATGCCTGGGAGCAGACCTGGATTACTGCACAGGTTTACTGATGCTAATGATGCTGCTGCCTTGCACAGCAGGACTATTGTGAGCAAAGAGGAATGGCAAAATCCATGGCAATTTGCAATAACTTAGATAAAGCGGTATTATCATAGAATCACAGAATGGTTTGGGTTGGAAGGGACCTTAAAGATCATCTAGTTCCTACCCCCCCTGCCATGGGCAGGGACACCTTCCACTAGACCACGTTGCTCAAAGCCCCATCCAACCTGGCCTGGAACACTTCCAGGGATGGAGCATCCACAGCTTCTCTGGGCAACCTGTTCCAGTGCCTCACCACCCTCACAGTAAAGAACTTCTTCCTTGCATCTAATCTAAATCTCCCCTCTTTCAGTTTAAAGCCAGTACCCCTTGTCCTATCACTAAGAAAAGATCAATTTCCTGCTGGAGTCCAAGTTGTGTTAAGAAAACACTGCCTCTTCCTTTCCTCTCTTTGTCTGCAATATGAGTTTTGTATTGCCTTTCAGGCCATGCAGTGAATTTTATTTTTCATTTACACTAGAAGAGCCATCAGATGACCTTGGTGACAGGTATCAAGTAATGTTTTTGAGACTACACGCCGAGCGGCAACGCTAGGATCCCCACCAGCAGTATCATTTTCCACAGCTTATCGCAGAGGAAGTAAATGCACGAGCTGCTCCATGCTGGCCACAGCAGGACTCCCAAGTGCTGTAGCACACCAGGCAAACTGAGTTTTAAAGAAAAATACCAGAGATGCTTCAGCCAGTAGGCCTGGGAGCCAGCTGTCCTGTGCTGGGGGTAAAGAAAAACTGGCCAATGTGACCCAGATAGGCAGCAGAGTGGTACCGGGTGCATTCTTCACAGCATCTGAAACACTTCAAACTCGCCATGGGTCTCTGAAGAAAGCTGGGGGAAGAAGGCAGTGCAACCAGCCGCCAGCCCCCATCTATGTGGGCTAGCACCTGTGCTGTCCTTTCCTGGTTAGTTTTTTTATTAAAAATAGGTCAAAATGAGTCAGTGGCCTGAGGCAGTGACACTTAGCTGCCGAGGTGTGATAACTGTTAGTTTTCTGGTCGTGAGAGAAAATAGCAATGCTGCAGTTTGCTGCTTGCACTATAAAATGTATTTGCTAAGAACATTGGGGGTTAACACAAAGAGCTGTGAATAAACAGTACATGTAAGAGTATACAGTAGAAGTTTTGAAGTCATGACTTCTTGCTGATGCCTGGTTATTCTAGCTGAATGCTTACTTGGTACCATGGATGGCATGAGCCCCAAATCTCTTCTTTGTAGCCAAGGAGAGATTCCCAGTTTTCTTTCTGTCATACTGCCTTCCTACCATGGCAACCCAGATTCCAATCCCAAAATCAGTGTCCAGCCATGCAGGAGAGGTTATCAGAGCTAGATCCACATAAGCAAGTCATGCAGCATCCTGGGAAGGGAGCTACAGGGGAAAACAGCCAGTGCAGAAGCCCCATGTGGCACACATCACTGGGATTTTATCACATACCAGTTCTAATCCAGTCCCATGAGCTGAGTGCGCATTGGTGGTTGAAGTGATCTTCTGGCTAAGTTTTCCCTGGCAGGAATCCAGCTTGCACACTCCAGGACTATGCTGCAATGTGAGCCACAGTAAGGCGGGCAACCACAAAATTAATTTTAAAAACGTGTTATTGATCCCAATTAAACTACCAGTCTAGAGGCACCTAGAGATAATGGGTGCCTTACCCAGGGACTGAACCCCAGCTCAGCATCCTGATGCTCTCTAGCTGGAAGAACTGGAGAGCCAACCGGAGCTAAAAAAAAAAAAAAAAAAAAAAAATCACTGCTAGCCATCTGTGCTTCTTCTCCTAATTTCTATGTCTATCTGTCTCTACAGACAGCAACTGAACACTTCTACTTTGCATGTCAATATAATTTCACTTTGCCTTCACTTAAAATTCATTTCAGTTTGAGCTGAGTGATTTCAGGCTGGCTGGCAAACTACCAGCATCTCATTCTCTAGGGAACAGCAGTCCCAGATGGGACTGTGAAAGCAGCTGCAGGCAAGGTCCCTGTGAATGCGGGGCACACGGTGCTGTTCCTGCTCTGAGCCGTGAGGGCTGGTTTGAAGCAGCAAAAGGCGGCAGGGAACTGGAGTATCACTGGCATAGCACAGGACAGGGAACACCCAAATCCTGGCTGCCTCTCCAAAATTATCATTCTTTCCCTTCCATGGCATTTTCTATGGACTAAAACTGTATGTCACCTCATGTGAGAGCTGCGGACATGCACCACCCTTACAGGTATTGGCTCAGAGATTAATTTAATAATAAATATTATTCTGTTAATTATATATCTAGTGTGGGGTTTCCTAAAATATCAGATGCTGCTATGTAAACACCACAGTTATCTAGATAGGTTATCTCACACACTACCTCCACTTCTTTCCCATTCCTCTCGATCTTGTGAGCCACCGAGAGCAGACGGATGCTGTCTGTCCTTATGCCTGCGGGTGCTCGGGACAGGGCAGCTCCGGAGCTGCAATGCAGAAGTGGAGCTGCTGGGTATAACTCAGAAAAGAAATGATGCAACTGCGTCTAAGAAATTAATGAAGTGGTAGCAAGTAGGGCAAGATTGTTTTGAAACAAGCATGAATTATTATTGTATACTAAGCTGATTATGCATCCAGGTTGAGATGTACAGAATGGGTGGGCTACGCTATAGCTGGGAGAAGCCAGGCACACAGCCAGCCCCACACAACGTGTGTGTTTGTGTGGCTGGTGGCAAGCAAATCCGTCACCCTCACTGTAAATGTGAGCAGGGTCTGCCAGATGGCAGACATCCGGAAAGACACAAGGAGAGAGCAAAGCGTAACGGCATTGTGCATGGCAGTAAGCACACTGGGTCTGTCCACAGATGGAAACTTGCAGATCACAGCCCTGGTGCGAGCTCATGGGAAAATGCTGACAAAGTCAGACTCCAGTTCCCCAGACTCCTCTGCGTAACTGAAAAATCAGGACGAGGGTCCAAATCGATCTCATCTTCTAAGGTTGCACAAATCTGGAGGACGTGGCAAGCCTGGGTGTGGCTGAGCTGCTCTTGGTGCAGGGCACACAGAAGGGCTGCAGGAAGGCAAACTCACAGTGCTCCTGCAGCTCGTTAGCTCTGGGGCTAATTAGAGACTGGATCATCCTGTAGTTTATATCAGAATAAAATTCCAAAATCAGAAAGCACAAGGAATGCAAGTATGTTCCCTCTTCCTCCTCGCGCTTCCTTTGCTTGTCACTCTCCATGGGCAGCCACAGGGTAAGGTATCCTAAAGCTGCTGAATGCCAATGTGGAATAGGGAGGGGGAATTTTCATGTAGCTGTTTTCTTAGTTGCATTATGCTACTAATTCCAAAAATTGAATTCCATGAAATGAAGACAAGAATGGCTGGAAGAAAAGAAAGCTTATTCCCCCCCCCGCAACCCCAGGCCCCATCCAGTCTGTATTTGACTAAGTTTCTTGCTTTTTTGCAAAACTTTTTGTCTTTTTTCCCTTTCAAGGCAAGCTGGGGAAACAGATGGCAACATGGGACTCGTGCCCGTGTCCTCCTCCCTCACCTCACCTGCCTTGACTCAGGAGACATGCAGGCAGGGATGAGCTGCAGCTCCCTGGGGAGAGGGTGCTTACCTGAGACTTCTGGCTCAAGCCACAAGTCTCTGTGCAACATGCTTTCTGAATCACTCTGTGTGATAAATAGGGCCAGTCTTTTAGCTTCTGGAGTCTTTTAAGCTTTATTCTTATCCCATATGAGCCCAAATAAGAGAAGCCTGAGACCTCTGTCTGGTCCAAGTGAAAACAGGTAGCTCTGAAAAGTTAATTTGATTTATACCAATGGACAAACCTGTTCGGACAAACTGGTATGTGTTTTTGAAGCCAGCTACTGATACATTTTTTTTAAGTTCCACCTTACTCCAGTAACAAAAAGACCTGGCAGAAACACCACAATTTGGGTGTTGGGCTGTGACATATTTTAACATCTTCTATGTAGCAGCTCTTTAGACCACATTGGGGTGTGTGTATTTGTCAAGGATTGACAGAAGGGTGCTTTGTAAAGATAGGAGGCTCTTCCACACTGCTGTGATATAATGGGTTGTTAGTGACTTGTCAGTTCATGTTTTCAATTACTGTTATTACTATTATTTTAAAACTGTGGGTGTTTCTAAAATTGCTTTATATCAGATAATAAGTATACTCATTCTTCAGTTTCAGTAATTAGCATTCTGAGTTTGATTCTGCCACCTCGATTGCTCCAAGAGCTGGGACTGGTTACCACATACACAAAGCTCTTAGCTCTTTTCCATAAATAGATTACAACCTCACAGGTTTAACTCTTGATGTCCCAAAGACCATCATTCCTGCCTCTGTCTTTTCCGTGGCTCATTCTTGTCGTTTCTTTGGAGTTTCTCTCCCACTAAATGCTGTATCTTGCAAAGGAGTGCCTCTTTTCGACCCAAATAAAAATGCAATCCCTAGGCAGTTCCCATCCCTTGGCACGTTGCTGTAGAGCACATTTACTCGAAGCATCCCTAATGAACAGCTTCCGTATTAGCCTCTCCCGGGCCGCTCTTACGTTTCCTACCGATTGTGCATGCATTCCCCAGCCCCAGGAGGGGACACTTCTGACCATTGCCAGGCTACAGCCTGGAGCAGCCTGAAAATGCTGTGCATGCACATCTAGCTGAAAACAAAGCTGGTGAGCAGTGAGTAGAGCAGAGAAAAATCTTGCTTTTAAAAACTGTCTTTAAAAAAAAATCTGAGACTGAGCTAAAAAGAAGCAAAGTAGCAGAGCAAGTCAATAAGAGCAGAGAGGGGAGGATTCGATAGTGTGGCACTGCTGGATGCAACGACAGCTTAAGGTATGTTATTAAACGAGAAAAATATTTTCCTGAAAAACTTACAGTATTTCACTGGAGAAAGCTCTAAATGGGCATTTCAAAGGAAGAACAAACCAAAGAAAGAAAGAAAAAAACAAAATCCAGACCAGATGAAACCTTGGAAGATAGTTCACAAGGACTTGCATTAAACTGAGGAAAAGAGACTGGGTTATCTAATAGAAGTGACTGAATTTTTTTAAAAGCCTTGTTAGGAGGATGCGTATGCATTTTATGGTCCACCTCCTGTCTGGGGAATATAATTTCTCGAAGAGAATCAAAATCTGGCTTTTAATGACTGGGAGATACCTAGAGCCCTGAAACTGTGGCACAACCAGCTCTATTTAATCAGGTAAACTGTTGTCCTCCTCACTGGACTGCCTTGCACATCATTCAGAAGCTAAAGCCTGTTTACCTTGTTACCCAGAAGTTTGCTGCTCTCCTATTGCCAGACGAAGCATCTCAGCTGGTTTTCTTACAGTATGAAAGTAAAGGAGCTTCTGGCAGATTTTCATTATGACAAGTTATCGGGTTTGAAGCTCACTTCATACCTTGGGTTTGCCATCAATCAAGTCCCTTCACCTTCCAGGCCCACTACAAAGTCTGCGTTTTTTCTCACCACTGATACAGGGGTTTCTATCTGTGCAATAGCTCAAATAGCAAATGCATCCTCCATTTAGCCACCAACGTGGGGAGAGATGAAATGGCCATATTGGAGGTCAGGACAGAACCAGGTCTGTTGATTGCTGCCTGGGTGCGTTTGCACACAGGATCTATTTCGCTCCGACTGCAAGATAAAGCTGTGAACTGGTACGTGGCTTTACTAAAGGTGCAGAAAGAGCCAAACTGACTTTTTGTTAAACATGACAAGGTTAGAACACACTGGGTTTATTTTTAAGGTAAAAATATACAAATGGTCCTATTTCTAGCAGGTCTGTTTGTAGCAAGTGTTTCCACCAACACAACTCCACAACTCCAAGACAACTCCCTGACCTGACCTAACCTAACCTAATCTAACCTAACCTACCAGTCCACTTACTGTGTACAACCAACACATCCTCCTTTCTGTAGTAATTGGGTGTATTAATAAAGCAAACAACAACCAAATAATAAAGGTGAGCTCAAAATCCTGCTCCTGGCTTGGCTGCTGCCAGGGGCCACATTGTAGACGTGCTGAACTCAGACACTTTCCCTTGTTTTTTATGTGCTGGGGACACCTGTCTTGGGGTGCCAGAAATGCCGTGGAAGCCATTTAACTCTTCCCTGAAGGCTTCATCCCAAAATAAACCCCCTGTCTTCAGGAGAACAGCGCCAACCCATTATACGCTCCTGTTGAGGGAGATTGTAGCTCGTTAAGATGCAATGAGTGATATGTTTGAAAATGTAATTAAAATGTTTTTCAGTCATTCATGAAAACACTTTTAATGCAGTATAAAGCTTGATAATGTCTGCGGTTGTACTTTGACCTGATGAAAGCTCTGAATGGAAACTTATACAGTAGGTAATATTTACTCTGGCAGTGTGTCAGTAGGCAATGTCTACTGCTTTTATTGCTCTGTGGAATAAAGTTTTGAATTTTGCTCTGTACTGAACCATTTATTGTCTTGAAATTGGCAGCAGTAACACCCAGCTGGATGCCAGTGTGTTTTGTGTTTGCGAACAGGCTGATCCATGGGAAACAATCTAGCAGACAAATCAGCTTCTTTATGAATTAAACAAAATCTTTACTTGGGTATGAGGCATTTGAGCCTGAGGGAGCTATTATTTTGGAAAAGGCCCATAAAAGGACTTTTAAAGACATGGACTTTGTGAGTCTTAAGTATGATATTCTTAGACTGCCTTTAGTTATGCCTTGCTTTGCATGACCCAGTAGACTTTTATGAAACAATATCTTCATTGTAAATGGTGCTGGGGTGCAAAGCTCTGAGTTGAAAGTCAGAACAGAGCTCAGTGTCTGGCCAAGCTGTTGAGCTGCTTAAATTGTTCTTCTGCCTCCCACCTTTTTTCTGCCTGTCCCTAGGACAGGAACTGCCATTTCCTATCTGTTTCTCTATTGCAAAGCACCAAAAAATTCCTTCTTATAAGCAAAAGAGAGGTAGAAATTTTACCCAGAAATAGCTGAGTGCTCAGTACCAAAAATAAGCATAGCATGTAGAGATAATTCCGTGTGCTTAGAGCCAGTCCTATCAACACTCACAATCTTATGAATGTCATGGGATCTGATGTTTTCTTAATTCTCCGGCTGATGGTAATCGAGGAACCACATGATAATCTTGACTTCATTAACACAATGAAAAAGAATCACATGTAAATTTTATAGCTTTGTGGTTGCTGAGAAAATATGAAGCAAGACAGTCTTAAATCCTCAAGGTAAATAAAATAATCTGATGGTCATTCTGACCCTTTATTCACTCCTCCCGTGTTAACATGCTGAATGTTTCTTAGACAAGACCGCACAAAAAATTGGTTCATTGTGAAATATCCTGTAACAGTCTTTGCTCTCACCCCCAGCCAGCCACCTTTATGATTTTTTTTTTCCTTTACAGGTCAAAAACTGTGTTCTGACAGTCAGCCTGCAGCAATGTGCATTGGATATTCTCACAACTTACACATGGCTTGTTCTCTCTGTAGCTTTAATAAAGGGCTCGTGTGCTCTTCTTCCTTAAATGCTGCGTGCTCGGGCTATTACACTGGTACTTAATGGAAATAGGCTCCATTCTCACAGACTTCCCGCATGATTTGGGGAAAGTCACCATAACAGTTCCTTCATTTTTTTCTGTATGAAATGAGGATAATCATATTTCCTTTCCTAGTGTGTTTTGGACCGCAGACTCTTTTGGACAGATCATTTCTTAGCACAGATACGTACAGGGCCATACCCAACCAGGCTTTATAAGTGATCTCTGTTTACTTTATACACCCCTTGGATCAGGGACTGGGATTCAGGTTTCCCTCCTCCCAGGCTGGTCCAGAGGAGATGTGACAAAGGGAGAAAGCAGACACCAAGTGTCCCCACAGCTGTGCACAGGCCACGTGCCAGCGATCTACAACCTGGACACTCACAGGTGAGTAACCTTGCACTGGGTTCCATAAAACATGAACTGGGAACAGTTTAAGGTTGTTAATGCTGGTGTGAATTGTGGCTGGCATGGCTAACCATTCAGACATTTTTTAATTAAAAAAAAAAAGAATCAGGTTAATAAATTCAGTATATAATCCATGTCAAAGAATATGCTCTGGGCAGGACTTTTTCCAGTGATCTGGATGATACCGTTTGCTTTCTTGTAGCACAACTTTCAGAGATGGGCAGGTACATTTTTGTCACGTGATTTTTTTCTGGACTGTGATAAGCTTTCAAAGACAGACTCAGTTACCTTATTCTTTCCTTGAATTTACGTAGCTTTAAGATGTCGCCTTTAACCATGTTTCAGAATTTGAATGCTTGATATTTTCAGGAAGAAATGTGAGAAAGAAAGAAAAACAATAGTTTCCGATCATCAAATATTTTGGGTGAGTCATTCGCCTGCATCGCTAGATAAATGCAGCAGGACATCCTGTAACCGTTGTGCAGTTTGTTTAACTTCTACTTTTTTTTCCCTACAACATGAACAGTGAAGTAGGGAAGAAAGTGGCCGTGGAGTCCTGTCCGGGCACTCCTCTTTGCTTGGATCCTCTCCCATATCAGGAGACGGAAGTCAGTCACCTCTTGGAGTGTCCTCCTGGCCAGCAGCAGCAAATTCAAAGGCAAAGCCTCCTGAGGGAGGTTAGAGAAGCTGATGTTATTTTCCTGAGCCTTCTGCCTCATGGAGGAGTTTCTAGCATCAGAGGGAGAGTGTAGCTATGAGTCTTCACTGGAGCTTTCCTGGAAAAGACCTGGAGGGGGGGTTTCTGGGCCACCAGTCCTTTTGCTCGCTCACAGTCTCGAGACTAATCTCCCCCCAGCCATTTTTTTAGATCTTGCATGCTGGTAGAAGAATTTCGAAGAGATTTCTCTTCTTTCTTTTGGATGCTGATAAAGGGATACAGCTGACCAGAATACCAGTAAGAGTGGCATAACTGAAGCCAAACAAATCTTGCTCCCAACAAAAGGAAACAATAAATCAGAACACAATAATTCTGGTCATAAAGTTGGCATATTTAAAGGTAACAGAGAAAGAAGGAAAAGTTGAAAAACTGGGAAAAAAATGCTTTCTTCTTTCTACTCTATCTGCAAGTACAAACAGAGCTTTGAACCTTAGATCTATCAAAAGTCGATCTGAACTTACCCAAAGGCCTTGGAAAAAAAATACCTGATATCAAGTAGATAAACATCTAGTCAGAAATCTTAGAGTAAGCCTGAGAGCTTTATGATGACAGACCAAGTGAAAGGGAATTAGTGGAGACATAACAAATGAATAAAGCCTAACTTTCAGTAATAATTCCTGACAGAATTTCGGAGGCATGACTTCACATGAAATAACTGGAATCTCCTGAAATTCATCTTCCTTCTCAAAACCCCTTTTCAAGACTTGTCCCTACTGTGACACTTTGAAGCCGATGAAACTGGAATGGTCATGTGTTACTGAGGTACAGAAGATTTTATTTCCTTTTCCATTGCCACTTATATATTCCCTTTACTTAATGTCAGAAAATGCCTTTCTGTGTTTACGCAGTACGTAGCACAGTGGTCTTCAGTTGTGGTTGTGGTTTCAATAAACCCTATTAATAATTACCAGGAACTGTCAAAAAGTAAGTCTCATAACTTCATGATCTGACAATGAAATGAGGAAAAGTCAGTGTCTAACTGCTGTCATGCATGTTTAATCCTGGCACTGCTCTTCCTCTCTCTCCCATACGCACACAGCCTCAGGAGGCAGAACAATAAAAAGGAGGCTCCTTGGTTTTGTTTGCTATTTATATCGAAATTTTCTCCAGTGTGAGAACTTCCCTGTAGTTCTTTTACACACTTCTCACACACACTTCTCCCACTCCCTCATTCTTTGAGTCTTTTCCTGATCTGGTCACAGTCATATTGGCAGCAGGCATTTTGTTCTTTATATTGGCAAACTTTTTTTTTTCCACTTTTCAAGCACTGATTCTCCTGTCCTCTCCCAGTGCCATCTATTTCACAACTGTTTTTGTCAGCAAAACATCTTCCACTCCCTATCTGCTTTCCACATCAGATTCATGCCTTCAGTCTAGACTGGGAAGCCTCTGGGGCAGGGACTGTCTCTAGGTTGACATGTATGTATGTTTACTTACCCTCAAAAAGCCCCAGCTCCAAACCTCAAAGTCCTATTACGGTAACTAATGCCTGTGTGGATGAAAAAACTTTAACCTATTAATTCCTGGAACCACTCTAAACACTACTTTCTAGCCTCAACCAAAAGGTAAAGGCTACTATCAATGTCTTCATGATCCTCCTAACCCTTGAGCTCTTCCTTCATCCAGCTTCAGGCTCTGCAGCCTCTGTTGAGGCTGTTTGACACTAGTAGTGCAGAGCCTTTCCCTTTTCTCCCTTTTAATTGCGATAGCCTTCCTGAATAATTTGCGGTTTCCCTGCTTTTCTTCAAGTATTACCTGAACCTTATCTTCCTCTCCTAATTGTTCTCACACTATTGTTTTCTAAAACCTTTGATTTAGTTGGCTTAGTGAAACATGCTATGAAAAATGTCACAGGAAAGAAAGTGTTGCTTTGTTCCAGATGGTCTTTTTATTTCTGTAATAGCTGGGAACTCTAGTTTACCTACTAACCTGCTTTCAGTGTTTGTTGATGGTGACTGTAGCATCACTTTTCTATTATGTTCTCATCACCAAGTCTGGTGTAATCACTGTAAACCTTCTCTTTGTAGTTCAGAGCACACTTAACACACCAGTTTAGGGTTGTACTTGTTTCTTTGATGACTGACACAGTTGAACCAGTTCACAAAAATAGGGAGCATTTTCTGAGTAGTTAATTGAAAAGGTTTTTTTAAATCGTCACAGAAAATAAATAGTGAAGCTGGGAAGGGAAAGAGAGTTTGTGTCATGCTGCTGTTTGTTAGTTTTTACATTTATCACTGTGTGTGTTTATTTTTGTAAAGCCTGTTTCAATGTAACCCACATACCGGATAATGTCAAAAAGCATAATACTCACAAAGCATACGTAGCAGCGTGTTCAGAAGCGGCATGCTGTATTTTGCATGAGAGAGTGGGTAATTCTCCTCCCGCTGTCCGTATCTAGCCTACATCGGTCTAGCCAAAATGCATCTCTGTCAGAGAACTGGTGCCTGGCTTATATGGAGGTCACCACTGTCTCCTTCCTCAAATACAGCACAAACCATCCTCAGGTTGTTTGCAACATCGTCGTTTGCAGGCAATGCAGGAGACCAATAAGGAAACAAAGGAAACTGCCCTTTCATGGCTTGGCTTCGCCCCAGTCTCCTGGGGTTGGACAGTCTCAGTGATGGAGCCTGTCTGTAGCTGCAGAGCAGCAGCATCCAGGGAGGTGATGCGGCATTACCTCGCAGAAGCTGCGGCCTGTGCCTGCGGTTGCACGAGGCTCTGGCAGATGGTGCATGACTCCTCTGCACAGGAGCTTGATCCCGGCTGACGCGCTCAGCCTCAGAAGGCTGTAGGCAGCTGCTGGCAGAGGTAGGTGCACAGTGTGGCTACCCTGTGCAGGTGCTTCCTGGCTGCCTTGGAGCCGAGGCTGGGTTGAACACTCCTCCTCTCCATAGCCTTCGGTTCACCCACACAGCCGGCTGAACGATAATCATCAGACTGTCCTACCGATGTCTTTGTGCCTCATGAACCTCTGCCTCTGCCTTTCTTTGCCTTCACATCGTGCCAGAGTACAGTGTGGCAGACGTAATCCCCCTCACGAGCGTGACATGCAGGAAAGTGGTCCTGGGAACCTGACTGAAGCTTCCCCCCATAGCTGGGGGCTCTGACTTCCCCCCAGAACTCATCACATTCACACGCTCCCCACCTGAGGGTCCCCAAAGTCTTCGGAGCGCCTTGTCAGCTCCCTCCTGGCACATGCCACCAAAGTGGGGCTACTTGGTGGAGAAGTCCTCTACACCACTGAGCCCCTCTTTCTTCTGGCTGTCTCATCCAACTTGGCAGTGTCTTTGAGCAGTGGGAGTCTCGTGGGACTCCTTCACAGAGATTTTCAGTGCTTCTCTTTTTAAAGACGTAGCCCACGCTGGTTCCTGTTTATCTTTGTTCATACTCTCCACTACCTAGGTGAGGGGGGAACCATGAGGTCAAAAGTAAATGGGCTGCTTAGTCTTTGAAGACTTTATCTGCCATGCCTGAGGGATCTGTCTGGCCAACAACATTTCTAACTGCTATAATTTAATATTTTTGTCATCCTAAGCAGCTTCTATTCTGAGCTGATTCTTTCAGAAATCATCAGCTTGCTAGGTTTCTTGGTGTGCTTATGATCAGCAAGTAGCCTTAACTTTGCCCTGCATGCCCTAATAGCAAGTTAATATCGTTGTTCGTAGTCAAAACCAGACTCTTGCCAAAACTGCCTATTCATAACTCGCCTTTCAAGAAAGAATATACTGCTGACTACAGCTACCATGCAGTTCTCAGATATTTGCTACTTTGATTTTTGATTTTTGAATGCCATTCAGTCTTCAAATGGAGCACAGAAACATTGCTCTGGCAGGCACAGTTAAACCTATGCAATTTTTCATAGACTTTGCCTTAGTGATATACTTGGATGAAAACAAATGTGTCTTAATACCTTTGTTATGGTTTTATGGTTTTTTCATCAGGATTTTGCTATTCTTGCCATTATACTAAATTGGATGTTAAGAGCCATATTTCTAATTCTGGCTTTTAGTTATCAAGCTGTGAAATAGCTGCACACAGTGTAAGACAGTGCTGTCCTATGCAAACACTGGATACAGCATCTGGATGCAATCTGGATGGGTGGGCTCAACCTTGTATGCAACAAGCCGGGTGTGACTGTCTCAGCAGTTTTCTTATTGTTCAATAGATTTCTCCTAGCTGCTACCTGCAGAGCAGCTGAGAGCTAAAGTAACTTCTTCCAGTTCAAAGACACCTGGTGATGGGAGAGCATGATGAAAAATTGCAGAGTGGAAGGTGTGCACATGAATCAAAAGCACGGTCTCACTTTGGGGCCAGTGCTGCTGATGGCTGACTAGGTAGCGCAGAATGCTTGAGTGGCGTGGGTTAAAGGGAAACTTATTTGAGAAGAAGGATTTAAGAAAACAGAGATTAGCAGACCAAAGAGACTTGAAGACAGAATCACAGAAAAATTTGTGTTGGAGTTCAACTTCCCACTCAAATCAGGGCTAGCTTCAAAGTTAGATCAGGTTGCTGAGAGCCCTGTCTAGTAGTTTTTAATATCTCCAAGTATGGAGATCCTACAGGCTCTCTAGGCACCTGTTGCAGGTTTAACCACTCTCACGGAGAAAGTATTTTCCTTTAGATCCATCTGGAATTTTTATCGCTGTAACTTTGGCCATAGCCTCTTGTCATTTCACTCGGCACCTCCAAGAATCTGGCACCTTCTTCTCTATAACACATCTTCAAGTAGCTGAAGACTATGATTAGACCCTCACCAAGCCATTTCTTCTCCCTGATGAACACAGGTCTCAGCTTCTCCTCACATGTCATGCAATCCAGTTCTCTAATCATCTTTGTGGCCCTTTGCTGAACTTGCTCCAATTTGCAAATTGATCCCTGGTGAGGAAAGGGTAAAAGATACTAGGAGAAAGGGTAGGAGACAAAAGAGAACGAGGAGAAAAACCTTCAAAAAGCAAAGCCCAGAGTAATTAGGATACTGTATGCAAAAGAAAATGGAAGGTAGGAAGGCAAAAAAATAGCATGAGGGAAGTGGCCACATAGTTCCAGCTGTGCCCTGTAGTAGCTCTGTTACTACAGCATCTCAAGAATTCAGCCCCAAAAGTTTATATCTGAAAGCTGTTGTTTCACTGATTCATTTTAAAGGTTAGTGTTGACGTGGATTTCTTTCAAAAATGGCTTACTAAAAATCTAATTAATTTTTGCAGTAGTGTGCATAAATTATGGAGAGTATGAAATGGGAGGTTATTCACATAAAACAGTTACCCAGAAAAGTGAGTGATACTGGTTTTCTCATTAGTCTTATTCTCTCACAGACATGGATATCTAAGACAGACAACTCTGAGACACAGATGCGGGGGTGGCAGATAGTGATGCCCAGACTCTGATTCCTTGATTTTCTTTATTACAGCAGGCATGGCCATGAGCCTGTTGTGCAGCCACATTCCCATTTGTTTTGAAGCATACTCATCTTCTGGAAGCCACTCTCTAGCTTGGTGGCATAAGAGTCACTTGGCAGTTTTTTGCTCAAAATGGTCATCAGGGCTGTAGCTGTCACTAATAGAAATTTCTTCTACTGCTTTGGGACTGCTGTGAACCGTTCCTCTGATCATGAGCTTGACAGATCAACTGGCTGCTGCTCAATGACCCCATCACCATAGCTGGCAGACATTGATTTGACACATCAGGGCAGGCAGCTACTTTGGAGGCCGGGTAATGTCAGTCCCTGACAACGCACTACATTTGTGCATAGGTGGTGGTAAAGCAGAGCAGCATTTTGAGTAACGTCACCGAGCAATGGGACAACAGCTACCATGTTGTAAAACGTGTGCACTTCTGCCTTTTTAGAGAAAACGTTTGTGTAATTATCTACAAATCTAATCCTATATATGGTTTTAGGGATTGTCTGACAGTTTTTTCTCATTTAGTGTATTAATCGGTCAAGTAGATATTTTACATTTTCAGCTATACCTGCAAATGATGAAGCATATACCTATCTCTGCTGTGGGTGGGTTTTTTCAACTTTTAAAATCTTTTCATGAGTAAACAATCTGCTTAATCATCTAAATAAATGTCAACGGTTATCCAAAACTGTGATCTATATTGAAATAATAATAATGTTATCAATAAAAAGCATTAGAGAATTTACAGAAACAGCTAAAATCTTCATAGCTCTATATACTCTTATTAAGTCTAAATGCCAAATTGAAGAGGAAATCAGAAGGCAGAGAAGTAGGAGAACATGCAGAGTTAGATATGGTCAGCTGTGTCCTATGTGAGCCCATTTAAGAGCCTGAAAGAGATGGAAACCAGTTGAGCTCTTTTGGTGACAATATCCAAGGTGCTGGGAGTCCCCTAGCAGCTACACTTCTGGATGGTTCTGATACCCTCCATTCTCCTTGTAGCTCCCTATTTGGTGGCCTTCCTTGGAGGTAAAAGACTTGGAAAAGACGTATGATCTTTTTGATTTCTCAGGCCCCAAATAATGTTTTTTTTCTATCTACTTTCACCAGCTTTATTTAGCACAAATCGTGAGGTTGGAAAAACTGTTGATACAGTGATTTAGGTAGTAGATTAGAATTAGATTAGAATCTGCTGTGTATCACATATTTTAGTTAAGAATGTTAAAGATTGGGTTCATTCAGTTTATGTCTGAGCTTGCACATTTCACAAGTACCCTCACAGCTGCCCCTGAAGAAATGCTGATATATATACACACAAATAGCAAATTAGCCACACTTATCATTAGGCAATTTGCATTCCTAATGTAATGTATGCATTTCTATGCATTGGGGACTACACGGTGCACCTCTGTGTTTCTTTTTGTGGGTAAACTGGATTTACTTCTGAGTACCAGCTCACTTACATTTAAACTTTATGAGCAAGAGGGCTGCCTTGGTGACAGCAATGTGTGCACATGTGTGGAACCTAGTTGCAGGTTGCACTAATAACCTCGTGTTAGTAGTGTGAACTGTTTGACTTGTTCATGGAAGCTGTTTGATAAAATTTTATGTCATAGTACGGACCACAGAAAAAAAATGTCCATATGCTTGCCATTTTACTTTGTATGGATGAAAATTAACTAGTTAAGAGACATCTCTTAACATGCATGCTATCTACAAGATTAGCCTAATCCCCCAAGAGCTCAGTCTTAAATTGCTTTTGACATTTGAGTTGTATTTATAGTGCCACCCTTGCCTCTAAGGCTGTGGTCCAATACAACAGTAAACCTCATTTTAAATACTACTGGACAAAAATTGCAGTGGCCATCTAATACAAAGCACTGCCCTGATACATATACTAGAAAGTTTTAATGGATTAAATTCATATCAATGAATTATAAGATGGCTTTGCTGTAGTAAAAATTCAGTGGCTCTCTCACAGCTAGCACCGTCCCAAGAGTCTGACTCAATGCCCTTTTGCCTCTGCCCTGCTCATTCTGTTCAAAGATAACGATCCTTGGATGTCACCTGCAAGCTTGCAATCCTACATGTGTTGGCCATCTCTAATGGACACTCACCAGTCAGGCTTCTTTGTCATAGATCTTATCCTAGATTCCTGCCTTGCATCAGATCTCTTCATCAGATCTTTTCCTTAACCATTGCCTTCACCTCAGCGTTTGCACAACCAGTCTGCCAATACAGCACTGTCACTGACTCACAGCCAAGCTAACTAAAGTCAAGCCGTAAATCTATGCAAGCCATAAATATAGCTGGTGTTCCTCAGAAACCACCCCTTACGCTGCACCATGCTACAGACCTTTCTGGGCAATACATATCCAGGTACAGTTCACCATTTCCCGCAGATGCTTCAGTGGGGACATCAAAGGGACTTGGGAAAGTTAAGGGCAAAAGACATGTCTCTGAAAAGTTCTCCAAGGTGGTTAGGGACAACAGTGGAAAGGAAAGGATGGGTGAGATGGGTGCTGACAGGTTTACTGTCATTATGGTGGTGGACCATATCCTGAGCAGGCACATACACATGCTTTCAGAGAAGAAAGGGGACTCCATGGCAAAGAATCTAGGGTACTCCTTTGTTATACTTGAGGTCACTCACTTTAAGGTAGAGGACAAATTTGAGCACAAAAACCTGCCCACATGGAAAAGACAGCCAAGGAGAAATGAAATAGTCCCAAGAGTAGCCACAAGCCCCATCTATTCCCACATGCTCTGAGAAGGCTTTTTTTTTTTTTTTCTTTTCCTGGGTTATCTTAGCATTTTTTAGGCATTCATTCTGGTCCCAAGTAGGTTACTAACAAACTAACTAGCATGTGAGGAATGCTACACCTTAACTCTTGCATGCCCCTAAGTCTGTGCCAGAGGCTTCTGCCTTGGTTTGTCCCAGGACTGTGCCGTATGGTACCTCTCCATTACTACCCAGAGTGTCCCTCCGACCCCTGCACCACCATACTTTGTGTCAGGTTGAATTGCATGTCATAGTCCTGCAAGCCTTCCAGGTCTGTGGCCCCAGTATTGGTCTCTTATCCCCAGCAGTCCCCTCCCTTGAAGAGCCACTTGCCACATTATCAAGAATTAGGCTTGTCTGTAAAGTAGAAGAGGTTTCACCAGCGGAGCAATCTGCCTTCCCTGCCCTCCACCTTGTTGCAAGTCCACTTGTTTTCTGTCTCAAAGGCAGTAGATCATACCATGTATAATTCGGAAGTGTATATGCTTCCACTCATCCTAGAGGGTCTCCTTTTCCCCAAGTCTAACACCAACATAGGTTTGCCATCCCTCACTGACTCCAATCCACAGCCCTTCATGGCTTAGGAGCAACCTATTGAAAGAATATGCACATGGAGGCTGCCAACAGTTGAGCTGATCCAGGCAGGGCAGAAGCTGCTGGTGTCGACCTTCAAATAACCTTTGGAAAGGTCGATGACCTGTCTAGCTAAGGAAAGAACAAGGATTACTTTTATTCACTTACTAAACCAATTCTGCTGACTGTGGCAGAAAAAGGAACAGCAAGCACAGGGTGTGCACGATAGCCAGTAAGCTTGGCAGTTGTGTGGCTGCAGGAAAGAGGTAGTCGTGATGATGAGAAAGAACAGACCCTGTCCTGGACTAAATAAAGTATCCTAGGACACCCAAAGAGTGGAGCCAGGTGACAAATGCAGCTGCTTTTGAGAACACAAGTGCTAGCATAGACTCGGAGTAGGTTGGTAGTGACCACAATGAACATCAGTAATTCCTACTCCCTCAGAATCTCCTGCTACCTCAGACTTAGCCTTCCTGACCCCTTCATAGCCTATCCTAAGCACCTCCACACCAGATAACTTACCCAAGGCTCAGCAGCTGCTAAGGAACAACTCCTAATACAGCAGGCATTGCCTGCAGGAGGCATTGTATGAGATTCCTTCTACAACCTGATCCCAGACAAGAACTCGGGCAGTGCCCATTTTCCGTACTACAGTTCAAGTATGTCTGGAAATAGTTGCTGTGTCCAGTTTTGTTCAAGTTTTTATTTTCTTTTTGCCTTTGTTTTTCAGTTACTTCCCACTTTTCATTTGTTTCCAGCTGAGAGCATTATTTGGGTGCTTTCACAGCAGGGCTGCATGGCATCGGAGATGTTAAGGGTTGAAATTTCAAACATTTCAAAGCCTGGGGCAAAGAGCTGCAGAGCTGCAATGGATGGGATGGCGCAGCTGGGATTTCAAAGCCAGTAGGGCCTGGCTCCAAGAATGGGATACTAAAGGGCTTCAGGGGGAAACAGCAACTGGGAACAGGAAAGTCAGAGAAAAGTTAATTCACTGCTCATATCCGACATATGCATGATTTCAAGTTACAGCAAGCAGCTGTCAACCACTCGGCAGAAAACAATTAGTCAGGTTGTCCCTGACAATGTGACCCTCCCAGTTTTCACAGGAAACGAGAGCTGCAGCTGGTGGAGGGACTGGCTGTAGTTCCACTTGTTACACTCCTACCCCATCACCATCTGCTCTTTTGGCTCTCCAAGTTTTTGTGAAGAACACAGCATGCAAACATGGAGCCTGGTTCGGAAGGGCAGTTCAGTAGCCCTCCCGCATCCTTTTAGACATATTGCACAGCCATTTTGAAGCCCTACCCTGAGGTGGTAATGCAAGAGGTTCTAGCAACAGCTAAGTTGCTGCTAAATGCAAGAGGAGGTAAGCAGGCTCATCCAGTATGAGGGTAATTCAGCAACTCCATTGCTCCAAATGGGCTCAGCAGCAGGTTTGTACTTGGCATGGTTGCACAGCATCAGACGGGCAGGAGATATGGAAGATGTGAGTGCCGTATGCCTTGCCAGACCAGCCAGCCAGCAGCGGACAGCAGATCCACAATGGCTCCTCTTGGCGTTCCTGCTGATGGAAAATTGTGCCAGGTCAGGAGACAGGGAATAAAGAGATCACCCCACCATGTTGCCATTACAGGTAGCACAGCCTTCCAACATGTCCTCCATGTCCACAGAGGGCACAGGCTGAGAACTATATGGGTGGCGGGTGGCAGGTGTCACCTCCCAACTCACACAGGTAGCTGACACCTTCCCAAACCCAGGCTGACGGGTAATGCACCAGCAAAACTCAGGCGTTTCCAGGTTTCATATAACCAAGGCAACCTTCTTCTTGATGCTCAGTGGAACTCCGCTGACAACTATCTTCTGTCCCAGAGAAGAGCTACTTCTCACAAACCCTGTGCAACAAGGGGAGGGAGATGATAACTTTAATTGCTACCAAATGTTTTCATCAGTGCTACCTGCTCTGACTTCATGAACTCAACGCCCACATATGTTGCCTGATGCTCTGTGCTGTCCCAGAGGAAAATGAAAGCTGCACTTGGTACAGGGATGCCTCGTACTGCTGTATGGCTGTGACCGGGAATGGGACTGCCTTCCTACTGCTACTGCAGCTGCTCAAGAGCAGCTTGAACACTGCGCTGTTCTTGCACAGCGGCAATGCTAATGACGGTCCAGTGCCTCTCCATGCAGAAATTTTCTGTAGCAACTGGCTTATCTTGGAAAAGGAAAGCTATACTTCGACAGCAGCCCACTCTGGAAGTTGCCTCCAGAAAAACCATGTTGCTTCTGAACTAGCATGTGGTGCAGGACAGGCGATATGCAGGCTGGACGCCCATCCCGGCTGGTGATATTAGGCATAATGCCTGGAGTATGTGGCAGCAAACAAACAAAAATATCAGCACTCTGTAATCTTGCTAATTTGCAATGGTCATACACCTGCTCCTGAATTAGCTCAAATCTGTTCTTCCAGGAACAAAGTATTAGTGATCACAGAACTGTATACTAAATTAAGCATAAATTAAACACATTCTTTAATAGTGTGGGCAGCCTCTTCAGACCAATAAGAATATCTGCAAATGGCCACAAATCTTTGAAAGCAGAGGTGTCCTGGAACCACTTGTTGTCAGCTCACCCTTATCATTGCCTACTCGAATGAGCTGTGAAGAACCCATCGGTCCAGCTGCTTTTTTTGGCCCTGTGAGTAAGACGATATTCATGAGAACCAAGACGACCCTTTATTTGAGCTGTCATTTCTACAGAAAGGCAATTGGGATTTTCTGTAGAGCGCATGTAGGTCACTTTCAGTCTCCATCAGGATACTCACCAGTGCCGTGCCACCAACACAGCCCAGCTCATTGCAACCAGTTCTCAAATTGGCTTCCAGTGTTGGACACATTTTGATTCGCTAACTAGCAGTTTTTCTGCTCACAACCATGAAAAAAGTGGAAACGAAATGGGAAAGATTCCTGTGTATAAAAAAGGGTAATGGCAGGTGAATAAAATATGTAAAATCAGCAAAGACACAGAAGCAGCAGCTTTTATTACTTTTAGAATTAGAATACCTAAAGGCAAGCACTTTTTCTACATGCTGTATTATTATGGGTCATCCATGGGAATTAGAAGTAACAAGATGAAATAAAAAAGGGGGAATTTAGGATTTATGGCCAGAAAATATCAGTGTAATAAAATGTAAGCAGCTGTGCGTTAGGCAGACCGCTGTCTACAGGAAAGATGCCAGCTTTCCCTAATTTAACTTACTGAGTATGTGTAGTGTTAGTCTGAACGACAGGTCAAATGCAGGTTGAGTCACTATAGGGATCTGTGCATTATTCCTGAAGTGTTTTTAAATAATTTTAGCCATAAAATTGGTCAATATTGTAAATTAATGTGTGATACATTTCAAATAATCACAATGGAACTACCATTAAAAATTAAGATTTTTTTTTTTTTTCATTTCTCTTTAGTGTTGCAAAACTTATTTTCCCAGGCTCCAAACTGGAAACAAGAACAGGAACTGATGAATATCCACATATAAGAGTGCACTAACTTGTTGCTTCATACTTGAAAGTAACATTTATTTCCTATATTATTTTTCTTTGAACAAACAAACAAAAGCAAACCGTCTTTATCACATGAAGAGCACATTCCTTAGAATAAAATTTGTAAATATTCTTCTCACATAGGTCAATATGGATTTCTCTAAAATCGTAGGTTACAATAAGAAAAGAAACAATGTAAAATTAATGCCAAAACATACTGCTTTTATTTTCTGGGGTTTTGTTTTTGTTTGGCTTTTTTTTCTCCAACAACATTGTGTGAAGAACGACTGTGTGACTTGGATCTCATTTTTTACAATCCACTCTTCACTACTTGTTTAAAAATTGCTACATTGTTGCAAAGCAGGTTAACAATTTGGACTTTAACTACCTAGTGATAATCCCCTGAGGAAGAAATAAAATCCAGAAAAACAATGCAAGCAGTGACCATGTAAATGCCGGAACTTCTGGAGAAAAGACATTTTACTCTGTCAACAAATTGAGAACAAGTTTCCAAAACCCTGACTCATTCAAAAAAGCCACGTTTCTTTGCTCTCTCCTTCCCTGTTCTTCTATGAAGAATTTAAATCCTTGTAAACCTATTTTTGTACAAAATGATTTTTCTCTACTTTTTTTTTTTTTTTTAATTGAATGAACCCAGGCGTTCCTTGGGATCTCTCTCAAATTACTGCTCTGGCTGTGCCACTTACGCTTTCATGACTAACTACTATCCTTCTATTACTGCTCTGCTTTGGGGTTCAAGCGTACTGTAGAAAGTGCTCAGCAACAATAAGATTAAGGAATATATAAAAACATAGAGTGAAGTTTGCTGTCTGTTTTCAGTGGCCGTGACAAGGTTTGATTTACTGCCCAGAGCCACTGTCCTCTACAGTTTGTGCCACTTCATGCTCCTGGATGCAATCCAAGCAATGGTCAGCAGCTACCTACACGGGTGCGTAGCTGGATTGGTCTGGAGTCTACAGGGCTACATATGGGCCAGTAATGAATGGTGCCCAAAGAAATATTGCTGAACATTCCTCTGAGTCTACTGGCAAATTGCTGGATTGATCCCTGGCCCAGGCCACTTACGGCTCTTAAAAAATTTCCAGAGCTGATCTGGAAGTCAGCCTGGGCCAGGGACTATTCAACCAGCAGTTTGGTGTAGTCCCCGCATTCTGGATGCCAAGAGCACGGACGTGGGCTCTTACAGCCCTGGCTGGCTTCAGTACTGGAGCACTGTCTTGCAGCCACGCTTAATTCAGCAGTAGAGACACAGTCTGGGAGTCAAGCCGGCCCAAAGCGGAAAATCAATCGCTGAGCGGAATGCTAGCGGGCTAACGTGACTCACAGTCCTTCATACAAGGACTTCCACTTCAGTGACAGGCTTGAAGTTTTTTTCTTGCCCCATTTTACACCACCCCCAACTTTCTTGATCCATATGCAGACATTTAAAACATGTGACTAACAGCAGATCTACAGACGTAAGGAGGCTGGAAACAGCTTTCTTTCCCTTTTGGTAAATACATAGTGAGAGAGAGAGTTCCTTTCCTGCTTACACATTCTAAGGTAGATTTTTTACATATTCTTCTTATCAGTGGGAACAAGGATGAATAAACCCATGACTTATTTCAAATTATACTAACAACCTTTCTTTGTTTTTTCTTCTTATAAAGCACAGTGTATTTATTCTACTCCAACCCTTCTTCATATTACTTCTTCCAGGGCAGAACTGATAAGTTTGTGCTATGCCTCCTCTATCTACTATTGCACAGCAGCCTATTAAGGGTAATTCAGCACATTTTAAATTTTCCCAAATTATTCACATTATAGGTAAGATTGTCTTTTACTAGACCGCTAGACTCTACCGTGCTTTTATAAAACTAAATTTTGTTTTATTTTCACTAACACTTTGATAGGAGAAGGTGGATTTTGAACCCAGCGGAACACTTGATAATGAAAAGAAGAAATAGGGAGGAAAGGAGGGAGGCCAAGACAGATGTGGGATCTGTGCACCATTTCTCCTCTCCAAGAAGAAAGATACAAGATCAAGGTACTTACCCTATAGAGGAAAATGGAAACATGAGGCACTAACAGTACATTCTCTTGAGCCTCCATGATAGCACTTCCAAACAGAAATAGCTCATTTTACATAAACTTTTGGAATCCAAATTTCCAACCAAAAAAATTCCCCAAACCCAAGACAATGTAAATTAAATCAGATTTTTCCCTCTTGTATAAACTTTTCATAGGGAAAAAAGGTTGTTGTTGTTGTTTCTTTTTAAACACCTTTAAATAAGTTGGGGGAAGGGAAAAAACATTTACCAACTTTTTATTAATAGAACTTGAAGGAATTCCTTGCTGTTTCACCCTACAATATTTTGAGAGGCTGGTCTCATACAGAGTATCTACATGACATTATTTTAATCATTGATTATATAATTCAAAGAAGAGAAGCAACTATTGCCCACCGCTTTTCAGAGCTGTGCAGATGTCTGGGGACATCCGGGACCGATCTAGAAACGTGACAGATTATGGTCTGACTGCTTGTACGGACCGAGTCTCCTACGGGATCAAGGTAGCGGCCAGTGTGCTGGAGTCACAGCCTCGAGACAGGACTGCAGCACATACTTGAGTGAAGTGATTGTGTCAGCTGCACATCACGATGAGTGGCAGGCCTCTACATCAGTGCCAAAGATCTGTAAGGCTTACTGACATGATTCAGGTTCTTCTCTTAAGTCCATAGGGTGTGAGCTGCATCGAGCCGTTTTCAGCTATTTGGATGCCCTGCTGGAAGTCCTCGCCAGCTCCCCAGTCTGCTCCAATTCCCAGTTAGGCCTTATCAGTGGACTTCAAGGAAGGGTACAGAGATAGCTTTGAGCATCTTGTGGCACCACTTTGTTCGCCAAACTTGTTCCACTGTCTTCAACACTTTATATGGAAAACTTAAATGCTTTTCTTTTGAAGTCCTGCCTTTGAAATCTCCATGACCCGAACTCGTCCAGGTGGTCTGGCAGTACACATATGACACCCTGACTCCGGTTCTTGTAGCGCTCTTCGGCTGCGTCCTCTGGGTGTTACGTCCACACGTTCGTATTTCCTGTTTTGCTGACCTATCAGATTTTATTTCACTTTTCAACAGGCTCGTAAATGACTCTTAAAAGAAAAAAAAAAAAATTAAACGGTAACCTTACTTGTTCTTTGTTTTCTTCCAACCCAGCCTCCAATGGACCCTAGAAGTTGCTAGAGTTGAGTTTTGGAGAAGTTTGTGATGTTTTCTTAGGCTGTTGGTGGAACAAGACGGCCTTTTCTGGCTTGCCTCTCAGGCTAGCACGGTTTTATTTGGTTCTAACTCCCAACGGCAGCTAGCTCGCTCGCCTCAGGAGGTTTGCTCGGGGCCACGGCGGCGGGGGTGGGGGGGCACTCACTCCTTGACTGCAGCAGCTGTGCCGGCCCCGAGGCAGCCCGGCAGCGGCATCACCCCGCACAGCCCTTCCTCGGCTCCTGCCCCACCTGGCCCCCGCCACAGCCCGCCGCCGCTCCGCGTTCCGCGCTGCCGCCGCAGGAGCTGCGCCTCCCCGCCGGGCGCCGCTGGCGGGGGCCGCCCGCCGCTGCCCGCCCGCTGCCCGCCGCCAGCCTTTCCCTCCTCTCCTCTCCTCTCCTCTCCTCTCCTCTCCTCTCTCGCCCCTGGCAGCCCCGCATGCAAATCGAAGCCGGCACCAGGAAGTGAGCCGCAGGCTGCGAGCCAACCGCCGCCGGCCCTGCGAGGTTCCTCCGCCGGCTGCCCCCCTCTCCCGGCCGGCGGGGCACCAGCGCCGCGCCGCGCCCCGCACGCACAACCGAGGCCGGCCCGGCCCAGCCCAGCCCAGCCCCGCCGCCCCCGGGACACCCCTCTCGGCGCCCCGGCGGTAACCGTGGAGTTCGCTCGCCGCCGCTCAACTTTCGCACCCGGGAAAGTAAGTGCCTTCGCCCGTCAACCCCCGCCCCCGCCGGGCGGCAGCGACGGGAGCGGCCGGCGGCGGGGACGGGGCGGGGGGAGGCAGCCCCAGCTCTGCCGGCTTCTCCCGCGGGCGCGCACCGGGAGGGAGCGGGGCGGGGGGGTGCCCGGCCGGGCTGCCTCCGTGCCCACGGCACGGCACGCCGCGGCTCGGTGGGTACAGGGTGCTTTCCCGGGAGGCTTGCCCTCGCCTCTGCCTCCCGGAGGAGGTGCCGCCGCTGCCGCCAGACCTTCCCGGTAGGACTGGATGGGGTCTTAAAGGAAATGCGGCGTTTGGGGGGGGGGGGTGGAAAAGATTCTCAAAAGCGTGATTTACCTCTTGCCGCTTTGCCCGGCTCCGGCTATGATCTCGAGGGCTCGGGTACCGTCCAGCTGTTTCATGCCAGAGAGCGTGTAAAATTTGCCGATCAAAGTCTGCAGTCGGTGTTTCAAGCCAAGGCGGCAGCCTTGACTTAGGAGAGACAATGTGGCCTCTGGGTATTCCTTCTTACACTGCTTTTTTTCTAGGAGAGTAATTCCTGGAGCGTCTTCCAAGTTAAAGCTGCTTCCTCTTAACTGTACGTTCGAATGTGCTTTAGCTTAAAAGAAAGACGAGAAAATGGTACTGGGATGTTTGGTGCGTGGTGTTTCTCACTGACCGCTGTTGTAGCGGTACTGTATGCCTAGGGAATGGTCTTGAGGGGTCTTCTCCTTCCAGTTTTAGTTTAGGATCTGAAAGTCAAGCTAGATCTCCCCAGTTGATGCCGTACCTTCGGCTGTTGAAATCGCATCTTTTATGTGTTTGCAGTGAATGGGTTTGCAGGAACTTATCTTGCTGCTTCGCTCCCCTCTGTTGGCACTAAAGACCAAAGAGATTATCGCTTAAAACTTGTTTAGCCAGATCTTATTACTGTGGACATACGTAGGGAGCACAAGGATTGAGTTCTTATAATGTTGTTTCATCCGAAACCCCAAATCAATATCCCATCTCTTGCCTTTCATTCCCACCTTCGGAAAAAAGAAACTGTCTGACCAATCTTAATGTATTTTAGCACATCACAATAGAAATTGGAAATTATTTTTTTTAGCTTGATCCCATAAAGTCCCTGGAAGACTTTTGTAATTTAGAAATCTTAATGTTAGTAGCAAGTATCTGTAAAGAATGAGTGCCAAGTAGATAAGTCTGCACTCAGCATAGTATCACTGAAGAGCTAGTAAAAAAAAAAAGGGGGAGGGGGGGATTTTTGTTGGGAAATTGCAAAGCTATGTTGGGAAAATGTAGCTCAGTTTTACTGAAGGGATAGTCAAACTGTGTTTGTGTGAATTGTTTCCAATGCAGTATTGAATACAGAGTAGGTGTTACTTATCTTTTATGTGTTGGGACTTTGTATCTTTGTAATAGGTACCATCAACAGCCTGAAAATATGAATGAGAAAAAAATCAAATAGTTTTCTCTGAAAAAGTAGCAACAGCCTAGAAATCAGTTAGATACTGTTAATAGGATGTTATGGAATCTTGGGTAAGGATTAAAATTAATGAACTCTCAGATGAACAGATGTCTCATTCTGTGGATCTCTTTTGAGATTTATAGCTTTTTTCTTTCTCCATTTCAACTTTGTGAGCTACAGACTAGTTAGAAAAGAATTCTTGATTTAATAACCTAAAGATCTATTTTAATTGTGTACTGTTGAGATATTTTTCTTTTTAACCGTTATGGTATAGAATGATTATCTTTTTTTTGTACAGTAGCTGGCTGACTTGAAGTTATTCTGCTTTTCTCCTGTAGGTTTTTTGAGTAAATAAGGGGTTTTCTTCCCTATATAAATGTACAGAGGACAAGGTAAGGCTTAGGCCTTTCCTTATACGTTCCTTGACCAGCAGAGTTGCACGATGACATTTTCTGACAATGCAATAAATTACTGAAGTTTCCTGTACAAAGTTAAACCCCATTGCCTTTTAAGATGTTTAAGATTCCGTTTTTTAATGTTACCTTCTCAAGAGAGTTTCCATAAATGTGAAATTCTTTCTTGCGTGTATTTATAAATATATAAGTATTTATGAATGTATAAGTAACTCTTTTGTAATACCTTTCCCCCCATTTTATCTATGTAATTGAAGTGAGCTATCTTCCTATAGCCTTGTTGGCTCTTGTAAGATAAAGGGCATCACAGAACAGCAAGCGTTGTGGGAAGCAATTCCTAACGCGGGCAGTGAAAAAGGTCCAAGGTACTCCTGGCTCAGCTTAGCAGCTGATCTTCAGTGGGATGGCTCACAAGACCAGAGATGCTACATCTGGCCCTTCTTGTGCTGCACATCAGAGAGCAGCATTTGAGCTCTATGTAGCTGTTCAGGAAAGTTTAAGAACTGCAGTATTTAATCTCAGATGTGATTCCATTTCTGTCACAAAAAGGAGATGTTTTCTTATCGGTACTTTGCATGTTATTTGGAATCTTCATGGGCATCTTTGAGGCTTTTGGATGGAAACATGATGACCATGAACCAAATTTTATTTTTCTCGAAGGGCTAGGTGATCTGGGGAGGGGGTGAGGTCTTTCTTCCTTTCCCTATGTGTATATTCTGAGTGACTTTATTTCTTGTGTCCAGGGAACTGTAGAGCCAGTTTTACTCTTGGGGTTCAGGGAGCCCTTTGCAGAACTGCGTGAATGCAGAAAACAAGCAGATGAGGAATAAATAAATAAATAAAGGCATGGGGTAGGCATTAGGTGTAGACTAGGATTCCTAGACTAGCAGTCTGCTCTAGCAGCATGGCTTTACACAGAGGTGTATTTCTGCAGCACCAATGATCCCTGAAGGATGTGAGCTGTCACGTGCTAATGTGAGGGATGGGAGGAGAATCCATTGGCTGGGGATCCTGAGGGTTGTATGAGCTTTGTGTGCAGGAGGTGATACTTCCTTCTCAAGCTATGGAGCTCAGTGTGTAAATAATTACACCAAACCACGTGACTCTTAAGTAGTATTAATTGTTATTTTACCCTATAGGATTTGTTTCTCTAGAAGAACAGCTTCATTCTGTAGAAGAACCCGTTGCCCAGCTGAGAATTATGATTTTTCTCCTGCTGATCATATTCCTACTTCCTATTTCTCCCATTTATTTGTGTCCCCTCTTTCAAGAGTGTAGGAGCGCTAGAGATGGTATAGAGGGAAAGGCTTCCAGACTTGCCGGGCCATGCCACAGTAAACTATGTAGATAAAAAATGTAAAATTACGTTCATATGAAAACAGTCTTTAGTGAAGCATACAAGGAGAAGGAGACTGCCATACTGTAAACAATAACAGTACCTTCTCAAAGAAATCAGCTTCTACTAATAAAAGGCAAAAACAATGTAACTGTCCTTAGTGTGACTGTTCCTAGTTTAAACTTATTGTCTTTCAGGGAAGGATGGAAAGGTCTGTGCTTTCATATTTATTTTTGCCTGATTCAGATACATTTCCTGTTGACATTGCCATTAAATGCTGTAATTTCCGAGGCTGAATCATTCACAGTCATGTTCGGCATCTTTCCTGAAAATGTGGGTTCATGGAACAAAATGCAAAGGCAGAATTCATCTTGTGTTGGAAGCATTTCCTCCAAATATTTATGAGTTACTTGTATTTGTTGTGTGCCCTAAAGAACTACTCATAGAGGTAAACAGATTAGTTATTTTTGTCAGCCCAGTGTCAGAAGAGAGACAGTATTTTGACAGTAACACTTTGCTGGGGAGAGGAGGAGGAGGAGAACAGGGAAAGGTGAAGGGGGGAATGGGTAGATCTCATTTCTTCACGGGAAAAGGGGGAGACTAGCACCAGTCAGGCCAGTATGTGCTATCCCTTAGGTCAGCATTGTCTATCTTTTTCAAACTGCTGGCATCTTAAGTATCTACAATTGGTTCCTGTGTTTGCGCAGCGTACTATCTTACTTCTTCAGTTCAAAGGACTCAAACGATAAACAGTCTGAACAATGTGTCCTTCTTCCTCTATGGTCTCTGCTGCGTGTAGCATGAGGCTACTTCTTCCTGTCTAAATTGTGGTTGATACGTTGTAGAATTTGCTACTTTAATCTGCAAAGGCCTGCTTTTTACTGTGCACCGTCTTGTGGCCAAGCCATTTCTGAAAGGCAATTTTCTCTATTTCAGAGGGCTACTGGAAGTCTAGACATGATAACAGTTTGGAGGGAATGGACTCCCTCTGGGATGTGTTCTTAACTACTCTGTTGGTTTAACAGAAAGCCGTCTCAGGAAGTTCATCAACAAAAACATGGTCTGCGAAGTGGGCTTTCTGATGTAGCATCTATAATACCTTGCTTAGCTTTTCATGTTTCCTTCATTAGTTTGTGCAGATAGGTGTACACAAACCTGTTTGATCAATTTTTTGATTAATTCTTATTCAAGCTTCTTCTTGGGCATAAACTGAAACAATATGGTATTACAGGAGTTAGTGCAGAGGTATATTTGGCTGCTGAGCAGGTTTGTTCTTTCCACGTATGACTGTACCAGGGGCTTAGAACAAAGTTGGTACTAAAAGGTAAAGAGTATGTTTGAATTCCTACATAATGGTAACCTTTATAAATCGGTAGGTGTGACCTATGACTAAGTTTTACTCTATTCAGACAAAGAAACTATCTCCCGGTACTATCAACTGAGTAGGAAAAGATCTGGATAGTAGTGCATCTATTGCATTTATTGAACTTGCCTGGTCGAGTATCCCTTGCCAGCATCATGAGACTTACATTCATTAGATCCAGCGGACAGAAAATGGTTTTCTCCAGGGCAATCCCACCCTTACCATGTGTCTTGATGGGCTTTCTAAAACTCTTCAGTAAGTGCTGAATGCCCTGGGGTAGCTGTGATTCAGGTGTGAGCGGACGAGAGCTGGAGAACAGGGTTAAGCAGTGGCCAGAGCTG
The DNA here is from genome assembly GCF_026419915.1 of Harpia harpyja. Lineage (NCBI taxonomy): Eukaryota > Metazoa > Chordata > Aves > Accipitriformes > Accipitridae > Harpia > Harpia harpyja. The sequence continues at coordinate 36,770,529 of NC_068944.1, forward strand.
GTGTCAGTGCCATGGAGGAAGTGAAAATTTTTAGTAAACATACAGGAAGGGGATGGGCAGGAGAAAGAGGAAATCCTATGTTGGATGTTCTGGGTTCAACTTGTTCGAAGTACACTGCAAGAGTCATTTGAATGTGCCGTTATGGCATAGCAGGGCGTGCAAGTGAGATTCATAGTACATTTTTGTAACTACAGACCCACCATTGCAAAAGATCTGCTAAACTATGCAAAGTCTAGAGAGAAGCATTGCAGCCCATGAGGGGTGTAGGAAAACTTGCCTTTTAAGCAACTCTCCTGCTGTATTGCTGGCATGGCACTTTGTCTTCCTTTTTCTGTCTTGCAAGGTCTTTGCTCAGTCACTGATTTCCAGCTGTACTTGCACTGGCTGCGAGAGAGATTGCAGTGGCTGTCCTGGATCCAGTGGAGAAGCACTGGGCCATATTGAGGTGAACACTAAGCCAGTTTCTCTTGGGATGTAGATGGCCTGATTGATGGTTTCTGCTAGGCAGGTGGCGGACAGCAGGACTGCCACTAGGCCTGACCAGGAGAGCTTGCCTCTTCTGAAAATCTCCCACTAAATTTCCTTGGTAGGAGTTCCCATCCCGCTGCCATGACCCTTGCCAGTGTGTCTGAAAAAGTCTTAGAGCCACACTGCTTCGAACACCTTCATTAGTAATAATGTGCTGTTTGTTTGGGGCTTTTTCTCCCCAATTTCCTGGAAAAAAGGCCAAGTTTCAGTCTTTATCCTGCTGTAGCAGTACTCCCTTCCTACCCCTGTTTCCTTTTTTTTTTCTCCCATCGTTCTTTCATTTGCCCAACATCATTCTGTTGATTCTTTCTCTCCAGCTTTGTCTTCAGGACTGTCAGTGGTATAAGCTGTTTATTTGACCTCTTGATTTAGATCTCTGTGCAGCAACTTTTCTTTTTCCCCTTCCAGAAAAATAAGTCTTGGCACCTTTCATAATCTAATTATCATTTGTAATCTACTTGTGCTACTTTATCAGGGGATATGCGTCCAGAAATACGTACCCCCCAGCCCCTTGAAGAGGTGTGAAGTCCAAAGGAGTACAAACCTGGCAGTACTGACGTGGTCTTCACAGTGTTTTAAGGAGCCTGTGCTTCCTTAAAGGGCAGCTTTGTACTTCTACAGATGGCTAGCAAGACTCTCCTATCTAGAGCATGTGTTAAGTGTAGGTATGATCCATCTTTAGCTGGCTTTTTAGAGCCAGCTACCACTGTTTACCACGTCTGAGTTAAAATGGTGACCTCAACCTGACTTGAAACAGGTTAGCTTCTATCTTGAAGATGGTCAGTGTAGATAGTCTGCTACCCCTTCGTCTGCTGTTCTGCGATGTTGCTTTGACCTTCTCTGGTCAAGTTTCATTTCCGTTGTATGCAGGAGGTTTTTCTGTGCTGTGTAGTGGCACATGTAAAAGGTTTTTGAGCCAGCATTGACCCTTCTTGTAAATACACCTGGTTCAGTGAAGCAGAGCGTAGATTTATCGGCATGTGGGCTGGCCTGTGAGGAAGAAACCGAGGCTTGCTATTGTAGGTGTGTGGTGCTAAGGCAACAGCTCTTGTTCCAGGATTTCCATGCTGCGCTCCTCGGTGTCAACATGCCCTGTACGCTCTGTCCCCACAGAAGGTGAAACTTAAGAAATTTAGCTTTGGGAAGGCAGTGCAAGTTTTGAAGAACCAACTTCAGCAGAGCTGGCACCAGCAGAAAAGAGGTTTGGTTGGTGGAGTGAACAAGTGGAGAAAAAGGTGCTTCAGGTGAGATGTTTCTGCTCTGGATGGAGCATTTGAGCAAGTCTGAGGGCATTGGATGTGTCAGAAAATGCAAAATTCAGCATTTGAATAGCTTATTTGAATCAGAGATCAGAACAGTATTTTCTGCTGTAATGTATTTGACTATGTACAATGGCAGACTTCTGCTAGGTTTAAATGGGTGAAAAGTCCTTTTCCTTGCTCCTGCAATAAAAACAAAAATATCAAGATGCTTGGTATGGTGTGACACAAGAAATTAATTTCTTCTGTGGGCACAGAATACAGTTTCAGTGATGTGAGTACATTATGTTTATTACATGTTCTGTATCTTGTCATACTGATTGAGATTATGTGTTTTCCTAGGGACCGTAATTGTCTCTACCCCATTAGTTATCATCCTTTGCATTCTTATTTGGTGTTTTTTTCTCCTTTTATCTCTCTGCTTCTGCAATCTTCCCTCTTCATTTATTTCTCAGCATCAACCCCAATTCTGACTTCTCAGGGATTTCAGCTCCTTTCCTACACCTTTTATCATATGGTTCGTGTTGTCCTGACAACGTCCCATGCATGCCTATCAATGAAGCAGTCTTACTGGTTTTTAAAGCATCTTCTTTGCACAACGCTTAATTCTATGGAATTCAAGTGTAAGTTCATTGTGGACTCATTACAGTTCTCCTGAAACAAACTTGGGTAGCCATCATGTACACTGATTTATTCTTACTTCTTGCTAGGAAAGTCAGCTGCATGTGCCATGAGTGCTAAAGTCACATATAAACAATGGGGCTTGTGCACAGCCTAAGATGTTTTTGTTAGCTACAGTGTAATCACATGGCCTGCCTATGAGCTATATATTTGATATTTGCAGTTACAAAGGTTATAAACTTGAATGAGCAGGCAGTATGGTCGTAATAAGAGTGCTGTAAAATTCTTGCAGTCTGCAGTATGAATGTGAAAATAATTCTTGTCATGGACCTCCAGTTTACCGTGAGTCGAAATCTGCCAAAATCATCATGCATGCTGTCCTACTGATTAAGATCCGTGTCCTGCACTTAGTTTAGAAAGTCCTGGCCTGAGTGTCTCAAAGTCTGTAGAGCTCCTGCAAGTTGTGTGCAGTCACTTACAGGATCAGAGCCTGGTTCAGTGGAACTGGCTGTGGTTGTAACTGCTAGGTCTTCATCTGCTATCAATTGCAAGGCTCTTGACCATTAAGCAGGACTAGAAACAACAGAAACTACTAAATGCCGTGCAATCCAGTAATGACACAGTGTGAATACAGCAATGTCAGTTGTTTTTAGAGAGAAAACAAGAAATATCAAGGCAAAGTCAAAATTGTAGCAGCAAAGTATTAATCGGTTTCTGAAAATGAAATAAATTAACATATTGAGCAAATGCAGCACACTGCTTCAAGTCAGTTCTCCACTCAGAACTTCTATTTAGTGTAGAATAACTTCTCTCAAATATAAAAGAACTTCAGTCAAGTTAATATTCTTGCATAGCTGCTGTCCTGGTGATTTGGGAAACTGTGTTCATTCTTGGTCTTGAGAAAGATCGTCTGCAAAGACATACATGTGTTTAAAATCCAAGGTCTCCAGTTCTTCCTTAGAACGTTTGAAGCAGGAACAATCAAGTGAACTGTCACACCAGTGATTCACAACCCTCCCTCAAGAGAGTTTCCAGATTCCCCCTCTCACTCCTCTCTGAAAATGGAAAGAATGTAAAATATTTTTAATTTCAGTTAACTTTAGGGAAACTTCTTATTCATGTTCATGTGTGCAACAAATGTGAAAAGCATGCTTAGAAACTTGTATGTGAATTCTTACTCCATGTCCAGTCAGTGACGTATTTCCTTTTACACTCTGTCACCCCAGTTTCACAAGACTTTAAAGTGTGCTTCTGCCTCTACACGCCAGGCTTTCAGACCTGAATCAGTGGCAATTTCCCATCTGTCAGGGTATGTTTGGTAGGCTTATGCAGAGTGTACTCGTATCTATTAAAAAAACCCCCCTGATCTCAAGGACTTCATTCAAAAACCTCCAAAAATTATTCATGATATAGCTCTTTTAGTTCTATTTATCATATTTGCATCAAACTGTTGGTTCAGACAATAGCCTTTGGTGCCCCTGCATGTATCCCAAATTGCAAGAGTTGCTTAGAACAGTTTACTAAACTGGGCAAGAAATCAACTAGAACATTCCTGGTTTAGATTCACACCCTCAAAGGAATATAATTAACACAGTTAAAAATTAAGTAAAATAAATGAGTTATAAATAGTCATCTGTGAAGTGCCAGAACCTGGAGTACAGTCTTACATCCTTGAAGTTAAGGGAGGTTCTGCTGCTTACATCAAGTAAGAACAAGATGAGGTGGTTCCTCACAGGAATACTTACACAGTTAGTGCTGAAAGTTCTTCTGGTATCTCTGTAAAGATTAAACAGCACAAAACTTCATTTCTGCTAGTGTAACTTACTGGCACCGGATTTGACACTGTCTGATTTTTTTTTTTTGAGAACTCTTGCAACTTCCTCTTGTGACTTAAGAAAACTTGTCCAAGGTTTGCAACTTCCAGGAGGAACTGGACTCTGAGTAAGAGTCCACATCAGCATGAATGATTTAACCCCAGATTTTCATCTGAGCTTCGAGTTCATTCTTAAATCTGTATTACATACCCCAGTACAATGGCCTGTGTTTCAGGAGGGTTCCTCTGTGTATATCTAATGCTGTACAGCTCATGAAACACAAAACAGTCTGCCGGAGAAGTAACTCTTTTTTTGCAACTGAACTATATGCTGGCGTTTGAAGAGGGTGAAAAAAAAATCAGTTTTTCTTTTACGAGTTATTTGTGAAATTCAGTGCTTTAAACAGGTGCTCAAGGCATAATATGATGCTATTATGACAAGAATGCTATGTTTAAGTTGGTCATGAGTACGTGTCAGCATTTAAGTGTGAAGGTGACAGCAGATGAAGAAGCCCTCTGACCAATGGAGCAGGATGGGAAATGCAGTGTGGTGCAAAGAAATATGAATTAGAGAATGACCAGGCTAATACAGAGTTAAGATCCATTGACACAGAAGTCATTCTGCGCTAATTTAGTCACAACTATCTTAATCCATGTTAGAAGTGGATTGTAGAATGCGTAAAGCCACGTAAGGTTTATAATAGTTGATTTATTCCATTGGGATGTGGTTACCTGAATTTGAGAGAACAAAAGCTAATATGCATGAATGATCTGCTCTCCCTTTCACCCTTTTTTTAAACACACTGAAAACAAAAGAAAAACCCAAAGAAGAAGTGGTATACTTTCTATGAGGCCATGCTCAAAGCCTTCCTCAGGGCTTGTTGGCTGTGAATTTGCTGTCCTCCATCATGTTTTCATTGGCATGTTGTGATATTTTAATGATCTTTGAGTTTTGTTTACAGTACAGCAATGGGTTTGAATTGCAGGCAGATCTCAAAGCAAGTGATCACATCTGCAAAAGACTCGTTATTGCCAACAGCATCTTTAACTAGTTGAAGGCCACGTTCATAAATAACTATCTTCTCCCCTTAGTCATGGTAGCTATTAATGATTCTCCCTAACAAATGTCCTGTGAATACATTCGTTCAGGCATGTGGAGGTTGAACATTAGGCTGCCTTTCTTGAATGAGATGAAGGTTTCAAGCATCAGCTGGTACCTGCAAATGTATCTTCCTATGCACCTTCTGGAGGGGCGGACAGAGTGACAAATTTCAGTTGAAGAGCTAGTTGGGGTGCAGCCTCATGATGATGTTAGAGACACCTTAATTTTCCCCAAACTCACTAAACGTTAGCAAGCTGCTCACTCCATCCCATGTTGTCTTCTGAGCCTCAATGAAACAGGCGGAAGCTAACTCTGATTTCTCTTTCACGTATCATGTAGTAAATGCAGACATTGGGTTACTGCAAAGTAGCTCATGCAGGGCCACTTGGTGCTCAGTGTAATTTGTGTGGCAGTGCCTTTGGTTTCAAGTACGTTGACGGGCATGTTGAAATCAACACCTGAGTAAATCCACCGTGTGTATAAAGTAGGCATTTTGGACTGTTCTGCTAACGTAGAAACCCCTGTTGCACGCCTCTGAAGTGCACCTTGTTTTGTGAAGCTAACTGTGTGCGAGAAGGAGAAGGGGAGAGTGAGAAGCTAGGTAAATACTGTTGGGACTGAAGAAGGATAGGTCCCAGATCTGTGTTTGCCAGAGAAACTGTGTGAAGCTTGTCCTTCTGACCTTCTGTTGCGTCACTTGTTATGAGGATGATGTCATTTGGGCTACTTGTGGACCTTGTTCCAAAACCTTGTTGTTTTTATGGGTAGTTTCTTATTTTCCTATGCCACAGTGATTGCTCTAGTCCTTAAAAAGGAGGGGAGAAGGATCCTTATACTACTGGTAGACATGGACGTCTATAAAGCTCAGGGCAAATATTAGACTACTAAAACTTTAGCACGCTGCCATTATTGGCCAAAGTCATCAATTTAAAGCTGAAAAAATTGCGTGTGAATCACAGATACACTCAGCTTGGAATATAGACGTAGTCCTTGGAGTGGGACGCTTCATAATACTTAGGAAAAATGTCGATCCTCTTCAATGTAGTGGTTTGGCCAAATTTTCATCTGGAAATGGAGATTGGTTGTATGGAGCTGCTATTTGTCTCTGTTGAGGTTTTTTACTAGTAAAGAAAAGGACATTTTTACTTATAGTTTCCATGATGCTTTTAAGTCTGTAAAGTATTTTGGGAACCTTCCCTTTAAGTTGGTTAACATGATGGTACAGTTTTTCTCTGTTCCATTTCCTATGATCCTTTTGATGAATTTGGTAGAAGTATTTATTCTGTTATGACAAATTAAGATGTTATTTGACCTTTTCCCCTATCTTCAAAAGATATAGTACAGTGGAAAAAAGTTGAGGAAATGGAAGATGTGGTTGCCTGAGGGCTGGCAAAGTGAATTAATTAATTGTTGATATTGATTCAAAATTCTGGAGGATGCAGTTGAGGCAAATGATTGTAATAAAATGAAGTGAGTGTTGTAAGGTCAGAAAACAGATGTTAGCTTAATGTAAGACTCGGTTTAAAATCGGTGCCAAAAATACTGACTACAGGAATTTGGAACATTTTCATAATATATAAATTCTATTATGCAATGTTAACAAAATTACAATCTTGTGTGGATTAACTTTCTTGTGTTTTGGTATTTTTCTTCAATTGAATAAACAGGGAAAAGGATCAGTAGTTTGTATAAATCATATTCTGCTCCATTTCAATGTAATGTTTTGTTTCAGAATTTTATTTTCATCCTTTTACAAACATTATAACATTATTATACTACCACAATGGCATTAGTTATTTTCAGTGTTTCTTCTTGAAATTTTTTTTTGTTTTATTTTTTTTTTTTACCACTGTCAAAATTCCTGCATGAAACCAAGCTTTTAATAAATCTAGGCAAAACTTCTGGTGGATTTATAGAAAAACAGAAGATGCTTCTTTCTTGGTCAAGACCCCCCACCCCTATTAGAGCTACCTTTCACGTCATCAACTATGATGATATTTATTATATATGTTATGCTGTCATTTATGACTTCCAAAAAAGATCATGTATAATTTAGCTGAGCACTGAATAAACTTATCCTCTCCCCACAGGCTTAAAGGCAAGACAGGCAAAGGTTGGACTGTGGATTAGTATCATTTGAATATAGAAAACTGTTTACCTGAACGGATACAGTTAGTTTTAGCAAAGCACGCCTATTTCAAAGGCTGCAGAGGGAATTATATAATCCTCAAATCTCGGCTGACCACACCTGATTTCTATATAACTGTATTGGATCACTTCATACTTGGAAGTTTGAGTTGTGATAACTTAAGTCACATATTTTCCATGTAGTATAGCAATGTGTCAATTAATGTCGGTTATTACATAGCTAAAATGCCTGGTCTAGTAAGTAAAAAAAAAAAATAAATAAAAAATGGAGGGGAGGTGTGATGGGTTAACCCTGGCTGGACGCCAGGTGCCCACCAGAGCTGTTCTATCACTCCCCCTCCTTCTCAACTGGACAGGGGAGAGAAAATATAACAAAGAGCTTGTGGGTCGAGATAAGGATAGGAGAGATCACTCACCAATTACCGTCACAGGCAAAACAGACTCAGTTTGGGGAAAAATTAACTTGATTTATTACAAATCAACCGGAGTAGGGTAATGAGAAATAAAACCAAATCTCAGAACACCTTCCCTCCACCCCTCCCTTCTTCCCGGGCACAACTTCACTCCCGGATTCTCTACCACCCCCCCAGCGGCACAGGGGGACGGGGATGGGGTTTACGGTCAGTTCATCACATGTTATTTTCTGCCGCTTCATCCTCCTCAGGGGGAGGACTCATCACACTCTTCCCCTGCTCCAGCGTGGGGTCCCACCCACGGGAGACAGTCCTCCACGAACTTCTCCAACGTGGGTCCTTCCCACGGGCCGCAGTTCTTCACGAACTGCTCCAGCATGGGTCCTTTCCACGGCGTGCAGTCCTTCAGGCACAGACTGCTCCAGCGTGAGCCCCCCACGGGGTCACAAGTCCTGCCAGAAAACCTGCTCCGTGGGCTCCTCTCTCCACAGATCCGCAGGTCCTGCCAGGAGCCTGCTCCAGCGCGGGGTTCCCACGGGGTCACAGCCTCCTTCAGGAACCCACCTGCTCCGGCGTGGGGTCCTCCACGGGCTGCAGGTGGATATCTGCTCCGCCGTGGACCTCCATGGACTGCAGGGGGACAGCCTGCCTCACCATGGTCTTCCCCACGGGCTGCAGGGGAATCTCTGCTCCGGCGCCTGGAGCACCTCCTCCCCCTCCTTCTTCACTGACCTTGGTGTCCGCAGGGTTGTTTCTCTTACATGTTCTCACTCCTCTCTCCGGCTGCCGAAATACCGCCGTCCCAACTTTTTTTCCTTCTTAAAAATGTTATCACAGAGGCGTTACCACTATCGCTGATTGGCTCGGCCTTGGCCGGCGGCGGGTCCGTCTTAGAGCCGGCTGGTATGGGCTCTCTCGAACACAGGGGAAGCTTCCAGCAGCTTCTTACAGAAGCCACCCCTGTAACCCCCCCCCGCCTCCAAAACCTTGCCACACAAAACCAATACAGGAGGTATAGGAGAAAAGGTTTTTCCTTGTACGATGCGGTTGTGCTGCTCAGAATGGGTCTGCCTTTCCCAGAAACACATCAATACAGCATCAGTACAGCAACTCCAGGTATTTTCTCTCACCAGACGTTTCCTGTTCTTATGTCAGCTGTTGGGGAATTTTTGCTGTATGATGTAATACAGTCCACTTCCACTGCAGTCAGGTGGCAGCACACCTTTTTTTCCCCTATTCTAATTTGAATTTTTATTTTAAAAATGTTTACATTAGGAAGTGGACTTGAGTTATGAATGTTGCAGAGTCCTACCCCTGATTTCAATATGCAAGCCGATGTGGGAAAAGAAAACAGGACACCAAAGGGTGGAAGAATGGGTGTTGAGAATGTCAATGAGAACAGTAGTCAGCTTGGTAATGAGTTCAAGAAAGGTTTCTGCCAGCCCAGATTGGTTTAGTTGGACTGAGATATTGGTGCACTAATGTCAGGAATCTGGGCTCTGAAGAGGAGGAGCAGAAGTACTGGTGCAGGGCTTAAAACTGAATGTTGCAGAGGAAGTAGAAATGTGATGGATTTATAACTGTAGTAGGAATGCAAGTGTTGGAGAGCATGAAGGTGGTAGGGTGTACTTTCTGTAACTGATATAGGAAAACCATAAAAAATAATCTGAGATGGCATGGACAAAGTAGAATTTGTCTTGGTCACAATTGCTAAGGAAGGAATTGTGAAAGAAGCTGAACAGGGTAGTGGTGCCTGCCTGCTGCACTTCCCCAGGCTCTTGGCAAGACCACTCTGTGTTGCCTAATGTTACATTAGCATTAGATTGAAACTTTTTTGTTTAATACTTTAATTTGCAGTGAAACAATAGGAGTCCCTTTGTGATATTAGGAGGCATTAGAAACACACAGGCAGCTGAGAATATCATGCAGAAAGAATGGTCTGGCAAAATAATGGGGAGAAACTTAATAGCAGGGTGTTAGGTCATACCACTGGAGATAGGAAAGTCTGCTGTGACAACAGTTTGTCATTATGAAAAATGAGACAAGCTTGGATGTCTTAACGGATCGCTGGATGATTATAAAAGGCTAGTGTGATGAAAGTGTGAAAATAATAAATTAATTTCTGGAGTTTACTGGGAGACGTATTTCTGTAGGTGAAAGAAATATTAATACTGTTTGCTGTAAGGCATTGCTGAAAGTCATCTTGGAGCACCTGACCAACTCCAGCCTCCTGTCCTTAAGAAGGATGAGTTCAAACTGAAACAGATGTGAAGAAGGGCTCCTAGGATAACCAGTGGAAATGGAAAAGACTGAGAGGGCTTGGTCTTTAAAGCCTAGAAAAGAGGCTGAAAGAGATGTGACTTCTTCCTAATTGCCTGAGAGGATGAAGGGCTAAATGCCATTATTGTCCCCCAAACATGCTTAAGAGTGGGAATTATGAGACAGCTTCTAAGCCAAGTGGAGTGAGGTTCTGAAACCTTTCAGCAATAATATTTTGTTCTTCCCCACCAACATCCATTAACCTCTTTAAAAATGGAGCATTGCAAACTCACATCTGAGCTTGTACAATGTGATTGTGCTGCTCAGAATGGGTCTGCCTTTCCCAGAAAGTAATTTTTAGTCCTGTGCTCTAATCATGGGTGATAAACTAGATAGCTCTGTTATCTTGCTCTGATAGAAGTGCACCCCTGGAAAATTTCAGGGTTTGACTTAAATGAAAATAAGTTTGAGGAAATCTCACAGTGATGTGCTTGTTGCGTACTTTTCCACTACAATAATATTTGGGTTTTGATGGCTACACTGGGGCTTAACTTCTCTTCTTTTCCTGTTTAAATAACTATGTATGTCAAAATATTATTTTAACTTTGTCTCACCTTTTCCCAAAAAAAGATTGAAACAGCTAAAGAATTCCCCAAATTTTCTCCTTTTTTAAAAAAGCTGTCAGCTGGACTACTGCTTCTCACATCACAGGAACAACGGGAGTCTACACTGGGCAAGTCTGTCATAGTTGAACACTGAGTAGATTTAGGCTATCCATGCTCCTTTTTAGATGCATTGCAGGGAGCACATAGTGCTTTGTGCCCGTGTGTGTGTGTGCATATATATATATATACGCCCATGTATATGTGTATCGTGTAAGGGATAAATTCAGTTTGGGAGGCATAGAGTTGATGTAATCCAGACCTATTGAAATAAGCTAAATTTAAAAAGAGATTAAAATACATGAGGTGAGGAGTGACTGAGATGCATGTAACCATTTCAGCAGAAAGGCAAGGGAAGAACAAACTGCTTGAGTTCCCCTAGTTGGTCTCCAGTGCAAAAACAAGATGTAGGAAGTGAAACAAGCCCAAGATAAAAGCTGACCCAGGATTTCTGTGTTTGCAAGAGTCTAGTCTGATGAAAGTTACCAAGCAGTAAGGACTTACAGTAAAATTTAAATGCATGTATATTTATAATATTATATTATATTATTAAATATATATATACATATTTTATATATTTAGGGGATCAATTGCAGATATAAGCACAAGGCTGAGCAAAACCAGAACTGATCATTTGTGAGATAGGCAAGGAATAGGAATCCACTTCTGTTCAGTTGCTCTCTAGTTTAATTCTTTCACATTACTTGCAACCACAGATAATTTATTCTTGTCACTCATTCTCACACTGGTCTGGTAGCACATCTTCACTGGCACAAATATGTGTAGAGCAGTACTGATGAGGCTTTTCTGAGCTCTACTACGTCAAATTAAACTCCCCCTCTGGGTTCCTTGGAGGTTGCTTTGCCATTCTGCACCATGTGATGATGGGTCGGAAATGAACACAGGTTTCCCATGCCCCTCATAGATGGTCTTCCTCATAGTCCCAATAACAGAGGTATAGAAGATTGTTGCAACACTCAGGTACCACAGATAATGTGGAAGCAGATCAACATGAAGTGGAAGTCAGCAATAAAGGTTAAGATAGATGAATTCCTTAAACTTAAGATTTCTCCCATTTTTTTCATGGAATGGGAAACTTGAGCAGTTGATTGAAGTGATGTAGAAAGTTGGATGGGGTACTGAGAAAGCAGGTGTTTGTGTCCTTGGGCAGCGTGGGCTTATGATTCTTCCTCCCCAGCAGTTTTAGATCTAAGTTGATCACTCTGAGTTTGTTTTTCGAGACACTTCTGCCTTGACCTTGAGGGTAATGCAAGGAAATCACACACTCTCGATTATTCTGGAGATCTGATGCCTTCATCGCTTTGTTACCTCTGGCTTTATAACTTGCGAAGTAGCAGCAAACCGGCTGGCATTAGAGGCCAGAAGGAAATGTCTAAAACAGAGGAGGGAAAAGATATTATTTTCAATTTTTGAAAGAGGTGTTAAGAAAGAAAATTATTTACCCCTCTGCTCTCTAAGCTGTTTTAAAGCTCCGGGTTTAAAACCAGTTGGGTTTTTTTATATACAGGTGTAAACAATTTCTTCCTGTTCTTTGATTTAGAAGCTTAAATATAGAGCAATGTTCAAGACTCAGAATACTTTGGGGGTCTTGATTTTTTTTTTTCTTTATACTTCTTAATGCACTGTCTCTCTCTTATTTGTACTGCTAAGGAACATCTTTTATATATATATGCATAAGCAATTTTGTGGCTTAAATGAAGAGTTTACTGCTTATAAACCTTGTAATTGAATACAAATTTATTTTATTTATGTACTTGTTAAAATATATATGTATATATCTGTTAAAAGCCTAAGCCTCCCACAGAATTGGTGTTTATACACATGATTATTGACCTTTTGAACAACAGATATTTACTTGATGAAATGGACTTGTTTGTAGCTGTAGTTCTAATTATTTTTAAAAGTTACTTTATTACTAGAAAAGCCAAAGTATAATCCATTTTAGTTGTTTTTTAAATATTAGCATTTTCTGCAAAGATTAAAATAAAGCTGCTCTAAGCTATTGAAAAATCTGTGAGGATTTGAGAATCATTTTCATGAAGATGTGACTTTGCTCAAGAAAAGCCCAGACACGTCAGATGGGTTTTTAGGAAATCGGTTCTAATGTACACTGTAAATAGTGTATACCAGAATCACAAGGAGGGCAATAGTTGTGGCCATGAGCAAAATGAAAAATGAGATTGGCTTTGTAGATGGTGCAAAGGATAAGCGCTGGGAGGAAATGAAACCTCAGATGTTGCTATTGGTGGATGGACAGGCAATGGTGACACGAACCTTAACTGCTTGCAGTAGGAAGTATTGTGACTTTAGACACATTACTCTGCTGGTAATATAGCCAAGGCAGATAAAGCAACAGAGTTTTGGGGGATAGACAGAAGCTTTTAACTCTAGAAAAATGTTGGACTAGTCCCTCGTAGTCTGTTTTGAAATTAAGACCCAAGTGCTGCTGTAGCAAGACGAAATAGGGGATTCAGAGGGAAAATTCAAGGCAAATGTCTCTGTAGACATCAAAATTGGTGACTGTGGAACAACCTGCTGCAGGGGCTCTGTGTGATGGTTCTTACGGATACTCCTGTGGCTTTTCAAAGGGTGCCTCAGCTTAGATTCTTGTCACCATGTTGCGGATGTTAACTGAAGTACCTGTCTTCACCTTTTAGCCATGAAATACAATATGCTTTTTGTTAAAAGAGAAGCTGTTATGTTTTTAGATATCTGTTTATGAAAGTTAGCAGCTGTGTTATATAGAGTTTCTTTTAAATAAATGCTTCTCTCTCATGTCTAGAGGTGTGGACAGGACAACAAATGAAAAGCATGGATGAAAAGTACTGTCTCCTGTATGGCAAAACTGTTGGAATGGGAAACGTCTGAGTAGGGACTGACAGCATTTCCTCTGATGTCTGAATTATTTTTATCTCTGACGAACAATAACGTAGTTTTATTTGTAACGATGCTGAGCTCCCTGGATTGCTCTTTGCTTACCATATTCTATTTTTCTTTATATCTGCACAAAATGCTTCCTTGACGCTCCTTGTGGTATGGCAACAGAGAGCTATGCAAATAAACACTTTACACTGAGTGAAATATTTTATTTATGCATGAATGAACTTCCCCCCTTCAGGTTTTCCTTATGACTACTGTATAAACTAAGAAAGATGTACACTGCATACACATTTTGTATTTCACAGCTTCTTTTTTGTATGGGTAATTTGCTAGGGTCGAACGTTTGTAAAGTTAACTTTGATAATGATATAGCATTTTGTATTTTGCAATCCGTTACAATGTGTGTTGATTGAAATTCTCCCATCAGTGCCTGCTGTTTATACTGGCCCTACGAATCTTTACTTTGATACCGCTCTCAAAACCCTGGGAAAGACCCGGATCAGATTTCAGTAAAAATGTATAATACTGTGCTGGAAACAAGTACATCTGGTATTGCAGATGAACTGAGCAGTCACTGAGCAGAAGCTTTTGAAACCAAGACAGTTACATTTGCTTTGGGCATAGGACTGATCTTATGGAATTTTAAATGTGCAGTCCAGAATCCAGTGTACACAGCTTTACAGAGGGCTAGCATGTACAGAAATATAAGATCTTGTGGCCTTTGAAGAGTTCAAAAATCTTTTGTTTCATAGTATCAAAAGAACATGTGCTCATTGATCTAGTCTCTACTGCTTAAAAACTATTTTCCTACTTTGTTTATGTTTTGTCTCCATTGCCTGCCTATACTTGTTTAGAAATAACATAAGGTCAGAAAACTAAATATCAAATTATATATCATATACTTAACTATATTGATATATATTAAGTGCTAAACACTCATTTTACGTTATTGCATATTTTTCATATGTTTCTTTTGCAAGATTTAAGAGGCTTGTTTTATAAAGAACCTAAAAGTCTCAGGATGGGTCTACATTAGCATTTTAGTTAGATTGGGATCCCACTCCTGAAGCAGTTGCCCCCACTTGCTAGGCTGTAGTTTGTGTTGTGGAGCAGAGTTGGAATGCAAGAATGGGACTGCTTTAGGAAGATGCAGTGCGGGGCTTACCTTTAGGTAAACCCTTGCTATGGTCTTGCTCCTACTGAATGTTTAGTCCTTGGGACTATGCTGGAGTGAACAGGGGGCAAACCCCCCCCGTTGAAGCAGGTATGGGCTTCAGCACACACTGTTGGGGCTATTTGCTAATGTAGACCTAGCTAAGTCCTTTGAGGACCACGGGCTTTCATCTCCATGAGGAAAAAACAAAAACCAGTGCTTCGTGATGAGGCTCAGGATCTTCTCTTTGTTTGGTGCCATCACCTGTGTTATCTCACATACTGTGTTTGTGTGATTTCACACGACATCGAGTAGACTTCTGTGGGATTATGGGGCACCTCCACATTGGCATTACTGATCCGTTGTTGTTACTGTCACGAACAAATGCTAACCTTGAGCTTGCCAGCACAACCTCACAGCAGGCTTAAGTTACAGCTGTTCACGTGCTTTAAGCTGCAGAAAAAAATCTGAGTAAAAATGCTTTTCTCTGAGTTTACATCAGCACTGGGCAAGCTGCAGTCTCTAAAGATATCTTCAGCTTTCTTACAGCAATAGGGAAAGGGATTTTTGGCTGACAACTTAGATCAAATTACCTTATGTCCTCCACTTTAGCTGTTTGTTCTGTAGAAGCACAACTATTCAAGAGCAAAAAGGTTAGCATTTAGGTGGCTAAATACCTGATCTTGCAGATACAGCAGGTAATTAAACACTGGGCTTCCTGATGTCTAGGGTGAGTGTGCAAACTCCAGCCTGCCTGTGGGTGTACAGAAATTTCCTATGAACCATTAACTACAGAACAAGTCATCTATATATCCACAATTATAAGTGAATAAATAAGTAAAATTTAAAAAAAATTCTTCTCAGTATTTCAAAACAACTGGTACGTAACCCATGTAGAGCTGAGAATTTGGAAAAAATCTCCCAGTGGGTGTTTTCACAAACTAAAATTAAAGATGTTTGCTTCTACGGGAAGATTCTGGCTGAAGGTGCCCCCCAGTGCATTCGAATAAGTATGGGAGCACTGAAATGTTGACACACAAGAAGAGGAAATTGTATGCTCTGCCTATGTGGGACGATGATGCCTGGTCAGTGCCTATTGATTTTCTGTATGATTTCTTTTATTTTTATTTCAAGAGAAGACAAGAAGGAGAGCAATGAGTTCTCATGCTGCTTTTAAACCAGTATCGCAGTTCATTGCATCACTGCTGAGGTCTTACGGACACCGAAGATTTGTTGGCAATAGGTGACAGATAATTTGCAGAAATGGTAGGATAGGAGGTATCCTCCTTTCATGTTTAGAAGAAAACGTTCAGCCTGTGGATAGGACAGTGCATCTGTCATTCTGTGGTGCTTCCTCAATGGCAGGGTGGGAGAATAAACGAAGGCGATGTGGGAAGTTGAGACCTGCCACATGGGACTGCTTGTGGCCTTGGTTTATTGTTATAGTCAGTTAGGATTATGATTATCATCAGTATTATTATAAAAGTATAAGCCTTAATATGAACCCAAGCCAACCTGGCTAATTTTCCTACCTACAGGGCTAGGGTGTGTAAGGCACCATCCCATGGAAACCGTTGTGTCTGCAAGTGGATACCTCTACTACTTTAACTGTTTACTATGATGACCTTTTCTATCCTAGAGGTGAAGGGAAAAGTGAGATGTAGTAAAGGGTGTTTCAATCTACTTTAGCTTCTCCAGCTGTGGTTTAGTCAGTGCTGGTTAACTTGAGCCCGTATATGCACTGAGCTCTTATTTTAGGTTTTACATTGTTCTTCAAAGAACTGGCTTTAAAGATTAATTAGGGCAGGGGGGGAGTGAGAGTGTGTGCCTGCAAGGGAAAATGTGACTGTGAACCTAGCGTTAGAGCACTGACCTGAAAGGAGGGAGAGAGGAAGGAAGGAGAGGTTTCAAAAGCATTCATAGTGGATTCTTTGAAGAGTAAGTATAATTACTCTCCTCTGAGGGAGGAATGTAGAGATAGTGTTGTATATATGCTTGCTGAAGTACTATGTAATTACATCATGGGATTAGCAGTCAGGTTCCAGTCATGTAGATGCTAACAGCTGTATCTCATCTGATTTAGCATGGATGCACATCCTTAGAGAAAGATTATCCCTCTAAATTGTATTGAAGAAGAAATACTTGTGTGGTGATTTGCCATCACTGATACACACATTGGCTATTTTAGACTGCTGTAACAGGCCTGTTTGAACAAGCAGATTTATTACTGAAGGTCACTGTAGCAGTGTATCTGCCATGGAGCTGGGACTGCGCAAGTTATCAGCCTCATGTGAGATGAGGATTTGAATCAAGCAGAGCTCCCTGCTAGACTGGCATGTGCAAAATGAAGTGGGGAGATACAGGCATTGCTAACTCCAGCTGCAGTTCTCATCATTTGGATTGGAATTTTTTCCTACATCTTCCAAAGCAGCCTTTTCTCTAAAACATGCAGAAATAAGTTGTCACTACAGTTGTTGTATTTTTCTTATATCTATTCTGCAGCTCACAGAAGTATCAAAAAGATGTAAAGGGTTTTGGGAGTGGTGGGCGGGTTGGGAAGAAAAGATGATAAATCTGAAAATGTTGAAATGGTAAATAATATTTTGAAATGTTTACTTCATCTGTGGATTGAGACAAGAAGTCATTTCTTTCCTTTGCAGCAGAAAAGAGCTTTCAGCGTGTGTTCCTAACCTTCAGTTGTTCTCCCCATGAACTATTGTGTGTATGAAAAGGAAGCACTTTTTTTGCTGCATAGCCCAGATGATTGCATGGGAAACAGCTTGGTTTATGGCATAATGTTTTTGTTTAATACCTTTTTTATTCCAACAGGAAATATGGGATGTATAAAATCAAAAAGGAAAGAGAATCTGCATGGAGATGGGCTAGATTTGAAGAATCAACCAGTACGTAAAACTGAACGAACTATTTATGTGAGGGATCCAACGTCCAATAAACAGCAAAGGCCAGTAAGTAGATAGTCTCAGGGGAGAATTCCAGTAGCAAGATCAAAGCATGACTGGCATAACTCAAATTTCAATCCAAAGCACATGCATGAAGAAATTCAAATGATCATTAGTCCACGATTAGGCTTTTAGTGTTGTACAGTTCACCCTCAACAAATAAGTACTTAAAGAAGAAAAAATAAAAATTGGCAGTTTGTTACTTTATTACTTTATGTTTGTCATAGTTTTCTGCATGAAAACAGTAATCCGTGGCAACGCTTGATCTAGATATAGCTACGTCTGTAGAAGAATGCTAGGTGACTTTAGAAAACCTGAAGTAGTTTAGAACCGATTTTTAAAAGTATCAGCATTGGATTTTTAATAGCTATGGGATCCAGGTGTTGATTATTCTATTTAAAAGGGCTGAAGTAATCACAGGCAATTCTTTACCAGCTCTAGCCAACTTGCCTTTTACTGACTGAAGGCCACTACTCGACCTTGCACAAGGTGCGTAGGTAAGGACGAGAGGGGAGTGGAGGGTGCAGTGGTGAAGGGAGCAGCGCTGTGTTGCAGGAGGAACAAGCTAATGGCAGTTCCATGTGTGCTGCCTGGCACTGGACGGGAAAGGTGCTGGGAAGGGGAATCCCGTCAGATACCAAGTAGGTTTGCTGTTCTGCAGATCGACTGGTACCTTTTGTCCCCACCCTCTCTACTGTGCTGAGGAAACCGTATTTCCTGACTGCCCTTATTCAGGGGCCGTGCTCTCTGCAGGTGTGAATGACACCCTTCTCTCCCCTCTCACCAGCTGACACAGTGGACTCGGCATGCTCTCAGTCAACATACACACATCACAAACTACCTTTTTTTTTTTTTTAATTACTCTTTTTTTTTTTTTTCTTGCACAACGTTAGCAACTAACCTGCTTGTAGTTCTTTAGCGCGATAGCTACATGTTGATAACGGTCCTTTTAAAGTGCCCTGCCTAAAGCCTTTTCAGCAGAAGTCACAAAGCTGTGAACTGCCTCCCCGCAGCTTGTGTCACACCTTCCCAAGGTCTGAGCTGCTCAGTTCAAAATCTAGTGGGGGCTTAATATATTTTTATGTTGTAATTTGCTTTTGAAGAATCGTGGGAAAAGATTGGAGCTTTTCCTTTTAATTTAAGACATACAAGATGATACCAAAGCAACTGAATAATATGTAATTGTAATGTAAGATTGTCACAAAGATCTAAAACTGCTTAATTAAAGACATATTTTATTGTAGGCAAATCCAGAAGCACAGCTCTTACCAGGACAGAGGTTTGCCAGTGAAGGTACGTTTTCATAGGAATCTTACTGCTGTGTGCTATGCCCACGTCAGCCTGGAAAATAATGCGAACATGCTTTTTGGCTTTCTACCTTTGTAGAAACAGAGGAGCATGGAGTTATTGTGGTAGCTTTGTATCCCTATGATGGCATTCATGAAGATGACTTGTCCTTCAAAAAAGGAGAAAAATTGAAAGTTATTGAGGAGTAAGTATGACCGTACTGATTGTGTTGTAGTTTTTCTTTGGGCTCATCTAATTCCTTTTATAAGGTTTTGACATCCTACTCATAACATGAGTGTATGAATGGTAAGAGAGCTCCCTTGCATGTGAAAAAACAAATGCACGTGGAGCTGGTGGTAGGACTTGGCAGCTGCCCTCAGTAACAGCGACCAAACACTGATCCGACGGAGCCAATGGCTTCTTGGGGGGCTTGAGTTCAAAGGAAAGGTGCTGCTTCTCTCTCCAGCGTGGGCAAAGCTCTCAGCACAGTAGAACCCAAATAACACTTTATCATTTTCCTTTCCTGTGAATACTACTGTTGTTTCTGTTTTTCAGGCTGGGAGAATGGTGGAGAGCAAAATCTCTCACGACAAGGAAGGAAGGCTTCATTCCCAGCAACTACGTAGCAAAAGTAAACACCCTGGAAACAGAAGAGTAAGTTCTCCCAGGCTCTAAATACTGGCAAACTACTTCATCACCCTGGTGGGGTATCCTTTGTGGGTGGGGGAGAGAAATGGTTCTAACTCTTTGAAATACTTTTCAGATGGTTCTTCAAAGACATAACCCGAAAAGATGCCGAAAGACAACTCCTGGCTCCTGGAAATAGTCCTGGAGCTTTCCTTATCAGAGAAAGTGAAACATTAAAAGGTAGGCTTTGGGGTGGGTTACTTTGGAATTGATAGTAGAGTTAAAAACATACAGTCTGTCTTCACAAAAATTGGCATCAGGTGGCACTGGGTGTGGAGTAGTTCCAGTGTGTCCTATTGTGTGAATTTTCTGCAGTTCTGTAGGAGTGAGAAGGATGAGAAAATCACCAGGAAAAGAGAGAAGAGAGTTACAGGTTGACACCCAAAGTTGAGATAAGGGAAAAAAAAAAAGTGTGTGTGTGATTACACTGACAAGAAGTAGGAATGAATGAAGTGAGAGATCTTTTCTCTTCCTAACACTTGTGATTCCTTTATTGAAGGACACTTTTCACTGTAAATAGTAGATGCTGCGTTTTATAGTCTTCCATTATTGGGTCTTTACCCATTGCTACAAGCTTTAAAATGTAGTTGGTGCATAAAGAGGGTTTACACTTCTGCACTGTAGTGTGATTTTTTTCAAAAAGCTTTTTGCTAAAGGTTTGTGCTGTAGACAGAGCTCTTTGTACTGAAAAGCTTAGTGAAGTCTCCAGACTCTTTGGCTGGGACTTTGAGAAGGACATAGGAGGTTCTGCCCCAGCATCCGGACTCTGACAGCAGCCTGACTGGATACTCCAGCTGGGTATTCTAACACTGCATCCTCCAGAGGAAGACGCATGAATCCCTTCAGCAGATCATATGTCTGTCCTCTCCACAGGGTAACTTTTCTGGCCCTAACACTGCAGATTCTTAATTAGGTAGCTCTATGTAAAGGGCCCATATCATTGTTTCTGTGGTCTCAAATGAAGACTCCTAAAAGAAGTTCTCAAAGGAAGACTCCTAAATTCAACATAGGCTGCTAAGAGTAAGGCAAAGTATCCCCAAAATATTTCTTTCTATCCCCTCTGTCACTGGATCTGTGTGTGGGGAGAGAGGAGGGGGTGAAGTGGTTTCTTATCCTTTGAAAACAGACAACAAGAATTGTACTAGTAGAAGAAGCGAAGAGCTGTGTAGTTACAGGCAGATGCTCTGCTGCTCCATCTTAAATTCCAGCTGAGGTTAGGCTCCCTAGGACTAACAGATCTGCTCTCCCTCCTGTATGCCTCAAGCCATCTCCAAACTATCCTTTTGCTAGCTGGCCCGTGACATCCAGCGTGTTCCTTTTCCAAAATGCTGATCTCCAAATTTCAGCTTCTGCCTGAGGAATGTGACAGCCCTGGCTTGGCTTTCCCAGCCAGTTCCACTCGAGCTGGGGGGACTTTCTGCCAAAGTGGGCGTTGGATGTGGAGCTGCCTGGATTATGGAACTCCTGAGTTTGTTGAATAAGATTGAAAAAGAAAGTGTGACTGTAAGCATCTTGGTGACCAGTTCAGGGCTGGCTATTGGTTAACTTCCTCCTGCTGATTGCAAAATGCTTTTTGAGGAAATAAGGGAGTAAAAAGAAAAACAGACAAAAAGGTAATTTTGTTAGGCTCAACTGTATATGCGTGGACACTGTAGACTTTTGCTATCTGTTAATGATCATTCTTTCTTTATCCACAGGCAGCTATTCCCTCTCCATAAGAGACTATGATCCACAGCACGGCGATGTTATTAAGCACTACAAAATTAGGAGTCTAGACAATGGAGGATTTTACATTTCTCCAAGAATAACTTTTCCCAACATCAATGATATGATCAAACATTATCAAAGTAAGTTAAATCAGTTAGTGAATTACTTAATAGAATACAGCCATTATTTCCTGTGAAGGAAAAGAAATGCTTTTTTGTTTTGTTTCAAACCTTTTCATCTTTTTTTTTTTTTGTTCTAAATAACCCAGGCATGCGTGCTATCAAAGATAAAGTAAAACTGGTCGGAACCCAAGTAACGTTGTTATCATAATCAGACCTAATGCTGCTTGCTCTGTGGCATACCATTGTGAAATAAATAATAGCTTTATAAAACAACTCATCAAAGTTACAATGATGTGATGCTTTAGTAAGAATTGCCTGCCTTGTAAATAAATTAATTCTGTATTTGAGACTAAATTTGTATTCACAATTAGCAGAAATACGTGCAGTCTTGTGAATGTTGTCTTGTATCTGGTGTTGAGTGTGGAATCATTTTTATTTTTCCTATAAATTTATTTATTTATTTATTAATTGTCAATGGTGTTTTGAAGGAAGTAAAATTCCATTGACTTCAAAGAAAGAAAGTTGCACCCACATAGAATGTATACATTTATTACTAAAAAAGAGGGGGATGGGGGGGTCAAGGTCAAGTTTCTACCTATGTTTTAGCTACAAAAATGACTTCATTCTACATAATCTCCTGGTGGATATCTCAAAAATATGGGGTTTTTTAGTCTTGTAAGTGGGAAGACAGAGAAGACGAAAAATGTAGGACAGAAAATCACATAGTGATTTTTCAAAGCCATGCTGAGGACTTGGCCATGAGATGTACTCTGAGTTGTTAGACATGTGTGGTAATTCTTTGGCACAGCTGGAAAACCTGAGAATTATTCGACATCTGTATTAAAGTTATAGCTGGTCAGTGTCTGGAGGAAAAATAATGGTGACCTGCTTATGCTAGCATGCACATGTGTCTGAAACCATGCTGCAAGAAAATTTAATGACAAATTCAGAATACAGGTTCCCAGCCTGACTCCAGTGTGTATCTTCATCAACATACTGTCAGTAATCAGATCTTCTATTGCATTATTTGATACAAATTGTACTAAAACCCCTTAATAATATGATGATAACCAGAAGCATGTGACACTTTATTAGATTTGTCTCTTAATACCAAATTTCAGTTCAGAGGCTCTTAAAGTTATGTGAAAGCACCAGAAAGGTTACATTTTCATCAAAGCATCTGATTATTTTGAACATTATTTTGAGTTGGTTAGTGCTAACTTGCAGTTAAGTAATGTTTGTCTCAAGTCATGAGG
Source organism: Harpia harpyja (assembly GCF_026419915.1). Classification (NCBI taxonomy): domain Eukaryota; kingdom Metazoa; phylum Chordata; class Aves; order Accipitriformes; family Accipitridae; genus Harpia; species Harpia harpyja. The sequence goes on from NC_068944.1 coordinate 36,793,407, forward strand.
CACAGAAGTGTAACGGATTTTGTATTTTGTTTTTCCTTTAAAAACCAGAGCAATCAGATGGCTTATGCAGAAAGTTGGAAAAAGCGTGTATTAGTCCCAAGCCTCAAAAACCATGGGATAAAGATGCATGGGAAATTCCACGGGAATCGATTAAATTAGTAAAGAAACTTGGAGCGGGTCAGTTTGGAGAAGTCTGGATGGGTAAGTTTATTCCTTTGAAACAAATATTTAAATCTGCTGAAAGAAGTGTCATTTCAGAGTCATTCAGAAAAACAGTGGACACGAGCCTGGTCTAATATACTTGTAAAACAGCAAAATCAGGCCCAGCATATACCTTCTTGTGAGGAGAGAGGGTTTGTGAGGGGGAAGATACCTGACAGAGATGTGGAACAAATCCTTTGGTGTCTTTTAAAGGAAAAAAATAGTGAGTAAGCACTGTAATTTAGAAAGGCAAAGACAATAAGGGGTTTTTTGGTTGTGTTTTGTGGGGGAAGTAGAAGGTTATAGTAAGATGTGACTCCCAATTCTCAAAATTGGTGGGCCTCTCAGAACTTTGTTTCAAGTTCGAAAGTGGTAAAGAACATGATATGAAAAAAAATAATGTCTTTTAGTGAATTATGTATAGGGTTTTCATTGTCTCTTGGTAAAGAAGACACTACAATGTAATGCACGGGACTGCCACACTGGGTGAAAAAAGGGGATACTTCATCTAAGATTATTGTCTGCCAGCTTGCTGCTTAGAAAGTGCATGACTTACGTTGTAAGAAAATTAGAGATTGATCACCCCCTACCTTGAATTATCATGCAAGTCCCCATTAATGAAAGTGTCATAAGGCTTACAAGTTGTAAAAGTTAATATATACCCGGCAAAAAATGATAGCATTAATTATTGTAACCATAATTAGCTTTGTTTGCTTATAAACAATATTTTCCCAGCCTCAGTGACTTCCTGTGGCGAGGGGCTACAACCAGTATCTAATCACGGTCTGTAAAAATTATTTAATCTTCTTGCTTTTGAAATGTTGCTTATTCAGACATCTGAGTATTCTTTTGCGTTCCATATTGCATGTTCTGTCTACTATTCATTACTTACACACTTGTTACCAGTTACCTTCTTATTTGAGGTAAGCTATACCTTCCTCCCCAAGTCTTCATTAGGATGCTTTTTCAGGCCAAACCATTCTCTTAGCCCTTCCCAGAGTCTCCTTTTTGGACATTATATTTAAATAGTAATAAAATGGTTACGGTTATAATAATAATAGATCAGATGATGATTAAGCAAGATTCTATAGGCAGGGCATTTCTGAGCAACTTAAAAGTGCATCCTAAAGCTTACTAGAAGCCACTAAGCTATGAAGGGAGCTTGGATGACCCACAGGAGTGTGGCAGTATGACAGGAATGTTATTGCTTTGAAGAGATGCTCTCATTTAGAAAAGTAAAGCAGAGAGTGGTTCTTTTTGAGTGGCAAATTCCACACACACTACAGTGTCAATCAGAAATCTCTAATCCAGTCATAGGTGCAATCTTTTGATATAAATCACGTAAAAATTTAAGCAACACATCTCTATAATATAATACAGCCAAATTCAGCCTTTTATCTGCCTTCATGAGAAAAGGCTTAAGAAATCCTCTAGCTATGATATACGTGAGTGACAATTTACATACTAGTTTAGACAAGTGTCAGTCATTGTGCAGTTTTTTCTAATAAAGCAGGGCAAGAAATGTTTAACTGACACTGAAACGCTATGAAAGACTTTGCGGCAGAAGGTAATCACCTGCTTGAAAATGTAGATCATTTTGGGAAGTGATTACTGCTGCACACGCACACACAAAGGCATAAAACTTTAAAAGGGTGTTTCTGGGTCAAGATGTTTCCTCTTGTTTGTGTCATTATTTTAACATCTAAATTGGGCCTAACCTCTGCATCTGAATTGCTGCACTGTGAGAAAAATTAATCTACTGTGAAAGCGATGGCTGTTTCCTCTTCTCTGCTTCCTTTCTGAAGTGAGAGAAGTTGATTTGCATGGCTCAGGTCCTCTCAGATCAGGAGCGTGGTTAATCTTAGAACCAAGGAAGTTCAAGCTGGAAAAGATGTATTAGGTCACCTGTGTGATGCAGGGTATCAACAAACACTGCGTATTGTAATGATCAACCAGGGACATCAAGAGTTATGTAGAGGTACTGAGAAATAACCTAGTTGTTATGCTCTCCTGTTTAGAGAGCTAGTTGTTACACTTTCTCCTCATATAGAACAACATTATTTTTCAGCCATAGTGTGAATTAGAGAGAAATATTGTCCCATGGTTTAATTACTAAATAAATTTCTTCTTGATAAAGGGTACTTAGAATTGTGATTTCCGAGGGAACAGTGTCCTATTCAGAGGAACTGGGCTCCACAGTAAAGAGAGGTACAGAGCTACGGGAGAGAGGCCAGCGTAGGCCCACAGAGATGATGAAGAGACTGGAGCATCTCTCCTATGAGGAAAGACTGAGAGAGCTGGGACCATTCAGCCTGGAGAAGAGCAGGCTCGGGGGGATCTCATCAATGTATGTAAATACCTGAGGGGAGGGCACAAAGAGGACGGAGCCAGGCTCCTTTCAGTGGTGCCCAGTGACAGGACCAGAGGCAACGGGCACAAACTGAAACCTGGGAGGTTCCCTCTGGACATCAGGAAACACTGTGTGTGAGTGACCGAGCACTGGCACAGATTGCCTGGAGAGGCTGTGGAGTCTCCATCCTTGGAGATATTCAAAAGCTGTCTGGACATGGTCCTGGGCAACTGGCTCTAGGTGGCCCGGCTTGAGCAGAGGGGTTGGACCAGATGTCCTGCAGAGGTCCCTTCCAACCTCAGCCGTTCTGTGATTCTGTGATATATGGGAAGATAGAGATAACACTGTTACTGCAATGTGAAGATATGCCAGCATATCTTTTATAGTCTTTTCTTTTTAGTTTGTGCCTAAGTACTCTTTGGGCTTCCAAGTTGACATCTTCCTCTTGCACATTTTGGAGGGAGTTAGCTTATGTTATGGGAGGACTAAGAAAACCCTAGGGACAAAAAGCAGATCCCAGTATCCCCCAAGCACTCAGCTGTGCTCCTGTGTGACCAGTGCAGAGAATCTTTGTCACTTACGAAGTGGGCAGGTGAATCTCCTCCAACTCTGAAGGGTTTCTTTTACGCAGAGAAAACTTGCTATAAAGGACGGTCAATTTCCCAGTTTTGTCTATCACTGCAAGTGCATTTAATTTCTTTCTTCATTACACCTATGTGTAATTTTATACATTTTACAAAGACTTTCTGGTTTTAGGCTACAAAATTAGTGTTTATGTGTGTGTTTCGGGCACCAGCTGTGTGGACATGATAGATGAAAACAGCATGGCAGAGTTGTGTTCACTTTTTATGCACTGCACCATGGAAGCGGTTAGAAAGCTGCAGCCTGTGCTTTCTGCCTTCATGTTTAACGGGCTGTATGGAGATGAGCTAGAGATGGAGCTACTGTTGCATTCCTCTGTTCTTCAGCTGAGAGATGGCTGTAGTTGGTGAGGGAGGAGTGATGTGCTGACATGCAACAGGATGAGAGAAGCCGCTGTTCCTCGGTTTCTTCCCCAGTACCTCCTGCAATCGTAATGGCCTGAGACATTATCTGGCTTCTAACAGTGTCATACCTCCGTAGCTCAAAGAAGTTGTTCCCAGTATAACCTTGCAGGGAATTACTGCGAAAGCAGAGAAAGGAGAAAGCTGGATCTTGCAGGCTTGTTCACAAAGTTGTTCATCTTCAGTCCTGGAGATCTGGTCAGAAACAGTAGGCTCAACCTCATTATTGTCTGTTATAAATTCGTATCACAGCTTGGCCTGGTTAAGCCCATGCAAGAATCTGGGGGCAACCTGGCTGTCCAAGATACTACTCTGTCAAAATAATCATAATCAACTCCAAAATAAATACCTGAAACACTAACAATTTTGGGGGGAATCTATTCTAACATGTAGAGAACATCATGGCGCTCTCTGTAAGACATCATCACATTCCTCAGACTTGCATACTATTGCTTGTATCACATTTAATTTTTAACAGACGTCTAAACTGCAGAGAGACTTGCTTCCTGCCATGAGATGACAGGTTTTTTGACCATGGAGTTCAGTGCATCTGGGCAGCTGCTTTAGTGATGTTGATGAACCAGAGTAGCACTGCAAAAGTAGGGTCTATGTTTTATGCATTTTTTTTCGTAGTGTGCACTGATATGATGTGAACCATAATGCTCTGTGGTATTAATAATCCATGAAGAGAATTCTCAAGCAGGGCTAAGAAAAAAGTTAACAAGCCAAATGGAGCCATTATAGTGTATTTTATTAATGAGACAAGCATTAATTTTGCTTGCATCTCATGTGTAAAAGATTCTCTCATTTGGTAACCCCCAAATTAGAGTGTAAGTAATATGCATTTTGGATGTGTATTTTCTTATGCAGCTGTTAGAAAAATCAGAGTAAATCATACCGCAGAAATACTGTTATTAAAATAAAAGGCATCTAAAATGAACCGAGAAAACTTGCTGGTACATCCCATCAGTATCAGAAATGGATTTTTACAGTACATACATGAGCTGAATGTTAATTACAAAGAATCCAAATTTTATGTCAGGTGTTCTAGATGTAAGCAAGAATTTCATTGCTTACCTATCTTTTTGAATTCATGTTCAGGCAGCAAACTGACCATATGTTCATTCATATCATATGGCAAGGAATACCATGACACAGCAAGCGCTGGGTTTACACCTGGAGCCAGGTTCAGTTCAGCCAAGGCAGATGTTAGCAAAGGCTTCAGAGCCCCAGGTACTGTACAAAGCGGGGGTGATGCAGTGCTGTAGCCACCCCTTCCCACAGCTCCCTGTGTATCACTGGAATGCTTCTGTGATGCAGATTGAGCATTAAATTTGCTGTCACTGTCTGAAGTGCTTTGAGGTCACTAATTTTCCCTCCACCTGCACAAAGGCTGCAGTTTCTTACCTGTACAGTGAAAATGTGCCTACAAAGCAGACGATCTTTATGGAAACTACCACAGAGGTTCTCACAGTAATGATAAGTGACCTGGCATGAGGACTAGGACTTTGTTAAACTGGGTTGGTACAGCCGCATACTAAAAAGATGCTACCTGCTCTAGATCTGATGTGGTCCTCAGCCCAAATCAAACTAACGCTGGTTTTGGTGGTAATCAGTGGGCAAGAGAGGTGACAAATTCCAGTTTTGCCAAACTATCAAGGGTCCATTTTTTACAGATGCTGTTGTGTATGATCATAGAGTTCATGACCACCTTTCCTCAGTGTTTTGGTGTCCCATGCCTCCCGATACCTGATGAAATAAATGAACGTGAGAGAGAGCAGGATCAATTATCTCTAGTGCTCTCATCAGCTACTTTGCTTTGTGTGTTACCACCAGAGGGTCAGGGTAGACTGTTTTCCTGCAGAAAACCTCAGTATGGGTGAGGTGTTGTTAGTAACACAAACTTTCTGTAAGGAGAAATGTAGTTTGGTGGATCTCTTTAGTGAATGTAAAATACTGTTACATAGTTAAAATGTTAAGTGTGTTGGTCACAATTGCTTCACAGAAATAATGATAATTAGTATGTTCAGTAGAGTAGTCAACAAATTGGGAGTGACACTAGTGCTCTGCTAGTGGTGGAATAGTAGAAACAATACAAATAAGCTTTCTTCTTCTTAAGCAGAGAGAGGTATTTAACATCCGTTTTTCTGATGGATATAAATTGTATACCTGAGCTTTAACAGCAGAATTTGACCTGTAGTTGTCATTTCTTATTATTAGATCATCCAGAGGCATATCGTTGTTATGCTTTGACCTGTCCGTGGTTGGAAAAATATATTTAATAATCATGGAGGTGAATAATTTGTAATAGACATAGTGGCTTTCCTCAGGTGATGATCCTTCTTTAAGAAAGGTGATGGAAGACCCAGTGGTTAGAGCAATCACTTAAGATCTGGAAATTAGTTCCTTGCTTTGCCACTGATTTCCTATGTTAAGATGATAAATAGTATAAGGAAATTGTGGACTCCAGTTTAGAAGTATATCCATTGTGGTAATACTTGCTGGATTGTTGCTGAATAAGGAAATGAGGCTATTTCATTGAGTCACGAAAGTTTACCTCTTCCGAGAAATTTTGCGATGTTGAAATGGGTATGGTGGGGGATGAAAGGCTGGGGTTTGATATTACTGAAGCATTCTGTAAATGTGAAATGTTAGGGAGAGGTGGTATTTATATCCCTCTCTCTCTCTCTCTGTGCCTTCTTTTCTTTTTCAAATTAGATGACTTCACAAGATAAACTTTAGGAGCAGTACTTGCTACTCTATTGTTTTTTAATGCTATTTTAACATTTATTTAATGTTTGGAAAACATTAAAGCAGAAAATAATTCAGTGCTTTTCTCTTTACTTTGCTTTTGATACAATTAGAATATTACATTAGAAGGTTTGATAAACAGAGAAATGAAACAACCGCAGTCTATTCCACTCTTGGCATGGGCTACGTGATAAGAAGTTATCATGTTTAAAATCTTGTTCTGTACACTGCAGGATTGCAGTCCTGGCAGCATATCTTTGTTGGTCATGAGAACACTCATTCGACTGCACTTTCCTATAATGCTCTGTTTTGAGCACTGAGGGTTACAGCAGGGATTATAAGCATGAGACTAGCATGCATAAAATGGCTATAATCATGGCATTTAAAAATGCTCCAGAATCTTGCAAGCAATCCATGGACTCTGTTAGATTCTGAGACAGTTTACATAGACATTCATTAAAACATCTCTGGACTGTTTGAACATTTTATGGGCTACTTGTAAATGAAAACTTGGTATGAAGATAATTTGCTTTCTTTAATTTTTTTTTTTCAGATAAATTATTTCTAAAAATAGGGAATGGATTATTTTTCACTGCAATGTTGTATCAGTTGCAAAATAAAAAAGAATTCTAGCGTAAATATTTGTGCTACATCTGGCACTTGCTCTCAGGCTCTTAGCTATTACTGGAATCCAACCTCACCTGCTTTACAAATTCCTACTAGTTGGGGTGCTGTGCAGCGCAGAGTGACTTCAAGTACACTGATTGTATTCCCACCTTTTAGGTTACTATCATAACAGTACGAAAGTGGCTGTGAAGACTCTGAAGCCTGGAACGATGTCTGTGCAAGCCTTTCTGGAGGAAGCCAACCTCATGAAAACACTCCAGCATGATAAGCTCGTTCGGCTTTATGCTGTAGTGACCAAAGAAGAGCCTATTTATATTATAACAGAATTCATGGCAAAAGGTGAGAACAACATTGGATCTGCAAAGCAGTGTTTTAGGAAACTCTTCTGCTTCTCCTAAATTAGTCACCTTTCTTTAAAAAGGAAGGAATAAAAAATGAAAGCTTGGGATTTTAGCGTTATTCTTTTGAATGCTCTGATATAAAGTGAAGGAGCACCTATCCTAGAGGAGGGCTGAGGTTTTAATTTTATGACTCTTTGCTGCTTTTGTGAAATAAATTTTTTACAGTTTTCTTAAATATAGCATCTTTAATTTTCAGATGCAGAACATAACCCCCAAATAGCTCTGGTTCCTTTGGGCTCCCTACCTAGCTTTTGTATCTGGTGTCATAGCAAGGCAATTAAAACAAACCTTAGAATTTGCCTTATGTGGCCCTTGAATTGATAAATACGTCTGTAATAAGGCGAGTGATGAGTGGTCCTGCAAGGATCACTGCACTACTAGAAAAGGACAACCTTTATTAGAGCATTACTATACAAAATAAGTGAGGCGTCTTTCTCAGATTGTCTTGGGTGGTATTTTTTCTTAGTTTGTTCCGTTTTCAAGGAATTCTGCTGGTAACTTCATAAACAAGTGTTAAGCCACTTATTCTTTATGACTTGGAAACGATTAATATGTGTGATTCTCCTAGACAGCTTTCCTAATAGCTGGCAGACTAGGGTACTTAACCAAACTCAACACCACTGAACTGGTGTGATGGGAGTTTTCTACACCCAGGAAAACTGCAAAGCTTGGATACCTGACATATTGTTCATGTAAAGAGACCAGCTTACTGTAGTCAACTTGAAAATACATCAAAACACTTCACTGCAAAAATTTTGTGATCCAGAAAATTGAGGACATGGTGTGACCTTTATTTTGGTAATAAGCTGCACTGACTTAATCTTTCTCTGTTGTCACAGGAAGCTTGCTGGATTTTCTGAAGAGTGATGAAGGAAGTAAATTGTTGCTTCCAAAGCTAATCGACTTCTCTGCTCAGGTAAATTTTAAGAAATATGCTCAAAATTAAGGGGGTTTATTTCTCTCTGAGTCCAAAACTCATGCTGGGCAACTTTATCCTAATTTTTTTTTTTTTCATTAAAAAGGAATTTAATTTTCAAATAAGTTTTAGTCTGAGTAAGGTTAGTTGAAAGGAGGGAATAGATAAAAGATGTTTCAAAGGGAATATGTGAAGTTAGACTTAGCTTTTAGATGCTGCTGGTGACCTGCTTGGATGGCAGTGGTACCCTGCTTGGATGGCAGTGGTACGCAGCCGCTTTCCTTCATGGAAAAGCTGTTTTCACTTTGAGCAGCTGTGAGTTGAAAGTGTAAGTACAAGTTTGTGAGTTTGTGCTTATGAGATTCCTTCAGTGTTAATAAACGTCTCATTTTTACTTCTTAAGTTATGTCCATTTGTCAAACTTCTCTGTTAACCTCAACAGACTATTGTCGGTTTCAAATTCTTATGTAAATTACAGTGAAATAAATGAAATCCAATCAAATGATATTTCAGGTACTAGTATCTGATTGATGAACCATGATGATTGTTTCAAAAGTATTATACGAGCTATGCCATGTCATAAACAAAAGCTGTACAGAGACACCCCAGGGTGATCTGTGTGTCAAAGCCTGAATCAAAGGTGCCTGGACCCCAGCGTTTCACCTCGGGCAGTTACCAGCATTAGAAGTCCAGGGAGGCATGTAAGAAAAGAGAGTAAGAACAGCACTTTTGCAAGTTGTAGTTCATGTTACTACTAGGTAATGAAGGCATTTCTGGTAGGTTATTGTTTCACCAACCTTTTGGGCTTTTTATTCTGCATTAGAGTTTACAGACTGTTTGTACCCTATTACACTAACTTGTTACAATTGATGAGGAAAGATGAGAAAACTTTAAAAAGAAGTAATAAAACATTAGGGATTTATTAAAAAAAATCACTATAAGATTATTATATAACTGTTTTATATAAGTATTGCTATATAAATAAATATAAGATAAGGTATTAGGGAACATTTCTTTACCGAGAGAGTGGTTAAACAGTGGAACAGGCTTCCTAGAGAGGTGGTAGATGCCCCAAGCCTGGCAGTGTTCAAGAGGCATTTGGACAATGCCCTTCATAACATGATTTAGCTTCTGGTTAGAGTGGCCTGAAGCGGTCAAGCAGTTCAACTAGATGATCGTTGGAGGTCCTTTCCAACTGCAACTATTCTATTCGATGGTATATTATGTATCACATATTGTTACATAGATGTTCAACATATTAAATACAGATTTTTATTTAACATAGATTCAATGCAGGAGCTGTTTTTGCTATAATTGTTGGTTCAGTGTAGCTATAGGCTTTCTAAGTTTTCTGAACTCTTTGGGTAACTTGTCCTTGAGAATTTAGTGGGGCAAAAGCTTTATAGATGTGGAAAACCTACTGGATCCAAGGTCATGGTCTGGAGAGGTCAATAACAGTGGGCAGGAAAAAAAAATGTAGCTTCGAAAATAGTGTGTAAAATTCAAGGGAGAGAAGAACATCTGTGAGCAGTGATATGAAAGGAGACCCAGGATGTGGAGAGGAAAGCACATGTCGTTTTATAGCAGGCCTTTTTATTGGAGTTAGGGATGTCGTGTTCATTTTAAATGAATATAGTGTTTTCAGAAATTTAAGGCTTAAAAAGCTTAATGAACTAGAGAGCAACTCTAACTGTGTACAACTTGGGTAAATCACTTCCAAGATGACAGGGCTCAGCAATTGTCATTTAACAAAGCTTGAAGGTTGAGTCACTTGAAATGGACATCACTTGTCGCCCCGATCTGACAGCAACCTCTCAGAGCCAGTTCCTGTCCTTGGCCTCAGAGGCCAGGACCTTGTGCAGCACAGGTGGCACGAGAAGTCCCTCTCTTCACATAGGATGTAGACTACCAACAGAAATTCCTGAGAGCGAGATGTGCATTGGGTTGCAGAGTCATCTTAAAGGGGTGTTCAGGAAGGCCTCTCTGAGGATTTCTAACTGCAGCTCAAACAAAACTTTGGAACAGAGACACCGGGATTTTTCTTACAGAAAGAGTTTGTGGGGTTTTTGACCACATTTGTAAAGAGCCCTTAATGCCACTGGGTAATAACAAGACTGTGTGGTATAGACTTGCAGGCTGCGTGTGGTTCTCAGACCAGAGATTTCCCTCTGACCAGCACAGATGTTCCACTGGTCTTCTCTAACTATGACAGTCTGAATGTTAATTGATGGGTCTTCAGGGCAAAAGACAGACAAAAAATATTTTCAAACTCTGTTAGCCTACTGCTAAGGTAATGGTAATTTTACTGCAGACCTGTGGATCACACTTTTCCAAAATGTAAGCTGTATACAAAAGGAGAACATAAAATGTGTCCAGTATTTTTTGGTATGACTCTGGTTTGTACAAATGGAACCCTAATTTATTCTTAGAACAGTGATGTTAACCTCTCTGTACAGCCTAAGGGGAATGAAATTTGGAGAGCTATGTTAAGAAAGAAAAAAAAAATGGTTAAAGAAAAAAAAAAAAGCATGGAAGGAAGTTCATGGTGAACTACTTAAATAAGATCAAGCATATTTTTTTGCCTTGGTGGACACAGACTTGAGCTCTTCATGGCTGTCTAATCACACCACTCTGGCAAGGCAGTTTACCAGACTATCCCAGCTTCTCAGGAAGAGTGAAAATGCAAGAGATGAGGATTGGCTTACTTTTCCTCTCGTACATCTGTGATGTTGCACAAGGCTGACCTGCTCCCAACCATGCTACACAGCTGCCTTGCTCACGTCCACATGTCTGCACACAAGATATCTGTTGCAACAAAAATTGCTGAAAGAACCCGACCCACTGCCGAAGGGTGCGTTACCAATGGACTTGCATTGCAGCAGGAGGAAAATGGGCAAGAAGTGGTCCCACTTAGTATGTTGTCTTTTTATCCAGAGGAATGGCCTTTGCCACCTTACAATGGCCTTGTCAGATAAGGAGGGACTGGGACTGGGAGAAAGGGAGGGGAGGATATAGTCTCTGTAATTATCAGATAGCTGAAGAATGTAGTGCAGATAGTTGAACATAAACCCCCAGCTGAAGCCAATTTTCCAAGTGGTGTTGAAGAGCACTGCGCGCTGGTCTTTCCATTGCCAGACTGCTGTCAGTGCTCCACTCCCTGACTTCATAACACCTTTGGCTTGAAAGAAATCTGCATTTACAAGGGGTGAAACATTCTGATTTTGCAAAAAGAAAAGTAAGGACTGCTCCCCCAGGTGAAATAAACACCTTTTAAAAAGATAGCATTTTTCAAGCAAGTAATGAAATGTACTCCTACTCTGCTATACTGATTTTGCTGTTTTGTTAGCTTAACATCCACACTCACTGATTGCCATTTTTGACAGCAATAGCTGAGTACTGGGGACAGGCTTTTTCGTAGGGCCCGCAGTGATAGGACAAGGGGTAATAGTTTTAAACTACAAGAGGGTAGATTCAGGCTAGATATAAGGAAGAAATGTTTTACGATGAGGGTGATGAAGCATTGGAACAGGTTGCCCAGAGAGGTGGTAGATGCCCCATCCCTGGGAACATTCAAGGTCAGGTTGGATGAGGCTCTGAGAAACCTAATCTAGTTGAAGACCTTCCTGCTTATTGCAGGGCAGTTGGACTAGATGACCTTGAAAGGTCCCTCCCACCCCAAACCATTCTATGATTCTGTGATTCTACAGTTACATCTAGTGACTACTTTAGGGGACAGCTGTGGATTCAAGATTTTTATAGGGTTTTTTGCTGTACTAACAATCACAATTTACAAAATTAGGCTTGTGGAAAACATGGCAAGAAAATGCTTGCTAGGGAGGGGGTCCAGCTCGGTTTCTAAAGCAGTCTGCCCTCTGAAAGAGCTGAAGTTTCTCTTTTGTGTTTTAATTAATGCCTATGAGTAGGGGCTGGGGAAATCTAGTGTCAGCTATGCCCTGGCAAAGTTGATTTTGGCCACAGGACATGAATGCTAGAAGTCTCTGAAAGGAGTGCGTTTTAAAGGGAGCTGAGTTTTGCAAATGTCTCTTCAAGCACATACTACCTGCTTTAGTAGAGAGCAGAGCTGTGGCATGTCCCGTAGAAGTCTGCAGAATTGTCAGTATGTCGGACGTGCCAGAAACAGCCAGGAACACAGAGAAGGCAAAATCTGATCCCACTTCCCTGCCTGCGTGGCTACTGCTGGTGCGTGCGTCAGCAGCACAGCAACCTCATCGGCCGGTCTCGCAGCTGCTGTGCATCTGGCAGGCATTAGCTGAAACAATTGACAAGCAGTTCCCCTTCGTGGGGCTTCTGCTTGTCAGCTCAGGGAACCCAAAGGTTCTGTTAGCTGTTGGTTCCCAGTTACGAGTTGGAGTGTAAACGAATTTCATCGTTTTATCCACGAGCTACATTGCCAAATCTGGCTAATGCCAAAACTGTCCACGCGCAGACTGCCTGCCTTTCCCTTGGTCACCCACAAGTAACGGCCTGGCTCCTTCAGCACTAAAGCGACCGGCAAACTGGATTTTACTAGTTGGTTTTTGTCTTGCCCCAGAGGTAATTTACCCAAAGAGCTCCCGATTCTTTCTTTCACAGTTCTTGAAACCGTACTTGCTTCTGTTTGATGAGATCTGCTGAAAATGTACAACACAAATTCGGTGAACCTTTTGCATGTCTAAACTCTTCCTGCTTCTTATGCAAATCCATTATCTACCATGTAGCACACACAGGCATGGCGGCTGTGGTTAGGAAAATTATATCAGTTGTTACTGAACATACTCATGTCATACCTTTCAAACTGGTCAAAGCTTTGTCACAAAACCAGTCTTCCTTCTTTCCCATGCAGCACTGATACTTTCATTAATTCTTCTATGATCTACAACTTCATTGGCAACTCTTATCCTCTTCTTTCTGCCTTCTAAGGCTACAATGCCATTAAAATAACAATATACGTAGAATAAAATTGCTAGAGATTTTTGATGCGGTGTTTTAATCCCTCTCTCCCATCTGTTTTAAGAGGAGAGGGGAAAGTCCTAAGTCAGAATTAATTTTAACTCTTATTTGGCATTGGGAGGTTTCCACTGCAGTCTTGCCATATTCCTTTCCAGGTTTCTTTCATTTTTAATGATACCTTCTAACATTCCAGTGCATAATTACATACGTTACTTTAATAATCCTTTTTTTTCCCCTGTGGGTCTGCTTTGATTACATAGCTGCTTGACTGGAGCAAGAGGAATAGGTTTTTGCAGCCTTTCCTGACTTCACCTTTAGGATAAGCACTGCTGCAAACTGAAAATTGATGTTACACTAATAGAGCACTTGAAGATTAAAATGTGACTTTTTCTCAACAGTTTTCAGTTGCCTGATATAAAGGGTCTACACCCTCTTCATAGACAAATAGTCATGTGAAGATGAACTCTCTTTTTGAAAACTCTGTGATCAAGGAGTGTATTTTATTTTATTTTATTTTATTATGCATCTGGACATTATTGAAAGGAACCTGGTTTTGGTTAATCCCAGACCAAAGACAGCCCTGTCCAGATCAATTAGATGTGTCTGCTTCAAACTTTTCAAAACTGCAGACTGTTTTTAGTGAGGCTGTTCCCTAGGAACTAAGAATTGCCAAATTTAAGGCAGTGTGAACCTCAGGAGGTGCTCCATTATTTCCTTTGCTTAAAATTCAGCAGCAGGATGCTCCCTCCCACCGCTAAGTGCTTTGCACTCATCTCCAGTCTGGTTTTCGGGCTGCTTTACCTGCTTTGGCAGGAGCATCCCGCCGAGCCGTGGGCCTGAGCACCCCGGGTGGGCAGCTGAGAGCAGCTGTGAGGCCACTGTCCCCCACCCGCTGAGCAAAGGACGAGGGATGCGGCCGAGATGTCCTGTGCACAGCTGGACTCTCAGGGGCAGCATCCCAGCCCCAGCGTGGCCCCAGGGAGCCGGCGCAGTGGTTCAGCTTCGCTTGTCTCACAGGCAGCAGCCGTACAGAGGGGAATTTTGAAGCTGCCTTTATTCACAAATCCCTGCCTTCTACTGTCTGCGGTTTCACGTGTAGTTTTATAGTACGGATCCTGAAAAGAGTAAAAAGCCCCATCTGCCAACACAAAGGGAAATCTTTTAAAAGTATACCTAAACCATCTCTAAGTAATTGTTTCTACATGAGTTTGGTTTAAAATAGGGCAGGAGAGGATTGGAGAGGTTCTTAGACTCGTTGTGTTTCAGTATTTTGGAAATTGTAGGTCATGCCCTTCTGTTTTTTTCTGAGTTGACTTCATTTGTAACCAAAAAAACCTAGGCTCACCTTTAAATACTGACTCATCACTTATGTTTTTTCCCTATTTTGCTTGCCTGCTTTGCAGGCAAGTGGGGATGTGTGAGTTTGGATTTCCTGGCAGTTTTCACATGTCTCATAAACCACTCCTATCCACTTAAACTGTCCTAACCCAGTTCTTTCCCTTTTCCATCCTGTGTTCTTACCCCTTTGTAATTCATGTTAACCACATGTGCATCCTTGGCCTTTCAGTAGAGACTGAAGCAAAGGCAGGTATTTAAAAACTTCTCTGTAGCATTTGTATGTAGTCTTCTCCATCTGTTTACGGTGAATATTTTCCTTGGTCTTATCCTGTTACTAATGCGCCCCTACTTATACTTACTATTTGTAGCACTTTTTGTGGGTGGGCTCTCTGGATTTTGTCATATTGGGGTATTTTTTTTATATGTTGTAATTTCTGACCATGTATGATTTGGCCAAATTTTTCTTATCAGGCACTGTCTCTACAACAAGTATGATTTGTCCTTGCACTTATAATTGTTTTCTTGATGGTGTGGTTGTTCCTGAGATGTTTTCTTTCCCATGAGGTTGCACCTGTCAGCCTTCCAGGTTGTTTAAAACTTGCTTTCCTGATTAAAAAAACAACCTTCATATTTTGCCATTCTTTCATTCCCTTTCATTTTCATTCCACTCTGTTTCATGATCCCTGCCACTTGGTTTTCTTTCTCAACATGATATAAAACATTATCGGTATGATGTAAAAACATCCTATCAGGTTGACCTTAAGCAAACCCACCTGGCCTCTTTAGTATTCCAATTCCACATTATTACATACAGCCTAGAAATGTGCAAGCAGAATCCATTACACTGTTGCCATAACCCACTCTCTGCATGAAGAAACAGCATTGCAAACTATGTGTAAAACATGGCTTGTTTGAAATAACTCTTGCAAAAGAGGATCAGACCTTGGAATGGAAGTTGAAATCAAACATGCCTTTGAGTTGAAAAACGGAGCTATGAAGGAATCTAGAAGTTCTCTGGTTTTGTAGCAAAAAAAAACAAAAAAAGAGCTGAATTTCACCTTCTGAAAAAAGGAAAAGCAGAGAACTGCCCATCCTTCAACGTGCTGTTTAACGTCAACTGTGAGGTTTCACCAAGGAAGTCTGTGAGTTGTGACCAAGTGCTTTTGCTTTTCAGAATGTGAGAGCAGAGTGTCCTCTCCTGAAACTCTGGTTTATTAGGTTCTCCCCTCCCTGCTTCAAAGTCCTCTGCTGCTTTTGCTGCTTTCTCCAAACACCTTCAGAAGCTACAAAAAATGGGTCAGAAACTAGGGAACGCGTGTTTTCAAAGCAACGCTGTTTGCTCCATGCTTTTGTTACTATTTTCTTTCAGGATTTTGAAAGAGTTTTATACCTATTTGTGAAATGACCCACAGGTGTACCGGAAACTCAAGTAATTACCCTGTTTTACAATTAGAAAGAGCAGAAACAGAGGAAAGAGCACTGCCAGCTGAAATGATTCCCCAAATGGGTGACAGAGCTGCCTGCAGAACTGCGGCTCCGAAGTCATTCCTTTCTTGCGTGACTTTTAGCTGAAGCTTTACAGGACGGAGGCTGTCTTGTGGAGTGATTTATTTCTTCCAGAAGACTTTTCTTCCATTCTTACCCTGGGTTCCTAGTATTTAGAGATTTGTTGGTTGGTTGTTTTTAAAAGGATTTAACTTGGGTATTTCTAGAAGTGTGTCAGTAGTTCATTAAAGGTAAAGGGGAAACTGCTCCCTTCTTGGTAGTAATGCTTGTGCAGTATAGGCAGCATCCTCTCTTAAAGGCCACAAAACATATTCCAGAAGCCCAAATTAGCTTTCCCATCCTACTCCTGAGTAGTAGTCACATGTAGCCGAACAGTCTTGACAGGTACCAATGATCATTGAAAGAGGGGGGGAAAAGGCTTTAATTTTCTTTTGTTCCCATGAATTTCTCTACCTTTAGCATATCATTTGGCAATGAAAACCCAGCAATTTATGATAAAGAGTTATCACATGGGCTCTGGCACCCATTCCCTTGATCAAAAAATCCTCTTTTTTTTTTTTTTCTTTTCCCACAAGTTTAACGTGACCAGATGTGTGAATTCAGTTGTCCAGTTGCTTTATTTCCCCTCCTTCTCCCATTCAAAATTCCTCGCCCATTATTCTTTTCGTACTCAGGAATTTTTTGCATGCCCAAATGCTTGCACGTACGTGGCTTCTTTGACTTTCTCTGATTCAATGCAGTCAAAACCATTGTCCTGGAATTTCACGGAAATGTAGTTTGTATTTGCTGAAAGCATAATGGATCGTTTGATGTCACGTTCTTCATCTGTGACTAATCAGATGATGACTTCAGTGAGTCTGGCACAAATAAGAGGAAATAAAATGGTCTTTCCAATGGCTTTGCTTGGTTGGCCTTGGAAACTAAATATTGCCATCACAAAAGTGTTTTTTGTGAAGTGGTTCTTCATTCCCCTCCAGCAGTTCACCCGAATGTTAAATCTGTGCAGAGAAGTAGGAGGAAAGTTGATTCCTTTGTGATGGTTGATGTATTTTTGGTGACATTAGTGGGCCTGTCTGCATTTTGGTTGTATCTGCCTAGCTGGGCAGTCCAGTCTCAGCATTGATCTTACAGCAAAACCTTCCCTTTTATCTCTCACTCCTCCCCAAACCCAAGTAATGGCATGGGAGGAGAGAGAGGCAGAGCGGGCTCTGAATCAAATACGACTCTTCTATTTTGTCTGTAAGTCTCTAGTAAGACTCTCTTATAAGAGAGAATAAGGCAATTATTCACTAGTAGCTGCTTCCTTCATTATAAAACGTCTTACTTATTTCTAGAAAATGTGAAATGCAGGTGTTCTTCATTCTCTTCATCATCGGAGTTTCCTTCTGGTTTAGTGTGAGAACCCCCCTGTGTTGTACAAGGGCAGCGTAACACCCTGCTCTGAAGAATATATCAGTTTGTAAGAAGAGGTTTGCAGTGGAGGGAGGTGGGAGGGCAAGTGGCTCTATTTTTCCATTGCCTAAACCGAAAAAGAGGAACGAAGACCATGTGGTTTTGTGTTGTAAGTGGTGGCAGCGTGTGCCTTTGCAGTTCCCCTCGGGGACTTTTTAAAAATGGAGAGCAGAAGCGATGTTAATGTTTTCTTAAAGTTTGGTCAGGTGCTCCTGCCTGCTTTACTGCATGGTTGAAACGAGCATCTCTGGCGCTGAGAAGGGATCCGTGCACTTGTCTTCTCCTGAGGTGGGGAGGAAAGAGCCCGTGTAGGAGTGTGCCGGGGACTGGCACTGGAGAAGGACCCTTACTGCTTTACTGCTGCTTCATTAGCAGATCTGAGAGCTTGTGCATTCTCCAGACCATGTGGCCGAGAACGAGCTGTCCGTCACCCACCCACAGACATCCTGGAGAGGTACCTGCGGCACAGGTTGGACCGCAGGCCTTGCCTGGGAATGACCCATCACCCCAGTCTCACAAGGAAGAGAAAAACTGACAGCTCACCAGCACTGGGTTTATTTTTCTGTTTTCCTAGCTCCTCTTAAACTTCTGGACAGAATATGATCTACATATCAGTTTTATTGCTCTGAGTTTAGAAACTATTATTTCAGTTTCTTTTTTTCTGTCTGAAAAGTAAAATGTTTTTCTTCGGGGGCGGGGGGGGGGTAATCTGGGCACATACTGAAAAAATCATCCCCAGTGCATATTTTGAGGACGTTAGTCATCTTCAATTTGGTTTGGAAATTAATTTGGGCTGCTGAAATACAAATTAAATTTACGTATGATAGTATCTGAGAGCTGGCTGTTGCCAAACACTCCTCATGTATGAACAGGTACGTGTTGTTGTAGAAGAAAATAAAGATAAAGTTGTTTGCCCTACCTTAGTAATTGTTTCCTGATTGTCCAGGCCTATACTGGGTAAATAGAAAGTTGTTGGGTTTTTTTTAACTCTCTCTGCACTGTTGCTTCATCAATCCTTAAAGGAACATCTGTATCTTGTTTAACTTATTAATTTCTTCCATTTTCTTAGTATTTGGAAAATAAACTGGTTAATAATCTGGGGAAGAGAATATTTTAGTAGAAATCTTAGGAACATTTTAAGATTTTGTTTCAGGAAGTGTCTCTAATACATATCTCTAATCCTGCCAGCTGTTATTCACCCAAACAATTCTTTTGAAGCTGCTACTGTAAGTATAGTTTTGCAGGACTGGATTACACATAGGTTTTCCATGGCAGTCACCATTTCCTTGCTTCCGTCTAAAAAATGCTCCGAAGATATTGGTAATGAATAAATGAATGCGGCTTTGCTGATACCTTGAAAGAACAGAGAGGTCGGACCTGCTGATGGTGTTGTGTGGCGTTGAAATATCAAAACAGTTGTTTCTTTGGTTACAGATTGCAGAAGGGATGGCATACATAGAAAGAAAAAATTATATCCACCGAGATTTGAGAGCAGCCAATGTTCTGGTTTCGGACTTACTGATGTGCAAAATTGCTGATTTTGGACTAGCGAGAGTCATCGAAGACAACGAATATACAGCAAGGGAAGGTATGTATTTTTATTTTTGTCTTTAAAACTTCTGCCTCTGGGAGGCAGTGAGGCTATATCTAGCAATAATATGGTCACCAAGGACAGAAAATGCCATGATAAATTCCTAGAGGCAGCGTTCTAATACCAACAACTTTAAAATAGAATAAGGAAACAAATAACCTTTCTGTGTTCCCCAGGCTTTTTGAAAAGTTTATTTTAAATAAATTTGAAGAAGGAAGAAAATTGAGACTACTTAACTGCACGCAAGTTTTTCTGAAGTGAACAAATTAATTGCACAGGCACAGCTTCCATCTCACTGAATTAAATGCCAAGAAAATATGGTATTTTCTCTTCACATCCTTCAATGCCATAGGTACCTCCTTTCACTTAGGGAAAGGAAGGAGCCCCAGGAGTTGTAGTTGCTGGTAACAAAAAAACCTTTTGCAGAACCGCTCATCTTTTGAAGCTGCTTTAGAAACTGCAGCATTGATCTGCATGTTCAGCAGCATTGCTGCTACGTGTAGGGACACTGGAGGGCTGGGTCATGTCCCTGTTCAGCACACGGATGGGAGGTAACATCACAGCAGGGTCAGGACTGGCAAGAGGGGAAATCATGCTATTAAAGATATTTGTCTGGGGTTTGCCATGTGTGTTTTGCTAATGTTGTCAAGGATCCTTTCAAGAAGTACGTAGTCAGTTTGCTGCAGTGAAAAGTTTTTATTTATGCCTCTGTGCACAGATTGCATTAGGGTAACTTTTCGGAGCAGGTTTGTTGGCTGGCTTTCCCCCCTCTCATTTTAAAGACAGTACATCATATTTTCACAGTCTGGATGGAAACTGTGATAATGTAGGTCAGGAACGGAAGAGCTAAGGTATGAGGAAGGAAGAGAAGAATGCACTACGGTTGAGATTAAAGGAAGATGAGCTATTCAGCAGTCACTGGGTAACAGTAGTTCATTCAGTAGATCACAGGGAAGGGTCTGATTAACCAGTTTTCAGAGGTACAGAATGCAAATCTGTGGTTTTTAGCTAGCTCTGGACATTGTATATTGATTAAATGAACTTTTCAGGTTAAAAATTCTTTATGCCGAGTTTCTTTGATGTGTTTTCTGCCATTCAGAAAAGTTTCCTAGCTTACCTGGTGTTTTGTGCCAGAATGATAGAGCAGGCTAAAGAGGGCATAGAGAGAATCTGCTTGTATCACTCTTCGTTGTCTGAAGAGCTAATGTAATATTCCCCAACAAAGGCTGCTTGAACTTTTCTTATTTAAGTGCAAGGAGTTTGGTTTTATATGGGATTTTCTGGAATCAGTTAATTAGACGTGAAAGACGGTATTTTAGGATCTGACTTTTTAAGATGTGACTTGCTACTGCTTTTGCATCTATGGCTGAATGTGAAATGCGTTAAAGTGTATGTTGAAGCTAGACTGACTTTCTTTAAAATAGGAAAACTTAAAGTCTTGCAAAGTTCCAGGTGATGGGAATTGTAAGATTGTTGCCTCACCACTGGGCAGAAGGGAAATTGGTGACTATAATTTTAGCAAAAATTCACCATACCTAAGAGTCAAAAGGTGCGATCTAACTTTCGCCATCTTATTTGCACCTCTGACACAGGACATGCAGTGTGGCAACATGCGACTTGCAGCACATCTCTGCTGATAACTCTTGGACAGAAGGAGTTGCTGGTAACTTTGCTAATTTAGGGGTATCATAGGCAGGTTGTTTAAGACCTTTTAGTGACTTGATATTGAGTGTTTAAATTTGCCTTTGACTGATTGAGACTACTTTTTTTTTAGGTGCAAAATTCCCTATTAAATGGACAGCACCAGAGGCAATTAACTATGGATCTTTCACTATCAAATCTGATGTGTGGTCATTTGGGATTCTCCTGTATGAAATCGTTACATATGGAAAGATTCCTTATCCAGGTATGGGCGTGTGTTTATACCATTACTCTGGTTTTGGTGTTAAAAAGCAAAGAAAATACGCAGGGAAAGAGCTGGCATCTGACAGTAGTGACAGCAGTGATTTGGAAAATGTCTTGCAGGTAATGTTATTGCTTTGAAAACGTATAGTCACCATATGTGTCAATCACATGCCTCTCTGGGGTAAATTTTAGCAAACAGACTAATGGCACCATGAACACATAGTCGTTTTTATATATTCGAAAGGTGTTACAACTGCAGCAAATGCTGCATTGTCACAGATCCCAGCTTTACAGTCAGCAGCACAGTCCCATAGCGAGGATGTGGTGCTACAAGTTCTAATGGTGCTGTGTAAGCTGCTGGAGTTTTTAATATTGTAACATGTGAAAGTACTAAGAAAGCATGTTTTTACAAGCAAATAGGCTGTAATAATTTGTCAGTGATAGCTAATCTAAACAAATATGAAAGCAGACCCTAAAGCAGTGCTGTCATACCGCTAGGAATATTTACTCTTCATTGTTCCATTCGGTTCAGGTATGAGACCATAGAGAGTACATCAATTATGGCTGCATTAGGTAGCTGTGGTTATGTGCTTCATGTTTCCTTTTTCTTTCTGTTAAACAAAATATATATTAATGTTTCCAGCACACAGAGATGAAGGGTATTTTTATGCACGCAAAATTGTCACATCTCAGGCATAGCTGATTAACTCCAGGCAGCAGACTGCATTCATTTTAAGCTTACTGAGGTTATGGAAAATTGACCTAAATTCTCTTATCTTGTGGGCAAATGGGGAAAGTACAGCCACGTTCACCTGTACTGCACATCTCATAGATGGAATAACTTCTGAGAAGAACCCTTAGGATCCTGCAGTTTACAGGCAGTAAAGGGAGAGCAGATATTTCATCAAAGCAAAGCTTTCCCAGCGCTTCCAGTGCAGCAGCTCTTGCTGTTTAAACAGTGAAAACGTTTTCACCACCACTTAGTGAGCAGCTGGAATTCTGCACCCTGAACTGCCAGAGACGGCAAAGGGGCAGACCTGAGTCCCTGAAATGACAGTAGGCTCAATGCCTCCAGGCACAGCGAGACCGGACCTCCCATGAGACTCGGGCAGCAGGGAAGGGGTGATGGCAGCCAACTTTACACTATGTTATGGAAGAACACATCAACTTTCCATATAAGAGGTAGAGCCAAACCAGACATTCTCATTGCTCGGTAAGGCTCCGGTCCAGGAAAGCACTTAAGCTCAAGAGTAGCCCCCTTAAACTTCAAGAGGTGATAGGGCTGCTTGCACAGCTAAGTGTTTAAACATATGCTCTGGGTTGGTTTTTTAGGTAAGGGCTCTAAAATATGTGACTGAGTAGCACGTCCTCCCAAAGCTATTCTAAACACTACTCATGTCCCCAGGAAGGATCAGATGGGAGTTGTGTGCAGCCGAGTAATGCACAGTCCTTCTCACGGTCGGGAGACTTTTTTTTCCCCGTTAGCATGTGCTTATGTATCCTGATGCTGAGCTGGGCTCACAAGGTTATTTCTGGATGCCTTGAAAATTGTCCTTCCCTGAGCAAACCTATGAGCTCACCTGGAAACCAGCACTACAAAAATATAAAACCCAATCCAATACTTCATTCTGCAGCTAAGTCTGCTCTCTCTTTACCTCCATAAAACATCATATTTTTATTTTAAGAACAAAATCAATCTGTACAGCAGACACAGTACTGCTATACTACTGTGGGAAAATATCTCTTCAAGGGGAAGTCTGGGCAATATTTTTTTCAAATATGGGAGTATTTTTATGAGCACCATAAATAGGCCATATACTGTGCATTCATTTGTCAACCAGCAATTAGAGGCGGAAGCCTCTTGGCTGCATATGGGGAGATTTTAATAGTTTGCAGGCATTGCTTGCATTAAATTGGAAGAGGGATATATGTCTATCTTAAATAGAAGTATAAATTGAAATAGCCTGTTACATTGAAAGTTGATACTGAAGAATCAGAAGGGCAGCAAAATAAATGGGTGACCGATTCACTTTACCTGAAGAGATGTGACAGGTTTGGGCAAATTACCCCAGCATGGCAAGAGTAACCTGGTGATAGGTTGTAACCAGCAGCCACTGGAGAGAAATGGTAAATTGATTTTTCAGTTCTAATGGGAATGCTTCAAAACATTATTTTCAATTATTAACCAGCTCCAGCAACTAGGGAGTATTCAGCATAAAGCTGCATATGAAACAGTTTGAGTTGAAACTGGAAAGTAGTTAATACCTGTAAAGAAAATCTAGGTGGGCAACTTGGTAAGAAGCATTTCCAGCCAAGAAATTTGGAGCTTTTCTGATCTTTGTTCTTAAATTCCAACAGCTGTTTCTCTTCCTAAGAAACTCAAAGCAATTAGCGGGACTATAGTTTCAGGAACTACCTCTGAAATATACAAAAGTATCTGATTCTCTGGTCAAATGAGTTGAAATGGTTGTTAAAACTAATTTCCAGGTGATTATATAGTATGTCAAATACTGGCAACATCCATACTTGCATTCCAATTATGCCCACTGCTCTTTACAAGATAGGCCACTTTCTGTACAGTGGGATTCTTCCTCCATACCACTGTGTTCACATAATTTCCTGGGCTCTAATGCAAGGAAATATGTCTTTATCTGTGAAACTTCACAGGTACCACAGCATAAATTAACAGACATGCACCAAACCTTTAGAGCTAATGTCCTTTGCTAGCATTTAAGAGGGTGTAACAAACATGCATGTGGGATATATTTCTTTTATTGATTAGGATGTAGCTTTGGTGAGACAGGTAATTCTCTAGCCACAAAAAAATAAAAACAAAAATTAAAAAAAAAAGGAAATGTTAAACAAGTAGCTATTTTGAGAATACTGCTTGGACTGTGGGGTAGACAGGTAAGCCTTTTTGTTTTAAATAAAACCCCAAACGTGCAAGTATGTTCATGATGTATTTATTATGGAATACTGATAAAAGTATTTTCCTTTTTGTCTTGTGAACTTAAAGGGTTATTTAACAGATAGTTTTCCTGCAGGTTAGCTGAAACACAGGCTTTGTCCTTGGCATTCAGAATGTAACCATCAGTCCTGCAGACACTAGATCTAAGCACAATCCTATACAGTACTTAAACTCATGGAATCAGCCCCGTTCTGCACAAAAGCCCAGTAGCAGCAGTCTCATGTAGCAAGCACACAGTTAACTAAGACTTTGCATAGCGTGAATAACTATTTTACTGCATACATTATATACAATCCATTTCTTTAAGCTCAAGCAGTCAGATCACTGTTCTTTATAAAATACCTTTATTGACTTTCTTCCTATACTTATTTTGTCTTTATATAGCCGTGATTCCTTATTCTGTGACAACATGCCATTCCACTGCTGCCTTCAAAATACTTTTTTTTTTCTACACACATGTGCAGTATTGGCTCAGGGAAACTTCACTCCTTCTTCCAAAGAGGAACTAAAAATACAAAAGACATTCCCAAAGTAAGCACTCTGATCCAGACTCAGATTACATGGCTGACGGTATTTCTAGAATAGGTTAAAGCCAAAAGGCTTGAACTGAAGTCAGCTATATGAACTATAGTCATCTTGAATAATCAAAGTAATTGTACCGGATAAAGTTGTCATTTGGTTGTAATTCACGTGCGTCCTTACCTGCCAAGTGGCTTAAATCATAGCTTTAGTAGTCAACATAACACGTACCAAGATCCGCACAGTCTGCAGCAACAGAGCTGCACAGTCACCAAGTCCTTGGGGGAGCACCACGTCTGTATCTCCACTGCCGACCTTGCTCGGAGCAGGACCCGTCCTGGCTCCTCTCAGCAGAGTGTAGCTGCTCCCCCCGCACCGCTGGGGAACTGGTGTATGCAGGAGCAGTGAATGTCACGCGTGCATCTGACCAGAGGCCGAGTTGCCTGAGAAAACCATGAGAAACTGTAGTCTCAGGCAGAACTGCGCCACGTGGAGCATTGAGCCTGAGGAGCGGGCAGCAGCTGTGGGGTCTGGAATAGCCTTCTCAAAAGGGAAAGTCTTCACTGGTGGTACCAAATATCTAGGCTGAAGCACAGGTGCTTCCTGCATGCCCAGTCATCAGAAGAAACAGCATTCACTGGAGTACAGAAATCTTAGAGTCTGTGTCCTGGAGAAGGTAATCCTGGCACAATTACTCCACTGGGCTGTGTAAGATTTGCAGAGGAAGGGACAAGATGAAAGGCAGGTTTCTGGGTAGGAAGTGGTGAGCCTTTTTGTTGGCCCTGGCATAGCTGACCTTCTGAGAGTAGGTGTCAAAATAGTTCTGTGAACCAATCTCTCAAGGATTTAAAAAGGGGGGGTGGGGAGGGGGGGGGAGAGAGGAGGAGGATGGTGTCCGGGGCAGGCCTTTCTCACGTGACATTAGTTGGCATGTGAGGCTCAGGATGCAGTTCTGGTAGTTACAGTTCTTATCCTCTGAAAGAAAACCATATCAGGGAAACAAAGCAAAGCTCAGCACAGCTGGCAAGATGGTTTTACACAACAGGAATAGGATGAGGAAGAAGGGAAGAGAAATTGCCTGTTACAAGTAATGATATCACGAGTGTCTACGTCCAGTACCTTGCAATCGGCAGCACTTGCACAAAAGCTGATGTAGAAGAAAATCTGAAATTGTATTGCTACACTGGGCAGGGTGACTGGCAGCATGGTCAAACAGGTAGGCTGCTCTCTGTCTCAGCATGGATGGGGTCTACAGCAAGCAGGTTAGAAGCCCTGCAGCTAGAGACAAAGGCTGATGCCAGGGTGGGCTTTTGCTGTGAATCTCATCACTGCTGGAAGCATAACAAATGGTGGCAGGACTGGTCAGAGGAACAGAATTGACCTGGTTCTGGAGACAAGAATTATGATCTCTCCCACAGTCTTGTTAGACTTGGCACTAAAGAGGTCACTATGCTCAACTGGGGAAACAGCAATCCTCCCCCCAGGATTTCCAGAGCAAGACCCTCGGTGCTGGTGTACACTTGTTTATTGAACTCATATTAGTAGCTACCTTTAATAAGTAACAATAATCTTGTATGCTTCGGTGAAGATCTTTAGAGTGAAGTAAATAAAAAAGAAAAAATAGTTTCTTTAGGAATTGAGATAATTTCATCAAAACTTTCTTTTTTTGTTGAAGGTATGAGCAATTCAGATGTGATGGTTGCTCTTCAGCGTGGGTACCGAATGCCACGCATGGATAACTGTCCAGCTGAGCTTTACGATATCATGAAAACATGCTGGAAAGACAAAGCTGAAGAGAGGCCAACATTTGATTATCTACAGAGTGTGCTTGATGACTTCTACACAGCAACAGAAGGGCAGTATCAACAACAGCCATAGAACAAAGAACACTTTTTCTATTGACATGGATCATTGGCACAGACTATTATTTGGACAGACTGCTCAAACCAATTACTTCATGAATTTGGATGTCTTAACTGAGTGTGGAAGGTGAAATGCTGAAGGAAAGAGTAATTCTGCAGAGAAATAATGTTTTTATTTGGTTAAAACAGTTCTTCTAAAGCTTGAAGTTCTCCTTAAATGCCTTATGTTTTGCATCTGCAGAAACATCCCAAAGCAAGCAGGCTTTTTGGGGTGGGGAGGGAGAACGAAGGAAAGCAATCGTGCATGGGTACAGTTTGACAACACCTTCTTAGGATCTAAGTCATGCAATACATTACAAGGAGACCTTTATAAAAGGGGCAAGAAGATGCATGAACAGCTGTTTTCAAAAGAAAAAGTCATGAAGGAGAACTTACTTACATATTTAAGACATGGTGATGTTCTTAAATCATCTTTTGTGAAAATTATTTTTATATCCTTGTTATTTCACAGTAGTATCTGGAGTACTGTCACCTCTTGTAAGACTTTCTAAACAGTGTCATGGTTTCCTTTAAGGAAGGGTTATGTATGTAATTCTTTACACTGAAGATGATTCTGTTTGTTTTACTGCTGTATTACTCATACTAAATTTAAAATCATTTTCAAAGCATCGCACAGCCATCACTGATGCAGAAGTGCAATATGAACACACATGACGGCAGAAGTGGCAGCACACCTAGCTCTGTGTTCAACCTTCAGTTTCCCACGAGGCCAAAGTCATCACCTGAAGTCCATGGGAAAGCACAGGATTTTGAAGGAAGTTAATGTTCATTGGAGTCACTGAGACTCTTACCAGTGAAAGTATTTTAATCTTAATTTTTAATCCTCTGTGATTATTCAAGAAAATTCCTTATATTTTTGCTGCTTTAATCAACTAACCTCCAATCTGTTTTACAGCTAAAACTAGCTCTAGCTATCAAAAACAATTTGTGGAAATATGCAATAGGATATCAAGTTACATTGCAATGACACTATAGGTTTGTTGCTCAGTATATAAATCTAATTCATAAAAGCAGCGAATGCAGTTTGCTAAACTCTACATACTGAATTGTTCTATCAAATTACTTACCAAAGCAGCTGAGCTAGTGCAATTGCAATGTAACTACAGCATACTGGTTCTTACATCTGAAACCCAGTCCACCTTTGCCACCCCCTCAGCCCAATTTTTTAGGCAAATGGTACTTTGCAGAAGCTTAAAACCCTTTTGATAAAGCTTCAGTGTGCCTGCAGTTGAAGTTCAGCAGCATAAATATTCATTGCTTTTCTTTTCCATTGGCTTCCTTCAGTCAAACTGTGCAGTTTAAGCAGACTATCAGATAAACATGTAAATAGTTTCTATTGTATGGTGATTTTTAATTTTAATAAACACTTAATCTGAAGAAAGTTGTATGGTAGTAATTTGAGATAAAACAAATGACTGATGTTCTATCCAGAGTGGTAGCTTCATGTGGAACAGGAGAACATCTGTTCATTACCACAAACAAGATAAATGGATTCTGCTTTACTTATACCCATTCAGCTTTGACAAGCTGAAAAGGACCAAACCAGCCACTCCTGCATCCTTATTAGGGTTTCTTTTTGGTCTGGAGAGCAGGGAAAAAAAGTCATCAGTCCTCCACTGTCCTTTAAAACAGCTTCTCAAAAGTCATTAATATAATAGCAACACAGTCCATTGCAACTCTTTGGAAAAACATTACAGTTAAGAATTGGTCAGTACTTCACTACAGGCTTCATTTTATTTTAATGAAAAAAAAAAACAAAAAGCTTAAGATGATAATGTAACCTTGTCTTTCAAACTATTTCCTGTAGCCAACCAAATAGCTCTGGGCAGCAGGAGGGAACAGTGAAACAGCAGTTGCTCAGGGAATAAGAGGTTATAGTTAGTGTCACAAACTTGATAACATATGCTCTCAGACAAGTGATAGACTGTCAAGGTGTAGCACTAGATCATTTGAAATGGTATTATAGAAAGTTTCCAGCATTAGCCTGTTCTGATGATTTTTTTTTTTAACTTCAGTTTGAATATTGCTGCTGTTAAAGCAATTTGTACATAACAGCTTGCTTATTCAAGGGATCAACACACAGTGTATTGTATCACTACACCAAAATATTTTTTAATAGCTGGAATAGTTTTCATGGGAGTAGAACAGCATTTTAGAAATTCTACCCTGGAGATATTATAGGCCTTTAGGACTTCTGGAGCCACATGATAACCTATATTTAACAGAAACAGTTCAAGACATAACAGCACTGGCTCAAGTCCTACATCTCCAGCCTGGTTAAAGACATGTCAGAGTTATTACTTGTCACTGCATTTGCACAGATCAACCCCAAACTCAGAAGACCAGGCTAGAACAGTCACACCAGAGAAGGGCTGCTCTCAGTGTCACACAGGAAGGCTGCACCACCTAGTGTCCCACAGGGAGGGTAAGGTTCTTGCTCTGAGCTGGGTCCCCTTCCACTATGAGAAACAGCATTATAGGGACTGATCAATCCAATTTACTTACAGATTCTGCCTTGTTCTAAAGCAATCCTCCAGCACTTACAGGCATG
The DNA here is from genome assembly GCF_026419915.1 of Harpia harpyja. Taxonomy (NCBI): domain Eukaryota; kingdom Metazoa; phylum Chordata; class Aves; order Accipitriformes; family Accipitridae; genus Harpia; species Harpia harpyja. Next base: position 36,822,398 of record NC_068944.1, read on the forward strand.
GTACTTTCACAGTAGTTAGAAAAAACTCTCACCCTCACTGATGGAAATGGCTTTAAGAAAGCTATTATTTCAAACTTTATCATGCTCCAGTCTTCCTTCCTTGAGTTACTAGATAAAGGTAAGTAATATAATCAAGGCTATGATTCTTTCAACTCGAGATCTTCATATGTCAATCACTATGATCATCTAGCCTTTAAGTTTATGATCTTGCCTTATGTTGATTTCACCGATTTTCTCACCTTTATAAAATGAACAGTCAGAACTTAATTTAGCAGTGGAAAATTTTATTATAAATAGACTTTTCAAAGTTTAATGCATATTCTTAGTGGAAATTCAAATGATATTAAAACAAGTTCCTTCTTTAAAAAGCCAAGTTACCTGAAAAATAGCAAGGAGCCAGATAAGACCTCATTTTGTTGCCTCTTTTAGCAATTTGCTCAGTTCAGTCCAAAGATGGCAGTCTCCAGGTCAAAGCCAGAATATTAACTTAAGAACCAAGCTATTTTAACTATTTGAGATTAAGCTTACAAGCCATCTGATTTCTAGGAATCAACAATGAAATGAAATACTTAATTTAAAAAGGTACTGAGCAGCAGATGAAAAACATCCCACTTACTTACTTAGCATGAATCACACATTTATCAGTATAGAAGACCGTGATAGCAGTTATTCAAGAATTAAAATTATATTTCTCAAATCACATCTCTATATCAACAGTAAAAGCAGAAGTTTAGACCTAAACTTACATAGCTCTAAATTCAACCCTGATTCAATTAAAAAGTTGTGTATTAAACATTTTCATGTCAGTTAACATGACAGTGAAGATGGCATCTAAGAGTGAGAAAAAGCTATCAACAGTTTAAGATTGATAAAGAAGCCCAGTAACTGCACACTTTGATTAATCAAATATTATTCTTTTGCTTTATGAGCAAACAGTACTTGTTTTCTTGAAAAGGATGAAGCACCTTCATAGTTCCCCCAGCCTTCACCAAGAGGTGTACTAGCAGTGGCTGCTGCTGTGGATTTCAGGTTAGCCAACAAACCTCTCCTGGGTTTTTGTTGTTTTGGCTTCTCTATAGAGAAATGCTTTTTCCGTTCATCAAGTTCTTTCTGCAGGGAAGACACTGTTTCTTCAAGCTCAAGAACACGTTTAGCCCAGTTCTGAAGACTATTCATTTCTTGATCCTATGAGGATAAGGCTGTCTTAGGTATATGAACACTCCAAGGTCTTTTTCATGTAGTTAATTTTCTGTTTTGGATTATTTTACTATACCAGTAAACACCCTTGTTATTACTATGCCAAATGACTATTCAGTAGCCATTCTTCTGAATTACTTCTATGTAATTTAGAGAACAGCAAACTACAGGGCCATCAGATCTAGTTAGAGACCAAATCTAAGAAGCTGATGCTAAAATGCTTAGCCACACTATGCAAAGAGTTGCTGTTGTTCTAGGAACCAAATAAAGGCGGCTTTCCTGTCTTAACCTGCAATTACTGAAAGCAAAACTGGTCAAATCAAAACTCCTATAGTCGTAAGTCTGTTAACCAGGACTGAATAAGTGCTTTGAGTGGGCAGAATACAGAGTCTTAAAGATGCTCTCTAATCCTTGTGGTTAACAAAAAGTCACCTTCTTGTCTTAGAACCAATTAAGAAACAAAGTTCAAGATGAATAATTTTTAGTGTCAGACTTAGACTAAAAAGCATGCAGAAGGTAATTTAACGTCAAAGAAAAACATCACTAAGTAGTCTTATACCTGCCTTGCTTCATTTGCCGATTACGAATGAGGCATAGATGCAAAGTGTCAAAATTTTCATTTTTTTTTTATTTAGGAATCTAGTTGATATCTGAGGTCAGATGCTGTCAACTTTATGAAGTCCCTGCTTTTGAAGGAAAGATTTCTTCTATTTCAGTATTAATTAGTTTACCTGCCCATATCTCTTATCAAGCTTGGCCACCTCTGCAAGAGTGTCAGTATAGCTTTAAAGCCATAGATCCTTAGGTCTTGTTGCACTAACATTTGTGCACTGACACCTTGCTTGCCCTCAGCAAAACACTTCACAACTACGGAGTTCTGAGTAGTATTTTCTTTGCTTGACAATAATTTGTGGCACCTTTAGATTAGCAAGAGTTGTCAGCACGGAGTTACCCTATTGACCGAGTCTATCACATAGACTGAAAAATGAATCTTGTCTTACAAGATACAAAGTCAAGGAGTGAAACACAAGGGTTCTGAGCTTATAATTCAGGAAGTTAAGGATGGAAAAAATGCTAACATCAAAATAAATTAATAAGACTGAACAGTGTTTTTACACATACAAAGATGCAGAAACATTCAGTACAGCTATGGATACAAGCCATATTAAAGTTGCTTTTAAATTGTTGACAAACCTTGAGCATGATTGTATGCTTCAGTTGACTGTTCTCTTCTGCCATTTTTCTGTAGCCTTCATTAGCTTCTAGCAGGGTTTCATTTAATTTCTGTATTTTAAACTTCAGAGATTTTATAAGCTGAAAATAAACCCCATACACATTGAAGTTCTAAACAGCATGTTTTACATTAATTCTGTTTATGACCAGAACTCATACAGACACTGTAAGCATTTCTGATTAATACTGAACAGTGCAAACTGCAAGATCAAAGCAATGAACATGAAGTCTGCTTCTCTCAACCTCCTGTCACAACCCATCATTTCTGGTGATAAAATACAGCTGGAGCATTCAAGAGCTATTGTGCTGAAGCTACTAGATTTACACACACCTGTCAGTCAAAGAACAGCAGCACAGACTAAGCTACTTCTGGAACAGTCCAGTCCTTTTCAGTAAAGGTAGTTAAAAGAACACTCTCCTCTCATTAACACTACTCATATAACGAATTGGAGCACAGTTACAACAGAAGACCTCACCTTTCTAGTGAGAATACTGATGGATTAAGTCCTGAGAGGGCAAAGAAACTCTGAACCAGCAAAATTAATGTTATATCATTAGTTTACTTCTACAAGGTTGGAGGGAAAATAGCCAGATTGCTAAAAAACTCACCACCTTTTGCCCATGTTTAATGGCTGAATGGGAGGAAAAATAAGTAGTGAATTACTCATCAAGCATGTACAGATATGTGAGGCAAAGCAGCAGAAGGGCACGGATGGAACCAACTGCTTTAAATTGCTCTCACTTCAGTAATTGCCAGGCAGCATTCCCATCATTCTAACACTTTCTAGCCACACAAAACAATCAATACTGTATCCCCATATAAGCATAAAAGCCAAACTTCCATCAAAATTTTAAACTGACGTAGGAAATGGAAAAATGATGTAGAGCTCTAAAGAACAGGAGTGAAAAACAAATGCCAGGGCCATAACATGAGACATTAAACTTGGTAAGGAAAAAGTTACTTTTGGAGTACACTTTCTCAATAGAAAGTTCACTTTCCATTTACATGGTTTATTAGAACCAGCTGGAACTATTTCTCCAACCCCTATTCCTATTTGTTGTTAGTGAAAGGAGCAAGGCTTGTCTCTTCCCCACTCCCCATCATCTTTAAACATGGGAAACTAACTGTAGCCTTACAAGAAGTTCATTCAAGGTATAGACTAAAAACGCATACCTAAAAATAATTAGTATTTGTTTTCCACTACACAACCTGAAGCTCCTAATTTCTACCTCTATATGCTAATCGGAACACGGGGATCTTGTTTGTTTGAAGAACAGACACATTACCCTTTACTTAAGTTTAAGGGGATAGTGGAGTTCAGTACTTACAGAAAGGACTGGTTTGAGGCACTATTTTGGCTCTAGATCTAAACTGTTACCAGATTCTCTAACTGTTCCCGTGCACAAGAGCAGGCAGCATTTCAGGAAGGAAAGCGCTGAGGCCATAACAGTAATCTTTACAACAAATTCCAATACAAGGCTACATACTTCCCTACTTCCAACTCGCATCATGTTCACCATTGGACTTGTTACAGTAGTAGATGCCTTTACAAACTAGAGTAAAGCCAGAACACAGCCAATCTCTGGCAAAAGTCATCCACAATTGGTCAAGGGCTTTTTTGTAAATTTGACACCCATTTGCAGGAATCTTCATGCTTGTGTCTACAGTGCAGATCTTTAAGCATTGAACTATGCCAGAGTTTAGGACCGTTATCCCCAGATTTGTTAAATACTAAGCAAGAGCTACCTCTTCTTTCTCTTTGCATTGTTTCTGCAATCCTTCATTGGCTCTCTTCATCATCTTGTTCATAAGATCTATAGGCAAAAGAAAAGTTTGCTTTTTTATACACAATACCAAAAGTAAATTGAAATTTGAATATCCAGATTAGATTCCTACCTAGTTCCATGTTATTTTCAGTAGTCAGTATATCTGAATTTGGACCTCCCAGAGCCAACAGCCTCCCTGACTGTTCATCAAGTTGCCTTTCCAATTGTAGTATTTTACTCTCTCTATCCTGAAAAAAAAAAAAAAAGGGCACATGGTAGAATTTGTCTAAATTTCTGCTTAACCTGATGCACTACTGCACGTCCTTCAATTATACTACACATGTATATGCAGCTTTACAATCATTTCACAGGTGGAAGTTGTGATGGTTACGGTTGAGAAATCACAGTAAGGAATAACACTCAGATCATGAGACCTTCTAGGAGGAAGTTACTTTACACAGGAGTCAACTCTTCCAGTCTGAATATTTCCAAACTGTATTAAAAGTAGCTATATGGCAGAAAAGAAACTTCAGTGCATCTGTGTTAAACACTGTTGTCAATTAGCTTGCTAAATAAGGAAGAACATATTTCATAGAACTAAATTTTAATCTCAATCTCTTTTTCAGTACCTGTCAGATTGCTAGGGTGGTATTTCAGAGTGAGAAATCAAACAAGTGTCACCATCAAGAAAAGTTATTCATCTAATTCTGGTTCTCTGAAGCTGCCCACTCAGATTTCATGTTGTGCTCTCCTTTGTCAATTAAGAATTTTACATCTTAGGGATTTCATCAGTCTCTTATCTGACTTGCTACCAAGACCATCTTGTTCTTTGAATCTTCCCTCATGCAGCCTTGTGGCCAGTGTAAAAGGCAGCTATAAATACAGAGAGCACTATTAAAACTCATTTTCCTCCACCCCAACACAGTGTATAGCTAGAGCTTAAGTGAACATAAAACAGAGTCTAAGGTGGGAAAAAAGACAAGTGTGAAGGAGCTGAAAAAAGAGGCCATTACACAATACAGTGTTGCTTGTCAGCACCTGAATGGAGAGCTGTAAAAGCAGAAATGTTTATGTATCACAATCTAACACAGGAACCCACTTCCCTCATGTCTTGAAAGGAACCTGCCTACCAGTGGAGTGAGATGTCTTATCAGTTCCTGGACAGGAGAGTGCAGTGAGAACACCTCTGGTGTATACCACAGTTGTTCTTCCACTACAGACCTTCTGAAAAGGCTTAGACCCACAGGTCTCATCTGTTGCCTGGATATACTTAGCCATCTATGCAGAGGCTAGAAGTAAAGACTGGTAGAGTTCTACATGGCTAACAGGGCTAAGGTGCAAAAGGAATAGCAACTTACCAATGCCAACTCTGAGCAGTTCTAGGTATAAGTACATTCAGGAGATTAAGTTCTCTCCTGCATAAAGTTTGACTTCTCATCACAGTTTCTTATGCCACAATCCTCCCTCTAGATCTTCAGAGCAGAAATCCATTATAGTTAAGATAGCTACCCTGTACTAAATTCCCCACTGCTCTTTCAGACTAGTTTTTTACTCTATACCCTACAATGCCAAGGATCTCCACAAAGCCAGACTGCTGCATACACCATCCCTCTAAGTGTTCCAATCATTGCACTACAGAGATAAAGATGACTTGGATTTGACTGAACTGTGCCCTCAAAGATGAGGAAGTTTAGGTATACGCTACAGGTAGTGTTAGACAGAAGGCATCTCTATCCTTGTGGTTAGCACTGGACAACAGAACAGCTAGGCTGAACTGCTAGTTATTTTGATTGTTCAGTGTTACATTTAGGATTCCCAAATGATTCCATTGTGGAAAAGCAAAATTTACAGTTAAGAGGCTAGCATGCATTTTTTAGCAGCAGTGAAGTCATACCTCAACTTTCTCTTGTTCAGCTAGAAATTCTTCTATGGGAACATAATGGTCTTCAATTTGTTCCATTGCACACACATATGCATGTTTCTTGATTGCCTCTCTATACATTTCAAATTTGCTCTCCAGTTTTTCTTCATAACTGTCTTTCATATCTTCCAAGCGGTTGCTGAGGAGAACATGTTAGTTTTATTTAATATATTAGCATTCCAGCTATTACAATTTGACTACATGTGTTCAACTGGCAATATCAAAATTATTCATCTAATCATAAATAGTGAAGTTAAGAGACCAAGAAGTACTTTTTTCCCTTTTCTCCTTTTTATTCTCAATGATCCTACAGACTTGCACCAAGGCATAACTTCTACTTGGCATATACCAAGAAAAATGCTATAGAAGAACACATACTTAAGATGTGTCAAACAAAAGTATTATAAAAAAAATTCACCAACACATAGTTGAAGCATATTTCCAGGGGGGTGTGTTTCACATTGGGTTTGGTTTTTATTTTTCCCTTAAAGATAAATGCCAAAATCATTTTGCCTTATTATTTCAATATATCACATGTTACTCCTGTCACAATTTAAAAAAATGCCCCAGCAGTGACACAGAACATCACATCAACAGAGAAAAAGTGTCACTGCTGTTTTATGTGTTTGGCCAAAGGCACCCAAGCAATTCTAAAGTCAGTGCAGGTGTTAAACCATAGTGTGTTCAGCTGGCAACTTAACTTGGGGTTAGTCTCTGTTAGCAATTCAAACAGCAGGAAACTGATTTCAAGAAGAAAGAGTTAAGAGGAAGTGAATTCAGCTTGAGGAATCTGGACACACTTGAAAAAAAATCCCCAAATTAGTAACATCAGTGCAGGCAGCCACAGTAATTTGTAAGATAGTAAGCTAACAATGGTTCATAAGTCATCCAGGAGCAAGAATCCAGGAGAGCTCAGAGAGATACAATTCAAACTGCCTTAAGCACATGCACACATACTAACATGACCAAGCGTAAGTTTTGGAACAATCACAAGACTTAGTGGGGTACCTGTAACAATCTTCCACATCTGCTAAATACTAATAATGAGTCAGGACAACCTCCAGTAATTATAAATTAAACAGAGAAAAGTTCAACAGAAAGCAGCATTACTTTTTCATTGTACGTGGGAAGAAGCAGATCTATACAAGTTTAATGTTCCTTCTTCCATTTTCATCAGAAGCTTTGAAACTGTCCAGCCCTAACTTCTCTAAATAACATGAGTATGCATGTCTTGCATATACATATATATGTGTATATATAAATGTATGCATTTATACATGTGGAATCCTTCAAGTCTCGAAGAGGACTGCAATATGACTTGCCTCCAGGCTTCCTCTGTTTCCAACAGCTGTCGGAACATTGCTTCTGCCATCTCTCTACGTATCTTCACCTCCAAAAGGAGTTTACTTTGTTTTTCTGCAACTAGCTTCTCCTTTAGGTTCTCTGTAGTTTTCAAGAGATCCTAAATTTAACATATTTCAGTTCAGAAAACAAGCTAGAAACACATATTGATATGCATGTCAAATGAAACATTCATACAGAGCCATCTACAGAGGGCATTTCTACAAGCCTGTATTTTCAGGGGGGCTGCACCAGAGGTTAAATATTTTCAAATGTGAATTTCTATCGCAAAGACAACCTTTCTCCATCTTGATGGTTTCTGCTATCAAAAAGTTTACTACTATTTTGGCATTTAAATATTAATTTGTACAACCGTTTAACATAAAGCCTACTTGATCTTTACAGTTTATTGCTATTAGATTGTATAGCTTTGTTTTTAAAATGCTGCACCTGAACTTGTTCCTGCTGTTCCCAAAAGAGCACAAATGACTAAATAATGTTGTTTTAAACACACATACTGCTTCCTTACTCTTCTCCTTGAGCAATCAGTTGAATTCCAAATTTAGCACTTGACCTAACTAGAAAGCTACAGGCAGCCTTCCACAACTACACTTGTTCCCTCGGAACTAGACCACTTTAAGTCTAGGTCTGCCTGACACTGAACAGAAGCTTACCATTCTCATTTGATACAGCTTCCAGCACATCTCTTGTGCTAAAGATTCTAATATTAGCACTAATAGCAATGGCTTTCTTGGGTACAGTTTTGAGTAGATGTGTATCTACCTCATGACTCAGAATGGTGATGTCCACTTCCTCTTCTGCAGAGGTTTCAGTACTGTCAGGAAAGTCATCTACAGATGTGTTAGCATCAAAGTGCACAATAGGTTTGCCGTTGCCTCCAACTAGCTTGGGTGGAAAATAACCAAAACTTTTGGGTAGGATTGTCTGGATTACCTGGAAAATCCGGGAGTTGAACACACTGATTTATCAATGCTGTCAATATTGCTGTCGTGGTTTAACCCCAGCCAGCAACTAAACACCACGCAGCCGCTCACTCACTCCCCCCCACCCAGTGCGATGGGGGAGAAAATCGGGAAAGGAAGCAAAACCCGTGGGTTGAGATAAGAACGGTTTAATAGAACAGAAAAGAAGAAACTAATAATGATAACGATAACACTAATAAAATGACAACAGTAATAATGAAAGGATTGGAATGTACAAATGATGCGCAGTGCAATTGCTCACCACCTGCCGACCGACACCCAGCCAGTCCCCCGAGCGGCGATTCCCCCGCACCCACTTCCCCGTTCCTATACTAGATGGGACGTCACATGGTATGGAATACCCCGTTGGCCAGTTTGGGTCAGGTGCCCTGGCTGTGTCCTGTGCCAACTTCTTGTGCCCCTCCAGCTTTCTCGCTGGCTGGGCATGAGAAGCTGAAAAATCCTTGACATTAGTCTAAACACTACTGAGCAACAACTGAAAACATCAATGTGTTATCAACATTCTTCGCATACTGAACTCAAAACATAGCACTGTACCAGCTACTAGGAAGACAGTTAACTCTATCCCAGCTGAAACCAGGACAATTGCAGATATCAGAATACTAGGAAGAAGTGGCATGAATGCATTGTTTTATTTACATTATATTTAATATACAAGAACATTAACAAAATTTTACTTATCTTTTAGTAAACAAAACCATCTATCAATACAAATATAAGAATTCAGTACTCTAACAAAGTGAAAATGGGAAAGATTATCGACTAACAAACTTAGTATGCTTGTCTAGAAAGGTGTTCTCTCCCCCTAAAATATGAGGTTTTAGCATAGTTTCTGGAGAAGTTAATGAAAAGCAGCAAATCCCTAAAACATCTGCTCCTTCCTGAAATACTGTGACCAGGACTCAGCAATTCTTGCTAGTTACATAAATATTTTAAGTATGTATGTCATAGAACAACACATCAGAAGCTTGTCTCCTCAGTGCACACTCTTACCTTATGATGAAAGTTGCAGCTGAAAAGAATTAGAAAAAACTTTCTCTCAGAGCATATTAGACATGTCATTACATACTTGGAACATGTCAGAACTAATCCATGGTTCCAGACTAGAAAAGGACTTTATTTCTGCCATGAAACACAGCATAGCACACCATCCCACTCTGCAAGCAGCAGCTTCCAGGGAAGCTGAATGAACTTAAGACCAAGCATCAATCCCAAGTCCTGAATTTAATGGGAGGCTGACAAGCAGAGCTAGCAGAAAAAGCATGAAAGCATGTCGACTTAGCAGAGGGGGTTTTCCCTTCAAAGGAGAGGAGCACACTACCTTCAAACATTAACTTACCAATGAAAAGTCTTCCCTTTTTGTTTGTTACTAGTTACTTGCACTTAACCAAATAGGAGCAATGCAGACACAAGAGATCTCATTTAGGCTACAAAATGAGAAAGAAACTACTTCTTTTACTACCACCACTAGCTGTCCAACAAGTTTTGAAGAATTGTCATCTTGTGCAACAGATGCTTAACTGCACACAGGTTAAACAATTCATCAAAAGCTTGAATTGAAATCTTGCATTTGCTCAGATATATGGTATAACCAGTCATATCTGAAAGTTCCCTGACTAATTTTTACACAGAACTGAACAAGCCAGACAGCTGCAGCTATCTTAACTTCTTACCGCAAATAGGTTTGAGGATGTGCGAGACTATTAGAAGCCTTTTAGAGGGAGGCCACATGCAGAAGAATTCATATAATGCATCAAAAGTCCGAATCACACAAGTCCATACAACCTGATCATTTCACAAACCAATAGTAACAAAGAATGCAGAATAGCAGCGAAATTAGATGCACTCTTACCTGTTTGGCTATAGCTGAAAATTTCATTACATGTAGTGTTTCATCATATGTGGAAGCATGCTGATTAATGTTTACAATCATACAAACTTTGCCTTTTCCACAAAAGAACGGCTGAAACAGACGAGTCAATTTGCTCTCTCTGAATGGAATATAGCTTGGCTTCATCCTCATGGAGAAAAGAATAATAAAATTGTGAAACAAAAAAAATTGTAAAGTTATGTGATACTGTAACTTAGCTTAATTCTGTTTCTCTTTCAGGAAACAGATTCAGTAGGATGCTCATACTTAAGCCTGAGCTATTTCACATCAAAGAGCAAGGTCTTTCCTGGATCTCATAAGCTCTCCAGCAAGCTGAAGTATTTAAAAGTAAAAGTAGTATAGTGTCTGCATCGCAGTTCCCTAGTGTTACAAAGCAGACACTGGAACAAGCCAAAAGCTAAGTACAGGACATCTGTCAGCTGTCTGATGAATCTACCTGTATAATTTGGAGGTGGAAGGGTAGAGGACAAAATAGGAGCTCTGTACACAAAGTGTATTGCTCATAGACACACACTAAAAAAAAGCTTGGTAGTTTGCTGCTAATTGCCCTTTTTTATTCTCCACAAACAACAGTTTTAGAAACAAAAAAAAGTTCATTTCAGGTATTCCAGTGACATCTATAATAAAGAAGGCTTACAAGATTTTGTAGATTTCAATTTTCCTGTGACTACGCAAACCTCTCACAGAAACATAAAGGAATGCTTAGGGTTTCAACCTAAAACTTGGCATGTTGTTTACAACTTGTCACTTACTTCAGATTTTGATTTTGCTTCAATGCTGCAATGCATTTTCCAAGGATATGAAGAGAATTATTAATATTTCCTGCTTCTTTTAGTCTATCTCCAAAGGCGTGTGTTTTATTACACCTCTCTGATCCAGCCAAGTCACAGAATGATAGCCTGCATGAAAGAATTATCCAGAACACACATATAAACTTGTTTCTAAACAGTATGAAAATAGAACTGCATGTTTTTTTATTTCTTTATGTGTCTAAAGTGTAAATGAGTGACTCATTTCAGCCTACCTAGATCACAGAATAAGTTGTATTTTAATGTTGACATTTTGTCCAGGAGGCATTACGCAAGGTATTTAGGATAACAGCAATAACTTATCTTCCCATTGTATATAAAGATACTTGAACAAGATTGCTGCTCCTAAGACAGTCTATTCAGCATATTCAAAGAAGTCTGCCCGTAGCATTCATCTAAAACTTTGTAGGCATTCTTACATAAAGAATTCAGTTTGGGAACCCAAATTGTGTGGCAATCCTAAAGTAAGTACTTCCGGACAAGATAAGAGGGATTTCTGAAACAATTTTGCATAGCGGGGCTATACTACAGAAGCACTTTGACCACCACCTTCACCAGTTCCAGCACTGAAAGGATTGAAGGATAGCAGTATGCTTCAATACACTACAGTCTGCCTCTTTGGCTACAAAACCATTTGTTCACTATTGCAAATAAGAGGCCAGAAGTCCTTCCCAGATCACCTCAGAGCTCTTTGTTTGGCTACAGCAATTACATGCTACTGAACTTAGACTACCGAGTTGTCCCTCATGGTACAATAGGTTACAGTCAGAAGCAATTATCCTGGATAATCAAGGAATTTCATCACTTTTGCTTTATATTAATAAAGCCCTTGAAATACAGGCACCTCTGGAAGTTCGATAGTTTATGTAACCCAACTATTAGCCACTTATACATAAATTTATTTACGTAAAGTAACACCTTTGTAAGATCATAGGCTTTCACACAGCTGAAGTAAGTACATATTAATACTATACATATTAATAAGGCACAGATTTCAACAGTGTGAAAGGCTATGATCTTATGATCTTTATCCTTTTCAGTACACGATTAAGAGCTTTTTTCTTCCTTAAGCAACACACAGACTCTGTCATTCATCTAACAGCTGCTGCAAGCTCTGCCAGGGGAATACACCAAGACAGGGAACAGCAAGGAATAAAGATGCAGTCATTTCCTCAAGTTGTCTTTCCTTAGAGTATTTATCACTGTAATGTCTGACATTAAAAGCTGTTATCTCCCAGTGGGGTATATTTATTACCCTCTGCTCAACAGAGACAAGAGAGAAATCAGTAGGAGCTAGGACTGAACTAAACCACTCTGTTACAAGGCTGTCCTCATTTTTCCATATCAAGCTAAATGGACAATTAATCAGGAAAAAAAAAAAAAACCAAAACCCAAAAAAGCTATTTAAATGGCTTCAAATCAAAAGATTAGGCCACTTTCTCTAAACCACAAAAGACCAGAGGGCTGTAAGGACTTAGCACTGCTCTCACAGGGTGCACCTACATGAGCACTTTAGATAACGAGAACAGTTCTTAAGCAAATCACTCTTACAGTAGATTGTACCATGGAGCAGTCCCAGAGCATGTCACTTGCATTCTTTTTGGATGATAGACTTAAATTTGCATTCCAGGAGCACATCAGATATGCTGCCACAAACATTCAACCCATAAACTCTAGTCTGGTCCCAAAGTAGAAAGATACACTGGCATAGCTCGCACCTTGGGTCTTCAGCACTAACTGCTGCACTCCAACTTTAGAGATTGGCATCTATCAGCCAGCCATTTGAATTCTGCTTACTGGAATATATAGTGTGGTACTACTTAGTACTACTCTGTCCCCACCTTCCCATTATGTAAGACAATATATATATATTTCCCTCAATTTACATACTACTGACAGAGTTTTAACAGGTTCCTTCAGCCAAACCTTAAAAGAATGAGAGAGACAACAAAACACTTCTACATCTGTCCCTACCGGGTTTCCAGTCAGTTTTATGCAGCCAGTGGAGTTCTGATTTCCTTCTCAGCTCTCAGAGGATTTGTTTTTTAAATTGAAGTTCACCAGTTTAGCATGCTTATACCTTATCAACTTTTCTAAAATATTTACATTCTGGTAATCAGCTGAAGCAATCACTTACTCTGACACTCCAAGAACACGCGGCTGATGCTCGTCAGTCAGCTTTAGTAGCCTGATTGAAAATATACTGTGACTGGAATGGAAAGAAGTCCTTTTTAATAACCACAATTATGAAAATTAAGCAGTCACTGAAGCAAAATAAAACTTGTTTACTACAGAAAGTTCAGTGATGAAGAAAGAACAAGAATTAATTCACTAATTTACATTAGTTACCTTCACAATGCATTCATTCAGCAGCAAAAAGAGGCAATAAAAGTTGTATTTAGTGACTTTCCATTTCTTTCGATGCAGGAAAGGGAAAAATATCACATGAAGCCTACAAGCTGTCTTGGAGAAAAAACAAGCTGGTTCACTTAAGTCTACTGATCAGAAGATGAGTACTCAGGTAGCCACTTTGTATGCAAACTTTAGGCAGTATCTGAACTCAGTAAATCTGAAGAATTAACTTAGAAATAAATAGGTTGCAGACAGAAGGGAATAAGTTAAGGTTCGACGAGTCCTGTAATCTTGCCTACTTCAACATACACAGTTATTTGTTCTGTTGTGAAATCACTCTGTTTTCTAGAAAGGTTAAATTTGTAACACTTGAAAATCCAGTTATTCTGTTTTAAACATCAACCTACAAAGACAGTGGACATGCTGTCTGAAACCAAAGAGAAAATCCCAGAACCAGAAGTGCCCTGTACCCAGTTTATCCAGTAAATCAGCAACAACAGAAGACAAACTTCTCTAGTACATTTAAAGCAGTGCTTTACTTCTCAGGACCAACCCACAATTTAAGAATGAAGTTTCTAACAAAAAAACCCCAACCAAACAAAAAAAAAACCCCAAACCAAAAAACAAACCCAAAAATTTAGAAACAAGCTAAGTAGAAATCAGCATATTCTCTGGAGAAAAAAAGACGACATTCTAGGTACAAAACTCTGCCAGAAAAGCACACAATTCTTTTCCACACTACTTGAGGCTTGAGTGAAATTCAGATGGAATCAGTATGAAATTTAATGGCAGCTGTCTTTAGCTAATACAGAACAGCGTAAGTCTTGCTTTTTAGAGAAAAAGCAGGCTTAGTAACACTATGAATATATTATCTAAATATACAACATGGCCCTTAAACACTTAAAGGACAAATTAGTAAGAGGACATTAAAATCAGGTAAGAAGGCATTTTCAGCAGAACACATACCACCTTCTCTATTTCCTCCCACTCCATCAAGCCAGATTCTCCCTGATCCCTCTCCAGAGCTGGGTAAGAGCTAGAAGCTTAATTCTTAAGATACCAAGTAAGCTCAGCTAGAACACAGCAATCTAAAAGCATCTAGATAATCTAGCAGCACTGCAAGGTACTGCATGACTCGCTCCTTCCTACATCCCCTACTGACAGGCTCCAGGTTTCCAAGAACTATACTGCCAGTGATGAAGAATTATCCAGCTTTTCCTTCAACATCCTCACACAGCCATTCCCACTCAGCACCATTAGCATTTGCCAAGATGTATAGCCCTGTTGGCACCCAAAAATGAATGTGATCTGATCTTTTTGGTTGTCCAAAGCCATGAATAGCAATCCAAGTCCAGCTACTATTAAAGTCATAGGGCCTCTCCTAGCTTTCTTCCAGAAAGAATTTCATAATAAAACCTGAATAATCAAGAAAAGTCTTAAATTATTATTGAAGAGTGGTTCATTTTAAACATATTCTAAAGTCTTCTTCTCCCTTCCCCACCTCCCTCCCCTTAAAAGAAAAGGGACAGAGTATGCTTATAATTAGAGGAACAAACCTCCTACTTGATTGCTCATTCATTCTAGTACAAGCAAAGCTTCGGTTCTTGTTTCCTATTTTTAGTATTTTGCAGGCTTCTTCAGCGGTCTGAATGTTAATCCACTTTAAATCTGTGAAAAGAAACCTTTTACATACACTTCTGATCATCAAAGAAATTCTGTGAAACTGCTGAGGTCATAAACCAGTATTACCTTTAATATAAGAATTTCCTCCTTGATCCTCACAAATTCTTAGGACTCTGCGCTTCTGAATTTTTGATGTAGATAATACATTTAATAGGTCATACACATATTCATTATAAATTTCACAAAAGGAAATCCACACAGATGCCTGTGTTCTTTGGTGTATATTAGTTCTATATACATCAAGTGAAACAAAGTTCTTCTCTGCTAACCCAAAACAGAGAAAGAGTTCAATGACCAAACAACTCATTTGATAAATTTTAAGTACAGTGTATAGAACCTTCTAAAAGGAGGAGGCTTGTATATATCTGTCTTGTACAATTAGATACACAATATTGCATAACTCTGAGTTTACCCAAGAACGTTAAAACTTCTCAGCAGTCTGAGAACTGACCAGAATATGCCCAAGTTCTAAGCTATTGCCCCCCTCTACCACAAGCTTCCAGCAGTTTATACATTAGCTTTGCAGAACTCCCCCAAAAGGAGCAAAGCTATCAAAGTATTTTTACATAGTTACTCTTTCTCCAGAGTTGAGCCATTAAAACTTGGTTAAAAACTACATATATTTACTTTGTAGTATACTATAGAGATTTAATCCACCAATTGTTACCCGCTTATATTCCTAAATTTCTATTATTTGTTTTTCCACAAAGTTTTTCCACTTTATTTTACCTAGTGAATCAGAAGGAAGACTTTTTGAAGTAAAGTTGGAAGAATCCGACTCCACATCAC
Organism: Harpia harpyja; assembly: GCF_026419915.1. Lineage (NCBI taxonomy): Eukaryota > Metazoa > Chordata > Aves > Accipitriformes > Accipitridae > Harpia > Harpia harpyja. The sequence continues at coordinate 36,838,385 of NC_068944.1, forward strand.
ACGTATGTGTTATAGTATTTGAGATGCTTTCTGTCTCCTTGAGAAAATAAGAGACCATTACATCCACATGAACAGACTATGAGAATAGCAGAAGTTAAAAATGACAGTAATTCCAGTATTTAAGATTTAAATATTGAAGTAGTATTAGGTGTTAAGCCACTCTTACTCTGGCTGCAAATGAAATGTTTTTAACAGTACTGAACTTAAATCAATAAATGCTCTTTCCCTCACAAGAATTATTGCTCTCTGCTACTCCCAGCAACCTGGTTTGGAGGCCAATTGCTGCTAACATAGGTGACTTACTTTACAGTTCTGGGAGAAACAAGATCCTCTGTCAGACTGTGACAGCCCAGAGAATGCCTCTATGAAATACTGGACAAATCTGAACAGCACTTCAGTCAACCAAAGGAACTGGAGAAGTTTCTTTCAGGGGTAGACGGCAGGGTGGTAGGTAGTAGAGAGACTAAAGCAGCAGAGATTCCTAATTTGCTTGCTTGTTGCAAATCACTTTTGCAAATCACAGGCTTGTGCCAGGTCTGTGAGAGTATGAGTCAAACTTACTTTAAGACCTCAGAGTGAAATGACAGCTTCATAAAGGACTTAAAAGATCTGATAAACCAACAGTCTATGTTGGTTTAATTCAGACTGAATTAAAAGGCCATTAAAAATCCTATATGGATACAACAGTTTCTTTAAGTACACACATTTGCTGAATTTCTTTACATCAACAGACTTATTTAAAAACCTGCCAAGACTTGACAAAGCATAGGCTTCAAATTACCCCTAGGAAAACTAGTGTAACGAAGTAGCAACTCCCACTATGTAGAGATTCCAACATCTCCACATACTACCTCCCTCCCCATATTTTATACACCAATATAAATTTTCATTAGGACATTCACCCTGATTTCCCAAAACCCAATCCTGACAGAGGGTCATCCTACAAGAGAAGAGGGGAACAGATTCAAAGAAGTAAACCATAATGTTCTAGCTATTCAAATGCAGTGCTAAGTTCATTATGGAGTGTCTACTGATGGCCGTGTTACTCACTTGGTATATCCAAAATGGAATTTTTAGAAGAGAGAAGTATGAAGCCATACTTTCAGATCTTATATTTTAAAGATGAATAGCATATGATTTTGTTGTCATTTATTTTATAAGTGACCATTTTGCAAAGACTACACTGTCTATATGTTTATGTTTTTTGAGTAGTTACAAGTATAACCACAAGCATGGATTCTATTCATTCTGTTTGTGCAGTACAAAGCAGAATTCTAAAGCAGGGTATGAGACTGACAGGCATGGCACATCTTTATGTGTCAAAAATGTAATGGAATGTAAAAAACCCAGTACCACAGTACTTGTGCATGTGATAAGTTTTTGTAAAGGTATTTCAAGAAAACTGAGTGAATTAGCTATTTTGCTATACTGTTCTTCAAATCATAAGACCAAATACAGAAAAAGAGCATGAAGATGACTGCCTGAAAACAAGTAGGAACAGGAACTGACACTGTTTCCCAGCGACAGAAGCTGACATTTAATAGCAAATACAAGGACAGGTGGGAATAGGAATGCAAGTAAAGCAGCTTTTAATCTAGTAAAAACCAGTATTTAATCCCATGAACAGAACAAGTACAGGAAGGAAAAAGAGGGTGTGAACTATGCCAAGCAAGAGTTTTTGCAGCAGTACTATATAGAGAACATAAACAGTAGAACATTAAATACAAGGGTATTGCAGTAACTCAGAGCAGTTTAAACAGAGAACGAAAGGAACAGCAAGCTCTTTCTGCATAACATGTAAACTGACCCTGGGAAAAGGGCCTACAGAAATCCATGTAAACCAAAACCAAGCCCACCAAACCATATCTGCTCTCAGATTACAAGCTTGAGTGAGCATCAGAACAGTGATGCTATTCATTCACAAGCTATCAAGAAGCACAGCTTCAGTACTGGGGATAGCAGAGCTATCACTATGGAAGCATTGTAACACACAAGCAAGGTCTTCTCTTGTATTATTTTCTAGATGCATTTTTACCTTTCCTTCCTGATGGTGGAGTCTTGCTTGGTTTTCACTGTAGCGCATCAGCATCTAGATCACCTACTGTAACATTCAGTAACTAAACTATTAATAAAGTCAGACTGTGATTTAACAGAAAAGAATATTTGTGAAGTATAGAGTTATCTTCCAGAAAGGAATATTTGTATAGTTATCTTCAAAGTAAGATATTTGACCTCCTGTTCTAGACCTTGAGCTCCTGCTTGTTGCTTCTTGCAAGCTTGTAGGTTCCATAAAGTTTTTAAAAATATTTACCTACTATCCTCCTGACCATCTCAACTTTTCTTTAACACCCCCACCCCCTGCACACGCACATACACAGTGTGAGTGAGCTTTTAAGACACTCTCAAGATACGCAGTCTTTAGCATCTTTTAGATTTTTTGTCTGAGATTTTTCCTCAAAAGTTAACCAGATCCAGACTAAACAAAGTTTGGTTTGCAGAGTTTAAATTAAGCAATAGAATTTAGAGTGGAACTTTACATATGAATTTGATTCATAGAAGGATATTCTTTCAGAGCTAAATGGAGTACTTTAATACTAATGTTGTTAAAGACCACAGAAAAAAAGAAAACCCAGCAATTATTACTTCTATACTTCCCAGAATTCATTCAGAGTTGCTCTGAAGGATAATCAGATAAGCCTACTGCATTTTGGGATTAAACACAGAGAATCACAGTTCAGGTTAAAAATGTCTTGAACAACAGGAAAAAAAGCCAGACATCTTGTGACAATTTGCAACTGGGCTTAGAACAGTCACACACAGAAGGGTGCCCATTTTCTGGTGAGACCAATTTCTTACACTGAAAACAGAAATTACTAGATAAGGAGAACAGGAAACTGCCACAGTAAAAAATCCTCTATTCTACCTACAATCTTCAGAGACCAGAATTAAAGATACATACAATCCTCTAAAGCAGGCTGTAATCCTTTTAGGAAATTATTTTTGTGGCATCTCACTTCACTTGCTGTATCAGGAAAGTTTCTTTATGAAGTTATATAATCACAGGTTTACAAACTTTTTAATCTGCCTTAAAACTGTCTTCCACCAAAAGGGACTCTTCTGCCTTCTTCGCTGTCCATGCTAAGACATTGCCACCATCTGTCCTGAGGTAATACTGGAATTTGAGCAACTGCCCTGAGATGCAGCCTGGGAACCTGACCCAAAAGAAGATTCACTTAAGAAGCAGGTTTTAGATAGGTCAGCTCTCAGAGACTTTTCAAGGGCTAGTGTCACCACAGTGTCAGAACTGCTCCTCTATAGAAATCCAGGCTTTGGCTTTGCAATGGGTTTTGGTTTGTACTGTGCACTGCCTGCTGCAGAAAGTTCTTCCAGTTTACCCTGAGCTCCAAAACCAGCCAGTTGCCCTATTATTCCAAGGTTCACCAAGTATCCATACTGTAGATTTAGATAAATCTAAAGAACCAATAGTGAAACAGAGATTTTATTAAAGATAATCTGTTAGGAAACTTTTAAGAAGCTTCATTCAGTAGCAAGGAAGTATTTGGCCACTGACCTCTTTCAGTGACGCAAGAATAGCAGTTTTTATGGCTTCTTCTTGCTTAACTTGTGCATCTTCCAGTTTCTTAACGCTGTTGCTCAAATACGGTTTGAAGTTCATCTTCAGGTAATGTCTTCCCCTTATGTGGTTAAAAACCACATCAAGTGAGCGAGGTAAAATACCAAAATCTTTTGAAGTCCCTTAAAAATAACAAAAGATAAAATGTAGACAGACATTCATATAAAATTCTCATTGGATTATTGACTTGGTTGTTATATATGCTTTTTGGCAAACATTTTATACCTTGGATGGTGAATGTCTTGCCTGCATTTGTAACCCCATAAGTAAACACCAGTCCATTCACTCCATTAACATATGCTCTTACTATCTCTTTAATTGAGCCTTCAAAAAATTCATGCTGAGTAGTTTCTGGTCCAAAGACCTTGGAGAAGTGAAAAAAAAAAAAAAAAAGATAAAAAAAGGAGTGATAAATGGCACAAAGAAGTTTAATATATCAAAATACTAAGCACTGATTAATAGTGACTAGCTTTTCAGAGCAAGCTGAGTAGGAGATATCAGCTTAGTTTTCTGTCTTGCCTGAACCCTTTCTGATTCAGCATTTTCTGTTGGGTTCTCATAGGATGCCTGCTTAATTCTGAGAGGCACTCAGGCTTGCACTTATTTTTTAATATTTACCTACACGTAAAATAAACTACTCAGAATGCTACTGAGCACATACTGTTTAGCGGATACTTTCAAGAGCTCTGCTGGTGATGCACAACTGCCGCCTCAACTCTGCACCAGACCCACCATTGATGAAATCAGCATTACAATGGCCTAAATGACTCAACGCCTGGAGTTGTTTATCTTTTCATACTGTAAGAACATAAGTTCTTGCAGTAGGTAACAGAGTTAAGAAACTTACTTCCAGTATAGAAAGTTTAAGCAGTTAGGCTACTATTCTTTCAAAAGTAAGTCCCTAAACACATGCTTACATATGTCCCTTTAAACATGTGATTTCCTGTAACACTTCCCAGATGAGGGCATCTGCAGGACCAGCAGAACCACACTAAGTTTGTGCCTACAAGAAGCTTCTATGGCATCTAATCAAAGAAAACAACAGAGCTGCCAGAGAAGCTTGCTTGTCTCATCTAATATGCAACTCCATTGTAATACAGCTTTCTTGACAGCCTAACAGCAAATAATAAGCAGTCTAGTTTTTTTACTGCAAGTACCACCACATGTAATTCAAAAAAAAAAAAAAAAATTGCACTGTATGATATAGTAGAAAATTCAATTTTTATCATCATAGTGGAAACAAAAAAACCCCAAACTATAATTAAAAATTAGGAAAAAGTTTGCCTACCTGAGAAAAGGTGAACCTGTGCACAGAATGACCAATCCCTCTTTCACTGTTTTTCATTGCAGAAGACTCTTTGGGTGCATTAAGAATAACTGTCTGGGGATCTTCAATAGTTACACAACCCTTAAAAACCACAACAAGGTAAACCAAAACACCATGCAAAATTATTTAGGAAGCTAGCTATCTGAAAAAAACCAAACCAACTCAAAACAAACTAGTGTTTTCATCTATTTACCAGAGCTACGAACAGTTGCAACATTTACATAGAATCTCTCAAGGCATGTAACAACTAGAGAGATAGCCACTTCACATGAAAGCCAGAGTACAGACAAAGTTAAGGCAATTGCCTGGAGTTTTCCAAGAGGTTTAAAAATTTTCTAGGATTCCTTCCAGCAACTTTTTTTTTTTAACTTTCTAAACCCTGGTATTTTGTGATTGTGGCTCGCAGTACCCCACACAGCTATGAAAACAAAGCTATACAGAAATTTACTGGTTTTGCATTTCAGTCATTTTCAGTGTGAAGCAAGCTATGACCAGCATAAATAAAGTAAAAAAAGTTTGAAGCATTAGCCTTTGATTGATAGATGGTATTATCAGCAATGAAGGAAACTGAATTAGTTTCAAGACTAATTTGATTGCCTTTTCTCAATTAAGTAAAGGCAAAATACAATTACCTAGCATTCACTAACTAGATACATATAGAATGCAGTATCACAGGCAAATTTATTTTACACTAGACAGGCTACCAAAAATACAAACCAAAGTACCAGTATAGCTTAACAGTGTCTTGAAGTACCAGCTGCAAGTATTGATTGTAACTAAATCTGACATTTATGTTCAGAGGCTGGCCAGAGTTGGTAAGACTAATAATCTATGTGTAGCACGTACATAGGAAGTACTGCTCTTCCTAGGATACTCAATTAAAAAGTCTGTTTATAAACCGGTATGGAAGTTCTAAGAAGCTGGGTACTGAATTTACACCAATCACTTGCTCACTGTGGAAGGCTCTAAACGCATATACTCTTTTAATATTCCTCCACATTGCCAGGAACAGGCATGCTGGTCAGATGTACTAAATCCTAGAGAGCTACAGAAGAATCCAACTTCTGCAGCATGTGCCGTCAGCTGCCACAGGCCTCGTAGAAGCTTCCGAGTAGAGGCCCTGAAGTAGTCAGATCTGCAGAGCTGGGATCCAGCTGGTAACACGTCACTATCGTTGCCTCTCCTAGCTAACCCCACAGGTAAGCTGGCAGGAGCTGGACCACTTCTGGCACCGTACACATCGTTTGTATCCAAAGAACACAACTTCCTGCTCTCCAGCCAGTGACTCTGGAGAATCACTGGTAGTTGTATCAAGAGTACAGAATTTCATCCAGAGCTCTTAAGCTTTACTTGCATAAATCATTATCTCTATAAGCAACAACAGATCAGTTACCCTGTTGATATTCTCTGTTTAAAGCATCAGTGTACAGCCATAAGAAAAAGGGCTTGGGTTCTACTTTCCTCTCTTCTTGTTACACATTTGGAGCAAAGATGCTTTCCTGAAAATTATGCATGGCAGGGAGGAAAAAAAGACCTAAAAATTAAGTTGATCTCTCACTGATTATAGAGATGGGAAGGGGTTTTTTTCTTCATTTGTTACCAAGCATCCTCCTCATGGATTCAGGTGATAGTTAAGAGAGTAGAAAACATTGAAGACTTTGAAGATCTTTCAAGCATTCATAGTTTTCGGAGGCTGAGGAAAAAGCCTTCATACCATGCAAAACAGGTTATACAGCTATATGTTGGAAGATCAACTATTTCATCATGAACTACTTGAAGATGAGCTTTAAAAAAAATCTAGTACAAACTTCAACCTTACTTTTTTCCTCCCTCCCTGCTTTTAAGAACAAGTAGTTTCACTAATGATCGGGTAGTCAGAAGTTTCCCATTCCAAAGAGGAATGAGATAAACAACTCATAAAACAATTTGATTTTGTAAATCAATTTACCCTTACAGCCAGCTCAGATTGCTGAATGATACTAAACTGGAAGCACTGTGACAGTGCGTACTACTCAACAAGAACTGCCTAAGGAAAGGTGAACGGAAGTTGAGGGGGCAAAAAAAAAAAAAATCCAAGTGAAAAAAATACAAAGGTTCCAACTCTGGCAGATTAAATGCAAGAATACATTTTAAGAAAGAAAAATCGCAAGAAGCAAATCAGAACTAATATTAAATCCTTCTCCAAACAGGTCAGGAACAAGAGATCTATCAAAGACCCTGTGAGGCCCCGCAAAGATGAGGGCTGAGAGATACGCTGCAGACTTTGTCCTCCAAGCACAGCTAAATGAATTCTTTGCATCAGTGTTCACAATGGATTGGGGGGGGGGGGGGGGGGACAGTATTGCTGTGTGTTTGCATGTGCACATGTATGTGTGTGTAAAACCCTGAAGCATCCAAATCTTACAGTATAAACAGCAAGTCACTGGGACAAGGTAGTAGACTATTCAGGCATTCCAAAGAAACTCAAGGGCAGATACCGAATTACTCCTAGAATTGCATAATCTCTTCCATGAAACTCCTTCAATTCTTGAGCACTGTACAGAGTCAAGAGTGACACCAACTTTTAAATAATGTACCCAGTGGAATTTTGCAGAGCTACAGGTGTGCATGTCTGTACCACGCAAATTAGTAAAAATTGTTATTTAAAAAGTTATCTTTATCCAGGTGTCCACTAATTCTATTTGGAAGCAGTACATAGCTTTTATAAAAGAAAGTCCCAGCTTACAATACTAGGTGTTCTTTGGGGGAGAAGAAAAACTTATTTCTTAATTCTACAACTAACCTGAGATTCACGGTTTTCTGGCTCTGCTATAGAAAAGGGCCTCACTCTCAAAAAGACTTTCAAAGGTTGATATGCCTATTCATTAAAAAAAAATAAATAAATACACAGTTATAATGGTCACTTTTTAAACAGAACACCCCCAAATCATATCAGCACACACCTCTGATGCAGCATTTCATGTTTTATCTTACTGCCTCACTTTCTCCTTCCTTGTGCAGTTCAGACCCTAAGCTTTTATTTGCTTCTTTACCTCCTCAAGTCCTTAAGTAACCCCTTTTTTGTTCCCCCCCATTAGTGTTCTTTCATGACAAAGCCAGTATCTTGATTTAAAAAGAACACACTACTGGAGGCATAAACTGCACTGCTTCCACCTTCTGGTCTCCCTCTGTATTGAATGCAAGCTGTATTTTTTAACAGCTGCTCCATAGTACTGCACTTCCATTTTGTATGGAGCATATTCAGTTAATATACTGACACATTCTTAGCCTCAGGAGACTGCTTCATTACCACCATCCAGGCACTAGCCCCTCATCTTCCTCACAGTAACAACCAATGAAACAGTTCTCAGTTGCTAAGGTGGGCTTCTCCATCCTGTATCATTACACCAAAGTCTGCCCATCCAGGTGAAGTGGTAATAGCAGGGAGATTTTTAGAGGGATCCCAGCATTCCTTCCTTTCTCACAGAGCTTCAAAGTCCCTACTTTGGCAGCCAACTTGTTCATTCAGCAGACGGATTTACCAGAGTTCTCCACAGACCTCCCGTGACCAGCACTCCACTAGTCATACAAAATTAAGTCACCTGAGGGAAGACAATCAGGAAACCTACCATTCTAACAAAGCAGAGATGGCTATACTATCTTTGAAAGCGTACTGCAGCACAGCATTATAGATTTTTATTTCCAAGCACCTAACAATCTTTCAACAAGGATCTATATCCTTTTTTAGTTTACTAAATAGAACGGTACAGTCACATTACATTCAAAGAGCAGTTACTGAAGTCCTTTACTTCCTTCTCAAAAGCTTAGCCCAACGCATCACATAGCATTGACCATCTGCATTTGCTCCTGGCTATGATCTACTTGCAAACAATGAGAAGTAAGCAAAAGACTCAAACACATCTTGGGGGCAGGGGAATAGAGCAGTTCTTATCAAATAAATATTTGCCAGAATTAAAGCTTAAAAAACCCCCATAATCAGAAGATGTATTACAAAACCAATCCACACCTCTTGTTCCTCTGTATTAGGCAATACTGTTGACTCCATGGGTGAGGGTTTACCCGCTATGTTCAGAAAAGAAACTGATTCCAGTGTATCAGATACTTCTGCAGAAACATAGTCTTGCCCCTCATTATCCATTGTTCTGCACAAAGGAACTTGTAAGGAAAAAAAAAAAAATCCATCATTTTCTCACAGAACAGGCAAAAATACACAGGGAGCAAAACAGAGATCAGGGTAGCTTGTGTATAAACAAGCACTTCCAAAGAAAGTCAGGTCCTCTAAAGAAGCTTGGGGGGGCTGAAGGAATCTTAACAACTGACAGCTGGGTTACACCCAGAAACACATGAGTGGAAGCACACTAACGGCCTCTCTTGGGCATTGCTCTCATCCACCTGGGAGTACTGGGCCATGGCCGGGACCCCCACCCCCGAAAGCCTCAACACTTCCCAGGGGCTCGGCCATCAGGCCCGGGGCCGCACTCCCCACCCTCAGCCCCGAGGCCACCGTGCCCGGCCTCGACGAACCGCCGGCTCAGACGGGGCCCCGTTTACACAAACACAGGGAAAGGACGGCCTCGAGACACCGGGCACGCACCGCCGGCCCACCGGCGAAAAGGGAGGCGGCAGCCTGCCTGGGCCCGGCGCCGAGCCCCGCGGCGGCCGCGCCGGGGAGCGGGGCCGGGGCACGGCGCGAGGCTTCCACCCGCCACCCGCCACCCGCCCGGCGAGGGCAAGCGCGAGAGCGAGCGCGGCACCCACCACCGCTACCTTGCCGCGCGCGGGAACCCGCGAGACACCCTCCCCCCCGCGCGGGCGGCGGAGGGAGCATTTGGGCGGGAGAAGGCGCGCGCTGATTGGCCGAACGGGAGGGAGCGGGGAGGGTACAGGCGCGGCTCCCTCCGCCCGGCAGGGGGCGCCGCTGCACAGCGCAAGGCAGCCGCGCCGCCGCCGGCCCCCGAGCCGCCGCCGCCGCCGCCGCCGCCGCGGGGGGGGGGGGGGGGCAAGCGGGGTGGCGGGGGGGGGAGCGTGTGCAGCGTACGCTGGTGATGCAGGCTGTATTGATCGTTTTTAATAAGGCACGGGGGAAGGAAGAGGTTGGAACGGCGGAGTAAGGCGGCAGTTCCGCGGCCAGACGGGGGGGTGTCCTGCCTGACCGAGAGCGGGCTGGGGGGGGGGGGGGGCTGGGAGGGGGAGACGCGGATACCTAAGTATTTCCATCAAAACAGTTATATAAAGTCGTTACGGGTGTTATGTAACCGTTTCGACACTACGCGGTGTTGTCGTAAGCTGAGCAGAAAACAAATAAACCACAACACGCTCAGGTTACACCAGGCCAGAAGTGTGACAGGTCGAGCGAACGGCGTACCCGGGGGGGGGGGACCCCCGCTGAGAGGCGGGAGCCGTCCCCCCGCGGAGGGAACGGCACGGCAGCCTGCGGCCCACCGCCGGCCAGCGAGCAAACGTTCCGATCTTCCGCTGCAGGGTGGGAAACCTTCACGCGTGAGCCCGTCCACGCAGAGAGCAGGGAGGAGCATTCCGTTTCCGTGTAGCGCGAGACCTAGCTGCAAAGGTAAAGTTGCACTTGTCCTTCAGAGCAAGTCGGGGGCAGGTGAAAAGAAAGCAGCACGCTGAAAAGACCACAGAAAACGTGTTTTTAAAGAGCCACAGCTGGTCGAAGAACATAGTGGGACTTCAGGTCATTTAGGTATGTTTAAGAGGCACTGTGTTAAGTCTGAGGTACGGCCAGCTGTAAGGCGATAAAAAGCTATTTCATCACGATAGGTTTTGACTAACAGGAGAGCCCAAAGACAGAAATGATGTTAAAGCTAGCCAGCCCTCCCTAGATCCCTGCGAGTGCTTTCAGTCAGAAGGCTATCGGGTTAAGCAGAGGGAAGACTACTTGGGTGAAAGGTACTAGCTAATCACACACACAAGTCAGTCAGCCTCAGCTAGTAACAGTTCTAGTCTGTTACCTGTTCACCGGTTCATCCCCTTCTCACCTGCCTGCTGTCACAAAGCCAAGTTCTTACCATGCTTTTCAGAGCACCCCATAAAATACAAATAATTTTAAAACTAAGGCCAGAAGTATTTGTCAGGCAGTTAGTGTTTGTAACATATTAGCAGAAACTGACTTTTAGGAAGACACATTTTTTCTTCTCTGCTCACACAATTCTTGGAAATGTTTCCCAAGGAAGCAGGCTTGTCACGATCTGTGTGTGTAAATGCAACTAAGTTTTTCACCTTTCCCTTCTACCAAAGCTCTTGAGTCTGCTAACTAGAGGAATAGAATCCTTCTAAGGCTTTACATTTAATGAAATTACAAGTGGGCAGGTGAGGGACTCTTGAATCCCTTGAGTAAGAAAGCTCAGGCTTTGGCAACTGCTTTAGGTCTCAGCAAATACAAATGGGACCTCGAGGTCAACACAACCACATTTCCTCACTTCTGCTTGTTTAATTAGAATTCAAGTTCTCTACTATGCTTGAAGTAGAAGCAGCAACCTGATCTTAAATGGATGAAACGGTGTTCTTTCATTTAACTCAGGGCTTTGTGTCTTGTAGGTTTAAGCACTGATCATAGTTCCTTTAAGGATTAGTTTGCAGAAGAAAAAAAATGCACCACCAAACTTGACAGGCCTAAGAAGCAACCATGAAAATGGCTGCTTTATTGCTTTACATGTGAAGCTTACCTTTAACATTATCTTTAATACTCAAATCTATGGAAATCTAAACCTAGAAAGGCAACTAGAGAGTTCCACAGCTTAGTTTTGTGACTCTACATGCAAGTCTAAAGAAAGAGCTTGCTAAATTCAACGTATTCACCACAAATTATACAGTTTTATAACTAACATACTCAGGATCCACTGCCTGTGAAAAGCATGGGGAAAAAAAAAAAGCCAAGTACGCTAAGTGTTAAGTTCAGCCTTGCATAGCAAACCGTAAGAATTGAAAACTTGGTAATTTACCTAAACATCAATTTTAATCCTACTGCTTGTCTGGGTATAGACTAAGATTTCAGCCAAAGTTAAATCCTTTATTGAAAATATATTTTTAATAATTTAAGTGCTGCAAGTCCATACAGTCACCAACCTCCAGTGTAATTATGATGCCCAAGTTTCATCTTCCTGACGTTTACAACTGGCATATTCTTCCTTAAGTATCATACAATCCTCTCACACAGCATTTCGTTTATCATCTCTGTTGCCCTTCTTCATGGAAATCATCATAGGGCTACCCAAGACTCTTGGCACGCATATGAAAACAAACAGTGATGAAAATTTGTAAATCAACTTTATTCAACGATGACCATCATTTAGGCATCAGCAATAGTAACTTCGACTTCTACACCTGGTTCAATGCTGATGGAAGTGATCTGCTTCACAATCTCAGAAGGGCTGTGTAAGTCAATGAGCCGCTTATGGATACGCATTTGGAAACGATCCCAGGTCTTGGAACCTTCACCACAAGGCGTCTTCCTGGTAGTGATTCGCAGAGTCTGAAGAAAAATCATAAACACGGGGTATTTAGTTGATGCATACAGAAGACTAATCTACAATCAAATCCACCTGCCTAAAAATGCTGTATGGTATCTACGTCATTGGAAAGTTACTTAAGTTACATTCTACTGATGTTAACAGTCCTTCCCTATATTCAATTTAATTAAAAAAAAAATAATAATTCCATGATTAAAATAAATTGAAGGGCAAAAAAACCCCTTCCATGTTGAAGATGTTTTGCACTAAACCGTTGCCCCAAGTATCAAAGCAACTTGTGAAGTCATTATCTGTTTACGCTGGGTCAGCCTCAATTTAGTAGTACTGCTTTTCATCTCAACTTTTTTTTTTTTTAAAAAGATGTTTTAAGTGCACATTTGCAGAAAAAAACAAACTTTTAAGACAGGAAAACAGTGTTAAGTACCTTGGTGGGCATGCGAACAGGTCCTTTCACCTTTAGGTTTTTTTCCTTAGCACCTCTGATCAAGTCAGCACAGACTGAAAAAAAACCACAAAATAGCTCAGGTTGGTGAGTATTTTTTTGCTTGTTTTCTTAAATGAAGATTTCAAACAAGAAGTTGGCTCAGAATAGCGTATGAAGTGATCATTGCCATTCATTTTAAGGGTTATCCTCACAGCCAACAAGTGGAAGCGTTACGCCGCGGTGAGCAAAATCATGTTACAAGAGTAGACAAAAGCCATTACTACAAGTTTAAGCTGTATTTAAGCCATTATCAGCTGGAAGATTCTGCATCAAACAGTGACTCTACAACATTGACATTATATGATTAAAACACCGGCAAAGCCAGTTTCTAAACAAGATTAAATAATTTCTTAAAGAACATTAAGCTTCTAAACTAAACTCCTGATAACAAGAGTGACAAAATATCAGTCACGAAACCAGTGCCTTTCAGTTCTTATACATTCAGATAGTGACAACTAAAACCCCCCACAAGAACTAAAGGGAGGAAGCTGCACTCTCTTACGTTAGTCATTATGATGTGAAGTTTTCAGCATGGTGAAAAACCCCAAACACTAGCTTCCATTAAAATGAAATTAGAACCTATTTGTCAGTGTATGAAGTGCTTTGGGTTGACTTTGTTAGCCAAGTCACACACAAACAGGCAAACGCTAACGTCTTTAATGACAACTGGTTTCAATGCATTCTGTTTTGTGATATGTTATATCATATATATCATTCATTACTTAACAAGCTACTCCAGTTAAAAAAAAAAAAAAGCATTACTCACCTTTCTCAAGTGATTTTACATTGCGACTTGTCAAAGTAATTCTAATGCGATGAATTGCTACCTCTTGTTCCACAGGTGCTTTGCCAGTATCTTTAAACGCCTAAAATGTTGAAGTTACAAATATCAGACACTACAGTCAACACCAACTAACGCTATCCGCAGCCTCTTAAAAACAGACTTCTAGAGCGTAAAGAACAATTTGGTTATGGAACTATTTTATTCTACTGCCTAGATGACATACCCAAAGGGTACGGTGGCACGGAAGAAATGGTGGAAGCAGAAAGGAAGGGCAAAGCCCTCCCGAACTGCTTTGTGGAAGGGCAATTTTTTAAGTGTCTGACTGCACCTCACGGTGGGAAGCTGCAAGAACATCCCTCCCTGGCTTGCCTGCAGGTTTGCCAACAGGCCGTCTAGGCACTAATACTCCTCGTCCTCAAAAATAAATACATTTCAAATTCCACGTATCTTGCAACTTAACCTCACCGCGAATTAAGTAACGAAGGCGTTAACAGAACAGCAACAACTTAAAACAGCGAGAACGAAAAGGGGCATCTGGCCAGAAAGACTAGTTTGGCCACTCAGGAAACTGATGTGCAGGGCTTATGCAACGAAGCGCTTGCAAATAATTGGACATTAACGTGGACCAAGTGAATTGGTTAAAGAAAATAAACGGGAAAATCCGGAGGAAGAAAGGTCTTACGAAAACCGTGGATGAACCACGGTATTTCTCACGTTGATGAGATGCTACCTGTCGCGTTAGCCCATGCGCATTCCTCCAACAAAAGCCCATTTTAAGGGCAAACGCACGAGGCCTCGCCAGGACCACTCACGCCGGGCTGAGGTGGCCTCCTCTCCGCCCGCGCTCCCCCGCGGCCGCCGGCGGCCCCGGCCCCACCAGGCGCCGCTCCCGAAGGGCAGCTCTGCCAGGAGGAAGCGCTACGGCCGCCCCGGCCTGCTGCGTCCGGGGCTCACGGACCGCCCTCCCCGCAGGCCGGCTTTCGCGGGGGGGGGGCGGACACACACACGACCCGGCGCACGGCCCCGGCCCGCGGCGCCCCTCTCCCGCGCGCCCGACTGTCAAGACGCTCCGGCAGCCGCCCCGGCAGCCGGGGATCCTTCGCGCACCCCCCGCCAGGACCGAGGGCCAGCACCGGCGGGGTGCACGCGGCCGCCCGGGCCCGCCGGCCACGCGGCGCTGCCGGCCGCCACAGGAGGAGGCGGCGGGGGCCGCCCCGCTCCCGCCTCTCCCCCCCCCCCCCCGCTCCCCGCCTCACCATGGCGGCGGCGGAGCCTTCCTGACCGACTTATTCCCGGGCGAGGGGCGGCGCAGGGCCCAGCGAACAGCGGTGAGCCAGGAGGCGGCGGCGGGCGGCGCGGGGAGAGGAGGGCGCGGCGGACGCGGGCGCTTATATAGCGAGCGGCGCCGCCTCCATCCGGGCGCTGCGGGACCTTTCACCCGCCGAGCCGGGGCCCGGAAGCGCCGGGGAGGGGAAGCCGGGTCGCCCCGCCCCGCCCCGGCCCGGCCTCCTGCGCGGCGGGCGCCCGGCCGTGGCGGGCCCGTAGGTGCCAGTGGCGGGGCTGAGGGCGAGTAACGGGGGGAGAGGAGGCCGGCGGTGGCGGTGAGGGGCAGGGGCGGCCGCCGCGCACCCGGCGGGGCTGAGCGCCGGGGCCCGCCGCTGCGGCGAGGGCGGTTCGTGGGGCTGCCGTGCCCCCTGCGCCCTGCCCCGGGCCCGGCCGGCGCCCCGTGGGGCACAGCGCCGTTCCTGCTCGGGCCCCGCGGGCAGCTTTGCGTTCCTGGTTGCCGTCGCCGGTAGACTTCGGCGTTCTGTTGGGGGGAAGTACCGGGATTTGCTACACGAGCAAGTCTTGATTGCTTCCAGTGATAGCGAGCCCGTTCCTATCCAAGCCTTTTTTTTTTTTTTTTTTTCCCTTTTTAGTCATTACTGAAAGCGGAGGTGCAAGAGCCGAAGCTTTAAGTAAAAATGCTAGTTTCATTCATTCTCAAAATTAAGAGCTTAAATTCACTTTACTTATCAAAGTCCCTTTATTTATTCAGGCTGGGCATTGGAGGGATGTTTTTTTAATGAGAACAGTCATTGATTTGGCCTGGAGACTGATAACTGTCAGTCCCCAAACAAGCATTTTGCTGAGAGCGTGCCTGTTCCTAGTTGTATCACTATTTGACAGATTTATTGAACTGGAGAAACGGATGTTACACATTAGGAAATGATGGCCTATAGTAAGGTCACTGTGACTATCTTTTAAAAATAATGTTTTAATTCTAGTTTGGAGTTTTGTGCACAGATATGTATAAGGATAGCAAAACTACTGCCACCTCTGGATGCTTAGTGATTACTACAGTTATTAAAAAAAAGCCTGCTTGGTGTTGTAATATGAACTTACTTTCAGCTATCATACTGCACTTAATATAGTTTTGGGGTTTTTTTCCCCTACCAAATGCTTTATAGTTCTCCATATGGTCCTTAAGCCTCACGTGATGGAGTTAACTTTTGTATGCCAATTATTCCATTGTGATGCTCAATTTTAGACTTGTTTTGCACTTGAGCCGTTTGTTCTTGCTCTTTGAAATCTCTGGTTTACTAATAACTAATTTGGACTAGATGCTATATTCTGATAAAGCAGTTCCAATAAACATGGATACAGAAATTGTCATCCTGTTGCTGCTTCCTGAAATGCACCAATGTCTTTTGCCAGCGAAGATCTACTTGAAAAATCTGCTTTGATGATAGTCCTGTTTCTCTGGCCTCTTCCTCCCTGCATTTGGTTCTGGTGGTTTGTTTTCTGAGCCATTTAACAATTATATTAACAATTTTGAACTCATTTATGCATAAGGAATCCACGTTTACTCTGTTATCAGCTATTCCAACTACTTCCTGAGGAAGTTTCCCATCTATAAGTGTTTTATATTAATTACTCTTAAATACATGACCTCACACTGATCATACTGAAATACTTGATTTTCCAGTAATCCAGATGGTTCCCAATCAGCAATCTTGCTACATTATTTATTGTAGCTTTTATGAATGTTCTTAGTAAACTTTATTTTCAGATAAAAAACTTAGTAGCTTGCTGCCATGAACTAATTCCTGTGGGGTTCAATTAGAAATATGTCTGACTGATTCCTCATTGATAACACAGGCCTGTAACCTTAAATTTACTTACTATGAACTATATGCGCAGAGCTATGCCAGTTTCTGTGTCCTACTGAACAAGTCGATGTACAAATGTGTTCTATCAACACTGTTCCTATTGTCTACCAAACAGTATGCTATAATTGCATCAGAAAAAAAGTCAATCTGAAAAGATACATTTTGCATACATTTAAGCTGTGTAATTTAGAATTTTCTATTTATTTCTTCTTCCTATATCAAGAAGTCAGTTGTTTGTGGTTGGTTTTTTGGTTTTGGTGTTTTGTTTTTTTTTTCCCCTGGGATTGATGCAAGGTTGACAGTAAGTTCCTGAATTTGTTGCTTTCTTACTTTTTTTTTTTTCCTAGTATTGGCAACACCTCAGCTTTCTTTGAGATTATTTTTTTCTGAGCTTCCCCAGATTTCTCAAAGCTTATGGAAAATCCACATTAACAGCACACAAGTCTCCTTTGCCAGCTCTTAAAATTCTTGGATGCAAGCTATCTGGAGCTGCTGATTTAAAAACCGCCTTACTTCTGTTCCTATGTTTAAGGCTTTTCTTAGCTATTGTTAGAATTTTCTGATATATGTTGTTTTTCTCCACATACGTAGAACAGAAATTTATCTGAAGTTCCTGCTTTCTCTGAAATACGCTGGGGGGGGGGGGGGGGGAACCTCTCCTTCATGCTATGCCCAGGAGTAAATATCCATTGTAAATACAACTTTTTGCTTACCTTCTGAATATTTTGTCATTCTTACCTTCTAATTCATATTTTGTATTATGCCTGGTTTTCCTTTGGTTACATATTGGTTTTAATGTAGGTTTTTCTCCCCAGCTAATGCTAGCTTTAGTTACGAGATTGTGAGTTTGGACTTAAAATACACTGTTGGCATATGCTTTTTAGGTGAAGCTTCCAGGAGTGTTTTCCTCATGTCGTGTAACTAAGAAGATAAACAATTAAGAAGCAAGGCATGCTTTTAACATGACTCAGTAGTCTGTAGCAGACACAATTTAATACCAAATTTCATGATGTATCACACAGAATGTTGTTCCATGTGCATTCATTACTTTATTCTGGTTTTTTGTAGTTACTGGGGTTTTCTTCTCCCTTCCTTTGACCAGTTTGTCCTTCAGAAACAGTCCTGAGTAATGAACCAAATAGTTTGTTATCCATATATTTTCCACTAGCTTATAATAAAACCAATTAGATTCAATTTATGCTTCCAAATTAGTAATTCAGTTCCTATCAATTAAATATGTATGTGTAGGTTCTTGTCAGGTTTGTGGTCATTTGCTTAATTTTAGCCTGATCATCTTTACTTTGTGCTAGATTAATGATCACCTGATTCTTTAGCTACTTAATGCCATCGCATTTAACCTTTCTAAGTTTTGCCTGTGAAGGCTGGGGTTTTTTTTTCCCTCTTTGACATGCTAAATTATACAGCTTTTTATCCAGAAAAGTTGTCCCAATGTGCTACAAATGTAAATCCATTTAGTCCAGATGTCAATTAACCTTCTTTCTTCCTTTGTTCATGTGACAAAAAGGATTTTTGAGGAGATCTCCTAGATGTTCTTGTAGTGCTAGAGTGGTCATAATTCAAGAGTAGATCCTGGTATGAGTCTGCCTATGTTACTGAAGAGTTAACTGAACAAGCATGTACCTGCTGTCACTCAGCATCTGAAGTATTGTAATAAATTCTCGAAATGAAGGCTTGTGCTGTCTTCTGGTGAATGCTGAGCTCTGATGCACCTTTGGGTGGTTCAAAAGACAGACGTATTCCCCAGGCTTTGCAAATTGGCTTGTGAACACCATTTATTCTTTTGAGTAGATTCATTCTACTTATTTCATACAGGTGGCCTGTGGATGGTTTTGGCAGGGCTCACAGTAGGTTCCTTAAATCTGCTTTGTCATTTTTCATAGTGATTATTTGATGTGGGCAGCTCCCTGGAAGCTACCTGGGTTATGCCAGCCTAATGCCTCTAGTCTTTGCTTTCAATGGTGATTAACATATTGCCAAAATATATTCCTGTTTACTTCTCCAAGGTCTTGGAGATCTGAACACACTTTAAAAGATTTTGTTTGAACTTCTGGTCATAAAATACCTGTGAAGCAGGATCACACTTGAGGCTTCTCAGGCAATCGTCAGTAGGTGGTGGAGTATCTAAACCAGTCAGCAGCAATCCGATGAAAGCTATTTTCAAGCCTCTTAAGAAAGGCTTCAGCATCTGCTCGGTCTTAATTGTAGGTATCTGCCAATCCTCTTGTGTTCACTTGAAGTTACTGAGTTGTATCACGTCTCGGAACTCTCCTCCAAGTTCTCCGCTCAGCAGTTAGGTATTACCTGTTGAATATACCTTTGTCTTCTTTAGGTTTTCAACATCTGTGTTTACAGGTGCCTCAGCTATTGAAACTTCCAGAAAACCCACTGGAACTGAAAATATCCCCTTTTTAAAGACCGATTTGTGTAGCTGGGTAGTTGCTAACTGGCAACTAATGTCCTCTGCAGGTAGCAGATGGACAGAAACACACAGTGCATGAGCACCAGTCTGCAGCTGGAGTTCTCATATTGCACCTAGCCTGTCCATTTTAAATTTTCTAAATTTTCATGCCAATTCTGGCATAAAGCTCACCATATAAAAATGCACCCCATCTCAAAATACTAGGCTCTCTTTACCTTAAAAATTTTTCATGTAACCATGGAAAACATGAACGAGATCCATGACTCAGAAAAAGAGCAGTTATGCTTTGATGGAGTCCTTTACTGTTGACAAATGTTGCTGCAAATATTGATCGTTAAAGGACTTTTTCAGCTGGGCAGGATGAACTTCATAGTTATCATCACAAGCTCTTTCCTTCTAAATATGTACTTTATGCCTGACAGATAATACACTTGGCTTCTAATATCATTGACCTGGTTAGAGCAAAACTTCTTTGTCAGCCTGTTTTGCCTTGTTCTTTTGACACAAATCACAGGGACACAAAATACAGAGCTGCTAATACACTAGAGCATTTCTAGTGACACCAAGTCTGTGATACATCACTGCAATATGTCTTTGAACACTCAGGATTGAAACAGGATTGTACATCTGGGCTGCTTTCAGGAGGATATTATTTTAATTTGTCCTGCCCTAGTTCAGTTTTAAGATTTTTTTTCAGATTGATGAATTAGGTCTGCTCTGCTTTTCGGGAAGAATGTTTATTGCCTCTCCATTCCTGGCTCTGCAGATGTGATGGCTTTTGTCAAATTTGTAATAATGAAAGAGCAACTTTTTGCAAAGAATAAGTGTGCAACTCGCGTCATCTTGACAGCACCAAGGCAGTTTATTGATTAGCAACATGTCATTTGCTAGTAATCAGTGAACTATATATTGTGGATCAGTATCAGCAGTACAACTAGATGCTTACAAAGTGTTAATTAGCACCTACAAATTTCTTGTGTACCTTTCTACAACTGATCCCACTTAGGTATTCACACAGTTCTATATGGACATCCCTTCTCTTGTGAGAAGTGCAGGTTACAAATGCACGCTCCGGCGTTTGGGAGTGCAGATTCCCCTGTTTCTAAATCCTTCTTGTTGGAGATGTGGGGATGTGTACCTGCGCAGCTAATCCACGTGCCGGTGAAAGCATACCCTGTGAGTTCCCATACGTGCTCTTGAGAGGTGGGTCCCTGCCGCTATGCCTCATCCTGTCAGTCCCCTGGCCCGTACGGGGAGTAGCGTGGCAGCTACTTACTGTGTCCGATGGGGAGGATGCTGTCTGGCCTTGGAAGTAATAACACCTGCTGCTGTGGTACTGCTTTCCCACTCCAAGGTTTCTTCCAACAATGACAAATTCTCATGCTGCTTTTCAAGCTAACTTTTTTTTCTCAAAAGGCTCTTTGTAATCTAATCCCCTGGTTACTGTTTAATCTGGGTGGTCATTGTTTTAAGCAAGCTTTCTTATTGTTAATTTCCTCTTAGCGTTATCAGGTTTGGGGCAAACATCCTCTCAGAACATGCCAATTTGGGTATTCTGTTCGCACACACTATTTACACTTACATTCCTACCGTATCATCTGTTGTTATCCAGGCCACATTACCAAGAGGGGGGCATGCAATTCCTGTACAAAAGATCCCCAGCATCAGTCCAGTGAAAGCAAGACTAGTGGGCACAGAAACAAAACTGGTTTTGCATCCAGTTTTCATTTTAGAAATCACCTTGGAAGACTTCATATGTGGAAAAGTTAATCAAGTATAAAATATGTATTCTAAACTACACAAATCTTTTCAATCCAGATTTGGCCACTTGAGGCAGCACCGCTTGGCACTGTTTGTCATGATCTGTTTTACTTTGAAAAAGTAGACAGTTCAGGAAGACTGCAATAGTTCATAGCACATGTTGAAAAGTTGCACCTACTCAAATAATATCCATGGGACTCTTTGAACATAGCAAGCTGTTTTAACAACTGAATTGGAAATGGCTTCCAGGATGCAGGTTGCTTTGCTACACTTACCTCGCTGGCTTCTCTACGGATGCTTTGTATTCGGTGTGTTTAGGAGCTAGCAGTACATGCTGGTGCGTACGAACTCTTGCAATACTGTGCTAATAAAGACTTTGGAATTGCTTTTCCTCCTTATGTCTCCCTCCTGCAAAGACTTTGTGGGAAGCTACCAGCAACAGAGTGTTTGCATGGTTGGATGTCTGTCCTTGAGGAAGAAAACGTTGATTAATTTTACAGCAATTAAGTTTACCAATGTATGTAGTCCACAAATATTTTTGCCCATGACCCTCTGTCTACTGTTTTAGAGCCCAGTTATGAAGTCACTGATGACATTTTTTTCTTCCAAAGATCAGTTTAATCTAATGTAATTCTTTGGCGAGACAGAGTAGGAGGGAATTGTTTCACGGTCTCGTGCTGCCTCTCTATCATGGAGCAGGGATAATTTAAGGAATGATCCTGACCTCACACTGCCTTACGACTAGGGGAAAAACTTCTCTTGATATTGAATGCATCACTGCATCATGTTTTGTTTTCTTTTTCCTGAGAAGTTTTTCCTCATCCCTTTGAGATTAGTTTCCTCTTTGCGATATTCTTGATCCAACTGGTTTCCAGATGATGAACACTTGCAAGCACAAAATTACAAAATGTAGCAAATGCTTGCCATAGATGATGAGGAGATTTAAAGCAAGGGGGAATCACCATCCTGATGGCACAGGACTATTAGAGCAGGATATTAGTTGCGTCTCACAATTTTATCTAGATTACATCCAGGTGTCAGACTGACTTCTGTGGGACTTGCAAAGAGATGCCCTTCCCAACCCTGGCATTTGTAAAGACAGACTAAAGCCAATTCGGTAATGCTTCTCCTGTTGTGACCTGACCCTCTGTGAACTAGCCAAGTTAAATTACTCAAAACCTGACAGAAAGAGGAATAATAACATAGAACTTAGGATCTGGAACTAAAGGAGATACTGTGGTGTTAAAGATGTGCCGTAGAAACAGGAATTATTAGCCACTGAGGAAATCATTACACTGTGATTGTTCAGAACAGCTGGTCAGATCCACGACGTAACATGAAAGTGATCCAAGAGGCATCAAATATTAAGAAGTTTTGGTTTCAAAGGGCTTGCTAACTTCTCTAAAAAGCTAATGTGGCAAAGCGGCAGCTGCAGCTTACTACGTAGAAATTATGAGGTTGCGGTAGGGGGGCAGGAACAACAACCGTAGAGTCTGTAATGTCATTTCATAGAAGACCCAGCAGTTCTGTTTAAGAGACCAACTTACAGGAGAGTACAGCAAGTCTATTAAACTTGTCTTTCACCTAAATATACAGCAGAAGTTCCTACTTTACTTGTAATGAAAACAGGGCTTGTACATGTCCTTTCACACCAGTTTATAAAATATTATTATAAATATGGAATATGGTTTGGTTAGTCTCCCAGGAAATAATATAAAATAGAAAAGTCTTTTTCCCCTGCAACAATCACTTAAATGTTCTAAGAGCAACTATATGTAGCTGCACATGATTGCACTTCCAACACTCCTACCTCTATGCGCAGTGAAAACTCTAGCAACAGGCTTTCCAGAAACAGATCAAGGGGAGCAGTATTGTCTACTGGTTTAAAACTGAGGAAAAGACAGTATTAGCACTTAAGAGGGTTGTGGTCAAGCATTTGATTTTTAGGCAAATAAAATTAATTATTGTGGTATACATAGAAAGTGATTTTGAGTATGGTAGCCCTGTCCCCTGAAAAAATTTTAAGCAACATTAATACTTGTAATTTTTTCAGCAGTATGTGATCTCATGTTTTTAAGTACAAAATACATATATTACAATATAATATCTTTCAATAATTATGACTGCTGGAAAATATTTCTGAGAGCATCCAGCAGGTACTTTGTTCCATCAATGGCCCCCTTCCCGCACCCTTGCAGCAGGTATATTTCCTTTTTGAGAGTCCCTTACATGTTCTGAGGAAGAGCTGCTTGTCATACACTCTTGTGAAATGTTCCTGGTGTGAGGTAGAGCCAATCACTTTGTTCTGGCAGGCACAAATGCTTATGCTAATACCTAGGGACTGATTCTCCTCTTTCCTGAAAAAAAAAACCAACACACCTTTGACATAGAAAACTGAGCTTTTTACTCTTAAAGTCTTGTGTATATAAAAGAAGTTTCTTTTCCAATGAAGAATCCACCATTACTTGTGTACTAGTATACATTGCTAAATCATTTGTGTTATTAAAGTATGACACTAACTAATTGTCATAATTAGCATGTAGTGCAATCATCAAGAAAAGAAAAAAAAAGCCTCACAGACAGTTTTGGCGCTGGTAATGGTTCGCAGAGCATTTAAAATTAGCCAGTTTTTCATTTTGACGGGTTGGGTTTTTGGGGGGCTGGGGATGGGAGTGAGGGGAAGGCTATGCTTCTTTCAACTAAACAAGAGACTGCTATGACCTGGTGGTAGTGGGTGACGTCTCTGAACTGAATCAGTGGCCTTGTCTGATTTTAAGCACTAGTTCAAGACCTTAGTTTAAGTCATACGGGGTCCTGACAGTCCAGTGGGCAGGTAGCTCTAGTATACAACACAGAAATTCACATACCAGCATGAACTTATTTTTCAATGACAACTTCACTGATTGAAAGGCTTGTAGCAAATAGGTTCATTTTTGGGGGTGTCTCCCCTCTCCCTGATTATGGCTTGTCTCATTGCTTCCTCCAGCCACCTCCCTTGTCTCCCTGTGCAAATGGCTCTTTCGTACTACCCTCGCTATGATTTGTCAGGTAGTGCTCATTTTTATGGTTAGGACACTTTTCAAAATGCTCTTTGCAATTCAATACACAACTTTTAAAATGAACTATGGAAGTGTGAAAACATTCTAAAAAAATTTAAATTATTTCCTCTGAAAGTCAGCTGTTGACAGGAATGATTAATTAAATTTTAAGAATATTGGTTTTCTCCCCTTTAAATTAGAGAATATCTAATAGCAATCATTTCATTCCCAAAAGCTATACAAGGATTGACAACTTTAAGGGAGGTCTGGAGAAGTTCTGTCACTTTCTATACAAAGAGAAATTCGGGTGACATTCATCTACTAGCATGTCAGTGCAATGATACGTTCCTTCAAAAGCTTTTTGTGTGGCCTTTGTGTTATCTGCAGACCATTTTAATGGAACTGTTAGATAAGAGAGAAACAAGGATGTGGCCAAAGTATATGGTATCTCTCTAAATGTACTGTATTATATAATATATACTATTAACTATCATTAAAAAAAAAAATCCAGCCTATCAGTTCCCTTATTTACAGTCAGCTTATTTACTATCTCTGTTCAGGTGCAACTTTCTATACTTGTCTCTGGGGCCAGCTTCACTTATGCCATATCTGAATCAAAACTCTTTTACCATTTTTGAAGTAAGTGGTTGAGAAAAATACATGGCTTGAAAATAAAACTGGTTTTCCTTCCGCCCTTCTGGGGGGAGTAACTTAAAAAGAGCTGGACATTTACGTTTCCAATTTGCAGCCTACTTTGCTCTTTGTAGCCTGGCACATGTGCAGTAGAATATTTATTAAGTTATGAATTACCCTATTATCCCAGGTGCCCTGCAAAGGCAAATGCAATCACCTCCCTGCTCTGCTGAACACTCAGGCTATTGAACTTCAGGCTGGGTAGGGAGCAAAACTCAGCCTCGTGCTCAGAGAAGTCCAGGGGCGGATGGTGCCTCTACTGTCAAATTGTTCCATGGCATCCTTAGCTGAGGGCAGACTGGGATAGATGCCAATATGCTTTTTTTGTTCCATTTTCCTTCTTCAACTGGTTTTAAGGCTTTTCATTTGACAGACAGACAAATATTTGGCAGCTGGGTTAACTGAAGCATAGAAAGAGGCTCTTTGAGCACTGCATTAAGGTATTTGCAGCAGATAAATGCCTAAAATGAAGTATAAGTAAAATGTTCAAAGTACAGTTAATTTTAAAAATAACCATTCATTTTCTACCCCTATTTTCATCTTTGTTCTAGTGGGTGAATTTATAAACACAGATGCTAATGCTGCAAAAATTGATACACAAGTCTAATAATAAGCATCCACTTAAGTCCGATTGAATTTACAAATATTTGTGGTATATTCTGTAAAACATTTTTTTTTGTTTTGTATTCTTTGCTGCAGATATATCTTACCACAGAATACAGAAGCAACCCATACATCTTCCCACTTACATCTTCATGCTTCCTATCCTACCTTCTGTATTAAGGATGTGACCACCTCCAAGTTATATAGTATTTTTATCATTTGAAGATAGTGTTGATGCATCTTTCTTTCTGGGTTGAGATAAAGCATGATACCAGAAAAAAAAAGGAAGAAAAAAAGAAAAATAATATGAAGTGAGTGAGCACAGAAGAAGCCTCCAGGCAAAGAGAAGCAAACAACAGAACAAGCCTGGAGCAGCATTACAGAGGCTCCTGCCTGATGGGAAGCCAGAAGCTATGTCAAAGAGAAACAGATAACTGTTCCCTGCTAATTATCAAATATGTTTAACTGTAATATTCCCACTCACCGCACCCCCAAATAAAGAAAGTAGCATCAGAATTGTAGTTTATGTTTACGTTTTTTAAAAAACTGATTATGAAATGTCTGTTGATATTTCTATTTGGGAACCAAAGACACTAAACCTTCAGTAATAGCTACAGTTAAGTGAAGAGTAATACAGAACGATAAAAATTACGCTTCCATGCTTTTTCTTTTCCTTCTTTCTTATTCTTCCTAGAAACTGTTTATTACAATTGCATACTTCCCATGCTTCTAGCCGTCTTTTCTTGTCTGTCTTATAATCACTTGACTGCTAAATTTTTGCACTTCACAGAACTCAAGAGAGCACGTGGAAATTGCCTTTCATCATGAAGAAAAGCAGGAAAAAATTTAATTTTGACCTAAAACTATTTCAGTGCTAACTAGTATTGGCTCTTGTTTGGGAATTCAGTTTGAATTAGATAAAATTACATAAAATCTCTTTCTTAACTGCATCCTGTCAAGTTTTGACCATGTGCCCATTTGAGGGAAAAGAGACACGAGTGGGAGGTTGGGGGTGGTGGATGCCATTAGTTACAAAAAAAGAAAAAAAGGCCAAAATTAGAACTTTTAATTCATGCTTTCCCTTAGTAGACAATGCTATCTGTGTAACCAAGAAAGCACAAAATGTAACACTCTCATATGGTTAATATGTCCAGAGCTACTGCTATTGATGACTAGACATGAGAATGCAAGCACTTTACAGTATCTTCTTTAACATGTACTTGCTGAAATTAGTAAATGCAGCCAGATTCAGAAGTTAGGTACTGGGAGATTGATGAGAACTAGCTGAAGTTTCCATGCAGGCTGTGGTTACCCCAGACTGCTATGAGGAAGGAGCTAACCCACCCAGTTTTGAATAGTTAGCTCTCAGTGCTGCAGAGATGGAAGTTTGAAAGGCAGCTTGTGCTACTTATGAACAGAGAACATAAAACAAAACCAAAAAACCAGCTCACCGTGAGAAAATGGCCACTGTGACATGGCATCCCGGGGTCCCAGAAATGGCACTTAAGTTGCTGCTATAAAAAAACCAAACCTAAATACAAGAATAGTTTAGTTTCCAAGGAAAATAATTATATCAAGCTGTGGAACTTGGAACTTACTGATGGTAAGACATAAGAGATCTGACATTTACCAGATGGGACAAATGAGGCTTTATTCCCTCCTAAGAGCACAGTCAAGATGCATGGTCACTCTTACTCGAGGAGGTCCAGCCTGTTCTTAGCATCAGGTAACGCATGCCCTGAATAGAGCATACCTGCTGGCAGAGGGCTGGAGGGCACAGCCCAAAGACATATTACAATACCACTGTGCCCAGACTTACACTGATGCTGCATCATCTGCATCCGTACAATACTGGATCCCATACTTCCAAATTTGCTAGACCCTACAGAGCCAACCAGGACATGAATGCTAGTTCAGCCTTTCAAACTCATCATGCTTGTATATATATCCTGCCAAGGCATTTAGTCCACAAAAAGAAAAAGTGATGTCCCTTTTTATATTTGGTTGGCTGGATGATTGGGGCAGTGTGATGGGTTGACCTGGCTGGATGCCAGGTGCCCACCAAAGCCATTCTATCACTCCCCCTCCTCCTCAGTTGGACAGGGGAGAGAAAATATAACAAAGGGCTTGTGGGTTGAGATAAGGACAGGAGAGATCACTCACCAATTACCATCACGGGCAAAACAGACTCAGCTGGGGGAAAATTAACTCAATTTATTACAAATCAACCAGAGTAGGGTAATGAGAAATTAAACCAAATCTCAGAACACCTTCCCTCCACCCCTCCCTTCTTCCCAGGCACAACTTCACTCCTGGCTTCTCTACCAACCACCCCCCCAGCAGCACAGGGAATGGGGGTTATGGTCAGTTCATCACATGTTCTTTTTCTGCCGCTTCATCCTCCTCAGGAGGAGGACTCATCACACTCTTCCCCTGCTCCAGCGTGGGGTCCCTCCCACAGGAGACAGTCCTCCCCACGGGCTGCAGTTCTTCACGAACTGCTCCAGCATGGGTCCTTCTCACAGGGTGTGCAGTCCTTCAGGAGCACACTGCCCCAGCATGGGTCCCCCACGGGGTCACAAGTCCTGCCAGAAAACCTGCTCCGTGGGCTCCTCTCCCCATAGATCCGCAGGTCCTGCCAGGAGCCTGCTCCAGCGTGGGCTTCCCATGGGGTCACAGCCTCCTTCGGGCATCCCCCTGCTCTGGCGTGGGGTCCTCCCCAGGCTGCAGGTGGATATCTGCTCCACTGTGGACCTCCATGGGCTGCAGGGGGACAGCCTGCCTCACCATGGTCTTCCCCACGGGCTGCAGGGGAATCTCTGCTCCGGCGCCTGGAGCACCTCCTCCCCCTCCTTCTTCACTGACCTTGGTGTCCGCAGGGTTGTTTCTCTTACATGTTCTCACTCCTCTCTCCGGCTGCTGTTTTCGTCTGTCCCAACTTTTTTTTCCCTTCTTAAAAATGTTATCGCAGAGGCACTACCACTACGGCTGATTGGCTCAGCCTTGGCCAGCGGCAGGTCCGTCTTAGAGCCGGCTGGTATTGGCTCTCTCGAACACAGGGGAAGCTTCCAGCAGCTTCTTACAGAAGCAACCCCTGTAACCCCCCCCCACTACCAAAACCTTGCCACACAAAGCCAATACAGGCAGCCATACAAAGGATCCTCAGCACTGGCTTCACAAGTGTTTCATGTTTAGAAAGCATAGCAAGATACGGATAAACTACAATTACCTGGTTGTAGCACTTTCTCCAGGCCTTCAATAAATCTTCTGTTTAGGCTGATCAAGCTGTTGGTGATCAGTTCCAGGAATGAAGAGAATAAATAAACTAGGTACAAGTAGCCCTTAAGGTTTATTCTGACTTATAACCATATCTTGCTAACCATCTGGAACTGTGCTGCATACATATGTATGGGGAAAGAGAGATAAGGAACAAAACCAGCTTCTAGAAAGACTTAGAGAAAAAAATGGATGAACAGAATCCCATAAGAGTTACAACACAATTGTCTGCAACTGCTCTGCTAGCATCATGTGTCTTCTGCTAACATTTTATATGGAGGTATGCAAGTGTGACAAAGTTAAAGAGCAATGTGCAGCTACACTCATTAGCTTTTATGCCAGCTTTAGAAGCAAGAAGGCATCTTTTAAAAACCAGAAGCTGTGTCCAGATGAAGAAAACAAAAAGGATAAAACTCTGGTGGATTAAATATAAAAATAGATGGAAAAAAGGAACTAACGTAAGTTAGTAGTTCAAGGAACTAACATAAACCCCATAATTTATAATTTTCTGAATATCAAGAACAAGAAATCTCTCAAGCTTCTCTGGTAGATCTACTGATGTCAGGTTCTTAAAAGAAAGAAACAAAAACCCGAAACCAAACCAAAAAAAACCCCTAATCATTGAAACCTGATTCCCCCCAAGACAACAAAGCCATTGCAAAGAATCAAAGTGTGTTCCTTGCACGTGTGTTGTCCCTGGAGGAAACTCAAAATAGGCTGATGCTAGAAATATTTTTGTAGGAAAACTTAGGAGCTGTCTGAAATTCAACCATCTATAAATGTTATTATAATCACAGAACTTTTGTGGTTGGAAGGGACCTCTGGAGGTTGTCTAGTCCAACTCCCTGTTCAGAGCAGGGTCAACTAGAGCAGCTTGTTCAGTACCATGTCCAGTTGGGTTCTGAATATCTCCAAGGATGAAGACTCCCCAGCCTCTCTGGGCAACCTATTCGAGTGTTTGACCATCCTCACAGTAAAAATGTTTTCTCTTGCATTTAAATGGAGTTTCCTGTCCT
Source organism: Harpia harpyja (assembly GCF_026419915.1). Taxonomy (NCBI): domain Eukaryota; kingdom Metazoa; phylum Chordata; class Aves; order Accipitriformes; family Accipitridae; genus Harpia; species Harpia harpyja. Next base: position 36,868,083 of record NC_068944.1, read on the forward strand.
TGAGTTTGCGTCCATTGCATCTTGTCCTGTCACTGGGCACCACTGAGAAGAGACTGGCTCCATCTTTACTGCCTCCCGTCATTATTTATACAAACCGGTAAGATCCCCCTGAGCCTTCTCTTTCCAGGCTGAACAGTCCCATCCATCTCTCAGCCTCTCCTCACATGCAGAGGTTCCAATGCCCTGATCAGCTTAGTGGCCCTTCACTGCACTCCTGGTCCAGTACATCCATGACTTTCTTGTTCCGGCACAGTCCTGAGCTGGCCACAGCACTCCAGATGTGTTTCACCAGGGCTGAGTGAGAAGAGGGGAATCATCTCTTCTGGCAATGCTCTGGAAGAGCTGGCAACACCCTTTGTAGCGCACCCCTGGATGCTGTTGGCTGCCTTTGCCGCACAGGCACATTGCTGGCTCATGTTCAACTTGGTGCCTGCCAGGAGCTGCAGGTCCTCTCCTGCCAAGCTGCTTTCCAGCTGGTCAGCCCCCCGACTGTACTGGTGCACGGGGTTATCCTCCACCTGGTGCCGGACTTTGCAGCTCCCTGTGTTGATTCCCATCGGCAGATTTCTCCAGCTTGGTAAACTCCTCTGGAATACCAGCACAAGCATCTGAGGTATTGACCACTCCATCCAATTCTGTATCAACTGCAGACTTGCCAAGGGTGCACTCTGTCCCATCATCCAGGCCATTAATGGAGATGTTAACCTGTACTGGTGCCAGTATTGATCTCTGGGGTACACCACTAGTGACTGGTCTCCCGCTGGACTTCATGCCCCTGATCACAACCCTTTGAGCCCAGCAGCTGAGCTAGTTTTCAGTTTTCACTATGTAGCCTGTACTTCATCAGTTTCTCTATAAGGATGTAATGGGAAACAGTGCCAAAAGCCTCACTAAGGTCAAGATAAGCAACAGCCACTGCTCTCCCTTCATCCAGCAGCCAGTAATCTCATCGCAGAAGGCTCCCGGGTTGGTCAAGCATGATTTCCCCTTCATAAATCCATGCTGACTACTCCCAATCACCTTTTTGTCCTTCATATGTTTGGCAATGGTTTCCAGAATTATTTGTTCCACCACTTTCCCAGGGATTTAGGTGAGGTTGACTGGCTTGTAGTTTTCCAGATCCTCCTTTTTGGCTATCTTGCAGACAGGAGTTAGATTTACTTTCTGCCAGTCCTCCGGAATCTCTCCTGGCCACCACGACCTTCCAAAGATAATCAAGAGTGGCCTCACAATGACATCAGCGAGCTCGGTTAGCATTTGTGAGTGCATCCCATCAGGTCCCATGAACTTGTGTATGTCTTGCTTGTTTGAATGTTCCCTAACCTGAGCCTTCTCTACCAATGGTAAGTCTTCCTTGCTCCAGACTTCTCATTCGTCTCTCAACTCTTGCATGTTTATTTTTTGTGTTTGAGTTTAATCAGGAGCTCCTTGTTTATCCTGGGAGGCATCCTGCCACCTTTGCTTGATTTCCTGCTCATTGGGATGGACCAATCTTGAGCCTGGAGAGGGCAATCCTTGAAAATCAACCAGGTGTCCCGGGCCTCTTCTCTCTCCAGGACCATATCCCATGGAAGTCTTTAAGAAATAACTTTCCTAATTACATGAATGACATCTGTACAAGATACATTAGCAGATACTGTATTAAAGGAATTAACAAACACATAGATGATTTATTTAGAATGAGCCCATATTGCTTTGATTGGAAGGATTGCATAGGAATTCTTTAGGAGCACTGGCAGCATGCAGATAAGGAGCTGGTCGATATGTTCCCTTTGGGTTTCCAAAGGTATTTGAAAAATCCTTCACTGCAAACTTTTTAAAGGTACTAAGCAACCATGTTTAGGAGAGAAAACCCTGGGTTGGATAAGTCAAAAGATAGGAGCAGAGGGTAAAAGTAAAGTGTCAGTTCTCTCAACTACAGAAAGTGCCCACCGGTGTTTCACAGGGTCCTGTGCTGCTCAGCACATCCATAAGTGAAGTGCTAGAGGGTGAGCCATAAGATAAACAAATTTGCTGATGGTGGAGCTATTTAGGACATGGAGTGCAAGGGCCAGCTACAAACTGGCAGAAGGAAATTCAAGGTAGATTGATGTAGTGAGGCAAACAGGCAAAATAATCCTCATCACGTAGAACCATGGATTCTGAGCTATCAGGCCTGAGATGTTTCTTGATTAGTATTAACTCAAAGCTCATTAGCAATCAAAAAGCAGCAAATCAAATCTTAGAAGTTACTAAAAAAATAGAGAACATCATTATGACAGCAGATTATGATGTGCCTACATCTTGAG